>NC_137785.1:33322691-33962941 GCF_963455305.1 Plecotus auritus | reverse complement strand
TTGTGGGAGAGTGCCAGAAATCACTGCAAAATTAAAGGAAAATAGGAGTCAATGGCACAGAATAGTTGGATAATAAGTAGATACGAGTTCTCAATAACAGGCAATAGTATAGAAAGAATTTCGTACGAAGCGGGATATCCAGTAAATTAAGCAGTAAAGCACTTAAACCATGATTTGAAACACTAAAATTGCTAAAATGTACCAGTAAACTGTAAAATATACTTTGAAGGCAAGTGTATGAGGGTTCTCAACTGCATAGAACACTGTACAATGGTGTTTGTACCTGCACAAAGGTTATTCATGTAGAACAGTAAGCGACATACAGGACAGTGCCAGAAACCAATGCGAGTTCAAAGGAAAATAGCAGTGCTTTAGAGAAGACTCAGAGAACAAGTGGAAAACGCTTCTCTAGGTCAAGCTACAGTATAGGAATAACTTAGTATGTTACCAGAAATCCTTCAGGTAGATCAACAAGCTCTTTAAAGTAGTATTAGACCACTGGAATTCCTGAAAAGGAGCAATGAAGTGTAAAACAAAGTTGAAAGCCAAGTGTATTAGGGTTCTCAACAGCAGAGAAGAGAGAACAGTCGTGTTTGTAAATGCAGGGAAGTTTTTTAATAAGAACAGTAATCCACTTATAGGACAGGGCCAGAAACCATTGAGAATTCAAAGGAAAATAGCAGTTAATTCAACAGAATAGTTAGAGAACAAGTGGAAAACACTACTCTATGTCAACCTACAGTATAGAAATAACTTAGTATGATACCAGAAATAATTCAGATAGACCAACAAGCACTTTAAAGAAGTATTTGACCACTAGAATGCCTGAAAAAGAGCAATAAACTATAAAACAAAGTTGAAAGACATGTGTATTAGGGTTCTCAACAGCAGAGAAGAGCAAACAATTGTGTTTGTACATGCAGGGAAGATATTTAAGTAGAACAGTAAGCCACTTACAGGAGAGTGCCAGAAACCAGTCCAAAATCAGAGGAAAATAGCAGTCAATGGCACAGAACACTTAGAGAACAAGTACATAAGATTTCTCAATAACAGGCAATAGTGTAGAAAGAATTTCGTACGTAGCGGGACATCCAGGAAATAGAGCAGTAAGGACGGTAAACCAGTATTTGAAACACTGTAACTGCGGAAATGTAGAAGTAAACTGTAAAACGTAGTCTGAAGACAAGTGTGTGAGGGTTCTATACTGCATAGTAGAGTGTACAATGCTGTTTGTACATGCACAAAGGTTATTCATGTAGAGCAGTAAGCGCCATATGAGAGAGTGGCAGACACCAATGCGAATTCAAGGAAAATAGCAGTAAGTTAGAGAAGACTTAGAAAATAAGTGGAAAACGTTTCTCTATGTCAAGCTACAGTATAGAAATAACTGAGTATGATACCGGAAATCCTTCAGGTGGAGCAACAAGCACTTTAAAGTAGTTTTTGAACACTAGAATTCCTGAAAAGGAGCAATGAAGTGTAAAACAAAGTTGAAAGGCAAGTGTATTAGGGTTCTCAACAGCAGAGAAGAGAGAACAATTGCGTTTGTACATGCAGGGAATTTATTTAGGTAGAACAGTAAACCACTTATAGGAGAGTGCCAGAAAGCAGTCCAAAATCTGAGAAAAATGGCACTCAATGGCACAGAATAGTGAGAGAACAAGTAGATAAGAGTTCTCAATGACAGACAATAGTATCGAAAGAATTCCGTACGAAGCGGGATATCCAGGAAATAGAGCTGTAAGGACCTTAAAGCAGTATTTGAAACACTAGAACTCCTGAAATGTAGCAGTAAACTGTAAAACATAGTCTGAAGACAAGTGTATGAGGGTTCTCAACTGCATAGAAGAGTGTACAATGGTGTTTGTATGGGCACAAAAGTTATTCATGTAGAACAGTAAGCGACATATAAGACAGTGCCAGAAACCAATGCGAATTCAAAAGATAATAGCACTTAGTTAGAGAATAGTGAGAGAACAAGTGGAAAACCCTTCTCTATGTCAAGCTACAATATAGAAATAACGTATTATGATTCCAGAAATGCTTCAGATAGATCAACAAGCACGTTAAAGTAGTATTTGGCCAATAGAAATCCTGAAAAGGAGCAATAAACTATAAAACAATGTTGAAAGACAAGTGTATTCGGGTTCTCGAGAGCAGAGAAGAGAGAACAATTGTGTTTGTACATGCAGGGAAGATATGGAAGTAGAACAGTAAGCCATTTATAGGATACTGCCAGAAACCACCGCGAATTCAAAGGAAAATAGAAGTTAATTCAACAGGATAGTTAGAGAACAAGTAGAAAACACTTCTCTATGTCAAGCTACAGTAGATAAATAACTTAGTAGGATACCAGAAATCCTTCAGGAAGATCAACAAGCACTTTAAAGTAGTATTTCACCATTAGAATTCCTGTAAAGGAGCAATAAACTGTAAAACAAATTTAAAGGGAGTGCATGAGGGTTCTCAACAGCAGAGAAGAGAGTACAATGGTTTTTATACATACAGGGAAAATATTTAAGTAGAACAGTGAGCTACTTGTGGGAGAGTGCCAGAAATCACTGCAAAATTAAAGGAAAATAGGAGTCAATGGCACAGAATAGTTGGATAATAAGTAGATACGAGTTCTCAATAACAGGCAATAGTATAGAAAGAATTTCGTACGAAGCGGGATATCCAGTAAATTAAGCAGTAAAGCACTTAAACCATGATTTGAAACACTAAAATTGCTAAAATGTACCAGTAAACTGTAAAATATACTTTGAAGGCAAGTGTATGAGGGTTCTCAACTGCATAGAACACTGTACAATGGTGTTTGTACCTGCACAAAGGTTATTCATGTAGAACAGTAAGCGACATACAGGACAGTGCCAGAAACCAATGCGAGTTCAAAGGAAAATAGCAGTGCTTTAGAGAAGACTCAGAGAACAAGTGGAAAACGCTTCTCTAGGTCAAGCTACAGTATAGGAATAACTTAGTATGTTACCAGAAATCCTTCAGGTAGATCAACAAGCTCTTTAAAGTAGTATTAGACCACTGGAATTCCTGAAAAGGAGCAATGAAGTGTAAAACAAAGTTGAAAGCCAAGTGTATTAGGGTTCTCAACAGCAGAGAAGAGAGAACAGTCGTGTTTGTAAATGCAGGGAAGTTTTTTAATAAGAACAGTAATCCACTTATAGGACAGGGCCAGAAACCATTGAGAATTCAAAGGAAAATAGCAGTTAATTCAACAGAATAGTTAGAGAACAAGTGGAAAACACTACTCTATGTCAACCTACAGTATAGAAATAACTTAGTATGATACCAGAAATAATTCAGATAGACCAACAAGCACTTTAAAGAAGTATTTGACCACTAGAATGCCTGAAAAAGAGCAATAAACTATAAAACAAAGTTGAAAGACATGTGTATTAGGGTTCTCAACAGCAGAGAAGAGCAAACAATTGTGTTTGTACATGCAGGGAAGATATTTAAGTAGAACAGTAAGCCACTTACAGGAGAGTGCCAGAAACCAGTCCAAAATCAGAGGAAAATAGCAGTCAATGGCACAGAACACTTAGAGAACAAGTACATAAGATTTCTCAATAACAGGCAATAGTGTAGAAAGAATTTCGTACGTAGCGGGACATCCAGGAAATAGAGCAGTAAGGACGGTAAACCAGTATTTGAAACACTGTAACTGCGGAAATGTAGAAGTAAACTGTAAAACGTAGTCTGAAGACAAGTGTGTGAGGGTTCTATACTGCATAGTAGAGTGTACAATGCTGTTTGTACATGCACAAAGGTTATTCATGTAGAGCAGTAAGCGCCATATGAGAGAGTGGCAGACACCAATGCGAATTCAAGGAAAATAGCAGTAAGTTAGAGAAGACTTAGAAAATAAGTGGAAAACGTTTCTCTATGTCAAGCTACAGTATAGAAATAACTGAGTATGATACCGGAAATCCTTCAGGTGGAGCAACAAGCACTTTAAAGTAGTTTTTGAACACTAGAATTCCTGAAAAGGAGCAATGAAGTGTAAAACAAAGTTGAAAGGCAAGTGTATTAGGGTTCTCAACAGCAGAGAAGAGAGAACAATTGCGTTTGTACATGCAGGGAATTTATTTAGGTAGAACAGTAAACCACTTATAGGAGAGTGCCAGAAAGCAGTCCAAAATCTGAGAAAAATGGCACTCAATGGCACAGAATAGTGAGAGAACAAGTAGATAAGAGTTCTCAATGACAGACAATAGTATCGAAAGAATTCCGTACGAAGCGGGATATCCAGGAAATAGAGCTGTAAGGACCTTAAAGCAGTATTTGAAACACTAGAACTCCTGAAATGTAGCAGTAAACTGTAAAACATAGTCTGAAGACAAGTGTATGAGGGTTCTCAACTGCATAGAAGAGTGTACAATGGTGTTTGTATGGGCACAAAAGTTATTCATGTAGAACAGTAAGCGACATATAAGACAGTGCCAGAAACCAATGCGAATTCAAAAGATAATAGCACTTAGTTAGAGAATAGTGAGAGAACAAGTGGAAAACCCTTCTCTATGTCAAGCTACAATATAGAAATAACGTATTATGATTCCAGAAATGCTTCAGATAGATCAACAAGCACGTTAAAGTAGTATTTGGCCAATAGAAATCCTGAAAAGGAGCAATAAACTATAAAACAATGTTGAAAGACAAGTGTATTCGGGTTCTCGAGAGCAGAGAAGAGAGAACAATTGTGTTTGTACATGCAGGGAAGATATGGAAGTAGAACAGTAAGCCATTTATAGGATACTGCCAGAAACCACCGCGAATTCAAAGGAAAATAGAAGTTAATTCAACAGGATAGTTAGAGAACAAGTAGAAAACACTTCTCTATGTCAAGCTACAGTAGATAAATAACTTAGTAGGATACCAGAAATCCTTCAGGAAGATCAACAAGCACTTTAAAGTAGTATTTCACCATTAGAATTCCTGTAAAGGAGCAATAAACTGTAAAACAAATTTAAAGGGAGTGCATGAGGGTTCTCAACAGCAGAGAAGAGAGTACAATGGTTTTTATACATACAGGGAAAATATTTAAGTAGAACAGTGAGCTACTTGTGGGAGAGTGCCAGAAATCACTGCAAAATTAAAGGAAAATAGGAGTCAATGGCACAGAATAGTTGGATAATAAGTAGATACGAGTTCTCAATAACAGGCAATAGTATAGAAAGAATTTCGTACGAAGCGGGATATCCAGTAAATTAAGCAGTAAAGCACTTAAACCATGATTTGAAACACTAAAATTGCTAAAATGTACCAGTAAACTGTAAAATATACTTTGAAGGCAAGTGTATGAGGGTTCTCAACTGCATAGAACACTGTACAATGGTGTTTGTACCTGCACAAAGGTTATTCATGTAGAACAGTAAGCGACATACAGGACAGTGCCAGAAACCAATGCGAGTTCAAAGGAAAATAGCAGTGCTTTAGAGAAGACTCAGAGAACAAGTGGAAAACGCTTCTCTAGGTCAAGCTACAGTATAGGAATAACTTAGTATGTTACCAGAAATCCTTCAGGTAGATCAACAAGCTCTTTAAAGTAGTATTAGACCACTGGAATTCCTGAAAAGGAGCAATGAAGTGTAAAACAAAGTTGAAAGCCAAGTGTATTAGGGTTCTCAACAGCAGAGAAGAGAGAACAGTCGTGTTTGTAAATGCAGGGAAGTTTTTTAATAAGAACAGTAATCCACTTATAGGACAGGGCCAGAAACCATTGAGAATTCAAAGGAAAATAGCAGTTAATTCAACAGAATAGTTAGAGAACAAGTGGAAAACACTACTCTATGTCAACCTACAGTATAGAAATAACTTAGTATGATACCAGAAATAATTCAGATAGACCAACAAGCACTTTAAAGAAGTATTTGACCACTAGAATGCCTGAAAAAGAGCAATAAACTATAAAACAAAGTTGAAAGACATGTGTATTAGGGTTCTCAACAGCAGAGAAGAGCAAACAATTGTGTTTGTACATGCAGGGAAGATATTTAAGTAGAACAGTAAGCCACTTACAGGAGAGTGCCAGAAACCAGTCCAAAATCAGAGGAAAATAGCAGTCAATGGCACAGAACACTTAGAGAACAAGTACATAAGATTTCTCAATAACAGGCAATAGTGTAGAAAGAATTTCGTACGTAGCGGGACATCCAGGAAATAGAGCAGTAAGGACGGTAAACCAGTATTTGAAACACTGTAACTGCGGAAATGTAGAAGTAAACTGTAAAACGTAGTCTGAAGACAAGTGTGTGAGGGTTCTATACTGCATAGTAGAGTGTACAATGCTGTTTGTACATGCACAAAGGTTATTCATGTAGAGCAGTAAGCGCCATATGAGAGAGTGGCAGACACCAATGCGAATTCAAGGAAAATAGCAGTAAGTTAGAGAAGACTTAGAAAATAAGTGGAAAACGTTTCTCTATGTCAAGCTACAGTATAGAAATAACTGAGTATGATACCGGAAATCCTTCAGGTGGAGCAACAAGCACTTTAAAGTAGTTTTTGAACACTAGAATTCCTGAAAAGGAGCAATGAAGTGTAAAACAAAGTTGAAAGGCAAGTGTATTAGGGTTCTCAACAGCAGAGAAGAGAGAACAATTGCGTTTGTACATGCAGGGAATTTATTTAGGTAGAACAGTAAACCACTTATAGGAGAGTGCCAGAAAGCAGTCCAAAATCTGAGAAAAATGGCACTCAATGGCACAGAATAGTGAGAGAACAAGTAGATAAGAGTTCTCAATGACAGACAATAGTATCGAAAGAATTCCGTACGAAGCGGGATATCCAGGAAATAGAGCTGTAAGGACCTTAAAGCAGTATTTGAAACACTAGAACTCCTGAAATGTAGCAGTAAACTGTAAAACATAGTCTGAAGACAAGTGTATGAGGGTTCTCAACTGCATAGAAGAGTGTACAATGGTGTTTGTATGGGCACAAAAGTTATTCATGTAGAACAGTAAGCGACATATAAGACAGTGCCAGAAACCAATGCGAATTCAAAAGATAATAGCACTTAGTTAGAGAATAGTGAGAGAACAAGTGGAAAACCCTTCTCTATGTCAAGCTACAATATAGAAATAACGTATTATGATTCCAGAAATGCTTCAGATAGATCAACAAGCACGTTAAAGTAGTATTTGGCCAATAGAAATCCTGAAAAGGAGCAATAAACTATAAAACAATGTTGAAAGACAAGTGTATTCGGGTTCTCGAGAGCAGAGAAGAGAGAACAATTGTGTTTGTACATGCAGGGAAGATATGGAAGTAGAACAGTAAGCCATTTATAGGATACTGCCAGAAACCACCGCGAATTCAAAGGAAAATAGAAGTTAATTCAACAGGATAGTTAGAGAACAAGTAGAAAACACTTCTCTATGTCAAGCTACAGTAGATAAATAACTTAGTAGGATACCAGAAATCCTTCAGGAAGATCAACAAGCACTTTAAAGTAGTATTTCACCATTAGAATTCCTGTAAAGGAGCAATAAACTGTAAAACAAATTTAAAGGGAGTGCATGAGGGTTCTCAACAGCAGAGAAGAGAGTACAATGGTTTTTATACATACAGGGAAAATATTTAAGTAGAACAGTGAGCTACTTGTGGGAGAGTGCCAGAAATCACTGCAAAATTAAAGGAAAATAGGAGTCAATGGCACAGAATAGTTGGATAATAAGTAGATACGAGTTCTCAATAACAGGCAATAGTATAGAAAGAATTTCGTACGAAGCGGGATATCCAGTAAATTAAGCAGTAAAGCACTTAAACCATGATTTGAAACACTAAAATTGCTAAAATGTACCAGTAAACTGTAAAATATACTTTGAAGGCAAGTGTATGAGGGTTCTCAACTGCATAGAACACTGTACAATGGTGTTTGTACCTGCACAAAGGTTATTCATGTAGAACAGTAAGCGACATACAGGACAGTGCCAGAAACCAATGCGAGTTCAAAGGAAAATAGCAGTGCTTTAGAGAAGACTCAGAGAACAAGTGGAAAACGCTTCTCTAGGTCAAGCTACAGTATAGGAATAACTTAGTATGTTACCAGAAATCCTTCAGGTAGATCCACAAGCTCTTTAAAGTAGTATTAGACCACTGGAATTCCTGAAAAGGAGCAATGAAGTGTAAAACAAAGTTGAAAGCCAAGTGTATTAGGGTTCTCAACAGCAGAGAAGAGAGAACAGTCGTGTTTGTAAATGCAGGGAAGTTTTTTAATAAGAACAGTAATCCACTTATAGGACAGGGCCAGAAACCATTGAGAATTCAAAGGAAAATAGCAGTTAATTCAACAGAATAGTTAGAGAACAAGTGGAAAACACTACTCTATGTCAACCTACAGTATAGAAATAACTTAGTATGATACCAGAAATAATTCAGATAGACCAACAAGCACTTTAAAGAAGTATTTGACCACTAGAATGCCTGAAAAAGAGCAATAAACTATAAAACAAAGTTGAAAGACATGTGTATTAGGGTTCTCAACAGCAGAGAAGAGCAAACAATTGTGTTTGTACATGCAGGGAAGATATTTAAGTAGAACAGTAAGCCACTTACAGGAGAGTGCCAGAAACCAGTCCAAAATCAGAGGAAAATAGCAGTCAATGGCACAGAACACTTAGAGAACAAGTACATAAGATTTCTCAATAACAGGCAATAGTGTAGAAAGAATTTCGTACGTAGCGGGACATCCAGGAAATAGAGCAGTAAGGACGGTAAACCAGTATTTGAAACACTGTAACTGCGGAAATGTAGAAGTAAACTGTAAAACGTAGTCTGAAGACAAGTGTGTGAGGGTTCTATACTGCATAGTAGAGTGTACAATGCTGTTTGTACATGCACAAAGGTTATTCATGTAGAGCAGTAAGCGCCATATGAGAGAGTGGCAGACACCAATGCGAATTCAAGGAAAATAGCAGTAAGTTAGAGAAGACTTAGAAAATAAGTGGAAAACGTTTCTCTATGTCAAGCTACAGTATAGAAATAACTGAGTATGATACCGGAAATCCTTCAGGTGGAGCAACAAGCACTTTAAAGTAGTTTTTGAACACTAGAATTCCTGAAAAGGAGCAATGAAGTGTAAAACAAAGTTGAAAGGCAAGTGTATTAGGGTTCTCAACAGCAGAGAAGAGAGAACAATTGCGTTTGTACATGCAGGGAATTTATTTAGGTAGAACAGTAAACCACTTATAGGAGAGTGCCAGAAAGCAGTCCAAAATCTGAGAAAAATGGCACTCAATGGCACAGAATAGTGAGAGAACAAGTAGATAAGAGTTCTCAATGACAGACAATAGTATCGAAAGAATTCCGTACGAAGCGGGATATCCAGGAAATAGAGCTGTAAGGACCTTAAAGCAGTATTTGAAACACTAGAACTCCTGAAATGTAGCAGTAAACTGTAAAACATAGTCTGAAGACAAGTGTATGAGGGTTCTCAACTGCATAGAAGAGTGTACAATGGTGTTTGTATGGGCACAAAAGTTATTCATGTAGAACAGTAAGCGACATATAAGACAGTGCCAGAAACCAATGCGAATTCAAAAGATAATAGCACTTAGTTAGAGAATAGTGAGAGAACAAGTGGAAAACCCTTCTCTATGTCAAGCTACAATATAGAAATAACGTATTATGATTCCAGAAATGCTTCAGATAGATCAACAAGCACGTTAAAGTAGTATTTGGCCAATAGAAATCCTGAAAAGGAGCAATAAACTATAAAACAATGTTGAAAGACAAGTGTATTCGGGTTCTCGAGAGCAGAGAAGAGAGAACAATTGTGTTTGTACATGCAGGGAAGATATGGAAGTAGAACAGTAAGCCATTTATAGGATACTGCCAGAAACCACCGCGAATTCAAAGGAAAATAGAAGTTAATTCAACAGGATAGTTAGAGAACAAGTAGAAAACACTTCTCTATGTCAAGCTACAGTAGATAAATAACTTAGTAGGATACCAGAAATCCTTCAGGAAGATCAACAAGCACTTTAAAGTAGTATTTCACCATTAGAATTCCTGTAAAGGAGCAATAAACTGTAAAACAAATTTAAAGGGAGTGCATGAGGGTTCTCAACAGCAGAGAAGAGAGTACAATGGTTTTTATACATACAGGGAAAATATTTAAGTAGAACAGTGAGCTACTTGTGGGAGAGTGCCAGAAATCACTGCAAAATTAAAGGAAAATAGGAGTCAATGGCACAGAATAGTTGGATAATAAGTAGATACGAGTTCTCAATAACAGGCAATAGTATAGAAAGAATTTCGTACGAAGCGGGATATCCAGTAAATTAAGCAGTAAAGCACTTAAACCATGATTTGAAACACTAAAATTGCTAAAATGTACCAGTAAACTGTAAAATATACTTTGAAGGCAAGTGTATGAGGGTTCTCAACTGCATAGAACACTGTACAATGGTGTTTGTACCTGCACAAAGGTTATTCATGTAGAACAGTAAGCGACATACAGGACAGTGCCAGAAACCAATGCGAGTTCAAAGGAAAATAGCAGTGCTTTAGAGAAGACTCAGAGAACAAGTGGAAAACGCTTCTCTAGGTCAAGCTACAGTATAGGAATAACTTAGTATGTTACCAGAAATCCTTCAGGTAGATCAACAAGCTCTTTAAAGTAGTATTAGACCACTGGAATTCCTGAAAAGGAGCAATGAAGTGTAAAACAAAGTTGAAAGCCAAGTGTATTAGGGTTCTCAACAGCAGAGAAGAGAGAACAGTCGTGTTTGTAAATGCAGGGAAGTTTTTTAATAAGAACAGTAATCCACTTATAGGACAGGGCCAGAAACCATTGAGAATTCAAAGGAAAATAGCAGTTAATTCAACAGAATAGTTAGAGAACAAGTGGAAAACACTACTCTATGTCAACCTACAGTATAGAAATAACTTAGTATGATACCAGAAATAATTCAGATAGACCAACAAGCACTTTAAAGAAGTATTTGACCACTAGAATGCCTGAAAAAGAGCAATAAACTATAAAACAAAGTTGAAAGACATGTGTATTAGGGTTCTCAACAGCAGAGAAGAGCAAACAATTGTGTTTGTACATGCAGGGAAGATATTTAAGTAGAACAGTAAGCCACTTACAGGAGAGTGCCAGAAACCAGTCCAAAATCAGAGGAAAATAGCAGTCAATGGCACAGAACACTTAGAGAACAAGTACATAAGATTTCTCAATAACAGGCAATAGTGTAGAAAGAATTTCGTACGTAGCGGGACATCCAGGAAATAGAGCAGTAAGGACGGTAAACCAGTATTTGAAACACTGTAACTGCGGAAATGTAGAAGTAAACTGTAAAACGTAGTCTGAAGACAAGTGTGTGAGGGTTCTATACTGCATAGTAGAGTGTACAATGCTGTTTGTACATGCACAAAGGTTATTCATGTAGAGCAGTAAGCGCCATATGAGAGAGTGGCAGACACCAATGCGAATTCAAGGAAAATAGCAGTAAGTTAGAGAAGACTTAGAAAATAAGTGGAAAACGTTTCTCTATGTCAAGCTACAGTATAGAAATAACTGAGTATGATACCGGAAATCCTTCAGGTGGAGCAACAAGCACTTTAAAGTAGTTTTTGAACACTAGAATTCCTGAAAAGGAGCAATAAATTGTAAAACAAAGTTGAAAGGCAAGTGTATTAGGGTTCTCAACAGCAGAGAAGAGAGAACAATTGCGTTTGTACATGCAGGGAATTTATTTAGGTAGAACAGTAAACCACTTATAGGAGAGTGCCAGAAAGCAGTCCAAAATCTGAGAAAAATGGCACTCAATGGCACAGAATAGTGAGAGAACAAGTAGATAAGAGTTCTCAATGACAGACAATAGTATCGAAAGAATTCCGTACGAAGCGGGATATCCAGGAAATAGAGCTGTAAGGACCTTAAAGCAGTATTTGAAACACTAGAACTCCTGAAATGTAGCAGTAAACTGTAAAACATAGTCTGAAGACAAGTGTATGAGGGTTCTCAACTGCATAGAAGAGTGTACAATGGTGTTTGTATGGGCACAAAAGTTATTCATGTAGAACAGTAAGCGACATATAAGACAGTGCCAGAAACCAATGCGAATTCAAAAGATAATAGCACTTAGTTAGAGAATAGTGAGAGAACAAGTGGAAAACCCTTCTCTATGTCAAGCTACAATATAGAAATAACGTATTATGATTCCAGAAATGCTTCAGATAGATCAACAAGCACGTTAAAGTAGTATTTGGCCAATAGAAATCCTGAAAAGGAGCAATAAACTATAAAACAATGTTGAAAGACAAGTGTATTCGGGTTCTCGAGAGCAGAGAAGAGAGAACAATTGTGTTTGTACATGCAGGGAAGATATGGAAGTAGAACAGTAAGCCATTTATAGGATACTGCCAGAAACCACCGCGAATTCAAAGGAAAATAGAAGTTAATTCAACAGGATAGTTAGAGAACAAGTAGAAAACACTTCTCTATGTCAAGCTACAGTAGATAAATAACTTAGTAGGATACCAGAAATCCTTCAGGAAGATCAACAAGCACTTTAAAGTAGTATTTCACCATTAGAATTCCTGTAAAGGAGCAATAAACTGTAAAACAAATTTAAAGGGAGTGCATGAGGGTTCTCAACAGCAGAGAAGAGAGTACAATGGTTTTTATACATACAGGGAAAATATTTAAGTAGAACAGTGAGCTACTTGTGGGAGAGTGCCAGAAATCACTGCAAAATTAAAGGAAAATAGGAGTCAATGGCACAGAATAGTTGGATAATAAGTAGATACGAGTTCTCAATAACAGGCAATAGTATAGAAAGAATTTCGTACGAAGCGGGATATCCAGTAAATTAAGCAGTAAAGCACTTAAACCATGATTTGAAACACTAAAATTGCTAAAATGTACCAGTAAACTGTAAAATATACTTTGAAGGCAAGTGTATGAGGGTTCTCAACTGCATAGAACACTGTACAATGGTGTTTGTACCTGCACAAAGGTTATTCATGTAGAACAGTAAGCGACATACAGGACAGTGCCAGAAACCAATGCGAGTTCAAAGGAAAATAGCAGTGCTTTAGAGAAGACTCAGAGAACAAGTGGAAAACGCTTCTCTAGGTCAAGCTACAGTATAGGAATAACTTAGTATGTTACCAGAAATCCTTCAGGTAGATCAACAAGCTCTTTAAAGTAGTATTAGACCACTGGAATTCCTGAAAAGGAGCAATGAAGTGTAAAACAAAGTTGAAAGCCAAGTGTATTAGGGTTCTCAACAGCAGAGAAGAGAGAACAATCGTGTTTGTAAATGCAGGGAAGTTTTTTAATAAGAACAGTAATCCACTTATAGGACAGGGCCAGAAACCATTGAGAATTCAAAGGAAAATAGCAGTTAATTCAACAGAATAGTTAGAGAACAAGTGGAAAACACTACTCTATGTCAACCTACAGTATAGAAATAACTTAGTATGATACCAGAAATAATTCAGATAGACCAACAAGCACTTTAAAGAAGTATTTGACCACTAGAATGCCTGAAAAAGAGCAATAAACTATAAAACAAAGTTGAAAGACATGTGTATTAGGGTTCTCAACAGCAGAGAAGAGCAAACAATTGTGTTTGTACATGCAGGGAAGATATTTAAGTAGAACAGTAAGCCACTTACAGGAGAGTGCCAGAAACCAGTCCAAAATCAGAGGAAAATAGCAGTCAATGGCACAGAACACTTAGAGAACAAGTACATAAGATTTCTCAATAACAGGCAATAGTGTAGAAAGAATTTCGTACGTAGCGGGACATCCAGGAAATAGAGCAGTAAGGACGGTAAACCAGTATTTGAAACACTGTAACTGCGGAAATGTAGAAGTAAACTGTAAAACGTAGTCTGAAGACAAGTGTGTGAGGGTTCTATACTGCATAGTAGAGTGTACAATGCTGTTTGTACATGCACAAAGGTTATTCATGTAGAGCAGTAAGCGCCATATGAGAGAGTGGCAGACACCAATGCGAATTCAAGGAAAATAGCAGTAAGTTAGAGAAGACTTAGAAAATAAGTGGAAAACGTTTCTCTATGTCAAGCTACAGTATAGAAATAACTGAGTATGATACCGGAAATCCTTCAGGTGGAGCAACAAGCACTTTAAAGTAGTTTTTGAACACTAGAATTCCTGAAAAGGAGCAATAAATTGTAAAACAAAGTTGAAAGGCAAGTGTATTAGGGTTCTCAACAGCAGAGAAGAGAGAACAATTGCGTTTGTACATGCAGGGAATTTATTTAGGTAGAACAGTAAACCACTTATAGGAGAGTGCCAGAAAGCAGTCCAAAATCTGAGAAAAATGGCACTCAATGGCACAGAATAGTGAGAGAACAAGTAGATAAGAGTTCTCAATGACAGACAATAGTATCGAAAGAATTCCGTACGAAGCGGGATATCCAGGAAATAGAGCTGTAAGGACCTTAAAGCAGTATTTGAAACACTAGAACTCCTGAAATGTAGCAGTAAACTGTAAAACATAGTCTGAAGACAAGTGTATGAGGGTTCTCAACTGCATAGAAGAGTGTACAATGGTGTTTGTATGGGCACAAAAGTTATTCATGTAGAACAGTAAGCGACATATAAGACAGTGCCAGAAACCAATGCGAATTCAAAAGATAATAGCACTTAGTTAGAGAATAGTGAGAGAACAAGTGGAAAACCCTTCTCTATGTCAAGCTACAATATAGAAATAACGTATTATGATTCCAGAAATGCTTCAGATAGATCAACAAGCACGTTAAAGTAGTATTTGGCCAATAGAAATCCTGAAAAGGAGCAATAAACTATAAAACAATGTTGAAAGACAAGTGTATTCGGGTTCTCGAGAGCAGAGAAGAGAGAACAATTGTGTTTGTACATGCAGGGAAGATATGGAAGTAGAACAGTAAGCCATTTATAGGATACTGCCAGAAACCACCGCGAATTCAAAGGAAAATAGAAGTTAATTCAACAGAATAGTTAGAGAACAAGTAGAAAACACTTCTCTATGTCAAGCTACAGTAGATAAATAACTTAGTAGGATACCAGAAATCCTTCAGGAAGATCAACAAGCACTTTAAAGTAGTATTTCACCATTAGAATTCCTGTAAAGGAGCAATAAACTGTAAAACAAATTTAAAGGGAGTGCATGAGGGTTCTCAACAGCAGAGAAGAGAGTACAATGGTTTTTATACATACAGGGAAAATATTTAAGTAGAACAGTGAGCTACTTGTGGGAGAGTGCCAGAAATCACTGCAAAATTAAAGGAAAATAGGAGTCAATGGCACAGAATAGTTGGATAATAAGTAGATAAGAGTTCTCAATAACAGGCAATAGTATAGAAAGAATTTCGTACGAAGCGGGATATCCAGTAAATTAAGCAGTAAAGCACTTAAACCATGATTTGAAACACTAAAATTGCTAAAATGTACCAGTAAACTGTAAAATATACTTTGAAGGCAAGTGTATGAGGGTTCTCAACTGCATAGAACACTGTACAATGGTGTTTGTACCTGCACAAAGGTTATTCATGTAGAACAGTAAGCGACATACAGGACAGTGCCAGAAACCAATGCGAGTTCAAAGGAAAATAGCAGTGCTTTAGAGAAGACTCAGAGAACAAGTGGAAAACGCTTCTCTAGGTCAAGCTACAGTATAGGAATAACTTAGTATGTTACCAGAAATCCTTCAGGTAGATCAACAAGCTCTTTAAAGTAGTATTAGACCACTGGAATTCCTGAAAAGGAGCAATGAAGTGTAAAACAAAGTTGAAAGCCAAGTGTATTAGGGTTCTCAACAGCAGAGAAGAGAGAACAATCGTGTTTGTAAATGCAGGGAAGTTTTTTAATAAGAACAGTAATCCACTTATAGGACAGGGCCAGAAACCATTGAGAATTCAAAGGAAAATAGCAGTTAATTCAACAGAATAGTTAGAGAACAAGTGGAAAACACTACTCTATGTCAACCTACAGTATAGAAATAACTTAGTATGATACCAGAAATAATTCAGATAGACCAACAAGCACTTTAAAGAAGTATTTGACCACTAGAATGCCTGAAAAAGAGCAATAAACTATAAAACAAAGTTGAAAGACATGTGTATTAGGGTTCTCAACAGCAGAGAAGAGCAAACAATTGTGTTTGTACATGCAGGGAAGATATTTAAGTAGAACAGTAAGCCACTTACAGGAGAGTGCCAGAAACCAGTCCAAAATCAGAGGAAAATAGCAGTCAATGGCACAGAACACTTAGAGAACAAGTACATAAGATTTCTCAATAACAGGCAATAGTGTAGAAAGAATTTCGTACGTAGCGGGACATCCAGGAAATAGAGCAGTAAGGACGGTAAACCAGTATTTGAAACACTGTAACTGCGGAAATGTAGAAGTAAACTGTAAAACGTAGTCTGAAGACAAGTGTGTGAGGGTTCTATACTGCATAGTAGAGTGTACAATGCTGTTTGTACATGCACAAAGGTTATTCATGTAGAGCAGTAAGCGCCATATGAGAGAGTGGCAGACACCAATGCGAATTCAAGGAAAATAGCAGTAAGTTAGAGAAGACTTAGAAAATAAGTGGAAAACGTTTCTCTATGTCAAGCTACAGTATAGAAATAACTGAGTATGATACCGGAAATCCTTCAGGTGGAGCAACAAGCACTTTAAAGTAGTTTTTGAACACTAGAATTCCTGAAAAGGAGCAATAAATTGTAAAACAAAGTTGAAAGGCAAGTGTATTAGGGTTCTCAACAGCAGAGAAGAGAGAACAATTGCGTTTGTACATGCAGGGAATTTATTTAGGTAGAACAGTAAACCACTTATAGGAGAGTGCCAGAAAGCAGTCCAAAATCTGAGAAAAATGGCACTCAATGGCACAGAATAGTGAGAGAACAAGTAGATAAGAGTTCTCAATGACAGACAATAGTATCGAAAGAATTCCGTACGAAGCGGGATATCCAGGAAATAGAGCTGTAAGGACCTTAAAGCAGTATTTGAAACACTAGAACTCCTGAAATGTAGCAGTAAACTGTAAAACATAGTCTGAAGACAAGTGTATGAGGGTTCTCAACTGCATAGAAGAGTGTACAATGGTGTTTGTATGGGCACAAAAGTTATTCATGTAGAACAGTAAGCGACATATAAGACAGTGCCAGAAACCAATGCGAATTCAAAAGATAATAGCACTTAGTTAGAGAATAGTGAGAGAACAAGTGGAAAACCCTTCTCTATGTCAAGCTACAATATAGAAATAACGTATTATGATTCCAGAAATGCTTCAGATAGATCAACAAGCACGTTAAAGTAGTATTTGGCCAATAGAAATCCTGAAAAGGAGCAATAAACTATAAAACAATGTTGAAAGACAAGTGTATTCGGGTTCTCGAGAGCAGAGAAGAGAGAACAATTGTGTTTGTACATGCAGGGAAGATATGGAAGTAGAACAGTAAGCCATTTATAGGATACTGCCAGAAACCACCGCGAATTCAAAGGAAAATAGAAGTTAATTCAACAGAATAGTTAGAGAACAAGTAGAAAACACTTCTCTATGTCAAGCTACAGTAGATAAATAACTTAGTAGGATACCAGAAATCCTTCAGGAAGATCAACAAGCACTTTAAAGTAGTATTTCACCATTAGAATTCCTGTAAAGGAGCAATAAACTGTAAAACAAATTTAAAGGGAGTGCATGAGGGTTCTCAACAGCAGAGAAGAGAGTACAATGGTTTTTATACATACAGGGAAAATATTTAAGTAGAACAGTGAGCTACTTGTGGGAGAGTGCCAGAAATCACTGCAAAATTAAAGGAAAATAGGAGTCAATGGCACAGAATAGTTGGATAATAAGTAGATACGAGTTCTCAATAACAGGCAATAGTATAGAAAGAATTTCGTACGAAGCGGGATATCCAGTAAATTAAGCAGTAAAGCACTTAAACCATGATTTGAAACACTAAAATTGCTAAAATGTACCAGTAAACTGTAAAATATACTTTGAAGGCAAGTGTATGAGGGTTCTCAACTGCATAGAACACTGTACAATGGTGTTTGTACCTGCACAAAGGTTATTCATGTAGAACAGTAAGCGACATACAGGACAGTGCCAGAAACCAATGCGAGTTCAAAGGAAAATAGCAGTGCTTTAGAGAAGACTCAGAGAACAAGTGGAAAACGCTTCTCTAGGTCAAGCTACAGTATAGGAATAACTTAGTATGTTACCAGAAATCCTTCAGGTAGATCAACAAGCTCTTTAAAGTAGTATTAGACCACTGGAATTCCTGAAAAGGAGCAATGAAGTGTAAAACAAAGTTGAAAGCCAAGTGTATTAGGGTTCTCAACAGCAGAGAAGAGAGAACAATCGTGTTTGTAAATGCAGGGAAGTTTTTTAATAAGAACAGTAATCCACTTATAGGACAGGGCCAGAAACCATTGAGAATTCAAAGGAAAATAGCAGTTAATTCAACAGAATAGTTAGAGAACAAGTGGAAAACACTACTCTATGTCAACCTACAGTATAGAAATAACTTAGTATGATACCAGAAATAATTCAGATAGACCAACAAGCACTTTAAAGAAGTATTTGACCACTAGAATGCCTGAAAAAGAGCAATAAACTATAAAACAAAGTTGAAAGACATGTGTATTAGGGTTCTCAACAGCAGAGAAGAGCAAACAATTGTGTTTGTACATGCAGGGAAGATATTTAAGTAGAACAGTAAGCCACTTACAGGAGAGTGCCAGAAACCAGTCCAAAATCAGAGGAAAATAGCAGTCAATGGCACAGAACACTTAGAGAACAAGTACATAAGATTTCTCAATAACAGGCAATAGTGTAGAAAGAATTTCGTACGTAGCGGGACATCCAGGAAATAGAGCAGTAAGGACGGTAAACCAGTATTTGAAACACTGTAACTGCGGAAATGTAGAAGTAAACTGTAAAACGTAGTCTGAAGACAAGTGTGTGAGGGTTCTATACTGCATAGTAGAGTGTACAATGCTGTTTGTACATGCACAAAGGTTATTCATGTAGAGCAGTAAGCGCCATATGAGAGAGTGGCAGACACCAATGCGAATTCAAGGAAAATAGCAGTAAGTTAGAGAAGACTTAGAAAATAAGTGGAAAACGTTTCTCTATGTCAAGCTACAGTATAGAAATAACTGAGTATGATACCGGAAATCCTTCAGGTGGAGCAACAAGCACTTTAAAGTAGTTTTTGAACACTAGAATTCCTGAAAAGGAGCAATAAATTGTAAAACAAAGTTGAAAGGCAAGTGTATTAGGGTTCTCAACAGCAGAGAAGAGAGAACAATTGCGTTTGTACATGCAGGGAATTTATTTAGGTAGAACAGTAAACCACTTATAGGAGAGTGCCAGAAAGCAGTCCAAAATCTGAGAAAAATGGCACTCAATGGCACAGAATAGTGAGAGAACAAGTAGATAAGAGTTCTCAATGACAGACAATAGTATCGAAAGAATTCCGTACGAAGCGGGATATCCAGGAAATAGAGCTGTAAGGACCTTAAAGCAGTATTTGAAACACTAGAACTCCTGAAATGTAGCAGTAAACTGTAAAACATAGTCTGAAGACAAGTGTATGAGGGTTCTCAACTGCATAGAAGAGTGTACAATGGTGTTTGTATGGGCACAAAAGTTATTCATGTAGAACAGTAAGCGACATATAAGACAGTGCCAGAAACCAATGCGAATTCAAAAGATAATAGCACTTAGTTAGAGAATAGTGAGAGAACAAGTGGAAAACCCTTCTCTATGTCAAGCTACAATATAGAAATAACGTATTATGATTCCAGAAATGCTTCAGATAGATCAACAAGCACGTTAAAGTAGTATTTGGCCAATAGAAATCCTGAAAAGGAGCAATAAACTATAAAACAATGTTGAAAGACAAGTGTATTCGGGTTCTCGAGAGCAGAGAAGAGAGAACAATTGTGTTTGTACATGCAGGGAAGATATGGAAGTAGAACAGTAAGCCATTTATAGGATACTGCCAGAAACCACCGCGAATTCAAAGGAAAATAGAAGTTAATTCAACAGAATAGTTAGAGAACAAGTAGAAAACACTTCTCTATGTCAAGCTACAGTAGATAAATAACTTAGTAGGATACCAGAAATCCTTCAGGAAGATCAACAAGCACTTTAAAGTAGTATTTCACCATTAGAATTCCTGTAAAGGAGCAATAAACTGTAAAACAAATTTAAAGGGAGTGCATGAGGGTTCTCAACAGCAGAGAAGAGAGTACAATGGTTTTTATACATACAGGGAAAATATTTAAGTAGAACAGTGAGCTACTTGTGGGAGAGTGCCAGAAATCACTGCAAAATTAAAGGAAAATAGGAGTCAATGGCACAGAATAGTTGGATAATAAGTAGATACGAGTTCTCAATAACAGGCAATAGTATAGAAAGAATTTCGTACGAAGCGGGATATCCAGTAAATTAAGCAGTAAAGCACTTAAACCATGATTTGAAACACTAAAATTGCTAAAATGTACCAGTAAACTGTAAAATATACTTTGAAGGCAAGTGTATGAGGGTTCTCAACTGCATAGAACACTGTACAATGGTGTTTGTACCTGCACAAAGGTTATTCATGTAGAACAGTAAGCGACATACAGGACAGTGCCAGAAACCAATGCGAGTTCAAAGGAAAATAGCAGTGCTTTAGAGAAGACTCAGAGAACAAGTGGAAAACGCTTCTCTAGGTCAAGCTACAGTATAGGAATAACTTAGTATGTTACCAGAAATCCTTCAGGTAGATCAACAAGCTCTTTAAAGTAGTATTAGACCACTGGAATTCCTGAAAAGGAGCAATGAAGTGTAAAACAAAGTTGAAAGCCAAGTGTATTAGGGTTCTCAACAGCAGAGAAGAGAGAACAATCGTGTTTGTAAATGCAGGGAAGTTTTTTAATAAGAACAGTAATCCACTTATAGGACAGGGCCAGAAACCATTGAGAATTCAAAGGAAAATAGCAGTTAATTCAACAGAATAGTTAGAGAACAAGTGGAAAACACTACTCTATGTCAACCTACAGTATAGAAATAACTTAGTATGATACCAGAAATAATTCAGATAGACCAACAAGCACTTTAAAGAAGTATTTGACCACTAGAATGCCTGAAAAAGAGCAATAAACTATAAAACAAAGTTGAAAGACATGTGTATTAGGGTTCTCAACAGCAGAGAAGAGCAAACAATTGTGTTTGTACATGCAGGGAAGATATTTAAGTAGAACAGTAAGCCACTTACAGGAGAGTGCCAGAAACCAGTCCAAAATCAGAGGAAAATAGCAGTCAATGGCACAGAACACTTAGAGAACAAGTACATAAGATTTCTCAATAACAGGCAATAGTGTAGAAAGAATTTCGTACGTAGCGGGACATCCAGGAAATAGAGCAGTAAGGACGGTAAACCAGTATTTGAAACACTGTAACTGCGGAAATGTAGAAGTAAACTGTAAAACGTAGTCTGAAGACAAGTGTGTGAGGGTTCTATACTGCATAGTAGAGTGTACAATGCTGTTTGTACATGCACAAAGGTTATTCATGTAGAGCAGTAAGCGCCATATGAGAGAGTGGCAGACACCAATGCGAATTCAAGGAAAATAGCAGTAAGTTAGAGAAGACTTAGAAAATAAGTGGAAAACGTTTCTCTATGTCAAGCTACAGTATAGAAATAACTGAGTATGATACCGGAAATCCTTCAGGTGGAGCAACAAGCACTTTAAAGTAGTTTTTGAACACTAGAATTCCTGAAAAGGAGCAATAAATTGTAAAACAAAGTTGAAAGGCAAGTGTATTAGGGTTCTCAACAGCAGAGAAGAGAGAACAATTGCGTTTGTACATGCAGGGAATTTATTTAGGTAGAACAGTAAACCACTTATAGGAGAGTGCCAGAAAGCAGTCCAAAATCTGAGAAAAATGGCACTCAATGGCACAGAATAGTGAGAGAACAAGTAGATAAGAGTTCTCAATGACAGACAATAGTATCGAAAGAATTCCGTACGAAGCGGGATATCCAGGAAATAGAGCTGTAAGGACCTTAAAGCAGTATTTGAAACACTAGAACTCCTGAAATGTAGCAGTAAACTGTAAAACATAGTCTGAAGACAAGTGTATGAGGGTTCTCAACTGCATAGAAGAGTGTACAATGGTGTTTGTATGGGCACAAAAGTTATTCATGTAGAACAGTAAGCGACATATAAGACAGTGCCAGAAACCAATGCGAATTCAAAAGATAATAGCACTTAGAGAATAGTGAGAGAACAAGTGGAAAACCCTTCTCTATGTCAAGCTACAATATAGAAATAACGTATTATGATTCCAGAAATGCTTCAGATAGATCAACAAGCACGTTAAAGTAGTATTTGGCCAATAGAAATCCTGAAAAGGAGCAATAAACTATAAAACAATGTTGAAAGACAAGTGTATTCGGGTTCTCGAGAGCAGAGAAGAGAGAACAATTGTGTTTGTACATGCAGGGAAGATATGGAAGTAGAACAGTAAGCCATTTATAGGATACTGCCAGAAACCACCGCGAATTCAAAGGAAAATAGAAGTTAATTCAACAGAATAGTTAGAGAACAAGTAGAAAACACTTCTCTATGTCAAGCTACAGTAGATAAATAACTTAGTAGGATACCAGAAATCCTTCAGGAAGATCAACAAGCACTTTAAAGTAGTATTTCACCATTAGAATTCCTGTAAAGGAGCAATAAACTGTAAAACAAATTTAAAGGGAGTGCATGAGGGTTCTCAACAGCAGAGAAGAGAGTACAATGGTTTTTATACATACAGGGAAAATATTTAAGTAGAACAGTGAGCTACTTGTGGGAGAGTGCCAGAAATCACTGCAAAATTAAAGGAAAATAGGAGTCAATGGCACAGAATAGTTGGATAATAAGTAGATACGAGTTCTCAATAACAGGCAATAGTATAGAAAGAATTTCGTACGAAGCGGGATATCCAGTAAATTAAGCAGTAAAGCACTTAAACCATGATTTGAAACACTAAAATTGCTAAAATGTACCAGTAAACTGTAAAATATACTTTGAAGGCAAGTGTATGAGGGTTCTCAACTGCATAGAACACTGTACAATGGTGTTTGTACCTGCACAAAGGTTATTCATGTAGAACAGTAAGCGACATACAGGACAGTGCCAGAAACCAATGCGAGTTCAAAGGAAAATAGCAGTGCTTTAGAGAAGACTCAGAGAACAAGTGGAAAACGCTTCTCTAGGTCAAGCTACAGTATAGGAATAACTTAGTATGTTACCAGAAATCCTTCAGGTAGATCAACAAGCTCTTTAAAGTAGTATTAGACCACTGGAATTCCTGAAAAGGAGCAATGAAGTGTAAAACAAAGTTGAAAGCCAAGTGTATTAGGGTTCTCAACAGCAGAGAAGAGAGAACAATCGTGTTTGTAAATGCAGGGAAGTTTTTTAATAAGAACAGTAATCCACTTATAGGACAGGGCCAGAAACCATTGAGAATTCAAAGGAAAATAGCAGTTAATTCAACAGAATAGTTAGAGAACAAGTGGAAAACACTACTCTATGTCAACCTACAGTATAGAAATAACTTAGTATGATACCAGAAATAATTCAGATAGACCAACAAGCACTTTAAAGAAGTATTTGACCACTAGAATGCCTGAAAAAGAGCAATAAACTATAAAACAAAGTTGAAAGACATGTGTATTAGGGTTCTCAACAGCAGAGAAGAGCAAACAATTGTGTTTGTACATGCAGGGAAGATATTTAAGTAGAACAGTAAGCCACTTACAGGAGAGTGCCAGAAACCAGTCCAAAATCAGAGGAAAATAGCAGTCAATGGCACAGAACACTTAGAGAACAAGTACATAAGATTTCTCAATAACAGGCAATAGTGTAGAAAGAATTTCGTACGTAGCGGGACATCCAGGAAATAGAGCAGTAAGGACGGTAAACCAGTATTTGAAACACTGTAACTGCGGAAATGTAGAAGTAAACTGTAAAACGTAGTCTGAAGACAAGTGTGTGAGGGTTCTATACTGCATAGTAGAGTGTACAATGCTGTTTGTACATGCACAAAGGTTATTCATGTAGAGCAGTAAGCGCCATATGAGAGAGTGGCAGACACCAATGCGAATTCAAGGAAAATAGCAGTAAGTTAGAGAAGACTTAGAAAATAAGTGGAAAACGTTTCTCTATGTCAAGCTACAGTATAGAAATAACTGAGTATGATACCGGAAATCCTTCAGGTGGAGCAACAAGCACTTTAAAGTAGTTTTTGAACACTAGAATTCCTGAAAAGGAGCAATAAATTGTAAAACAAAGTTGAAAGGCAAGTGTATTAGGGTTCTCAACAGCAGAGAAGAGAGAACAATTGCGTTTGTACATGCAGGGAATTTATTTAGGTAGAACAGTAAACCACTTATAGGAGAGTGCCAGAAAGCAGTCCAAAATCTGAGAAAAATGGCACTCAATGGCACAGAATAGTGAGAGAACAAGTAGATAAGAGTTCTCAATGACAGACAATAGTATCGAAAGAATTCCGTACGAAGCGGGATATCCAGGAAATAGAGCTGTAAGGACCTTAAAGCAGTATTTGAAACACTAGAACTCCTGAAATGTAGCAGTAAACTGTAAAACATAGTCTGAAGACAAGTGTATGAGGGTTCTCAACTGCATAGAAGAGTGTACAATGGTGTTTGTATGGGCACAAAAGTTATTCATGTAGAACAGTAAGCGACATATAAGACAGTGCCAGAAACCAATGCGAATTCAAAAGATAATAGCACTTAGTTAGAGAATAGTGAGAGAACAAGTGGAAAACCCTTCTCTATGTCAAGCTACAATATAGAAATAACGTATTATGATTCCAGAAATGCTTCAGATAGATCAACAAGCACGTTAAAGTAGTATTTGGCCAATAGAAATCCTGAAAAGGAGCAATAAACTATAAAACAATGTTGAAAGACAAGTGTATTCGGGTTCTCGAGAGCAGAGAAGAGAGAACAATTGTGTTTGTACATGCAGGGAAGATATGGAAGTAGAACAGTAAGCCATTTATAGGATACTGCCAGAAACCACCGCGAATTCAAAGGAAAATAGAAGTTAATTCAACAGAATAGTTAGAGAACAAGTAGAAAACACTTCTCTATGTCAAGCTACAGTAGATAAATAACTTAGTAGGATACCAGAAATCCTTCAGGAAGATCAACAAGCACTTTAAAGTAGTATTTCACCATTAGAATTCCTGTAAAGGAGCAATAAACTGTAAAACAAATTTAAAGGGAGTGCATGAGGGTTCTCAACAGCAGAGAAGAGAGTACAATGGTTTTTATACATACAGGGAAAATATTTAAGTAGAACAGTGAGCTACTTGTGGGAGAGTGCCAGAAATCACTGCAAAATTAAAAGAAAATAGGAGTCAATGGCACAGAATAGTTGGATAATAAGTAGATACGAGTTCTCAATAACAGGCAATAGTATAGAAAGAATTTCGTACGAAGCGGGATATCCAGTAAATTAAGCAGTAAAGCACTTAAACCATGATTTGAAACACTAAAATTGCTAAAATGTACCAGTAAACTGTAAAATATACTTTGAAGGCAAGTGTATGAGGGTTCTCAACTGCATAGAACACTGTACAATGGTGTTTGTACCTGCACAAAGGTTATTCATGTAGAACAGTAAGCGACATACAGGACAGTGCCAGAAACCAATGCGAGTTCAAAGGAAAATAGCAGTGCTTTAGAGAAGACTCAGAGAACAAGTGGAAAACGCTTCTCTAGGTCAAGCTACAGTATAGGAATAACTTAGTATGTTACCAGAAATCCTTCAGGTAGATCAACAAGCTCTTTAAAGTAGTATTAGACCACTGGAATTCCTGAAAAGGAGCAATGAAGTGTAAAACAAAGTTGAAAGCCAAGTGTATTAGGGTTCTCAACAGCAGAGAAGAGAGAACAATCGTGTTTGTAAATGCAGGGAAGTTTTTTAATAAGAACAGTAATCCACTTATAGGACAGGGCCAGAAACCATTGAGAATTCAAAGGAAAATAGCAGTTAATTCAACAGAATAGTTAGAGAACAAGTGGAAAACACTACTCTATGTCAACCTACAGTATAGAAATAACTTAGTATGATACCAGAAATAATTCAGATAGACCAACAAGCACTTTAAAGAAGTATTTGACCACTAGAATGCCTGAAAAAGAGCAATAAACTATAAAACAAAGTTGAAAGACATGTGTATTAGGGTTCTCAACAGCAGAGAAGAGCAAACAATTGTGTTTGTACATGCAGGGAAGATATTTAAGTAGAACAGTAAGCCACTTACAGGAGAGTGCCAGAAACCAGTCCAAAATCAGAGGAAAATAGCAGTCAATGGCACAGAACACTTAGAGAACAAGTACATAAGATTTCTCAATAACAGGCAATAGTGTAGAAAGAATTTCGTACGTAGCGGGACATCCAGGAAATAGAGCAGTAAGGACGGTAAACCAGTATTTGAAACACTGTAACTGCGGAAATGTAGAAGTAAACTGTAAAACGTAGTCTGAAGACAAGTGTGTGAGGGTTCTATACTGCATAGTAGAGTGTACAATGCTGTTTGTACATGCACAAAGGTTATTCATGTAGAGCAGTAAGCGCCATATGAGAGAGTGGCAGACACCAATGCGAATTCAAGGAAAATAGCAGTAAGTTAGAGAAGACTTAGAAAATAAGTGGAAAACGTTTCTCTATGTCAAGCTACAGTATAGAAATAACTGAGTATGATACCGGAAATCCTTCAGGTGGAGCAACAAGCACTTTAAAGTAGTTTTTGAACACTAGAATTCCTGAAAAGGAGCAATAAATTGTAAAACAAAGTTGAAAGGCAAGTGTATTAGGGTTCTCAACAGCAGAGAAGAGAGAACAATTGCGTTTGTACATGCAGGGAATTTATTTAGGTAGAACAGTAAACCACTTATAGGAGAGTGCCAGAAAGCAGTCCAAAATCTGAGAAAAATGGCACTCAATGGCACAGAATAGTGAGAGAACAAGTAGATAAGAGTTCTCAATGACAGACAATAGTATCGAAAGAATTCCGTACGAAGCGGGATATCCAGGAAATAGAGCTGTAAGGACCTTAAAGCAGTATTTGAAACACTAGAACTCCTGAAATGTAGCAGTAAACTGTAAAACATAGTCTGAAGACAAGTGTATGAGGGTTCTCAACTGCATAGAAGAGTGTACAATGGTGTTTGTATGGGCACAAAAGTTATTCATGTAGAACAGTAAGCGACATATAAGACAGTGCCAGAAACCAATGCGAATTCAAAAGATAATAGCACTTAGTTAGAGAATAGTGAGAGAACAAGTGGAAAACCCTTCTCTATGTCAAGCTACAATATAGAAATAACGTATTATGATTCCAGAAATGCTTCAGATAGATCAACAAGCACGTTAAAGTAGTATTTGGCCAATAGAAATCCTGAAAAGGAGCAATAAACTATAAAACAATGTTGAAAGACAAGTGTATTCGGGTTCTCGAGAGCAGAGAAGAGAGAACAATTGTGTTTGTACATGCAGGGAAGATATGGAAGTAGAACAGTAAGCCATTTATAGGATACTGCCAGAAACCACCGCGAATTCAAAGGAAAATAGAAGTTAATTCAACAGAATAGTTAGAGAACAAGTAGAAAACACTTCTCTATGTCAAGCTACAGTAGATAAATAACTTAGTAGGATACCAGAAATCCTTCAGGAAGATCAACAAGCACTTTAAAGTAGTATTTCACCACTAGAATTCCTGTAAAGGAGCAATAAACTGTAAAACAAATTTAAAGGGAGTGCACGAGGGTTCTCAACAGCAGAGAAGAGAGTACAATGGTTTTTATACATACAGGGAAAATATTTAAGTAGAACAGTGAGCTACTTGTGGGAGAGTGCCAGAAATCACTGCAAAATTAAAGGAAAATAGGAGTCAATGGCACAGAATAGTTGGATAATAAGTAGATACGAGTTCTCAATAACAGGCAATAGTATAGAAAGAATTTCGTACGAAGCGGGATATCCAGTAAATTAAGCAGTAAAGCACTTAAACCATGATTTGAAACACTAAAATTGCTAAAATGTACCAGTAAACTGTAAAATATACTTTGAAGGCAAGTGTATGAGGGTTCTCAACTGCATAGAACACTGTACAATGGTGTTTGTACCTGCACAAAGGTTATTCATGTAGAACAGTAAGCGACATACAGGACAGTGCCAGAAACCAATGCGAGTTCAAAGGAAAATAGCAGTGCTTTAGAGAAGACTCAGAGAACAAGTGGAAAACGCTTCTCTAGGTCAAGCTACAGTATAGGAATAACTTAGTATGTTACCAGAAATCCTTCAGGTAGATCAACAAGCTCTTTAAAGTAGTATTAGACCACTGGAATTCCTGAAAAGGAGCAATGAAGTGTAAAACAAAGTTGAAAGCCAAGTGTATTAGGGTTCTCAACAGCAGAGAAGAGAGAACAATCGTGTTTGTAAATGCAGGGAAGTTTTTTAATAAGAACAGTAATCCACTTATAGGACAGGGCCAGAAACCATTGAGAATTCAAAGGAAAATAGCAGTTAATTCAACAGAATAGTTAGAGAACAAGTGGAAAACACTACTCTATGTCAACCTACAGTATAGAAATAACTTAGTATGATACCAGAAATAATTCAGATAGACCAACAAGCACTTTAAAGAAGTATTTGACCACTAGAATGCCTGAAAAAGAGCAATAAACTATAAAACAAAGTTGAAAGACATGTGTATTAGGGTTCTCAACAGCAGAGAAGAGCAAACAATTGTGTTTGTACATGCAGGGAAGATATTTAAGTAGAACAGTAAGCCACTTACAGGAGAGTGCCAGAAACCAGTCCAAAATCAGAGGAAAATAGCAGTCAATGGCACAGAACACTTAGAGAACAAGTACATAAGATTTCTCAATAACAGGCAATAGTGTAGAAAGAATTTCGTACGTAGCGGGACATCCAGGAAATAGAGCAGTAAGGACGGTAAACCAGTATTTGAAACACTGTAACTGCGGAAATGTAGAAGTAAACTGTAAAACGTAGTCTGAAGACAAGTGTGTGAGGGTTCTATACTGCATAGTAGAGTGTACAATGCTGTTTGTACATGCACAAAGGTTATTCATGTAGAGCAGTAAGCGCCATATGAGAGAGTGGCAGACACCAATGCGAATTCAAGGAAAATAGCAGTAAGTTAGAGAAGACTTAGAAAATAAGTGGAAAACGTTTCTCTATGTCAAGCTACAGTATAGAAATAACTGAGTATGATACCGGAAATCCTTCAGGTGGAGCAACAAGCACTTTAAAGTAGTTTTTGAACACTAGAATTCCTGAAAAGGAGCAATAAATTGTAAAACAAAGTTGAAAGGCAAGTGTATTAGGGTTCTCAACAGCAGAGAAGAGAGAACAATTGCGTTTGTACATGCAGGGAATTTATTTAGGTAGAACAGTAAACCACTTATAGGAGAGTGCCAGAAAGCAGTCCAAAATCTGAGAAAAATGGCACTCAATGGCACAGAATAGTGAGAGAACAAGTAGATAAGAGTTCTCAATGACAGACAATAGTATCGAAAGAATTCCGTACGAAGCGGGATATCCAGGAAATAGAGCTGTAAGGACCTTAAAGCAGTATTTGAAACACTAGAACTCCTGAAATGTAGCAGTAAACTGTAAAACATAGTCTGAAGACAAGTGTATGAGGGTTCTCAACTGCATAGAAGAGTGTACAATGGTGTTTGTATGGGCACAAAAGTTATTCATGTAGAACAGTAAGCGACATATAAGACAGTGCCAGAAACCAATGCGAATTCAAAAGATAATAGCACTTAGTTAGAGAATAGTGAGAGAACAAGTGGAAAACCCTTCTCTATGTCAAGCTACAATATAGAAATAACGTATTATGATTCCAGAAATGCTTCAGATAGATCAACAAGCACGTTAAAGTAGTATTTGGCCAATAGAAATCCTGAAAAGGAGCAATAAACTATAAAACAATGTTGAAAGACAAGTGTATTCGGGTTCTCGAGAGCAGAGAAGAGAGAACAATTGTGTTTGTACATGCAGGGAAGATATGGAAGTAGAACAGTAAGCCATTTATAGGATACTGCCAGAAACCACCGCGAATTCAAAGGAAAATAGAAGTTAATTCAACAGAATAGTTAGAGAACAAGTAGAAAACACTTCTCTATGTCAAGCTACAGTAGATAAATAACTTAGTAGGATACCAGAAATCCTTCAGGAAGATCAACAAGCACTTTAAAGTAGTATTTCACCATTAGAATTCCTGTAAAGGAGCAATAAACTGTAAAACAAATTTAAAGGGAGTGCATGAGGGTTCTCAACAGCAGAGAAGAGAGTACAATGGTTTTTATACATACAGGGAAAATATTTAAGTAGAACAGTGAGCTACTTGTGGGAGAGTGCCAGAAATCACTGCAAAATTAAAAGAAAATAGGAGTCAATGGCACAGAATAGTTGGATAATAAGTAGATACGAGTTCTCAATAACAGGCAATAGTATAGAAAGAATTTCGTACGAAGCGGGATATCCAGTAAATTAAGCAGTAAAGCACTTAAACCATGATTTGAAACACTAAAATTGCTAAAATGTACCAGTAAACTGTAAAATATACTTTGAAGGCAAGTGTATGAGGGTTCTCAACTGCATAGAACACTGTACAATGGTGTTTGTACCTGCACAAAGGTTATTCATGTAGAACAGTAAGCGACATACAGGACAGTGCCAGAAACCAATGCGAGTTCAAAGGAAAATAGCAGTGCTTTAGAGAAGACTCAGAGAACAAGTGGAAAACGCTTCTCTAGGTCAAGCTACAGTATAGGAATAACTTAGTATGTTACCAGAAATCCTTCAGGTAGATCAACAAGCTCTTTAAAGTAGTATTAGACCACTGGAATTCCTGAAAAGGAGCAATGAAGTGTAAAACAAAGTTGAAAGCCAAGTGTATTAGGGTTCTCAACAGCAGAGAAGAGAGAACAATCGTGTTTGTAAATGCAGGGAAGTTTTTTAATAAGAACAGTAATCCACTTATAGGACAGGGCCAGAAACCATTGAGAATTCAAAGGAAAATAGCAGTTAATTCAACAGAATAGTTAGAGAACAAGTGGAAAACACTACTCTATGTCAACCTACAGTATAGAAATAACTTAGTATGATACCAGAAATAATTCAGATAGACCAACAAGCACTTTAAAGAAGTATTTGACCACTAGAATGCCTGAAAAAGAGCAATAAACTATAAAACAAAGTTGAAAGACATGTGTATTAGGGTTCTCAACAGCAGAGAAGAGCAAACAATTGTGTTTGTACATGCAGGGAAGATATTTAAGTAGAACAGTAAGCCACTTACAGGAGAGTGCCAGAAACCAGTCCAAAATCAGAGGAAAATAGCAGTCAATGGCACAGAACACTTAGAGAACAAGTACATAAGATTTCTCAATAACAGGCAATAGTGTAGAAAGAATTTCGTACGTAGCGGGACATCCAGGAAATAGAGCAGTAAGGACGGTAAACCAGTATTTGAAACACTGTAACTGCGGAAATGTAGAAGTAAACTGTAAAACGTAGTCTGAAGACAAGTGTGTGAGGGTTCTATACTGCATAGTAGAGTGTACAATGCTGTTTGTACATGCACAAAGGTTATTCATGTAGAGCAGTAAGCGCCATATGAGAGAGTGGCAGACACCAATGCGAATTCAAGGAAAATAGCAGTAAGTTAGAGAAGACTTAGAAAATAAGTGGAAAACGTTTCTCTATGTCAAGCTACAGTATAGAAATAACTGAGTATGATACCGGAAATCCTTCAGGTGGAGCAACAAGCACTTTAAAGTAGTTTTTGAACACTAGAATTCCTGAAAAGGAGCAATAAATTGTAAAACAAAGTTGAAAGGCAAGTGTATTAGGGTTCTCAACAGCAGAGAAGAGAGAACAATTGCGTTTGTACATGCAGGGAATTTATTTAGGTAGAACAGTAAACCACTTATAGGAGAGTGCCAGAAAGCAGTCCAAAATCTGAGAAAAATGGCACTCAATGGCACAGAATAGTGAGAGAACAAGTAGATAAGAGTTCTCAATGACAGACAATAGTATCGAAAGAATTCCGTACGAAGCGGGATATCCAGGAAATAGAGCTGTAAGGACCTTAAAGCAGTATTTGAAACACTAGAACTCCTGAAATGTAGCAGTAAACTGTAAAACATAGTCTGAAGACAAGTGTATGAGGGTTCTCAACTGCATAGAAGAGTGTACAATGGTGTTTGTATGGGCACAAAAGTTATTCATGTAGAACAGTAAGCGACATATAAGACAGTGCCAGAAACCAATGCGAATTCAAAAGATAATAGCACTTAGTTAGAGAATAGTGAGAGAACAAGTGGAAAACCCTTCTCTATGTCAAGCTACAATATAGAAATAACGTATTATGATTCCAGAAATGCTTCAGATAGATCAACAAGCACGTTAAAGTAGTATTTGGCCAATAGAAATCCTGAAAAGGAGCAATAAACTATAAAACAATGTTGAAAGACAAGTGTATTCGGGTTCTCGAGAGCAGAGAAGAGAGAACAATTGTGTTTGTACATGCAGGGAAGATATGGAAGTAGAACAGTAAGCCATTTATAGGATACTGCCAGAAACCACCGCGAATTCAAAGGAAAATAGAAGTTAATTCAACAGAATAGTTAGAGAACAAGTAGAAAACACTTCTCTATGTCAAGCTACAGTAGATAAATAACTTAGTAGGATACCAGAAATCCTTCAGGAAGATCAACAAGCACTTTAAAGTAGTATTTCACCACTAGAATTCCTGTAAAGGAGCAATAAACTGTAAAACAAATTTAAAGGGAGTGCACGAGGGTTCTCAACAGCAGAGAAGAGAGTACAATGGTTTTTATACATACAGGGAAAATATTTAAGTAGAACAGTGAGCTACTTGTGGGAGAGTGCCAGAAATCACTGCAAAATTAAAGGAAAATAGGAGTCAATGGCACAGAATAGTTGGATAATAAGTAGATACGAGTTCTCAATAACAGGCAATAGTATAGAAAGAATTTCGTACGAAGCGGGATATCCAGTAAATTAAGCAGTAAAGCACTTAAACCATGATTTGAAACACTAAAATTGCTAAAATGTACCAGTAAACTGTAAAATATACTTTGAAGGCAAGTGTATGAGGGTTCTCAACTGCATAGAACACTGTACAATGGTGTTTGTACCTGCACAAAGGTTATTCATGTAGAACAGTAAGCGACATACAGGACAGTGCCAGAAACCAATGCGAGTTCAAAGGAAAATAGCAGTGCTTTAGAGAAGACTCAGAGAACAAGTGGAAAACGCTTCTCTAGGTCAAGCTACAGTATAGGAATAACTTAGTATGTTACCAGAAATCCTTCAGGTAGATCAACAAGCTCTTTAAAGTAGTATTAGACCACTGGAATTCCTGAAAAGGAGCAATGAAGTGTAAAACAAAGTTGAAAGCCAAGTGTATTAGGGTTCTCAACAGCAGAGAAGAGAGAACAATCGTGTTTGTAAATGCAGGGAAGTTTTTTAATAAGAACAGTAATCCACTTATAGGACAGGGCCAGAAACCATTGAGAATTCAAAGGAAAATAGCAGTTAATTCAACAGAATAGTTAGAGAACAAGTGGAAAACACTACTCTATGTCAACCTACAGTATAGAAATAACTTAGTATGATACCAGAAATAATTCAGATAGACCAACAAGCACTTTAAAGAAGTATTTGACCACTAGAATGCCTGAAAAAGAGCAATAAACTATAAAACAAAGTTGAAAGACATGTGTATTAGGGTTCTCAACAGCAGAGAAGAGCAAACAATTGTGTTTGTACATGCAGGGAAGATATTTAAGTAGAACAGTAAGCCACTTACAGGAGAGTGCCAGAAACCAGTCCAAAATCAGAGGAAAATAGCAGTCAATGGCACAGAACACTTAGAGAACAAGTACATAAGATTTCTCAATAACAGGCAATAGTGTAGAAAGAATTTCGTACGTAGCGGGACATCCAGGAAATAGAGCAGTAAGGACGGTAAACCAGTATTTGAAACACTGTAACTGCGGAAATGTAGAAGTAAACTGTAAAACGTAGTCTGAAGACAAGTGTGTGAGGGTTCTATACTGCATAGTAGAGTGTACAATGCTGTTTGTACATGCACAAAGGTTATTCATGTAGAGCAGTAAGCGCCATATGAGAGAGTGGCAGACACCAATGCGAATTCAAGGAAAATAGCAGTAAGTTAGAGAAGACTTAGAAAATAAGTGGAAAACGTTTCTCTATGTCAAGCTACAGTATAGAAATAACTGAGTATGATACCGGAAATCCTTCAGGTGGAGCAACAAGCACTTTAAAGTAGTTTTTGAACACTAGAATTCCTGAAAAGGAGCAATAAATTGTAAAACAAAGTTGAAAGGCAAGTGTATTAGGGTTCTCAACAGCAGAGAAGAGAGAACAATTGCGTTTGTACATGCAGGGAATTTATTTAGGTAGAACAGTAAACCACTTATAGGAGAGTGCCAGAAAGCAGTCCAAAATCTGAGAAAAATGGCACTCAATGGCACAGAATAGTGAGAGAACAAGTAGATAAGAGTTCTCCATGACAGACAATAGTATCGAAAGAATTCCGTACGAAGCGGGATATCCAGGAAATAGAGCTGTAAGGACCTTAAAGCAGTATTTGAAACACTAGAACTCCTGAAATGTAGCAGTAAACTGTAAAACATAGTCTGAAGACAAGTGTATGAGGGTTCTCAACTGCATAGAAGAGTGTACAATGGTGTTTGTATGGGCACAAAAGTTATTCATGTAGAACAGTAAGCGACATATAAGACAGTGCCAGAAACCAATGCGAATTCAAAAGATAATAGCACTTAGTTAGAGAATAGTGAGAGAACAAGTGGAAAACCCTTCTCTATGTCAAGCTACAATATAGAAATAACGTATTATGATTCCAGAAATGCTTCAGATAGATCAACAAGCACGTTAAAGTAGTATTTGGCCAATAGAAATCCTGAAAAGGAGCAATAAACTATAAAACAATGTTGAAAGACAAGTGTATTCGGGTTCTCGAGAGCAGAGAAGAGAGAACAATTGTGTTTGTACATGCAGGGAAGATATGGAAGTAGAACAGTAAGCCATTTATAGGATACTGCCAGAAACCACCGCGAATTCAAAGGAAAATAGGAGTTAATTCAACAGAATAGTTAGAGAACAAGTAGAAAACACTTCTCTATGTCAAGCTACAGTAGATAAATAACTTAGTAGGATACCAGAAATCCTTCAGGAAGATCAACAAGCACTTTAAAGTAGTATTTCACCACTAGAATTCCTGTAAAGGAGCAATAAACTGTAAAACAAATTTAAAGGGAGTGCACGAGGGTTCTCAACAGCAGAGAAGAGAGTACAATGGTTTTTATACATACAGGGAAAATATTTAAGTAGAACAGTGAGCTACTTGTGGGAGAGTGCCAGAAATCACTGCAAAATTAAAGGAAAATAGGAGTCAATGGCACAGAATAGTTGGATAATAAGTAGATACGAGTTCTCAATAACAGGCAATAGTATAGAAAGAATTTCGTACGAAGCGGGATATCCAGTAAATTAAGCAGTAAAGCACTTAAACCATGATTTGAAACACTAAAATTGCTAAAATGTACCAGTAAACTGTAAAATATGCTTTGAAGGCAAGTGTATGAGGGTTCTCAACTGCATAGAACAGTGTACAATGGTGTTTGTACCTGCACAAAGGTTATTCATGTAGAACAGTAAGCGACATACAGGACAGTGCCAGAAACCAATGCGAATTCAAAGGAAAATAGCAGTGAGTTAGAGAAGACTCAGAGAACAAGTGAAAAACGCTTCTCTAGGTCAAGCTACAGTATAGAAATAACTTAGTATGATACCAGAAATCCTTCAGGTAGATCAACAAGCTCTTTAAAGTAGTATTAGACCACTGGAATTCCTGAAAAGGAGCAATAAATTATAAAACAAAGTTGAAAGCCAAGTGTATTAGGGTTCTCAACAGCAGAGAAGAGAGAACAATCGTGTTTGTAAATGCAGGGAAGTTTTTTAATAAGAACAGTAATCCACTTATAGGACAGGGCCAGAAACCACTGAGAATTCAAAGGAAAATAGCAGTTAACTCAACAGAATAGTTGGAGAACAAGTGGAAAACACTACTCTATGTCAACCTACAGTATAGAAATAACTTAGTATGATACCAGAAATAATTCAGATAGACCAACAAGCACTTTAAAGAAGTATTTGACCACTAGAATGCCTGAAAAAGAGCAATAAACTATAAAACAAAGTTGAAAGACATGTGTATTAGGGTTCTCAACAGCAGAGAAGAGCAAACAATTGTGTTTGTACATGCAGGGAAGATATTTAAGTAGAACAGTAAGCCACTTACAGGAGAGTGCCAGAAACCAGTCCAAAATCAGAGGAAAATAGCAGTCAATGGCACAGAACACTTAGAGAACAAGTACATAAGATTTCTCAATAACAGGCAATAGTATAGAAAGAATTTCGTACGTAGCGGGACATCCAGGAAATAGAGCAGTAAGGACGGTCAACCAGTATTTGAAACACTGTAACTGCGGAAATGTAGAAGTAAACTGTAAAACGTAGTCTGAAGACAAGTGTGTGAGGGTTCTATACTGCATAGTAGAGTGTACAATGCTGTTTGTACATGCACAAAGGTTATTCATGTAGAGCAGTAAGCGCCATATGAGAGAGTGGCAGATACCAATGCGAATTCAAGGAAAATAGCAGTAAGTTAGAGAAGACTTAGAGAATAAGTGGAAAACGTTTCTCTATGTCAAGCTACAGTATAGAAATAACTGAGTATGATACCGGAAATCCTTCAGGTCGAGCAACAAGCACTTTAAAGTAGTTTTCGAACACTAGAATTCCTGAAAAGGAGCAATAAATTGTAAAACAAAGTTGAAAGGCAAGTGTATTAGGGTTCTCAACAGCAGAGAAGAGAGAACAATTGCGTTTGTACATGCAGGGAATTTATTTAGGTAGAACAGTAAACCACTTATAGGAGAGTGCCAGAAACCAGTCCAAAATCAGAGAAAAATGGCACTCTATGACACAGAATAGTGAGAGAACAAGTAGATAAGAGTTCTCAATGACAGGCAATAGTATCGAAAGAATTCCGTACGAAGCGGGATATCCAGGAAATAGATCTGTAAGGACCTTAAAGCAGTATTTGAAACACTAGAACTCCTGAAATGTAGCAGTAAACTGTAAAACATAGTCTGAAGACAAGTGTATGAGGGTTCTCAACTGCATAGAAGAGTGTACAATGGTGTTTGTAAGGGCACAAAAGTTATTCATGTAGAACAGTAAGCGACATATAAGACAGTGCCAGAAACCAATGCGAATTCAAAAGATAATAGCACTTAGTTAGAGAATAGTGAGAGAACAAGTGGAAAACCCTTCTCTATGTCAAGCTACAATATAGAAATAACGTATTATGATTCCAGAAATGCTTCAGATAGATCAACAAGCACGTTAAAGTAGTATTTGACCAATAGAAATCCTGAAAAGGAGCAATAAACTATAAAACAATGTTGAAAGACAAGTGTATTCGGGATCTCGAGAGCAGAGAAGAGAGAACAATTGTGTTTGTACATGCAGGGAAGATATGGAAGTAGAACAGTAAGCCATTTATAGGATACTGCCAGAAACCACCGCGAATTCAAAGGAAAATAGAAGTTAATTCAACAGAATAGTTAGAGAACAAGTAGAAAACACTTCTCTATGTCAAGCTACAGTAGATAAATAACTTAGTAGGATACCAGAAATCCTTCAGGAAGATCAACAAGCACTTTAAAGTAGTATTTCACCACTAGAATTCCTGTAAAGGAGCAATAAACTGTAAAACAAATTTAAAGGGAGTGCACGAGGGTTCTCAACAGCAGAGAAGAGAGTACAATGGTTTTTATACATACAGGGAAAATATTTAAGTAGAACAGTGAGCTACTTGTGGGAGAGTGCCAGAAATCACTGCAAAATTAAAGGAAAATAGGAGTCAATGGCACAGAATAGTTGGATAATAAGTAGATACGAGTTCTCAATAACAGGCAATAGTATAGAAAGAATTTCGTACGAAGCGGGATATCCAGTAAATTAAGCAGTAAAGCACTTAAACCATGATTTGAAACACTAAAATTGCTAAAATGTACCAGTAAACTGTAAAATATACTTTGAAGGCAAGTGTATGAGGGTTCTCAACTGCATAGAACAGTGTACAATGGTGTTTGTACCTGCACAAAGGTTATTCATGTAGAACAGTAAGCGACATACAGGACAGTGCCAGAAACCAATGCGAGTTCAAAGGAAAATAGCAGTGCTTTAGAGAAGACTCAGAGAACAAGTGAAAAACGCTTCTCTAGGTCAAGCTACAGTATAGAAATAACTTAGTATGATACCAGAAATCCTTCAGGTAGATCAACAAGCTCTTTAAAGTAGTATTAGACCACTGGAATTCCTGAAAAGGAGCAATGAAGTGTAAAACAAAGTTGAAAGCCAAGTGTATTAGGGTTCTCAACAGCAGAGAAGAGAGAACAATCGTGTTTGTAAATGCAGGGAAGTTTTTTAATAAGAACAGTAATCCACTTATAGGACAGGGCCAGAAACCATTGAGAATTCAAAGGAAAATAGCAGTTAATTCAACAGAATAGTTAGAGAACAAGTGGAAAACACTACTCTATGTCAACCTACAGTATAGAAATAACTTAGTATGATACCAGAAATAATTCAGAAAGACCAACAAGCACTTTAAAGAAGTATTTGACCACTAGAATGCTTGAAAAAGAGCAATAAACTATAAAACAAAGTTGAAAGACATGTGTATTAGGATTCTCAACAGCAGAGAAGAGCAAACAATTGTGTTTGTACATGCAGGGAAGATATTTAAGTAGAACAGTAAGCCACTTACAGGAGAGTGCCAGAAACCAGTCCAAAATCAGAGGAAAATAGCAGTCAATGGCACAGAACACTTAGAGAACAAGTACATAAGATTTCTCAATAGCAGGCAATAGTATAGAAAGAATTTCGTACGAAGCGGGACATCCAGGAAATAGAGCAGTAAGGACGGTCAACCAGTATTTGAAACACTGTAACTGCGGAAATGTAGAAGTAAACTGTAAAACGTAGTCTGAAGACAAGTGTGTGAGGGTTCTATACTGCATAGTAGAGTGTACAATGCTGTTTGTACATGCACAAAGGTTATTCATGTAGAGCAGTAAGCGCCATATGAGAGAGTGGCAGATACCAATGCGAATTCAAGGAAAATAGCAGTAAGTTAGAGAAGACTTAGAGAATAAGTGGAAAACGTTTCTCTATGTCAAGCTACAGTATAGAAATAACTGAGTATGATACCGGAAATCCTTCAGGTCGAGCAACAAGCACTTTAAAGTAGTTTTTGAACACTAGAATTCCTGAAAAGGAGCAATAAATTGTAAAACAAAGTTGAAAGGCAAGTGTATTAGGGTTCTCAACAGCAGAGAAGAGAGAACAATTGCGTTTGTACATGCAGGGAATTTATTTAGGTAGAACAGTAAACCACTTATAGGAGAGTGCCAGAAAGCAGTCCAAAATCTGAGAAAAATGGCACTCAATGGCACAGAATAGTGAGAGAACAAGTAGATAAGAGTTCTCAATGACAGACAACAGTATCGAAAGAATTCCGTACGAAGCGGGATATCCAGGAAATAGAGCTGTAAGGACCTTAAAGCAGTATTTGAAACACTAGAACTCCTGAAATGTAGCAGTAAACTGTAAAACATAGTCTGAAGACAAGTGTATGAGGGTTCTCAACTGCATAGAAGAGTGTACAATGGTGTTTGTACGGGCACAAAAGTTATTCATGTAGAACAGTAAGCGACATATAAGACAGTGCCAGAAACCAATGCGAATTCAAAAGATAATAGCACTTAGAGAATAGTGAGAGAACAAGTGGAAAACCCTTCTCTATGTCAAGCTACAATATAGAAATAACGTATTATGATTCCAGAAATGCTTCAGATAGATCAACAAGCACGTTAAAGTAGTATTTGGCCAATAGAAATCCTGAAAAGGAGCAATAAACTATAAAACAATGTTGAAAGACAAGTGTATTCGGGTTCTCGAGAGCAGAGAAGAGAGAACAATTGTGTTTGTACATGCAGGGAAGATATGGAAGTAGAACAGTAAGCCATTTATAGGATACTGCCAGAAACCACCGCGAATTCAAAGGAAAATAGAAGTTAATTCAACAGAATAGTTAGAGAACAAGTAGAAAACACTTCTCTATGTCAAGCTACAGTAGATAAATAACTTAGTAGGATACCAGAAATCCTTCAGGAAGATCAACAAGCACTTTAAAGTAGTATTTCACCACTAGAATTCCTGTAAAGGAGCAATAAACTGTAAAACAAATTTAAAGGGAGTGCACGAGGGTTCTCAACAGCAGAGAAGAGAGTACAATGGTTTTTATACATACAGGGAAAATATTTAAGTAGAACAGTGAGCTACTTGTGGGAGAGTGCCAGAAATCACTGCAAAATTAAAGGAAAATAGGAGTCAATGGCACACAATAGTTGGATAATAAGTAGATACGAGTTCTCAATAACAGGCAATAGTATAGAAAGAATTTCGTACGAAGCGGGAGATCCAGTAAATTAAGCAGTAAAGCACTTAAACCATGATTTGAAACACTAAAATTGCTAAAATGTACCAGTAAACTGTTAAATATACTTTGAAGGCAAGTGTATGAGGGTTCTCAACTGCATAGAACAGTGTACAATGGTGTTTGTACCTGCACAAAGGTTATTCATGTAGAACAGTAAGCGACATACAGGACAGTGCCAGAAACCAATGCGAGTTCAAAGGAAAATAGCAGTGCTTTAGAGAAGACTCAGAGAACAAGTGAAAAACGCTTCTCTAGGTCAAGCTACAGTATAGGAATAACTTAGTATGATACCAGAAATCCTTCAGGTAGATCAACAAGCTCTTTAAAGTAGTATTAGACCACTGGAATTCCTGAAAAGGAGCAATGAAGTGTAAAACAAAGTTGAAAGCCAAGTGTATTAGGGTTCTCAACAGCAGAGAAGAGAGAACAATCGTGTTTGTAAATGCAGGGAAGTTTTTTAATAAGAACAGTAATCCACTTATAGGACAGGGCCAGAAACCATTGAGAATTCAAAGGAAAATAGCAGTTAATTCAACAGAATAGTTAGAGAACAAGTGGAAAACACTACTCTATGTCAACCTACAGTATAGAAATAACTTAGTATGATACCAGAAATAATTCAGAAAGACCAACAAGCACTTTAAAGAAGTATTTGACCACTAGAATGCCTGAAAAAGAGCAATAAACTATAAAACAAAGTTGAAAGACATGTGTATTAGGGTTCTCAACAGCAGAGAAGAGCAAACAATTGTGTTTGTACATGCAGGGAAGATATTTAAGTAGAACAGTAAGCCACTTACAGGAGAGTGCCAGAAACCAGTCCAAAATCAGAGGAAAATAGCAGTCAATGGCACAGAACACTTAGAGAACAAGTACATAAGATTTCTCAATAGCAGGCAATAGTATAGAAAGAATTTCGTACGAAGCGGGACATCCAGGAAATAGAGCAGTAAGGACGGTCAACCAGTATTTGAAACACTGTAACTGCGGAAATGTAGAAGTAAACTGTAAAACGTAGTCTGAAGACAAGTGTGTGAGGGTTCTATACTGCATAGTAGAGTGTACAATGCTGTTTGTACATGCACAAAGGTTATTCATGTAGAGCAGTAAGCGCCATATGAGAGAGTGGCAGATACCAATGCGAATTCAAGGAAAATAGCAGTAAGTTAGAGAAGACTTAGAGAATAAGTGGAAAACGTTTCTCTATGTCAAGCTACAGTATAGAAATAACTGAGTATGATACCGGAAATCCTTCAGGTCGAGCAACAAGCACTTTAAAGTAGTTTTTGAACAATAGAATTCCTGCAAAGGAGCAATAAATTGTAAAACAAAGTTGAAAGGCAAGTGTATTAGGGTTCTCAACAGCAGAGAAGAGAGAACAATTGCGTTTGTACATGCAGGGAATTTATTTAGGTAGAACAGTAAACCACTTATAGGAGAGTGCCAGAAAGCAGTCCAAAATCTGAGAAAAATGGCACTCAATGGCAAAGAATAGTGAGAGAACAAGTAGATAAGAGTTCTCAATGACAGGCAATAGTATCGAAAGAATTCCGTACGAAGCGGGATATCCAGGAAATAGAGCTGTAAGGACCTTAAAGCAGTATTTGAAACACTAGAACTCCTGAAATGTAGCAGTAAACTGTAAAACATAGTCTGAAGTCAAGTGTATGAGGGTTCTCAACTGCATAGAAGAGTGTACAATGGTGTTTGTAAGGGCACAAAAGTTATTCATGTAGAACAGTAAGCGACATATAAGACAGTGCCAGAAACCAATGCGAATTCAAAAGATAATAGCACTTAGTTAGAGAATAGTGAGAGAACAAGTGGAAAACCCTTCTCTATGTCAAGCTACAATATAGAAATAACGTATTATGATTCCAGAAATGCTTCAGATAGATCAACAAGCACGTTAAAGTAGTATTTGACCAATAGAAATCCTGAAAAGGAGCAATAAACTATAAAACAATGTTGAAAGACAAGTGTATTCGGGTTCTCGAGAGCAGAGAAGAGAGAACAATTGTGTTTGTACATGCAGGGAAGATATGGAAGTAGAACAGTAAGCCATTTATAGGATACTGCCAGAAACCACCGCGAATTCAAAGGAAAATAGAGGTTAATTCAACAGAATAGTTAGAGAACAAGTAGAAAACACTTCTCTATGTCAAGCTACAGTAGATAAATAACTTAGTAGGATACCAGAAATCCTTCAGGAAGATCAACAAGCACTTTAAAGTAGTATTTCACCACTAGAATTCCTGTAAAGGAGCAATAAACTGTAAAAGAAATTTAAAGGGAGTGCACGAGGGTACTCAACAGCAGAGAAGAGAGTACAATGGTTTTTATACATACAGGGAAAATATTTAAGTAGAACAGTGAGCTACTTATGGGAGAGTGAAAGAAATCACTGCAAAATTAAAGGAAAATAGGAGTCAATGGCACAGAATAGTTGGATAATCAGTAGATACGAGTTCTCAATAACAGGCAATAGTATAGAAAGAATTTCGTACGAGGCGGGATATCCAGTAAATTAAGCAGTAAGGACCTTAAACCAGTATTTGAAACACTAAAATTGCTATAATGTACCAGTAAACTGTAAAATATAGTTTGTAGGCAAGTGTATGAGGGTTCTCAACTGCATAGAACAGTGTACAATGGTGTTTGTACCTGCACAAAGGTTATTCATGTAGAACAGTAAGCGACATACAGGACAGTGCCAGAAACCAATGCGAGTTCAAAGGAAAATAGCAGTGCTTTAGAGAAGACTCAGAGAACAAGTGAAAAACGCTTCTCTAGGTCAAGCTACAGTATAGAAATAACTTAGTATGATACCAGAAATCCTTCAGGTAGATCAACAAGCTCTTTAAAGTAGTATTAGACCACTGGAATTCCTGAAAAGGAGCAATGAAGTGTAAAACAAAGTTGAAAGCCAAGTGTATTAGGGTTCTCAACAGCAGAGAAGAGAGAACAATCGTGTTTGTAAATGCAGGGAAGTTTTTTAATAAGAACAGTAATCCACTTATAGGACAGGGCCAGAAACCATTGAGAATTCAAAGGAAAATAGCAGTTAATTCAACAGAATAGTTAGAGAACAAGTGGAAAACACTACTCTATGTCAACCTACAGTATAGAAATAACTTAGTATGATACCAGAAATAATTCAGAAAGACCAACAAGCACTTTAAAGAAGTATTTGACCACTAGAATGCCTGAAAAAGAGCAATAAACTATAAAACAAAGTTGAAAGACATGTGTATTAGGATTCTCAACAGCAGAGAAGAGCAAACAATTGTGTTTGTACATGCAGGGAAGATATTTAAGTAGAACAGTAAGCCACTTACAGGAGAGTGCCAGAAACCAGTCCAAAATCAGAGGAAAATAGCAGTCAATGGCACAGAACACTTAGAGAACAAGTACATAAGATTTCTCAATAGCAGGCAATAGTATAGAAAGAATTTCGTACGAAGCGGGACATCCAGGAAATAGAGCAGTAAGGACGGTCAACCAGTATTTGAAACACTGTAACTGCGGAAATGTAGAAGTAAACTGTAAAACGTAGTCTGAAGACAAGTGTGTGAGGGTTCTATACTGCATAGTAGAGTGTACAATGCTGTTTGTACATGCACAAAGGTTATTCATGTAGAGCAGTAAGCGCCATATGAGAGAGTGGCAGATACCAATGCGAATTCAAGGAAAATAGCAGTAAGTTAGAGAAGACTTAGAGAATAAGTGGAAAACGTTTCTCTATGTCAAGCTACAGTATAGAAATAACTGAGTATGATACCGGAAATCCTTCAGGTGGAGCAACAAGCACTTTAAAGTAGTTTTTGAACACTAGAATTCCTGAAAAGGAGCAATAAATTGTAAAACAAAGTTGAAAGGCAAGTGTATTAGGGTTCTCAACAGCAGAGAAGAGAGAACAATTGCGTTTGTACATGCAGGGAATTTATTTAGGTAGAACAGTAAACCACTTATAGGAGAGTGCCAGAAAGCAGTCCAAAATCTGAGAAAAATGGCACTCAATGGCACAGAATAGTGAGAGAACAAGTAGATAAGAGTTCTCAATGACAGACAACAGTATCGAAAGAATTCCGTACGAAGCGGGATATCCAGGAAATAGAGCTGTAAGGACCTTAAAGCAGTATTTGAAACACTAGAACTCCTGAAATGTAGCAGTAAACTGTAAAACATAGTCTGAAGACAAGTGTATGAGGGTTCTCAACTGCATAGAAGAGTGTACAATGGTGTTTGTACGGGCACAAAAGTTATTCATGTAGAACAGTAAGCGACATATAAGACAGTGCCAGAAACCAATGCGAATTCAAAAGATAATAGCACTTAGTTAGAGAATAGTGAGAGAACAAGTGGAAAACCCTTCTCTATGTAAAGCTACAATATAGAAATAACGTATTATGTTTCCAGAAATGCTTCAGATAGATCAACAAGCACGTTAAAGTAGTATTTGGCCAATAGAAACCCTGAAAAGGAGCAATAAACTATAAAACAATGTTGAAAGACAAGTGTATTCGGGTTCTCGAGAGCAGAGAAGAGAGAACAATTTTGTTTGTACATGCAGGGAAGATATGGAAGTAGAACAGTAAGCCATTTATAGGATACTGCCAGAAACCACCGCGAATTCAAAGGAAAATAGAAGTTAATTCAACAGAATAGTTAGAGAACAAATAGAAAACACTTCTCTATGTCAAGCTACAGTAGATAAATAACTTAGTAGGATACCAGAAATCCTTCAGGAAGATCAACAAGCACTTTAAAGTAGTATTTCACCACTAGAATTCCTGTAAAGGATCAATAAACTGTAAAACAAATTTAAAGGGAGTGCACGAGGGTTCTCAACAGCAGAGAAGAGAGTACAATGGTTTTTATACATACAGGGAAAATATTTAAGTAGAACAGTGAGCTACTTGTGGGAGAGTGCCAGAAATCACTGCAAAATTAAAGGAAAATAGGAGTCAATGGCACAGAATAGTTGGATAATAAGTAGATACGAGTTCTCAATAACAGGCAATAGTATAGAAAGAATTTCGTACGAAGCGGGATATCCAGTAAATTAAGCAGTAAAGCACTTAAACCAGTATTTGAAACACTAAAATTGCTATAATGTACCAGTAAACTGTAAAATATAGTTTGTAGGCAAGTGTATGAGGGTTCTCAACTGCATAGAACAGTGTACAATGGTGTTTGTACCTGCACAAAGGTTATTCATGTAGAACAGTAAGCGACATACAGGACAGTGCCAGAAACCAATGCGAGTTCAAAGGAAAATAGCAGTGCTTTAGAGAAGACTCAGAGAACAAGTGAAAAACGCTTCTCTAGGTCAAGCTACAGTATAGAAATAACTTAGTATGATACCAGAAATCCTTCAGGTAGATCAACAAGCTCTTTAAAGTAGTATTAGACCACTGGAATTCCTGAAAAGGAGCAATGAAGTGTAAAACAAAGTTGAAAGCCAAGTGTATTAGGGTTCTCAACAGCAGAGAAGAGAGAACAATCGTGTTTGTAAATGCAGGGAAGTTTTTTAATAAGAACAGTAATCCACTTATAGGACAGGGCCAGAAACCATTGAGAATTCAAAGGAAAATAGCAGTTAATTCAACAGAATAGTTAGAGAACAAGTGGAAAACACTACTCTATGTCAACCTACAGTATAGAAATAACTTAGTATGATACCAGAAATAATTCAGATAGACCAACAAGCACTTTAAAGAAGTATTTGACCACTAGAATGCCTGAAAAAGAGCAATAAACTATAAAACAAAGTTGAAAGACATGTGTATTAGGGTTCTCAACAGCAGAGAAGAGCAAACAATTGTGTTTGTACATGCAGGGAAGATATTTAAGTAGAACAGTAAGCCACTTACAGGAGAGTGCCAGAAACCAGTCCAAAATCAGAGGAAAATAGCAGTCAATGGCACAGAACACTTAGAGAACAAGTACATAAGATTTCTCAATAGCAGGCAATAGTATAGAAAGAATTTCGTACGAAGCGGGACATCCAGGAAATAGAGCAGTAAGGACGGTCAACCAGTATTTGAAACACTGTAACTGCGGAAATGTAGAAGTAAACTGTAAAACGTAGTCTGAAGACAAGTGTGTGAGGGTTCTATACTGCATAGTAGAGTGTACAATGCTGTTTGTACATGCACAAAGGTTATTCATGTAGAGCAGTAAGCGCCATATGAGAGAGTGGCAGATACCAATGCGAATTCAAGGAAAATAGCAGTAAGTTAGAGAAGACTTAGAGAATAAGTGGAAAACGTTTCTCTATGTCAAGCTACAGTATAGAAATAACTGAGTATGATACCGGAAATCCTTCAGGTGGAGCAACAAGCACTTTAAAGTAGTTTTTGAACACTAGAATTCCTGAAAAGGAGCAATAAATTGTAAAACAAAGTTGAAAGGCAAGTGTATTAGGGTTCTCAACAGCAGAGAAGAGAGAACAATTGCGTTTGTACATGCAGGGAATTTATTTAGGTAGAACAGTAAACCACTTATAGGAGAGTGCCAGAAAGCAGTCCAAAATCTGAGAAAAATGGCACTCAATGGCACAGAATAGTGAGAGAACAAGTAGATAAGAGTTCTCAATGACAGACAACAGTATCGAAAGAATTCCGTACGAAGCGGGATATCCAGGAAATAGAGCTGTAAGGACCTTAAAGCAGTATTTGAAACACTAGAACTCCTGAAATGTAGCAGTAAACTGTAAAACATAGTCTGAAGACAAGTGTATGAGGGTTCTCAACTGCATAGAAGAGTGTACAATGGTGTTTGTACGGGCACAAAAGTTATTCATGTAGAACAGTAAGCGACATATAAGACAGTGCCAGAAACCAATGCGAATTCAAAAGATAATAGCACTTAGTTAGAGAATAGTGAGAGAACAAGTGGAAAACCCTTCTCTATGTAAAGCTACAATATAGAAATAACGTATTATGTTTCCAGAAATGCTTCAGATAGATCAACAAGCACGTTAAAGTAGTATTTGGCCAATAGAAACCCTGAAAAGGAGCAATAAACTATAAAACAATGTTGAAAGACAAGTGTATTCGGGTTCTCGAGAGCAGAGAAGAGAGAACAATTTTGTTTGTACATGCAGGGAAGATATGGAAGTAGAACAGTAAGCCATTTATAGGATACTGCCAGAAACCACCGCGAATTCAAAGGAAAATAGAAGTTAATTCAACAGAATAGTTAGAGAACAAATAGAAAACACTTCTCTATGTCAAGCTACAGTAGATAAATAACTTAGTAGGATACCAGAAATCCTTCAGGAAGATCAACAAGCACTTTAAAGTAGTATTTCACCACTAGAATTCCTGTAAAGGAGCAATAAACTGTAAAACAAATTTAAAGGGAGTGCACGAGGGTTCTCAACAGCAGAGAAGAGAGTACAATGGTTTTTATACATACAGGGAAAATATTTAAGTAGAACAGTGAGCTACTTGTGGGAGAGTGCCAGAAATCACTGCAAAATTAAAGGAAAATAGGAGTCAATGGCACAGAATAGTTGGATAATAAGTAGATACGAGTTCTCAATAACAGGCAATAGTATAGAAAGAATTTCGTACGAAGCGGGATATCCAGTAAATTAAGCAGTAAAGCACTTAAACCAGTATTTGAAACACTAAAATTGCTATAATGTACCAGTAAACTGTAAAATATAGTTTGTAGGCAAGTGTATGAGGGTTCTCAACTGCATAGAACAGTGTACAATGGTGTTTGTACCTGCACAAAGGTTATTCATGTAGAACAGTAAGCGACATACAGGACAGTGCCAGAAACCAATGCGAGTTCAAAGGAAAATAGCAGTGCTTTAGAGAAGACTCAGAGAACAAGTGAAAAACGCTTCTCTAGGTCAAGCTACAGTATAGAAATAACTTAGTATGATACCAGAAATCCTTCAGGTAGATCAACAAGCTCTTTAAAGTAGTATTAGACCACTGGAATTCCTGAAAAGGAGCAATGAAGTGTAAAACAAAGTTGAAAGCCAAGTGTATTAGGGTTCTCAACAGCAGAGAAGAGAGAACAATCGTGTTTGTAAATGCAGGGAAGTTTTTTAATAAGAACAGTAATCCACTTATAGGACAGGGCCAGAAACCATTGAGAATTCAAAGGAAAATAGCAGTTAATTCAACAGAATAGTTAGAGAACAAGTGGAAAACACTACTCTATGTCAACCTACAGTATAGAAATAACTTAGTATGATACCAGAAATAATTCAGATAGACCAACAAGCACTTTAAAGAAGTATTTGACCACTAGAATGCCTGAAAAAGAGCAATAAACTATAAAACAAAGTTGAAAGACATGTGTATTAGGGTTCTCAACAGCAGAGAAGAGCAAACAATTGTGTTTGTACATGCAGGGAAGATATTTAAGTAGAACAGTAAGCCACTTACAGGAGAGTGCCAGAAACCAGTCCAAAATCAGAGGAAAATAGCAGTCAATGGCACAGAACACTTAGAGAACAAGTACATAAGATTTCTCAATAGCAGGCAATAGTATAGAAAGAATTTCGTACGAAGCGGGACATCCAGGAAATAGAGCAGTAAGGACGGTCAACCAGTATTTGAAACACTGTAACTGCGGAAATGTAGAAGTAAACTGTAAAACGTAGTCTGAAGACAAGTGTGTGAGGGTTCTATACTGCATAGTAGAGTGTACAATGCTGTTTGTACATGCACAAAGGTTTTCATGTAGAGCAGTAAGCCGCCATATGAGAGAGTGGCAGATACCAATGCGAATTCAAGGAAAATAGCAGTAAGTTAGAGAAGACTTAGAGAATAAGTGGAAAACGTTTCTCTATGTCAAGCTACAGTATAGAAATAACTGAGTATGATACCGGAAATCCTTCAGGTCGAGCAACAAGCACTTTAAAGTAGTTTTTGAACAATAGAATTCCTGCAAAGGAGCAATAAATTGTAAAACAAAGTTGAAAGGCAAGTGTATTAGGGTTCTCAACAGCAGAGAAGAGAGAACAATTGCGTTTGTACATGCAGGGAATTTATTTAGGTAGAACAGTAAACCACTTATAGGAGAGTGCCAGAAAGCAGTCCAAAATCTGAGAAAAATGGCACTCAATGGCACAGAATAGTGAGAGAACAAGTAGATAAGAGTTCTCAATGACAGGCAATAGTATCGAAAGAATTCCGTACGAAGCGGGATATCCAGGAAATAGAGCTGTAAGGACCTTAAAGCAGTATTTGAAACACTAGAACTCCTGAAATGTAGCAGTAAACTGTAAAACATAGTCTGAAGTCAAGTGTATGAGGGTTCTCAACTGCATAGAAGAGTGTACAATGGTGTTTGTAAGGGCACAAAAGTTATTCATGTAGAACAGTAAGCGACATATAAGACAGTGCCAGAAACCAATGCGAATTCAAAAGATAATAGCACTTAGTTAGAGAATAGTGAGAGAACAAGTGGAAAACCCTTCTCTATGTCAAGCTACAATATAGAAATAACGTATTATGATTCCAGAAATGCTTCAGATAGATCAACAAGCACGTTAAAGTAGTATTTGACCAATAGAAATCCTGAAAAGGAGCAATAAACTATAAAACAATGTTGAAAGACAAGTGTATTCGGGTTCTCGAGAGCAGAGAAGAGAGAACAATTGTGTTTGTACATGCAGGGAAGATATGGAAGTAGAACAGTAAGCCATTTATAGGATACTGCCAGAAACCACCGCGAATTCAAAGGAAAATAGAGGTTAATTCAACAGAATAGTTAGAGAACAAGTAGAAAACACTTCTCTATGTCAAGCTACAGTAGATAAATAACTTAGTAGGATACCAGAAATCCTTCAGGAAGATCAACAAGCACTTTAAAGTAGTATTTCACCACTAGAATTCCTGTAAAGGAGCAATAAACTGTAAAAGAAATTTAAAGGGAGTGCACGAGGGTACTCAACAGCAGAGAAGAGAGTACAATGGTTTTTATACATACAGGGAAAATATTTAAGTAGAACAGTGAGCTACTTATGGGAGAGTGAAAGAAATCACTGCAAAATTAAAGGAAAATAGGAGTCAATGGCACAGAATAGTTGGATAATCAGTAGATACGAGTTCTCAATAACAGGCAATAGTATAGAAAGAATTTCGTACGAGGCGGGATATCCAGTAAATTAAGCAGTAAGGACCTTAAACCAGTATTTGAAACACTAAAATTGCTATAATGTACCAGTAAACTGTAAAATATAGTTTGTAGGCAAGTGTATGAGGGTTCTCAACTGCATAGAACAGTGTACAATGGTGTTTGTACCTGCACAAAGGTTATTCATGTAGAACAGTAAGCGACATACAGGACAGTGCCAGAAACCAATGCGAGTTCAAAGGAAAATAGCAGTGCTTTAGAGAAGACTCAGAGAACAAGTGAAAAACGCTTCTCTAGGTCAAGCTACAGTATAGAAATAACTTAGTATGATACCAGAAATCCTTCAGGTAGATCAACAAGCTCTTTAAAGTAGTATTAGACCACTGGAATTCCTGAAAAGGAGCAATGAAGTGTAAAACAAAGTTGAAAGCCAAGTGTATTAGGGTTCTCAACAGCAGAGAAGAGAGAACAATCGTGTTTGTAAATGCAGGGAAGTTTTTTAATAAGAACAGTAATCCACTTATAGGACAGGGCCAGAAACCATTGAGAATTCAAAGGAAAATAGCAGTTAATTCAACAGAATAGTTAGAGAACAAGTGGAAAACACTACTCTATGTCAACCTACAGTATAGAAATAACTTAGTATGATACCAGAAATAATTCAGAAAGACCAACAAGCACTTTAAAGAAGTATTTGACCACTAGAATGCCTGAAAAAGAGCAATAAACTATAAAACAAAGTTGAAAGACATGTGTATTAGGGTTCTCAACAGCAGAGAAGAGCAAACAATTGTGTTTGTACATGCAGGGAAGATATTTAAGTAGAACAGTAAGCCACTTACAGGAGAGTGCCAGAAACCAGTCCAAAATCAGAGGAAAATAGCAGTCAATGGCACAGAACACTTAGAGAACAAGTACATAAGATTTCTCAATAGCAGGCAATAGTATAGAAAGAATTTCGTACGAAGCGGGACATCCAGGAAATAGAGCAGTAAGGACGGTCAACCAGTATTTGAAACACTGTAACTGCGGAAATGTAGAAGTAAACTGTAAAACGTAGTCTGAAGACAAGTGTGTGAGGGTTCTATACTGCATAGTAGAGTGTACAATGCTGTTTGTACATGCACAAAGGTTATTCATGTAGAGCAGTAAGCGCCATATGAGAGAGTGGCAGATACCAATGCGAATTCAAGGAAAATAGCAGTAAGTTAGAGAAGACTTAGAGAATAAGTGGAAAACGTTTCTCTATGTCAAGCTACAGTATAGAAATAACTGAGTATGATACCGGAAATCCTTCAGGTTGAGCAACAAGCACTTTAAAGTAGTTTTTGAACAATAGAATTCCTGCAAAGGAGCAATAAATTGTAAAACAAAGTTGAAAGGCAAGTGTATTAGGGTTCTCAACAGCAGAGAAGAGAGAACAATTGCGTTTGTACATGCAGGGAATTTATTTAGGTAGAACAGTAAACCACTTATAGGAGAGTGCCAGAAAGCAGTCCAAAATCTGAGAAAAATGGCACTCAATGGCACAGAATAGTGAGAGAACAAGTAGATAAGAGTTCTCAATGACAGGCAATAGTATCGAAAGAATTCCGTACGAAGCGGGATATCCAGGAAATAGAGCTGTAAGGACCTTAAAGCAGTATTTGAAACACTAGAACTCCTGAAATGTAGCAGTAAACTGTAAAACATAGTCTGAAGTCAAGTGTATGAGGGTTCTCAACTGCATAGAAGAGTGTACAATGGTGTTTGTAAGGGCACAAAAGTTATTCATGTAGAACAGTAAGCGACATATAAGACAGTGCCAGAAACCAATGCGAATTCAAAAGATAATAGCACTTAGTTAGAGAATAGTGAGAGAACAAGTGGAAAACCCTTCTCTATGTCAAGCTACAATATAGAAATAACGTATTATGATTCCAGAAATGCTTCAGATAGATCAACAAGCACGTTAAAGTAGTATTTGACCAATAGAAATCCTGAAAAGGAGCAATAAACTATAAAACAATGTTGAAAGACAAGTGTATTCGGGTTCTCGAGAGCAGAGAAGAGAGAACAATTGTGTTTGTACATGCAGGGAAGATATGGAAGTAGAACAGTAAGCCATTTATAGGATACTGCCAGAAACCACCGCGAATTCAAAGGAAAATAGAGGTTAATTCAACAGAATAGTTAGAGAACAAGTAGAAAACACTTCTCTATGTCAAGCTACAGTAGATAAATAACTTAGTAGGATACCAGAAATCCTTCAGGAAGATCAACAAGCACTTTAAAGTAGTATTTCACCACTAGAATTCCTGTAAAGGAGCAATAAACTGTAAAAGAAATTTAAAGGGAGTGCACGAGGGTACTCAACAGCAGAGAAGAGAGTACAATGGTTTTTATACATACAGGGAAAATATTTAAGTAGAACAGTGAGCTACTTATGGGAGAGTGAAAGAAATCACTGCAAAATTAAAGGAAAATAGGAGTCAATGGCACAGAATAGTTGGATAATCAGTAGATACGAGTTCTCAATAACAGGCAATAGTATAGAAAGAATTTCGTACGAGGCGGGATATCCAGTAAATTAAGCAGTAAGGACCTTAAACCAGTATTTGAAACACTAAAATTGCTATAATGTACCAGTAAACTGTAAAATATAGTTTGTAGGCAAGTGTATGAGGGTTCTCAACTGCATAGAACAGTGTACAATGGTGTTTGTACCTGCACAAAGGTTATTCATGTAGAACAGTAAGCGACATACAGGACAGTGCCAGAAACCAATGCGAGTTCAAAGGAAAATAGCAGTGCTTTAGAGAAGACTCAGAGAACAAGTGAAAAACGCTTCTCTAGGTCAAGCTACAGTATAGAAATAACTTAGTATGATACCAGAAATCCTTCAGGTAGATCAACAAGCTCTTTAAAGTAGTATTAGACCACTGGAATTCCTGAAAAGGAGCAATGAAGTGTAAAACAAAGTTGAAAGCCAAGTGTATTAGGGTTCTCAACAGCAGAGAAGAGAGAACAATCGTGTTTGTAAATGCAGGGAAGTTTTTTAATAAGAACAGTAATCCACTTATAGGACAGGGCCAGAAACCATTGAGAATTCAAAGGAAAATAGCAGTTAATTCAACAGAATAGTTAGAGAACAAGTGGAAAACACTACTCTATGTCAACCTACAGTATAGAAATAACTTAGTATGATACCAGAAATAATTCAGAAAGACCAACAAGCACTTTAAAGAAGTATTTGACCACTAGAATGCCTGAAAAAGAGCAATAAACTATAAAACAAAGTTGAAAGACATGTGTATTAGGATTCTCAACAGCAGAGAAGAGCAAACAATTGTGTTTGTACATGCAGGGAAGATATTTAAGTAGAACAGTAAGCCACTTACAGGAGAGTGCCAGAAACCAGTCCAAAATCAGAGGAAAATAGCAGTCAATGGCACAGAACACTTAGAGAACAAGTACATAAGATTTCTCAATAGCAGGCAATAGTATAGAAAGAATTTCGTACGAAGCGGGACATCCAGGAAATAGAGCAGTAAGGACGGTCAACCAGTATTTGAAACACTGTAACTGCGGAAATGTAGAAGTAAACTGTAAAACGTAGTCTGAAGACAAGTGTGTGAGGGTTCTATACTGCATAGTAGAGTGTACAATGCTGTTTGTACATGCACAAAGGTTATTCATGTAGAGCAGTAAGCGCCATATGAGAGAGTGGCAGATACCAATGCGAATTCAAGGAAAATAGCAGTAAGTTAGAGAAGACTTAGAGAATAAGTGGAAAACGTTTCTCTATGTCAAGCTACAGTATAGAAATAACTGAGTATGATACCGGAAATCCTTCAGGTGGAGCAACAAGCACTTTAAAGTAGTTTTTGAACACTAGAATTCCTGAAAAGGAGCAATAAATTGTAAAACAAAGTTGAAAGGCAAGTGTATTAGGGTTCTCAACAGCAGAGAAGAGAGAACAATTGCGTTTGTACATGCAGGGAATTTATTTAGGTAGAACAGTAAACCACTTATAGGAGAGTGCCAGAAAGCAGTCCAAAATCTGAGAAAAATGGCACTCAATGGCACAGAATAGTGAGAGAACAAGTAGATAAGAGTTCTCAATGACAGACAACAGTATCGAAAGAATTCCGTACGAAGCGGGATATCCAGGAAATAGAGCTGTAAGGACCTTAAAGCAGTATTTGAAACACTAGAACTCCTGAAATGTAGCAGTAAACTGTAAAACATAGTCTGAAGACAAGTGTATGAGGGTTCTCAACTGCATAGAAGAGTGTACAATGGTGTTTGTACGGGCACAAAAGTTATTCATGTAGAACAGTAAGCGACATATAAGACAGTGCCAGAAACCAATGCGAATTCAAAAGATAATAGCACTTAGTTAGAGAATAGTGAGAGAAAAAGTGGAAAACCCTTCTCTATGTAAAGCTACAATATAGAAATAACGTATTATGTTTCCAGAAATGCTTCAGATAGATCAACAAGCACGTTAAAGTAGTATTTGGCCAATAGAAACCCTGAAAAGGAGCAATAAACTATAAAACAATGTTGAAAGACAAGTGTATTCGGGTTCTCGAGAGCAGAGAAGAGAGAACAATTGTGTTTGTACATGCAGGGAAGATATGGAAGTAGAACAGTAAGCCATTTATAGGATACTGCCAGAAACCACCGCGAATTCAAAGGAAAATAGAAGTTAATTCAACAGAATAGTTAGAGAACAAATAGAAAACACTTCTCTATGTCAAGCTACAGTAGATAAATAACTTAGTAGGATACCAGAAATCCTTCAGGAAGATCAACAAGCACTTTAAAGTAGTATTTCACCACTAGAATTCCTGTAAAGGAGCAATAAACTGTAAAACAAATTTAAAGGGAGTGCACGAGGGTTCTCAACAGCAGAGAAGAGAGTACAATGGTTTTTATACATACAGGGAAAATATTTAAGTAGAACAGTGAGCTACTTGTGGGAGAGTGCCAGAAATCACTGCAAAATTAAAGGAAAATAGGAGTCAATGGCACAGAATAGTTGGATAATAAGTAGATACGAGTTCTCAATAACAGGCAATAGTATAGAAAGAATTTCGTACGAAGCGGGATATCCAGTAAATTAAGCAGTAAAGCACTTAAACCAGTATTTGAAACACTAAAATTGCTATAATGTACCAGTAAACTGTAAAATATAGTTTGTAGGCAAGTGTATGAGGGTTCTCAACTGCATAGAACAGTGTACAATGGTGTTTGTACCTGCACAAAGGTTATTCATGTAGAACAGTAAGCGACATACAGGACAGTGCCAGAAACCAATGCGAGTTCAAAGGAAAATAGCAGTGCTTTAGAGAAGACTCAGAGAACAAGTGAAAAACGCTTCTCTAGGTCAAGCTACAGTATAGAAATAACTTAGTATGATACCAGAAATCCTTCAGGTAGATCAACAAGCTCTTTAAAGTAGTATTAGACCACTGGAATTCCTGAAAAGGAGCAATGAAGTGTAAAACAAAGTTGAAAGCCAAGTGTATTAGGGTTCTCAACAGCAGAGAAGAGAGAACAATCGTGTTTGTAAATGCAGGGAAGTTTTTTAATAAGAACAGTAATCCACTTATAGGACAGGGCCAGAAACCATTGAGAATTCAAAGGAAAATAGCAGTTAATTCAACAGAATAGTTAGAGAACAAGTGGAAAACACTACTCTATGTCAACCTACAGTATAGAAATAACTTAGTATGATACCAGAAATAATTCAGATAGACCAACAAGCACTTTAAAGAAGTATTTGACCACTAGAATGCCTGAAAAAGAGCAATAAACTATAAAACAAAGTTGAAAGACATGTGTATTAGGGTTCTCAACAGCAGAGAAGAGCAAACAATTGTGTTTGTACATGCAGGGAAGATATTTAAGTAGAACAGTAAGCCACTTACAGGAGAGTGCCAGAAACCAGTCCAAAATCAGAGGAAAATAGCAGTCAATGGCACAGAACACTTAGAGAAGAAGTACATAAGATTTCTCAATAGCAGGCAATAGTATAGAAAGAATTTCGTACGAAGCGGGACATCCAGGAAATAGAGCAGTAAGGACGGTCAACCAGTATTTGAAACACTGTAACTGCGGAAATGTAGAAGTAAACTGTAAAACGTAGTCTGAAGACAAGTGTGTGAGGGTTCTATACTGCATAGTAGAGTGTACAATGCTGTTTGTACATGCACAAAGGTTATTCATGTAGAGCAGTAAGCGCCATATGAGAGAGTGGCAGATACCAATGCGAATTCAAGGAAAATAGCAGTAAGTTAGAGAAGACTTAGAGAATAAGTGGAAAACGTTTCTCTATGTCAAGCTACAGTATAGAAATAACTGAGTATGATACCGGAAATCCTTCAGGTCGAGCAACAAGCACTTTAAAGTAGTTTTTGAACAATAGAATTCCTGCAAAGGAGCAATAAATTGTAAAACAAAGTTGAAAGGCAAGTGTATTAGGGTTCTCAACAGCAGAGAAGAGAGAACAATTGCGTTTGTACATGCAGGGAATTTATTTAGGTAGAACAGTAAACCACTTATAGGAGAGTGCCAGAAAGCAGTCCAAAATCTGAGAAAAATGGCACTCAATGGCACAGAATAGTGAGAGAACAAGTAGATAAGAGTTCTCAATGACAGGCAATAGTATCGAAAGAATTCCGTACGAAGCGGGATATCCAGGAAATAGAGCTGTAAGGACCTTAAAGCAGTATTTGAAACACTAGAACTCCTGAAATGTAGCAGTAAACTGTAAAACATAGTCTGAAGTCAAGTGTATGAGGGTTCTCAACTGCATAGAAGAGTGTACAATGGTGTTTGTAAGGGCACAAAAGTTATTCATGTAGAACAGTAAGCGACATATAAGACAGTGCCAGAAACCAATGCGAATTCAAAAGATAATAGCACTTAGTTAGAGAATAGTGAGAGAACAAGTGGAAAACCCTTCTCTATGTCAAGCTACAATATAGAAATAACGTATTATGATTCCAGAAATGCTTCAGATAGATCAACAAGCACGTTAAAGTAGTATTTGACCAATAGAAATCCTGAAAAGGAGCAATAAACTATAAAACAATGTTGAAAGACAAGTGTATTCGGGTTCTCGAGAGCAGAGAAGAGAGAACAATTGTGTTTGTACATGCAGGGAAGATATGGAAGTAGAACAGTAAGCCATTTATAGGATACTGCCAGAAACCACCGCGAATTCAAAGGAAAATAGAGGTTAATTCAACAGAATAGTTAGAGAACAAGTAGAAAACACTTCTCTATGTCAAGCTACAGTAGATAAATAACTTAGTAGGATACCAGAAATCCTTCAGGAAGATCAACAAGCACTTTAAAGTAGTATTTCACCACTAGAATTCCTGTAAAGGAGCAATAAACTGTAAAAGAAATTTAAAGGGAGTGCACGAGGGTACTCAACAGCAGAGAAGAGAGTACAATGGTTTTTATACATACAGGGAAAATATTTAAGTAGAACAGTGAGCTACTTATGGGAGAGTGAAAGAAATCACTGCAAAATTAAAGGAAAATAGGAGTCAATGGCACAGAATAGTTGGATAATCAGTAGATACGAGTTCTCAATAACAGGCAATAGTATAGAAAGAATTTCGTACGAGGCGGGATATCCAGTAAATTAAGCAGTAAGGACCTTAAACCAGTATTTGAAACACTAAAATTGCTATAATGTACCAGTAAACTGTAAAATATAGTTTGTAGGCAAGTGTATGAGGGTTCTCAACTGCATAGAACAGTGTACAATGGTGTTTGTACCTGCACAAAGGTTATTCATGTAGAACAGTAAGCGACATACAGGACAGTGCCAGAAACCAATGCGAGTTCAAAGGAAAATAGCAGTGCTTTAGAGAAGACTCAGAGAACAAGTGAAAAACGCTTCTCTAGGTCAAGCTACAGTATAGAAATAACTTAGTATGATACCAGAAATCCTTCAGGTAGATCAACAAGCTCTTTAAAGTAGTATTAGACCACTGGAATTCCTGAAAAGGAGCAATGAAGTGTAAAACAAAGTTGAAAGCCAAGTGTATTAGGGTTCTCAACAGCAGAGAAGAGAGAACAATCGTGTTTGTAAATGCAGGGAAGTTTTTTAATAAGAACAGTAATCCACTTATAGGACAGGGCCAGAAACCATTGAGAATTCAAAGGAAAATAGCAGTTAATTCAACAGAATAGTTAGAGAACAAGTGGAAAACACTACTCTATGTCAACCTACAGTATAGAAATAACTTAGTATGATACCAGAAATAATTCAGAAAGACCAACAAGCACTTTAAAGAAGTATTTGACCACTAGAATGCCTGAAAAAGAGCAATAAACTATAAAACAAAGTTGAAAGACATGTGTATTAGGGTTCTCAACAGCAGAGAAGAGCAAACAATTGTGTTTGTACATGCAGGGAAGATATTTAAGTAGAACAGTAAGCCACTTACAGGAGAGTGCCAGAAACCAGTCCAAAATCAGAGGAAAATAGCAGTCAATGGCACAGAACACTTAGAGAACAAGTACATAAGATTTCTCAATAGCAGGCAATAGTATAGAAAGAATTTCGTACGAAGCGGGACATCCAGGAAATAGAGCAGTAAGGACGGTCAACCAGTATTTGAAACACTGTAACTGCGGAAATGTAGAAGTAAACTGTAAAACGTAGTCTGAAGACAAGTGTGTGAGGGTTCTATACTGCATAGTAGAGTGTACAATGCTGTTTGTACATGCACAAAGGTTATTCATGTAGAGCAGTAAGCGCCATATGAGAGAGTGGCAGATACCAATGCGAATTCAAGGAAAATAGCAGTAAGTTAGAGAAGACTTAGAGAATAAGTGGAAAACGTTTCTCTATGTCAAGCTACAGTATAGAAATAACTGAGTATGATACCGGAAATCCTTCAGGTTGAGCAACAAGCACTTTAAAGTAGTTTTTGAACAATAGAATTCCTGCAAAGGAGCAATAAATTGTAAAACAAAGTTGAAAGGCAAGTGTATTAGGGTTCTCAACAGCAGAGAAGAGAGAACAATTGCGTTTGTACATGCAGGGAATTTATTTAGGTAGAACAGTAAACCACTTATAGGAGAGTGCCAGAAAGCAGTCCAAAATCTGAGAAAAATGGCACTCAATGGCAAAGAATAGTGAGAGAACAAGTAGATAAGAGTTCTCAATGACAGGCAATAGTATCGAAAGAATTCCGTACGAAGCGGGATATCCAGGAAATAGAGCTGTAAGGACCTTAAAGCAGTATTTGAAACACTAGAACTCCTGAAATGTAGCAGTAAACTGTAAAACATAGTCTGAAGTCAAGTGTATGAGGGTTCTCAACTGCATAGAAGAGTGTACAATGGTGTTTGTAAGGGCACAAAAGTTATTCATGTAGAACAGTAAGCGACATATAAGACAGTGCCAGAAACCAATGCGAATTCAAAAGATAATAGCACTTAGTTAGAGAATAGTGAGAGAACAAGTGGAAAACCCTTCTCTATGTCAAGCTACAATATAGAAATAACGTATTATGATTCCAGAAATGCTTCAGATAGATCAACAAGCACGTTAAAGTAGTATTTGACCAATAGAAATCCTGAAAAGGAGCAATAAACTATAAAACAATGTTGAAAGACAAGTGTATTCGGGTTCTCGAGAGCAGAGAAGAGAGAACAATTGTGTTTGTACATGCAGGGAAGATATGGAAGTAGAACAGTAAGCCATTTATAGGATACTGCCAGAAACCACCGCGAATTCAAAGGAAAATAGAGGTTAATTCAACAGAATAGTTAGAGAACAAGTAGAAAACACTTCTCTATGTCAAGCTACAGTAGATAAATAACTTAGTAGGATACCAGAAATCCTTCAGGAAGATCAACAAGCACTTTAAAGTAGTATTTCACCACTAGAATTCCTGTAAAGGAGCAATAAACTGTAAAAGAAATTTAAAGGGAGTGCACGAGGGTACTCAACAGCAGAGAAGAGAGTACAATGGTTTTTATACATACAGGGAAAATATTTAAGTAGAACAGTGAGCTACTTATGGGAGAGTGAAAGAAATCACTGCAAAATTAAAGGAAAATAGGAGTCAATGGCACAGAATAGTTGGATAATCAGTAGATACGAGTTCTCAATAACAGGCAATAGTATAGAAAGAATTTCGTACGAGGCGGGATATCCAGTAAATTAAGCAGTAAGGACCTTAAACCAGTATTTGAAACACTAAAATTGCTATAATGTACCAGTAAACTGTAAAATATAGTTTGTAGGCAAGTGTATGAGGGTTCTCAACTGCATAGAACAGTGTACAATGGTGTTTGTACCTGCACAAAGGTTATTCATGTAGAACAGTAAGCGACATACAGGACAGTGCCAGAAACCAATGCGAGTTCAAAGGAAAATAGCAGTGCTTTAGAGAAGACTCAGAGAACAAGTGAAAAACGCTTCTCTAGGTCAAGCTACAGTATAGAAATAACTTAGTATGATACCAGAAATCCTTCAGGTAGATCAACAAGCTCTTTAAAGTAGTATTAGACCACTGGAATTCCTGAAAAGGAGCAATGAAGTGTAAAACAAAGTTGAAAGCCAAGTGTATTAGGGTTCTCAACAGCAGAGAAGAGAGAACAATCGTGTTTGTAAATGCAGGGAAGTTTTTTAATAAGAACAGTAATCCACTTATAGGACAGGGCCAGAAACCACTGAGAATTCAAAGGAAAATAGCAGTTACCTCAACAGAACAGTTGGAGAACAAGTGGAAAACACTACTCTATGTCAACCTACAGTATAGAAATAACTTAGTATGATACCAGAAATAATTCAGATAGACCAACAAGCACTTTAAAGAAGTATTTGACCACTAGAATGCCTGAAAAAGAGCAATAAACTATAAAACAAAGTTGAAAGACATGTGTATTAGGGTTCTCAACAGCAGAGAAGAGCAAACAATTGTGTTTGTACATGCAGGGAAGATATTTAAGTAGAACAGTAAGCCACTTACAGGAGAGTGCCAGAAACCAGTCCAAAATCAGAGGAAAATAGCAGTCAATGGCACAGAACACTTAGAGAACAAGTACATAAGATTTCTCAATAACAGGCAATAGTATAGAAAGAATTTCGTACGTAGCGGGACATCCAGGAAATAGAGCAGTAAGGACGGTAAACCAGTATTTGAAACATTGTAACTGCGGAAATGTAGAAGTAAACTGTAAAACGTAGTCTGAAGACAAGTGTGTGAGGGTTCTATACTGCATAGTAGAGTGTACAATGCTGTTTGTACATGCACAAAGGTTATTCATGTAGAGCAGTAAGCGCCATATGAGAGAGTGGCAGAAACCAATGCGAATTCAAGGAAAATAGCAGTAAGTTAGAGAAGACTTAGAGAATAAGTGGAAAACGTTTCTCTATGTCAAGCTACAGTATAGAAATAACTGAGTATGATACCGGAAATCCTTCAGGTGGAGCAACAAGCACTTTAAAGTAGTTTTTGAACACTAGAATTCCTGAAAAGGAGCAATAAATTGTAAAACAAAGTTGAAAGGCAAGTGTATTAGGGTTCTCAACAGCAGAGAAGAGAGAACAATTGCGTTTGTACATGCAGGGAATTTATTTAGGTAGAACAGTAAACCACTTATAGGAGAGTGCCAGAAAGCAGTCCAAAATCTGAGAAAAATGGCACTCAATGGCACAGAATAGTGAGAGAACAAGTAGATAAGAGTTCTCAATGACAGACAACAGTATCGAAAGAATTCCGTACGAAGCGGGATATCCAGGAAATAGAGCTGTAAGGACCTTAAAGCAGTATTTGAAACACTAGAACTCCTGAAATGTAGCAGTAAACTGTAAAACATAGTCTGAAGACAAGTGTATGAGGGTTCTCAACTGCATAGAAGAGTGTACAATGGTGTTTGTACGGGCACAAAAGTTATTCATGTAGAACAGTAAGCGACATATAAGACAGTGCCAGAAACCAATGCGAATTCAAAAGATAATAGCACTTAGTTAGAGAATAGTGAGAGAACAAGTGGAAAACCCTTCTCTATGTCAAGCTACAATATAGAAATAACGTATTATGATTCCAGAAATGCTTCAGATAGATCAACAAGCACGTTAAAGTAGTATTTGGCCAATAGAAATCCTGAAAAGGAGCAATAAACTATAAAACAATGTTGAAAGACAAGTGTATTCGGGTTCTCGAGAGCAGAGAAGAGAGAACAATTGTGTTTGTACATGCAGGGAAGATATGGAAGTAGAACAGTAAGCCATTTATAGGATACTGCCAGAAACCACCGCGAATTCAAAGGAAAATAGAAGTTAATTCAACAGAATAGTTAGAGAACAAGTAGAAAACACTTCTCTATGTCAAGCTACAGTAGATAAATAACTTAGTAGGATACCAGAAATCCTTCAGGAAGATCAACAAGCACTTTAAAGTAGTATTTCACCACTAGAATTCCTGTAAAGGAGCAATAAACTGTAAAACAAATTTAAAGGGAGTGCACGAGGGTTCTCAACAGCAGAGAAGAGAGTACAATGGTTTTTATACATACAGGGAAAATATTTAAGTAGAACAGTGAGCTACTTGTGGGAGAGTGCCAGAAATCACTGCAAAATTAAAGGAAAATAGGAGTCAATGGCACACAATAGTTGGATAATAAGTAGATACGAGTTCTCAATAACAGGCAATAGTATAGAAAGAATTTCGTACGAAGCGGGAGATCCAGTAAATTAAGCAGTAAAGCACTTAAACCATGATTTGAAACACTAAAATTGCTAAAATGTACCAGTAAACTGTAAAATATACTTTGAAGGCAAGTGTATGAGGGTTCTCAACTGCATAGAACAGTGTACAATGGTGTTTGTACCTGCACAAAGGTTATTCATGTAGAACAGTAAGCGACATACAGGACAGTGCCAGAAACCAATGCGAGTTCAAAGGAAAATAGCAGTGCTTTAGAGAAGACTCAGAGAACAAGTGAAAAACGCTTCTCTAGGTCAAGCTACAGTATAGGAATAACTTAGTATGATACCAGAAATCCTTCAGGTAGATCAACAAGCTCTTTAAAGTAGTATTAGACCACTGGAATTCCTGAAAAGGAGCAATGAAGTGTAAAACAAAGTTGAAAGCCAAGTGTATTAGGGTTCTCAACAGCAGAGAAGAGAGAACAATCGTGTTTGTAAATGCAGGGAAGTTTTTTAATAAGAACAGTAATCCACTTATAGGACAGGGCCAGAAACCATTGAGAATTCAAAGGAAAATAGCAGTTAATTCAACAGAATAGTTAGAGAACAAGTGGAAAACACTACTCTATGTCAACCTACAGTATAGAAATAACTTAGTATGATACCAGAAATAATTCAGAAAGACCAACAAGCACTTTAAAGAAGTATTTGACCACTAGAATGCCTGAAAAAGAGCAATAAACTATAAAACAAAGTTGAAAGACATGTGTATTAGGGTTCTCAACAGCAGAGAAGAGCAAACAATTGTGTTTGTACATGCAGGGAAGATATTTAAGTAGAACAGTAAGCCACTTACAGGAGAGTGCCAGAAACCAGTCCAAAATCAGAGGAAAATAGCAGTCAATGGCACAGAACACTTAGAGAACAAGTACATAAGATTTCTCAATAGCAGGCAATAGTATAGAAAGAATTTCGTACGAAGCGGGACATCCAGGAAATAGAGCAGTAAGGACGGTCAACCAGTATTTGAAACACTGTAACTGCGGAAATGTAGAAGTAAACTGTAAAACGTAGTCTGAAGACAAGTGTGTGAGGGTTCTATACTGCATAGTAGAGTGTACAATGCTGTTTGTACATGCACAAAGGTTATTCATGTAGAGCAGTAAGCGCCATATGAGAGAGTGGCAGATACCAATGCGAATTCAAGGAAAATAGCAGTAAGTTAGAGAAGACTTAGAGAATAAGTGGAAAACGTTTCTCTATGTCAAGCTACAGTATAGAAATAACTGAGTATGATACCGGAAATCCTTCAGGTCGAGCAACAAGCACTTTAAAGTAGTTTTTGAACAATAGAATTCCTGCAAAGGAGCAATAAATTGTAAAACAAAGTTGAAAGGCAAGTGTATTAGGGTTCTCAACAGCAGAGAAGAGAGAACAATTGCGTTTGTACATGCAGGGAATTTATTTAGGTAGAACAGTAAACCACTTATAGGAGAGTGCCAGAAAGCAGTCCAAAATCTGAGAAAAATGGCACTCAATGGCAAAGAATAGTGAGAGAACAAGTAGATAAGAGTTCTCAATGACAGGCAATAGTATCGAAAGAATTCCGTACGAAGCGGGATATCCAGGAAATAGAGCTGTAAGGACCTTAAAGCAGTATTTGAAACACTAGAACTCCTGAAATGTAGCAGTAAACTGTAAAACATAGTCTGAAGTCAAGTGTATGAGGGTTCTCAACTGCATAGAAGAGTGTACAATGGTGTTTGTAAGGGCACAAAAGTTATTCATGTAGAACAGTAAGCGACATATAAGACAGTGCCAGAAACCAATGCGAATTCAAAAGATAATAGCACTTAGTTAGAGAATAGTGAGAGAACAAGTGGAAAACCCTTCTCTATGTCAAGCTACAATATAGAAATAACGTATTATGATTCCAGAAATGCTTCAGATAGATCAACAAGCACGTTAAAGTAGTATTTGACCAATAGAAATCCTGAAAAGGAGCAATAAACTATAAAACAATGTTGAAAGACAAGTGTATTCGGGTTCTCGAGAGCAGAGAAGAGAGAACAATTGTGTTTGTACATGCAGGGAAGATATGGAAGTAGAACAGTAAGCCATTTATAGGATACTGCCAGAAACCACCGCGAATTCAAAGGAAAATAGAGGTTAATTCAACAGAATAGTTAGAGAACAAGTAGAAAACACTTCTCTATGTCAAGCTACAGTAGATAAATAACTTAGTAGGATACCAGAAATCCTTCAGGAAGATCAACAAGCACTTTAAAGTAGTATTTCACCACTAGAATTCCTGTAAAGGAGCAATAAACTGTAAAAGAAATTTAAAGGGAGTGCACGAGGGTACTCAACAGCAGAGAAGAGAGTACAATGGTTTTTATACATACAGGGAAAATATTTAAGTAGAACAGTGAGCTACTTATGGGAGAGTGAAAGAAATCACTGCAAAATTAAAGGAAAATAGGAGTCAATGGCACAGAATAGTTGGATAATCAGTAGATACGAGTTCTCAATAACAGGCAATAGTATAGAAAGAATTTCGTACGAGGCGGGATATCCAGTAAATTAAGCAGTAAGGACCTTAAACCAGTATTTGAAACACTAAAATTGCTATAATGTACCAGTAAACTGTAAAATATAGTTTGTAGGCAAGTGTATGAGGGTTCTCAACTGCATAGAACAGTGTACAATGGTGTTTGTACCTGCACAAAGGTTATTCATGTAGAACAGTAAGCGACATACAGGACAGTGCCAGAAACCAATGCGAGTTCAAAGGAAAATAGCAGTGCTTTAGAGAAGACTCAGAGAACAAGTGAAAAACGCTTCTCTAGGTCAAGCTACAGTATAGAAATAACTTAGTATGATACCAGAAATCCTTCAGGTAGATCAACAAGCTCTTTAAAGTAGTATTAGACCACTGGAATTCCTGAAAAGGAGCAATGAAGTGTAAAACAAAGTTGAAAGCCAAGTGTATTAGGGTTCTCAACAGCAGAGAAGAGAGAACAATCGTGTTTGTAAATGCAGGGAAGTTTTTTAATAAGAACAGTAATCCACTTATAGGACAGGGCCAGAAACCACTGAGAATTCAAAGGAAAATAGCAGTTACCTCAACAGAACAGTTGGAGAACAAGTGGAAAACACTACTCTATGTCAACCTACAGTATAGAAATAACTTAGTATGATACCAGAAATAATTCAGATAGACCAACAAGCACTTTAAAGAAGTATTTGACCACTAGAATGCCTGAAAAAGAGCAATAAACTATAAAACAAAGTTGAAAGACATGTGTATTAGGGTTCTCAACAGCAGAGAAGAGCAAACAATTGTGTTTGTACATGCAGGGAAGATATTTAAGTAGAACAGTAAGCCACTTACAGGAGAGTGCCAGAAACCAGTCCAAAATCAGAGGAAAATAGCAGTCAATGGCACAGAACACTTAGAGAACAAGTACATAAGATTTCTCAATAACAGGCAATAGTATAGAAAGAATTTCGTACGTAGCGGGACATCCAGGAAATAGAGCAGTAAGGACGGTAAACCAGTATTTGAAACATTGTAACTGCGGAAATGTAGAAGTAAACTGTAAAACGTAGTCTGAAGACAAGTGTGTGAGGGTTCTATACTGCATAGTAGAGTGTACAATGCTGTTTGTACATGCACAAAGGTTATTCATGTAGAGCAGTAAGCGCCATATGAGAGAGTGGCAGAAACCAATGCGAATTCAAGGAAAATAGCAGTAAGTTAGAGAAGACTTAGAGAATAAGTGGAAAACGTTTCTCTATGTCAAGCTACAGTATAGAAATAACTGAGTATGATACCGGAAATCCTTCAGGTGGAGCAACAAGCACTTTAAAGTAGTTTTTGAACACTAGAATTCCTGAAAAGGAGCAATAAATTGTAAAACAAAGTTGAAAGGCAAGTGTATTAGGGTTCTCAACAGCAGAGAAGAGAGAACAATTGCGTTTGTACATGCAGGGAATTTATTTAGGTAGAACAGTAAACCACTTATAGGAGAGTGCCAGAAAGCAGTCCAAAATCTGAGAAAAATGGCACTCAATGGCACAGAATAGTGAGAGAACAAGTAGATAAGAGTTCTCAATGACAGACAACAGTATCGAAAGAATTCCGTACGAAGCGGGATATCCAGGAAATAGAGCTGTAAGGACCTTAAAGCAGTATTTGAAACACTAGAACTCCTGAAATGTAGCAGTAAACTGTAAAACATAGTCTGAAGACAAGTGTATGAGGGTTCTCAACTGCATAGAAGAGTGTACAATGGTGTTTGTACGGGCACAAAAGTTATTCATGTAGAACAGTAAGCGACATATAAGACAGTGCCAGAAACCAATGCGAATTCAAAAGATAATAGCACTTAGTTAGAGAATAGTGAGAGAACAAGTGGAAAACCCTTCTCTATGTCAAGCTACAATATAGAAATAACGTATTATGATTCCAGAAATGCTTCAGATAGATCAACAAGCACGTTAAAGTAGTATTTGGCCAATAGAAATCCTGAAAAGGAGCAATAAACTATAAAACAATGTTGAAAGACAAGTGTATTCGGGTTCTCGAGAGCAGAGAAGAGAGAACAATTGTGTTTGTACATGCAGGGAAGATATGGAAGTAGAACAGTAAGCCATTTATAGGATACTGCCAGAAACCACCGCGAATTCAAAGGAAAATAGAAGTTAATTCAACAGAATAGTTAGAGAACAAGTAGAAAACACTTCTCTATGTCAAGCTACAGTAGATAAATAACTTAGTAGGATACCAGAAATCCTTCAGGAAGATCAACAAGCACTTTAAAGTAGTATTTCACCACTAGAATTCCTGTAAAGGAGCAATAAACTGTAAAACAAATTTAAAGGGAGTGCACGAGGGTTCTCAACAGCAGAGAAGAGAGTACAATGGTTTTTATACATACAGGGAAAATATTTAAGTAGAACAGTGAGCTACTTGTGGGAGAGTGCCAGAAATCACTGCAAATTAAAGGAAAATAGGAGTCAATGGCACACAATAGTTGGATAATAAGTAGATACGAGTTCTCAATAACAGGCAATAGTATAGAAAGAATTTCGTACGAAGCGGGAGATCCAGTAAATTAAGCAGTAAAGCACTTAAACCATGATTTGAAACACTAAAATTGCTAAAATGTACCAGTAAACTGTAAAATATACTTTGAAGGCAAGTGTATGAGGGTTCTCAACTGCATAGAACAGTGTACAATGGTGTTTGTACCTGCACAAAGGTTATTCATGTAGAACAGTAAGCGACATACAGGACAGTGCCAGAAACCAATGCGAGTTCAAAGGAAAATAGCAGTGCTTTAGAGAAGACTCAGAGAACAAGTGAAAAACGCTTCTCTAGGTCAAGCTACAGTATAGGAATAACTTAGTATGATACCAGAAATCCTTCAGGTAGATCAACAAGCTCTTTAAAGTAGTATTAGACCACTGGAATTCCTGAAAAGGAGCAATGAAGTGTAAAACAAAGTTGAAAGCCAAGTGTATTAGGGTTCTCAACAGCAGAGAAGAGAGAACAATCGTGTTTGTAAATGCAGGGAAGTTTTTTTAATAAGAACAGTAATCCACTTATAGGACAGGGCCAGAAACCATTGAGAATTCAAAGGAAAATAGCAGTTAATTCAACAGAATAGTTAGAGAACAAGTGGAAAACACTACTCTATGTCAACCTACAGTATAGAAATAACTTAGTATGATACCAGAAATAATTCAGATAGACCAACAAGCACTTTAAAGAAGTATTTGACCACTAGAATGCCTGAAAAAGAGCAATAAACTATAAAACAAAGTTGAAAGACATGTGTATTAGGGTTCTCAACAGCAGAGAAGAGCAAACAATTGTGTTTGTACATGCAGGGAAGATATTTAAGTAGAACAGTAAGCCACTTACAGAAGAGTGCCAGAAACCAGTCCAAAATCAGAGGAAAATAGCAGTCAATGGCACAGAACACTTAGAGAACAAGTACATAAGATTTCTCAATAGCAGGCAATAGTATAGAAAGAATTTCGTACGAAGCGGGACATCCAGGAAATAGAGCAGTAAGGACGGTCAACCAGTATTTGAAACACTGTAACTGCGGAAATGTAGAAGTAAACTGTAAAACGTAGTCTGAAGACAAGTGTGTGAGGGTTCTATACTGCATAGTAGAGTGTACAATGCTGTTTGTACATGCACAAAGGTTATTCATGTAGAGCAGTAAGCGCCATATGAGAGAGTGGCAGATACCAATGCGAATTCAAGGAAAATAGCAGTAAGTTAGAGAAGACTTAGAGAATAAGTGGAAAACGTTTCTCTATGTCAAGCTACAGTATAGAAATAACTGAGTATGATACCGGAAATCCTTCAGGTGGAGCAACAAGCACTTTAAAGTAGTTTTTGAACACTAGAATTCCTGCAAAGGAGCAATAAATTGTAAAACAAAGTTGAAAGGCAAGTGTATTAGGGTTCTCAACAGCAGAGAAGAGAGAACAATTGCGTTTGTACATGCAGGGAATTTATTTAGGTAGAACAGTAAACCACTTATAGGAGAGTGCCAGAAACCAGTCCAAAATCAGAGAAAAATGGCACTCAATGACACAGAATAGTGAGAGAACAAGTAGATAAGAGTTCTCAATGACAGGCAATAGTATCGAAAGAATTCCGTACGAAGCGGGATATCCAGGAAATAGAGCTGTAAGGACCTTAAAGCAGTATTTGAAACACTAGAACTCCTGAAATGTAGCAGTAAACTGTAAAACATAGTCTGAAGTCAAGTGTATGAGGGTTCTCAACTGCATAGAAGAGTGTACAATGGTGTTTGTACGGGCACAAAAGTTATTCATGTAGAACAGTAAGCGACATATAAGACAGTGCCAGAAACCAATGCGAATTCAAAAGATAATAGCACTTAGTTAGAGAATAGTGAGAGAACAAGTGGAAAACCCTTCTCTATGTCAAGCTACAATATAGAAATAACGTATTATGATTCCAGAAATGCTTCAGATAGATCAACAAGCACGTTAAAGTAGTATTTGACCAATAGAAATCCTGAAAAGGAGCAATAAACTATAAAACAATGTTGAAAGACAAGTGTATTCGGGTTCTCGAGAGCAGAGAAGAGAGAACAATTGTGTTTGTTCATGCAGGGAAGATATGGAATTAGAACAGTAAGCCATTTATAGGATACTGCCAGAAACCACCGCGAATTCAAAGGAAAATAGAGGTTAATTCAACAGAATAGTTAGAGAACAAGTAGAAAACACTTCTCTATGTCAAGCTACAGTAGATAAATAACTTAGTAGGATACCAGAAATCCTTCAGGAAGATCAACAAGCACTTTAAAGTAGTATTTCACCACTAGAATTCCTGTAAAGGAGCAATAAACTGTAAAAGAAATTTAAAGGGAGTGCACGAGGGTACTCAACAGCAGAGAAGAGAGTACAATCAATGGTTTTTATACATACAGGGAAAATATTTAAGTAGAACAGTGAGCTACTTATGGGAGAGTGAAAGAAATCACTGCAAAATTAAAGGAAAATAGGAGTCAATGGCACAGAATAGTTGGATAATCAGTAGATACGAGTTCTCAATAACAGGCAATAGTATAGAAAGAATTTCATACGAGGCGGGATATCCAGTAAATTAAGCAGTAAGGACCTTAAACCAGTATTTGAAACACTAAAATTGCTATAATGTACCAGTAAACTGTAAAATATAGTTTGTAGGCAAGTGTATGAGGGTTCTCAACTGCATAGAACAGTGTACAATTGTGTATGTACCTGCACAAAGGTTATTCATGTAGAACAGTAAGCGACTTACAGGACAGTGCCAGAAACCAATGCGAATTCAAAGGAAAATAGCAGTGCGTTAGAGAAGACTTAGAGAACAAGTGGAAAACGCTTCTCTAGGTCAAGCTACAGTATAGAAATAACTTAGTATGATACCAGAAATCCTTCAGGTAGATCAACAAGCACTTTAAAGTAGTATTAGACCACTGGAATTCCTGAAAAGGAGCAATAAAGTATAAAACAAAGTTGAAAGCCAAGTGTATTAGGGTTCTCAACAGCAGAGAAGAGAGAACAATCGTGTTTGTAAATGCAGGGAAGTTTTTTAATAAGAACAGTAATCCACTTATAGGACAGGGCCAGAAACCACTGAGAATTCAAAGGAAAATAGCAGTTAACTCAACAGAATAGTTGGAGAACAAGTGGAAAACACTACTCTATGTCAACCTACAGTATAGAAATAACTTAGTATGATACCAGAAATAATTCAGATAGACCAACAAGCACTTTAAAGAAGTATTTGACCACTAGAATGCCTGAAAAAGAGCAATAAACTATAAAACAAAGTTGAAAGACATGTGTATTAGGGTTCTCAACAGCAGAGAAGAGCAAACAATTGTGTTTGTACATGCAGGGAAGATATTTAAGTAGAACAGTAAGCCACTTACAGGAGAGTGCCAGAAACCAGTCCAAAATCAGAGGAAAATAGCAGTCAATGGCACAGAACACTTAGAGAACAAGTACATAAGATTTCTCAATAGCAGGCAATAGTATAGAAAGAATTTCGTACGAAGCGGGACATCCAGGAAATAGAGCAGTAAGGACGGTCAACCAGTATTTGAAACACTGTAACTGCGGAAATGTAGAAGTAAACTGTAAAACGTAGTCTGAAGACAAGTGTGTGAGGGTTCTATACTGCATAGTAGAGTGTACAATGCTGTTTGTACATGCACAAAGGTTATTCATGTAGAGCAGTAAGCGCCATATGAGAGAGTGGCAGATACCAATGCGAATTCAAGGAAAATAGCAGTAAGTTAGAGAAGACTTAGAGCATAAGTGGAAAACGTTTCTCTATGTCAAGCTACAGTATAGAAATAACTGAGTATGATACCGGAAATCCTTCAGGTGGAGCAACAAGCACTTTAAAGTAGTTTTTGAACACTAGAATTCCTGCAAAGGAGCAATAAATTGTAAAACAAAGTTGAAAGGCAAGTGTATTAGGGTTCTCAACAGCAGAGAAGAGAGAACAATTGCGTTTGTACATGCAGGGAATTTATTTAGGTAGAACAGTAAACCACTTATAGGAGAGTGCCAGAAACCAGTCCAAAATCAGAGAAAAATGGCACTCAATGACACAGAATAGTGAGAGAACAAGTAGATAAGAGTTCTCAATGACAGGCAATAGTATCGAAAGAATTCCGTACGAAGCGGGATATCCAGGAAATAGAGCTGTAAGGACCTTAAAGCAGTATTTGAAACACTAGAACTCCTGAAATGTAGCAGTAAACTGTAAAACATAGTCTGAAGTCAAGTGTATGAGGGTTCTCAACTGCATAGAAGAGTGTACAATGGTGTTTGTAAGGGCACAAAAGTTATTCATGTAGAACAGTAAGCGACATATAGGACAGTGCCAGAAACCAATGCGAATTCAAAAGATAATAGCACTTAGTTAGAGAATAGTGAGAGAACAAGTGGAAAACCCTTCTCTATGTCAAGCTACAATATAGAAATAACGTATTATGATTCCAGAAATGCTTCAGATAGATCAACAAGCACGTTAAAGTAGTATTTGGCCAATAGAAATCCTGAAAAGGAGCAATAAACCATAAAACAATGTTGAAAGACAAGTGCATTCGGGTTCTCGAGAGCAGAGAAGAGAGAACAATTGTGTTTGTACATGCAGGGAAGATATGGAAGTAGAACAGTAAGCCATTTATAGGATACTGCCAGAAACCACCGCGAATTCAAAGGAAAATAGAAGTTAATTCAACAGAATAGTTAGAGAACAAGTAGAAAACACTTCTCTATGTCAAGCTACAGTAGATAAATAACTTAGTAGGATACCAGAAATCCTTCAGGAAGATCAACAAGCACTTTAAAGTAGTATTTCACCATTAGAATTCCTGTAAAGGAGCAATAAACTGTAAAAGAAATTTAAAGGGAGTGCACGAGGGTTCTCAACAGCAGAGAAGAGAGTACAATGGTTTTTATACATACAGGGAAAATATTTAAGTAGAACAGTGAGCTACTTGTGGGAGAGTGCCAGAAATCACTGCAAAATTAAAGGAAAATAGGAGTCAATGGCACAGAATAGTTGGATAATAAGTAGATACGAGTTCTCAATAACAGGCAATAGTATAGAAAGAATTTCGTACGAGGCGGGATATCCAGTAAATTAAGCAGTAAGGACCTTAAACCAGTATTTGAAACACTAAAATTGCTATAATGTACCAGTAAACTGTAAAATATAGTTTGAAGGCAAGTGTATGAGGGTTCTCAACTGCATAGAACACTGTACAATGGTGTTTGTACCTGCACAAAGGTTATTCATGTAGAACAGTAAGCGACATACAGGACAGTGCCAGAAACCAATGCGAGTTCAAAGGAAAATAGCAGTGCTTTAGAGAAGACTCAGAGAACAAGTGGAAAACGCTTCTCTAGGTCAAGCTACAGTATAGGAATAACTTAGTATGATACCAGAAATCCTTCAGGTAGATCAACAAGCTCTTTAAAGTAGTATTAGACCACTGGAATTCCTGAAAAGGAGCAATGAAGTGTAAAACAAAGTTGAAAGCCAAGTGTATTAGGGTTCTCAACAGCAGAGAAGAGAGAACAATCGTGTTTGTAAATGCAGGGAAGTTTTTTAATAAGAACAGTAATCCACTTATAGGACAGGGCCAGAAACCATTGAGAATTCAAAGGAAAATAGCAGTTAATTCAACAGAATAGTTAGAGAACAAGTGGAAAACACTACTCTATGTCAACCTACAGTATAGAAATAACTTAGTATGATACCAGAAATAATTCAGATAGACCAACAAGCACTTTAAAGAAGTATTTGACCACTAGAATGCCTGAAAAAGAGCAATAAACTATAAAACAAAGTTGAAAGACATGTGTATTAGGGATCTCAACAGCAGAGAAGAGCAAACAATTGTGTTTGTACATGCAGGGAAGATATTTAAGTAGAACAGTAAGCCACTTACAGGAGAGTGCCAGAAACCAGTCCAAAATCAGAGGAAAATAGCAGTCAATGGCACAGAACACTTAGAGAACAAGTACATAAGATTTCTCAATAGCAGGCAATAGTATAGAAAGAATTTCGTACGAAGCGGGACATCCAGGAAATAGAGCAGTAAGGACGGTCAACCAGTATTTGAAACACTGTAACTGCGGAAATGTAGAAGTAAACTGTAAAACGTAGTCTGAAGACAAGTGTGTGAGGGTTCTATACTGCATAGTAGAGTGTACAATGCTGTTTGTACATGCACAAAGGTTATTCATGTAGAGCAGTAAGCGCCATATGAGAGAGTGGCAGATACCAATGCGAATTCAAGGAAAATAGCAGTAAGTTAGAGAAGACTTAGAGCATAAGTGGAAAACGTTTCTCTATGTCAAGCTACAGTATAGAAATAACTGAGTATGATACCGGAAATCCTTCAGGTGGAGCAACAAGCACTTTAAAGTAGTTTTTGAACACTAGAATTCCTGCAAAGGAGCAATAAATTGTAAAACAAAGTTGAAAGGCAAGTGTATTAGGGTTCTCAACAGCAGAGAAGAGAGAACAATTGCGTTTGTACATGCAGGGAATTTATTTAGGTAGAACAGTAAACCACTTATAGGAGAGTGCCAGAAACCAGTCCAAAATCAGAGAAAAATGGCACTCAATGACACAGAATAGTGAGAGAACAAGTAGATAAGAGTTCTCAATGACAGGCAATAGTATCGAAAGAATTCCGTACGAAGCGGGATATCCAGGAAATAGAGCTGTAAGGACCTTAAAGCAGTATTTGAAACACTAGAACTCCTGAAATGTAGCAGTAAACTGTAAAACATAGTCTGAAGTCAAGTGTATGAGGGTTCTCAACTGCATAGAAGAGTGTACAATGGTGTTTGTAAGGGCACAAAAGTTATTCATGTAGAACAGTAAGCGACATATAGGACAGTGCCAGAAACCAATGCGAATTCAAAAGATAATAGCACTTAGTTAGAGAATAGTGAGAGAACAAGTGGAAAACCCTTCTCTATGTCAAGCTACAATATAGAAATAACGTATTATGATTCCAGAAATGCTTCAGATAGATCAACAAGCACGTTAAAGTAGTATTTGGCCAATAGAAATCCTGAAAAGGAGCAATAAACCATAAAACAATGTTGAAAGACAAGTGCATTCGGGTTCTCGAGAGCAGAGAAGAGAGAACAATTGTGTTTGTACATGCAGGGAAGATATGGAAGTAGAACAGTAAGCCATTTATAGGATACTGCCAGAAACCACCGCGAATTCAAAGGAAAATAGAAGTTAATTCAACAGAATAGTTAGAGAACAAGTAGAAAACACTTCTCTATGTCAAGCTACAGTAGATAAATAACTTAGTAGGATACCAGAAATCCTTCAGGAAGATCAACAAGCACTTTAAAGTAGTATTTCACCATTAGAATTCCTGTAAAGGAGCAATAAACTGTAAAAGAAATTTAAAGGGAGTGCACGAGGGTTCTCAACAGCAGAGAAGAGAGTACAATGGTTTTTATACATACAGGGAAAATATTTAAGTAGAACAGTGAGCTACTTGTGGGAGAGTGCCAGAAATCACTGCAAAATTAAAGGAAAATAGGAGTCAATGGCACAGAATAGTTGGATAATAAGTAGATACGAGTTCTCAATAACAGGCAATAGTATAGAAAGAATTTCGTACGAGGCGGGATATCCAGTAAATTAAGCAGTAAGGACCTTAAACCAGTATTTGAAACACTAAAATTGCTATAATGTACCAGTAAACTGTAAAATATAGTTTGAAGGCAAGTGTATGAGGGTTCTCAACTGCATAGAACACTGTACAATGGTGTTTGTACCTGCACAAAGGTTATTCATGTAGAACAGTAAGCGACATACAGGACAGTGCCAGAAACCAATGCGAGTTCAAAGGAAAATAGCAGTGCTTTAGAGAAGACTCAGAGAACAAGTGGAAAACGCTTCTCTAGGTCAAGCTACAGTATAGGAATAACTTAGTATGATACCAGAAATCCTTCAGGTAGATCAACAAGCTCTTTAAAGTAGTATTAGACCACTGGAATTCCTGAAAAGGAGCAATGAAGTGTAAAACAAAGTTGAAAGCCAAGTGTATTAGGGTTCTCAACAGCAGAGAAGAGAGAACAATCGTGTTTGTAAATGCAGGGAAGTTTTTTAATAAGAACAGTAATCCACTTATAGGACAGGGCCAGAAACCATTGAGAATTCAAAGGAAAATAGCAGTTAATTCAACAGAATAGTTAGAGAACAAGTGGAAAACACTACTCTATGTCAACCTACAGTATAGAAATAACTTAGTATGATACCAGAAATAATTCAGATAGACCAACAAGCACTTTAAAGAAGTATTTGACCACTAGAATGCCTGAAAAAGAGCAATAAACTATAAAACAAAGTTGAAAGACATGTGTATTAGGGATCTCAACAGCAGAGAAGAGCAAACAATTGTGTTTGTACATGCAGGGAAGATATTTAAGTAGAACAGTAAGCCACTTACAGGAGAGTGCCAGAAACCAGTCCAAAATCAGAGGAAAATAGCAGTCAATGGCACAGAACACTTAGAGAACAAGTACATAAGATTTCTCAATAGCAGGCAATAGTATAGAAAGAATTTCGTACGAAGCGGGACATCCAGGAAATAGAGCAGTAAGGACGGTCAACCAGTATTTGAAACACTGTAACTGCGGAAATGTAGAAGTAAACTGTAAAACGTAGTCTGAAGACAAGTGTGTGAGGGTTCTATACTGCATAGTAGAGTGTACAATGCTGTTTGTACATGCACAAAGGTTATTCATGTAGAGCAGTAAGCGCCATATGAGAGAGTGGCAGATACCAATGCGAATTCAAGGAAAATAGCAGTAAGTTAGAGAAGACTTAGAGCATAAGTGGAAAACGTTTCTCTATGTCAAGCTACAGTATAGAAATAACTGAGTATGATACCGGAAATCCTTCAGGTGGAGCAACAAGCACTTTAAAGTAGTTTTTGAACACTAGAATTCCTGCAAAGGAGCAATAAATTGTAAAACAAAGTTGAAAGGCAAGTGTATTAGGGTTCTCAACAGCAGAGAAGAGAGAACAATTGCGTTTGTACATGCAGGGAATTTATTTAGGTAGAACAGTAAACCACTTATAGGAGAGTGCCAGAAACCAGTCCAAAATCAGAGAAAAATGGCACTCAATGACACAGAATAGTGAGAGAACAAGTAGATAAGAGTTCTCAATGACAGGCAATAGTATCGAAAGAATTCCGTACGAAGCGGGATATCCAGGAAATAGAGCTGTAAGGACCTTAAAGCAGTATTTGAAACACTAGAACTCCTGAAATGTAGCAGTAAACTGTAAAACATAGTCTGAAGTCAAGTGTATGACGGTTCTCAACTGCATAGAAGAGTGTACAATGGTGTTTGTAAGGGCACAAAAGTTATTCATGTAGAACAGTAAGCGACATATAAGACAGTGCCAGAAACCAATGCGAATTCAAAAGATAATAGCACTTAGTTAGAGAATAGTGAGAGAACAAGTGGAAAACCCTTCTCTATGTCAAGCTACAATATAGAAATAACGTATTATGATTCCAGAAATGCTTCAGATAGATCAACAAGCACGTTAAAGTAGTATTTGACCAATAGAAATCCTGAAAAGGAGCAATAAACTATAAAACAATGTTGAAAGACAAGTGTATTTGGGTTCTCGAGAGCAGAGAAGAGAGAACAATTGTGTTTGTACATGCAGGGAAGATATGGAAGTAGAACAGTAAGCCATTTATAGGATACTGCCAGAAACCACCGCGAATTCAAAGGAAAATAGAGGTTAATTCAACAGAATAGTTAGAGAACAAGTAGAAAACACTTCTCTATGTCAAGCTACAGTAGATAAATAACTTAGTAGGATACCAGAAATCCTTCAGGAAGATCAACAAGCACTTTAAAGTAGTATTTCACCACTAGAATTCCTGTAAAGGAGCAATAAACTGTAAAAGAAATTTAAAGGGAGTGCACGAGGGTACTCAACAGCAGAGAAGAGAGTACAATGGTTTTTATACATACAGGGAAAATATTTAAGTAGAACAGTGAGCTACTTATGGGAGAGTGAAAGAAATCACTGCAAAATTAAAGGAAAATAGGAGTCAATGGCACAGAATAGTTGGATAATCAGTAGATACGAGTTCTCAATAACAGGCAATAGTATAGAAAGAATTTCGTACGAGGCGGGATATCCAGTAAATTAAGCAGTAAGGACCTTAAACCAGTATTTGAAACACTAAAATTGCTATAATGTACCAGTAAACTGTAAAATATAGTTTGTAGGCAAGTGTATGAGGGTTCTCAACTGCATAGAACAGTGTACAATTGTGTATGTACCTGCACAAAGGTTATTCATGTAGAACAGTAAGCGACATACAGGACAGTGCCAGAAACCAATGGGAGTTCAAAGGAAAATAGCAGTGCTTTAGAGAAGATTCAGAGAACAAGTGGAAAACGCTTCTCTAGGTCAAGCTACAGTATAGAAATAACTTAGTATGATACCAGAAATCCTTCAGGTAGATCAACAAGCTCTTTAAAGTAGTATTAGACCACTGGAATTCCTGAAAAGGAACAATGAAGTGTAAAACAAAGTTGAAAGCCAAGTGTATTAGGGTTCTCCACAGCAGAGAAGAGAGAACAATCGTGTTTGTAAATGCAGGGAAGTTTTTTAATAAGAACAGTAATCCACTTATAGGACAGGGCCAGAAACCATTGAGAATTCAAAGGAAAATAGCAGTTAATTCAACAGAATAGTTAGAGAACAAGTGGAAAACACTACTCTATGTCAACCTACAGTATAGAAATAACTTAGTATGATACCAGAAATAATTCAGATAGACCAACAAGCACTTTAAAGAAGTATTTGACCACTAGAATGCCTGAAAAAGAGCAATAAACTATAAAACAAAGTTGAAAGACATGTGTATTAGGGTTCTCAACAGCAGAGAAGAGCAAACAATTGTGTTTGTACATGCAGGGAAGATATTTAAGTAGAACAGTAAGCCACTTACAGGAGAGTGCCAGAAACCAGTCCAAAATCAGAGGAAAATAGCAGTCAATGGCACAGAACACTTAGAGAACAAGTACATAAGATTTCTCAATAGCAGGCAATAGTATAGAAAGAATTTCGTACGAAGCGGGACATCCAGGAAATAGAGCAGTAAGGACGGTCAACCAGTATTTGAAACACTGTAACTGCGGAAATGTAGAAGTAAACTGTAAAACGTAGTCTGAAGACAAGTGTGTGAGGGTTCTATACTGCATAGTAGAGTGTACAATGCTGTTTGTACATGCACAAAGGTTATTCATGTAGAGCAGTAAGCGCCATATGAGAGAGTGGCAGAAACCAATGCGAATTCAAGGAAAATAGCAGTAAGTTAGAGAAGACTTAGAGAATAAGTGGAAAACGTTTCTCTATGTCAAGCTACAGTATAGAAATAACTGAGTATGATACCGGAAATCCTTCAGGTGGAGCAACAAGCACTTTAAAGTAGTTTTTGAACACTAGAATTCCTGAAAAGGAGCAATAAATTGTAAAACAAAGTTGAAAGGCAAGTGTATTAGGGTTCTCAACAGCAGAGAAGAGAGAACCATTGCGTTTGTACATGCAGGGAATTTATTTAGGTAGAACAGTAAACCACTTATAGGAGAGTGCCAGAAAGCAGTCCAAAATCTGAGAAAAATGGCACTCAATGGCACAGAATAGTGAGAGAACAAGTAGATAAGAGTTCTCAATGACAGACAACAGTATCGAAAGAATTCCGTACGAAGCGGGATATCCAGGAAATAGAGCTGTAAGGACCTTAAAGCAGTATTTGAAACACTAGAACTCCTGAAATGTAGCAGTAAACTGTAAAACATAGTCTGAAGACAAGTGTATGAGGGTTCTCAACTGCATAGAAGAGTGTACAATGGTGTTTGTACGGGCACAAAAGTTATTCATGTAGAACAGTAAGCGAAATATAAGACAGTGCAAGAAACCAATGCGAATTCAAAAGATAATAGCACTTAGTTAGAGAATAGTGAGAGAACAAGTGGAAAACCCTTCTCTATGTCAAGCTACAATATAGAAATAACGTATTATGATTCCAGAAATGCTTCAGATAGATCAACAAGCACGTTAAAGTAGTATTTGACCAATAGAAATCCTGAAAAGGAGCAATAAACTATAAAACAATGTTGAAAGACAAGTGTATTTGGGTTCTCGAGAGCAGAGAAGAGAGAACAATTGTGTTTGTACATGCAGGGAAGATATGGAAGTAGAACAGTAAGCCATTTATAGGATACTGCCAGAAACCACCGCGAATTCAAAGGAAAATAGAGGTTAATTCAACAGAATAGTTAGAGAACAAGTAGAAAACACTTCTCTATGTCAAGCTACAGTAGATAAATAACTTAGTAGGATACCAGAAATCCTTCAGGAAGATCAACAAGCACTTTAAAGTAGTATTTCACCACTAGAATTCCTGTAAAGGAGCAATAAACTGTAAAAGAAATTTAAAGGGAGTGCACGAGGGTACTCAACAGCAGAGAAGAGAGTACAATGGTTTTTATACATACAGGGAAAATATTTAAGTAGAACAGTGAGCTACTTATGGGAGAGTGAAAGAAATCACTGCAAAATTAAAGGAAAATAGGAGTCAATGGCACAGAATAGTTGGATAATCAGTAGATACGAGTTCTCAATAACAGGCAATAGTATAGAAAGAATTTCGTACGAGGCGGGATATCCAGTAAATTAAGCAGTAAGGACCTTAAACCAGTATTTGAAACACTAAAATTGCTATAATGTACCAGTAAACTGTAAAATATAGTTTGTAGGCAAGTGTATGAGGGTTCTCAACTGCATAGAACAGTGTACAATTGTGTATGTACGTGCACAAAGGTTATTCATGTAGAACAGTAAGCGACATACAGGACAGTGCCAGAAACCAATGCGAGTTCAAAGGAAAATAGCAGTGCTTTAGAGAAGACTCAGAGAACAAGTGGAAAACGCTTCTCTAGGTCAAGCTACAGTATAGAAATAACTTAGTATGATACCAGAAATCCTTCAGGTAGATCAACAAGCTCTTTAAAGTAGTATTAGACCACTGGAATTCCTGAAAAGGAGCAATAAAGTGTAAAACAAAGTTGAAAGCCAAGTGTATTAGGGTTCTCAACAGCAGAGAAGAGAGAACAATCGTGTTTGTAAATGCAGGGAAGTTTTTTAATAAGAACAGTAATCCACTTATAGGACAGGGCCAGAAACCATTGAGAATTCAAAGGAAAATAGCAGTTAATTCAACAGAATAGTTAGAGAACAAGTGGAAAACACTACTCTATGTCAACCTACAGTATAGAAATAACTTAGTATGATACCAGAAATAATTCAGATAGACCAACAAGCACTTTAAAGAAGTATTTGACCACTAGAATGCCTGAAAAAGAGCAATAAACTATAAAACAAAGTTGAAAGACATGTGTATTAGGGTTCTCAACAGCAGAGAAGAGCAAACAATTGTGTTTGTACATGCAGGGAAGATATTTAAGTAGAACAGTAAGCCACTTACGGGAGAGTGCCAGAAACCAGTCCAAAATCAGAGGAAAATAGCAGTCAATGGCACAGAACACTTAGAGAACAAGTACATAAGATTTCTCAATAACAGGCAATAGTGTAGAAAGAATTTCGTACGTAGCGGGACATCCAGGAAATAGAGCAGTAAGGACGGTAAACCAGTATTTGAAACACTGTAACTGCGGAAATGTAGAAGTAAACTGTAAAACGTAGTCTGAAGACAAGTGTGTGAGGGTTCTATACTGCATAGTAGAGTGTACAATGCTGTTTGTACATGCACAAAGGTTATTCATGTAGAGCAGTAAGCGCCATATGAGAGAGTGGCAGATACCAATGCGAATTCAAGGAAAATAGCAGTAAGTTAGAGAAGACTTAGAGAATAAGTGGAAAACGTTTCTCTATGTCAAGCTACAGTATAGAAATAACTGAGTATGATACCGGAAATCCTTCAGGTGGAGCAACAAGCACTTTAAAGTAGTTTTTGAACACTAGAATTCCTGCAAAGGAGCAATAAATTGTAAAACAAAGTTGAAAGGCAAGTGTATTAGGGTTCTCAACAGCAGAGAAGAGAGAACAATTGCGTTTGTACATGCAGGGAATTTATTTAGGTAGAACAGTAAACCACTTATAGGAGAGTGCCAGAAACCAGTCCAAAATCTGAGAAAAATGGCACTCAATGGCACAGAATAGTGAGAGAACAAGTAGATAAGAGTTCTCAATGACAGACAATAGTATCGAAAGAATTCCGTACGAAGCGGGATATCCAGGAAATAGAGCTGTAAGGACCTTAAAGCAGTATTTGAAACACTAGAACTCCTGAAATGTAGCAGTAAACTGTAAAACATAGTCTGAAGTCAAGTGTATGAGGGTTCTCAACTGCATAGAAGAGTGTACAATGGTGTTTGTATGGGCACAAAAGTTATTCATGTAGAACAGTAAGCGACATATAAGACAGTGCCAGAAACCAATGCGAATTCAAAAGATAATAGCACTTAGTTAGAGAATAGTGAGAGAACAAGTGGAAAACCCTTCTCTATGTCAAGCTACAATATAGAAATAACGTATTATGATTCCAGAAATGCTTCAGATAGATCAACAAGCACGTTAAAGTAGTATTTGGCCAATAGAAATCCTGAAAAGGAGCAATAAACTATAAAACAATGTTGAAAGACAAGTGTATTCGGGTTCTCGAGAGCAGAGAAGAGAGAACAATTGTGTTTGTACATGCAGGGAAGATATGGAAGTAGAACAGAAAGCCATTTATAGGATACTGCCAGAAACCACCGCGAATTCAAAGGAAAATAGAAGTTAATTCAACAGAATAGTTAGAGAACAAGTAGAAAACACTTCTCTATGTCAAGCTACAGTAGATAAATAACTTAGTAGGATACCAGAAATCCTTCAGGAAGATCAACAAGCACTTTTTTTTTTTTTTTTTTTTTTTTTTTTCAAATTTTTATTAAGGTATTACATGTGTACATATCTTATCATTGCCCCCGACCCCCACCCCACTCCCATATATGCCCTCACCCCCCAATGTTTTGCATCCGTTGGTTACTCTTATATACATGCATATAAGTCCTTCAGTTGATCTCTTATTTCCCCCACCTCTCCCTAACCTTACCACTGTAATTTGACAGTCTGTTTGATGCTTTACTGCCTCTGTAACTATCTTTTTGTTCATCAGTTTATAATGTTTTTCATTATCCCCAAATGAGTGAGATCATGTGGTATTTTTCTTTCATTGACTGGCTTATTTCACTTAGCATAATGTTCTCTAATTCCATCCAAGTGCCTACAAATGGTAGTAATTCCTTCTTTTTTACGGCAGCATAGTATTCCATTGTGTAGATGTACCATAGTTTTCTGATCCAGTCATCTGCTGATGGGCATTTAGGCTGTTTCCAAATCTTAGCTATTGTAAATTGTGCTGCTATGAACATAGGGGTGCATATATCCTTTCTGATTGGTGTTTCTGGTTTCTTAGGATATATTCCTAGGAGTGGGATTACTGGGTCAAATGGGAGTTCCATTTTCAGTTTTTTGAGGAAACTCCATACTGTTCTCCACAGTGGCTGCACCAGTCTGCATTCCCACCAGCAGTGCACGAGGGTTCCTTTTTCTCCGCATCCTCGCCAACACTTGTCGTTTGTTGATTTGTTGATGATAGCCATTCTGACAGGTGTGAGATGGTATCGCATTGTTGTTTTGATTTGCATCTCTCGGATAATTAGTGACTTTGAGCATGTTTTCATGTGTCTCTTGGCCTTCCTTCTGTCTTCTTTCGAAAAGCTTCTATTTAGGTCCGTTGCCCATTTTTTTATTGGATCATTTATCTTCCTTTTATTAAGTTGTATAAGCTGCCTGTAGATGTTGGAAATTAAACCTTTATCAGTGATACCATTTGCAAATATGTTCTCCCATACAGTGGGGTTTCTTGTTGTTTTGTTGATGGTTTCTTTTGCTGTGCAAAAGCTTTTTATTTTGATGTAGTCCCATTTGTTTATTTTCTGTTTGGCTTCCATTACCCTAGGGGCAGTATCACTGAAAAAGTTCTTTTGGCATATGTCTGAGATTTTGCTGCCTGTGGATTCCTCTAGTATTTTTATGGTTTCCCGTCTTATATTTAAGTCCTGTACCCATTTTGAGTTTATTTTTGTGTATGGTGTAAGTTGGTGATCTAGTTTCATTTTTTTGCATGTATCTGTCCAATTTTCCCAACACCATTTATTAAAGAGACTGTCTTGACTCCATTGTATGCTCATGCCTCCTTTGTCAAATATTAAATGCGCATATTGGTTTGGGTCGATATCTGGATTCTCTATTCTGTTCCATTGATCTATATGTCTGTTCTTGTGCCAGTACCAGGCTGTTTTGAGGACAGTGGCTTTGTAATACAGCTTGAAATCTGGTATTGAGATCCCTCCTACTTTATTCTTCTTTCTCAGGATTGCTGTGGCTATTCGGGGTCTTTTTTTATTCCAGATGAATTTTTGGAGAGTTCTTTCTAGGTCTGTGAAATACGCCGTTGGTATTTTAATGGGGAGTGCATTGAATCTATAGATTGCTTTGGGTAGTATGGACATTTTAATGATGTTGATTCTACCAATCCATGAACATGGTATGTTCTTCCATCTGTTTACATCTTCCTCTATCTCTTTTTTCAGTGTCCTGTAGTTTTCCGCATATAGGTCTTTTACCTCCTTGGTTAGGTTTATTCCTAAGTATCTTAATTTTTTTGGTGCGATGGAAAATGGGATTGCTTTTTTAGTCTCTCTTTCTGTAAGTTCATTGTTGGTGTATAGAAATGCCATAGATTTCTTGGTGTTAATTTTGTATCCTGCTACATTGCCGAATTCATTTATTAAGTCTGTTAGTTTTTTGATGGAGTCTTTCGGGTTTTTTATGTACAATATCATGTCATCTGCAAATAAGGACAGCTTTACTTCTTCTTTTCCAATTTGGATGCCTTTTATTTCTTCTTCTTGTCTAATTGCAGTGGCTAATACTTCCAGTACTATGTCAAACAGGAGTGGTGAGAGTGGGCATCCCTGTCTTGTTCCTGTTCTTAGGGGAAATGGTTTTAGTTTTTGCCCATTGAGTATGATGTTAGCTGTGGGTTTATCATATATAGCTTTTATGATGTTGAGGTATGATCCTTCTATTCCCACCTTGTTGAGAGTTTTTATCAAGAAAGGGTGTTGGATTTTGTCAAATGCTTTTTCTGCATCAATTGATATGACTATGTGATTTTTATCTCTCAATTTGTTTATGTGATGTATCACATTTATTGATTTGCGGATATTGAACCATCCTTGCATTCCTGGGATAAATCCTACTTGGTCATGGTGTATGATCTTTCTGATGTACTGCTGGATCCTATTTGCTAGAATTTTATTGAGGATTTTGGCATCTACATTCATGAGAGATATTGGCCTGTAATTCTCCTTCATTGTGTTGTCTTTATCTGGTTTTTGTATTAGGGTGATGCTGGCTTCATAGAAGGAGCTGGGAAGTGTTCCTTCCTCTTGAATTTTTTGGAATAGTCTGAGGAGGATAGGTTTTAGTTCTTCCTTGAATGTTTGGTAGAACTCTCCTGTGAAGCCGTCTGGCCCCGGGCTTTTGTTTGCCGGAAGCTCTTTGATGACTGCTTCAATTTCTTCCATAGTTACTGGCATGTTGAGCTGTTTAGATTCTTCCTGATTGAGTTTTGGAAGGTTATATTTTTCTAGGAATATGTCCATTTCCTCCAGGTTGTCCAGTTTGTTGGAATAGAGTTGTTCGTAGTAATTTTTAACAATCCTTTGTATTTCGGCGGGATCTGTTGTTATTTCACCTCTTTCATTTCTGATCTTGTTTATTTGGGTCCTCTCCCTTTGCTTCTTGGTGAGCCTGGCTAGAGGTTCATCAATCTTGTTTATCCTTTCAAAGAACCAGCTCTTGGTTTTGTTGATCTTTTGTATTGTTTCTTTGGTCTCTATGTCGTTTATCTGTGCTCTGATCTTTATTATTTCCTTCCTTCTGCTTACACTGGGCTTTTCTTGTTGCTCTTTTTCTAACTCTTTGAGTTGTTGGGTTAGGTAATTTATTACCCCTGTTTCTTGTTTTTTGCAGTAGGCTTGTAGAGCTATGAACTTCCCTCTCAAGACTGCTTTCGCTGTGTCCCATAGATTTTGGATTGTAGTGTTTTCATTGTCATTTGTTGTCATGATGTTTTTTATTTCTTCTTTGATCTCTCTGGTAACCCAGTCATGGTTTAATAGCATGCTGTTTAGTCTCCATGTGTTTGATTTCTTTGGGTTGTTTTTATTGTAGTTGATTTCCAGTTTTATGCCACTGTGGTCTGAGAAGATGCTTGATATGATTTCTATCTTCTTGAATTTGAAGAGACTTTGCCTATGTCCCAACATATGGTCTATCTTTGAAAATGACCCATGTGCACTTGAGAAGAATGTATATTCTGTGGCTTTGGGGTGAAATGTTCTGAAGATGTCAATTAATTCCATCTGGTCTAGTGAGTCATTTAGGATTGATGTTTCTTTGCTGATGTTTTGTTTAGAGGATTTGTCCAATGGTGATAGTGGGGTATTAAAGTCTCCTACTATGATTGTATTGCTGTCAATGTCTCCCTTAATATCCTCCAGGAGTTTTTTTATGTATTTGGGTGCTCCTGTATTGGGTGCATATATGTTTACCAGAGTTATTTCTTCTTGTTGGATTGCTCCCTTTAGTATTATGAAATGGCCTTCCTTATCTCTTGTTATGTCCTTCAGTTTGAGATCTAATTTGTCAGAAATAAGTATTGCTACCCCAGCTTTTTTTTCAGTTCCATTTGCCTGGAAAACCTTTTTCCATCCCTTCACCCTCAGTCTGTGTGCGTCTTTTTTTCTGAGGTGGGTTTCTTGTAGACAGCAGATATATGGGTCGTGTTTTCTTATCCAATCTGTTACCCTATGTCTTTTGATTGGGGCATTTAATCCATTTACATTTAAAGTTATTATTGATAGGTACTTATTTGTCGCCATTCCTATTCTTTACCCCTGTGTTACTTCTTCGTTTCCTGTTTCTTTCTTTCTTTCTTTTTTTTTTACAGTAGACCCTTTAGCATTTCTTGCATTGCTGGTTTGGTGGTAATAAATTCCCTTAGTCCTTTTTTGTCTGTGAAGCTCCTGATTTCACCTTCAATTTTGATTGACAGCCTTGCTGGGTACAGTATTCTTGGATTCAGCCCCTTCCTTTGCATGACTTTGTATATTTCATTCCATTCCCTTCTGGCCTGATGAGTTTCTGTTGAGAAATCAGTTGCTAGTCTGATGGGGGTTCCTTTGTATGTAACTTTCTGTCTCTCTCTTGCTGCTTTTAAGATTCTTACTTTGTCGTTGGTGTTTGCCAATTTAATTATAATGTGCCTTGGCGTCGGTCTTTTGGGGTTCATTTTGCTTGGGACTCTGTGAGCTTCTTGGATTTGTGTGGGTTTTTTCTTCCCTATATCTGGGAAATTTTCTGTCATTATTTCTTCAAAGAGGTTTTCTATTCCTTGCTCAGCTTCCTTTCCTTCTGGAACCCCTATTATGCGGATGTTGTTTTGTTTCGTGTTGTCCCAAAGTTCCCTTAGACTCTCCTCCTGCCTTTTAATTTTTTTTTCTAGAAGTTGCTTTTCTTGGGTATTTTTTTCCATCTTGTCTTCTAGCTCACTGATGCGGTCCTCTGCTTCTTCTAGTCTACTCTTGATGCTTTCTATTGAGTTCTTTACAGCAGCGATGTCATTTTTCATTTCTTCTTGGTTCTTCTTCATTTCCTCTTGGTTCTTGCTCATATTGTCGAATTTGTCTTCCATTCTTTTCAGCCACCTTATGACCATTTCTCTGAATTCTTTTTCTGGAAGGTTGCTTGCCTCCATTTCGTTTACTTCCTTTTCTGGTGATGCCTGCTTTTCTTTCATATGCGGGCTGCTTCTTTGTCTCCCCATGGTCTCTCTTCTCTGGGTGTCTGGTTATGTAGTTCTCTCTCTCCTTATCCCAGGCGAAATCTGACCTTTCCGTGGTGGAGTGTAGAGCTCCTCTGAACCCGTGTGCTTGCGCCAGTTGGGGAGCGTTGTTCTGGGGCTCGCAGCTGTTCCTGGGGTGCCGCAGTTGTCTGAGGGCCAGCTTTTTAATTAATTACTGGGAAACTGTCCTTCCGAGAGGATAGTTACCTTCCCGCTGCCTTCCAGAGTATAAAACCTCAACAAGCACTTTAAAGTAGTATTTCACCATTAGAATTCCTGTAAAGGAGCAATAAACTGTAAAACAAATTTAAAGGGAGTGCACGAGGGTTCTCAACAGCAGAGAAGAGAGTACAATGGTTTTTATACATACAGGGAAAATATTTAAGTAGAACAGTGAGCTACTTGTGGGAGAGTGCCAGAAATCACTGCAAAATTAAAGGAAAATAGGAGTCAATGGCACAGAATAGTTGGATAATAAGTAGATACGAGTTCTCAATAACAGGCAATAGTATAGAAAGAATTTCGTACGAAGCGGGATATCCAGTAAATTAAGCAGTAAAGCACTTAAACCATGATTTGAAACACTAAAATTGCTAAAATGTACCAGTAAACTGTAAAATATACTTTGAAGGCAAGTGTATGAGGGTTCTCAACTGCATAGAACACTGTACAATGGTGTTTGTACCTGCACAAAGGTTATTCATGTAGAACAGTAAGCGACATACAGGACAGTGCCAGAAACCAATGCGAGTTCAAAGGAAAATAGCAGTGCTTTAGAGAAGACTCAGAGAACAAGTGGAAAACGCTTCTCTAGGTCAAGCTACAGTATAGGAATAACTTAGTATGATACCAGAAATCCTTCAGGTAGATCAACAAGCTCTTTAAAGTAGTATTAGACCACTGGAATTCCTGAAAAGGAGCAATGAAGTGTAAAACAAAGTTGAAAGCCAAGTGTATTAGGGTTCTCCACAGCAGAGAAGAGAGAACAATCGTGTTTGTAAATGCAGGGAAGTTTTTTAATAAGAACAGTAATCCACTTATAGGACAGGGCCAGAAACCATTGAGAATTCAAAGGAAAATAGCAGTTAATTCAACAGAATAGTTAGAGAACAAGTGGAAAACACTACTCTATGTCAACCTACAGTATAGAAATAACTTAGTATGATACCAGAAATAATTCAGATAGACCAACAAGCACTTTAAAGAAGTATTTGACCACTAGAATGCCTGAAAAAGAGCAATAAACTATAAAACAAAGTTGAAAGACATGTGTATTAGGGTTCTCAACAGCAGAGAAGAGCAAACAATTGTGTTTGTACATGCAGGGAAGATATTTAAGTAGAACAGTAAGCCACTTACAGGAGAGTGCCAGAAACCAGTCCAAAATCAGAGGAAAATAGCAGTCAATGGCACAGAACACTTAGAGAACAAGTACATAAGATTTCTCAATAGCAGGCAATAGTATAGAAAGAATTTCGTACGAAGCGGGACATCCAGGAAATAGAGCAGTAAGGACGGTCAACCAGTATTTGAAACACTGTAACTGCGGAAATGTAGAAGTAAACTGTAAAACGTAGTCTGAAGACAAGTGTGTGAGGGTTCTATACTGCATAGTAGAGTGTACAATGCTGTTTGTACATGCACAAAGGTTATTCATGTAGAGCAGTAAGCGCCATATGAGAGAGTGGCAGAAACCAATGCGAATTCAAGGAAAATAGCAGTAAGTTAGAGAAGACTTAGAGAATAAGTGGAAAACGTTTCTCTATGTCAAGCTACAGTATAGAAATAACTGAGTATGATACCGGAAATCCTTCAGGTGGAGCAACAAGCACTTTAAAGTAGTTTTTGAACACTAGAATTCCTGAAAAGGAGCAATAAATTGTAAAACAAAGTTGAAAGGCAAGTGTATTAGGGTTCTCAACAGCAGAGAAGAGAGAACCATTGCGTTTGTACATGCAGGGAATTTATTTAGGTAGAACAGTAAACCACTTATAGGAGAGTGCCAGAAAGCAGTCCAAAATCTGAGAAAAATGGCACTCAATGGCACAGAATAGTGAGAGAACAAGTAGATAAGAGTTCTCAATGACAGACAACAGTATCGAAAGAATTCCGTACGAAGCGGGATATCCAGGAAATAGAGCTGTAAGGACCTTAAAGCAGTATTTGAAACACTAGAACTCCTGAAATGTAGCAGTAAACTGTAAAACATAGTCTGAAGACAAGTGTATGAGGGTTCTCAACTGCATAGAAGAGTGTACAATGGTGTTTGTACGGGCACAAAAGTTATTCATGTAGAACAGTAAGCGAAATATAAGACAGTGCAAGAAACCAATGCGAATTCAAAAGATAATAGCACTTAGTTAGAGAATAGTGAGAGAACAAGTGGAAAACCCTTCTCTATGTCAAGCTACAATATAGAAATAACGTATTATGATTCCAGAAATGCTTCAGATAGATCAACAAGCACGTTAAAGTAGTATTTGACCAATAGAAATCCTGAAAAGGAGCAATAAACTATAAAACAATGTTGAAAGACAAGTGTATTTGGGTTCTCGAGAGCAGAGAAGAGAGAACAATTGTGTTTGTACATGCAGGGAAGATATGGAAGTAGAACAGTAAGCCATTTATAGGATACTGCCAGAAACCACCGCGAATTCAAAGGAAAATAGAGGTTAATTCAACAGAATAGTTAGAGAACAAGTAGAAAACACTTCTCTATGTCAAGCTACAGTAGATAAATAACTTAGTAGGATACCAGAAATCCTTCAGGAAGATCAACAAGCACTTTAAAGTAGTATTTCACCACTAGAATTCCTGTAAAGGAGCAATAAACTGTAAAAGAAATTTAAAGGGAGTGCACGAGGGTACTCAACAGCAGAGAAGAGAGTACAATGGTTTTTATACATACAGGGAAAATATTTAAGTAGAACAGTGAGCTACTTATGGGAGAGTGAAAGAAATCACTGCAAAATTAAAGGAAAATAGGAGTCAATGGCACAGAATAGTTGGATAATCAGTAGATACGAGTTCTCAATAACAGGCAATAGTATAGAAAGAATTTCGTACGAGGCGGGATATCCAGTAAATTAAGCAGTAAGGACCTTAAACCAGTATTTGAAACACTAAAATTGCTATAATGTACCAGTAAACTGTAAAATATAGTTTGTAGGCAAGTGTATGAGGGTTCTCAACTGCATAGAACAGTGTACAATTGTGTATGTACCTGCACAAAGGTTATTCATGTAGAACAGTAAGCGACATACAGGACAGTGCCAGAAACCAATGCGAGTTCAAAGGAAAATAGCAGTGCTTTAGAGAAGACTCAGAGAACAAGTGGAAAACGCTTCTCTAGGTCAAGCTACAGTATAGAAATAACTTAGTATGATACCAGAAATCCTTCAGGTAGATCAACAAGCTCTTTAAAGTAGTATTAGACCACTGGAATTCCTGAAAAGGAGCAATAAAGTGTAAAACAAAGTTGAAAGCCAAGTGTATTAGGGTTCTCAACAGCAGAGAAGAGAGAACAATCGTGTTTGTAAATGCAGGGAAGTTTTTTAATAAGAACAGTAATCCACTTATAGGACAGGGCCAGAAACCATTGAGAATTCAAAGGAAAATAGCAGTTAATTCAACAGAATAGTTAGAGAACAAGTGGAAAACACTACTCTATGTCAACCTACAGTATAGAAATAACTTAGTATGATACCAGAAATAATTCAGATAGACCAACAAGCACTTTAAAGAAGTATTTGACCACTAGAATGCCTGAAAAAGAGCAATAAACTATAAAACAAAGTTGAAAGACATGTGTATTAGGGTTCTCAACAGCAGAGAAGAGCAAACAATTGTGTTTGTACATGCAGGGAAGATATTTAAGTAGAACAGTAAGCCACTTACGGGAGAGTGCCAGAAACCAGTCCAAAATCAGAGGAAAATAGCAGTCAATGGCACAGAACACTTAGAGAACAAGTACATAAGATTTCTCAATAGCAGGCAATAGTATAGAAAGAATTTCGTACGAAGCGGGACATCCAGGAAATAGAGCAGTAAGGACGGTCAACCAGTATTTGAAACACTGTAACTGCGGAAATGTAGAAGTAAACTGTAAAACGTAGTCTGAAGACAAGTGTGTGAGGGTTCTATACTGCATAGTAGAGTGTACAATGCTGTTTGTACATGCACAAAGGTTATTCATGTAGAGCAGTAAGCGCCATATGAGAGAGTGGCAGAAACCAATGCGAATTCAAGGAAAATAGCAGTAAGTTAGAGAAGACTTAGAGAATAAGTGGAAAACGTTTCTCTATGTCAAGCTACAGTATAGAAATAACTGAGTATGATACCGGAAATCCTTCAGGTGGAGCAACAAGCACTTTAAAGTAGTTTTTGAACACTAGAATTCCTGAAAAGGAGCAATAAATTGTAAAACAAAGTTGAAAGGCAAGTGTATTAGGGTTCTCAACAGCAGAGAAGAGAGAACCATTGCGTTTGTACATGCAGGGAATTTATTTAGGTAGAACAGTAAACCACTTATAGGAGAGTGCCAGAAAGCAGTCCAAAATCTGAGAAAAATGGCACTCAATGGCACAGAATAGTGAGAGAACAAGTAGATAAGAGTTCTCAATGACAGACAACAGTATCGAAAGAATTCCGTACGAAGCGGGATATCCAGGAAATAGAGCTGTAAGGACCTTAAAGCAGTATTTGAAACACTAGAACTCCTGAAATGTAGCAGTAAACTGTAAAACATAGTCTGAAGACAAGTGTATGAGGGTTCTCAACTGCATAGAAGAGTGTACAATGGTGTTTGTACGGGCACAAAAGTTATTCATGTAGAACAGTAAGCGAAATATAAGACAGTGCAAGAAACCAATGCGAATTCAAAAGATAATAGCACTTAGTTAGAGAATAGTGAGAGAACAAGTGGAAAACCCTTCTCTATGTCAAGCTACAATATAGAAATAACGTATTATGATTCCAGAAATGCTTCAGATAGATCAACAAGCACGTTAAAGTAGTATTTGACCAATAGAAATCCTGAAAAGGAGCAATAAACTATAAAACAATGTTGAAAGACAAGTGTATTTGGGTTCTCGAGAGCAGAGAAGAGAGAACAATTGTGTTTGTACATGCAGGGAAGATATGGAAGTAGAACAGTAAGCCATTTATAGGATACTGCCAGAAACCACCGCGAATTCAAAGGAAAATAGAGGTTAATTCAACAGAATAGTTAGAGAACAAGTAGAAAACACTTCTCTATGTCAAGCTACAGTAGATAAATAACTTAGTAGGATACCAGAAATCCTTCAGGAAGATCAACAAGCACTTTAAAGTAGTATTTCACCACTAGAATTCCTGTAAAGGAGCAATAAACTGTAAAAGAAATTTAAAGGGAGTGCACGAGGGTACTCAACAGCAGAGAAGAGAGTACAATGGTTTTTATACATACAGGGAAAATATTTAAGTAGAACAGTGAGCTACTTATGGGAGAGTGAAAGAAATCACTGCAAAATTAAAGGAAAATAGGAGTCAATGGCACAGAATAGTTGGATAATCAGTAGATACGAGTTCTCAATAACAGGCAATAGTATAGAAAGAATTTCGTACGAGGCGGGATATCCAGTAAATTAAGCAGTAAGGACCTTAAACCAGTATTTGAAACACTAAAATTGCTATAATGTACCAGTAAACTGTAAAATATAGTTTGTAGGCAAGTGTATGAGGGTTCTCAACTGCATAGAACAGTGTACAATTGTGTATGTACCTGCACAAAGGTTATTCATGTAGAACAGTAAGCGACATACAGGACAGTGCCAGAAACCAATGCGAGTTCAAAGGAAAATAGCAGTGCTTTAGAGAAGACTCAGAGAACAAGTGGAAAACGCTTCTCTAGGTCAAGCTACAGTATAGAAATAACTTAGTATGATACCAGAAATCCTTCAGGTAGATCAACAAGCTCTTTAAAGTAGTATTAGACCACTGGAATTCCTGAAAAGGAGCAATAAAGTGTAAAACAAAGTTGAAAGCCAAGTGTATTAGGGTTCTCAACAGCAGAGAAGAGAGAACAATCGTGTTTGTAAATGCAGGGAAGTTTTTTAATAAGAACAGTAATCCACTTATAGGACAGGGCCAGAAACCATTGAGAATTCAAAGGAAAATAGCAGTTAATTCAACAGAATAGTTAGAGAACAAGTGGAAAACACTACTCTATGTCAACCTACAGTATAGAAATAACTTAGTATGATACCAGAAATAATTCAGATAGACCAACAAGCACTTTAAAGAAGTATTTGACCACTAGAATGCCTGAAAAAGAGCAATAAACTATAAAACAAAGTTGAAAGACATGTGTATTAGGGTTCTCAACAGCAGAGAAGAGCAAACAATTGTGTTTGTACATGCAGGGAAGATATTTAAGTAGAACAGTAAGCCACTTACGGGAGAGTGCCAGAAACCAGTCCAAAATCAGAGGAAAATAGCAGTCAATGGCACAGAACACTTAGAGAACAAGTACATAAGATTTCTCAATAACAGGCAATAGTGTAGAAAGAATTTCGTACGTAGCGGGACATCCAGGAAATAGAGCAGTAAGGACGGTAAACCAGTATTTGAAACACTGTAACTGCGGAAATGTAGAAGTAAACTGTAAAACGTAGTCTGAAGACAAGTGTGTGAGGGTTCTATACTGCATAGTAGAGTGTACAATGCTGTTTGTACATGCACAAAGGTTATTCATGTAGAGCAGTAAGCGCCATATGAGAGAGTGGCAGATACCAATGCGAATTCAAGGAAAATAGCAGTAAGTTAGAGAAGACTTAGAGAATAAGTGGAAAACGTTTCTCTATGTCAAGCTACAGTATAGAAATAACTGAGTATGATACCGGAAATCCTTCAGGTGGAGCAACAAGCACTTTAAAGTAGTTTTTGAACACTAGAATTCCTGCAAAGGAGCAATAAATTGTAAAACAAAGTTGAAAGGCAAGTGTATTAGGGTTCTCAACAGCAGAGAAGAGAGAACAATTGCGTTTGTACATGCAGGGAATTTATTTAGGTAGAACAGTAAACCACTTATAGGAGAGTGCCAGAATCCAGTCCAAAATCAGAGAAAAATGGCACTCAATGACACAGAATAGTGAGAGAACAAGTAGATAAGAGTTCTCAATGACAGGCAATAGTATCGAAAGAATTCCGTACGAAGCGGGATATCCAGGAAATAGAGCTGTAAGGACCTTAAAGCAGTATTTGAAACACTAGAACTCCTGAAATGTAGCAGTAAACTGTAAAACATAGTCTGAAGTCAAGTGTATGAGGGTTCTCAACTGCATAGAAGAGTGTACAATGGTGTTTGTATGGGCACAAAAGTTATTCATGTAGAACAGTAAGCGACATATAAGACAGTGCCAGAAACCAATGCGAATTCAAAAGATAATAGCACTTAGTTAGAGAATAGTGAGAGAACAAGTGGAAAACCCTTCTCTATGTCAAGCTACAATATAGAAATAACGTATTATGATTCCAGAAATGCTTCAGATAGATCAACAAGCACGTTAAAGTAGTATTTGGCCAATAGAAATCCTGAAAAGGAGCAATAAACTATAAAACAATGTTGAAAGACAAGTGTATTCGGGTTCTCGAGAGCAGAGAAGAGAGAACAATTGTGTTTGTACATGCAGGGAAGATATGGAAGTAGAACAGTAAGCCATTTATAGGATACTGCCAGAAACCACCGCGAATTCAAAGGAAAATAGAAGTTAATTCAACAGAATAGTTAGAGAACAAGTAGAAAACACTTCTCTATGTCAAGCTACAGTAGATAAATAACTTAGTAGGATACCAGAAATCCTTCAGGAAGATCAACAAGCACTTTAAAGTAGTATTTCACCATTAGAATTCCTGTAAAGGAGCAATAAACTGTAAAACAAATTTAAAGGGAGTGCACGAGGGTTCTCAACAGCAGAGAAGAGAGCACAATGGTTTTTATACATACAGGGAAAATATTTAAGTAGAACAGTGAGCTACTTGTGGGAGAGTGCCAGAAATCACTGCAAAATTAAAGGAAAATAGGAGTCAATGGCACAGAATAGTTGGATAATAAGTAGATACGAGTTCTCAATAACAGGCAATAGTATAGAAAGAATTTCGTACGAAGCGGGATATCCAGTAAATTAAGCAGTAAAGCACTTAAACCATGATTTGAAACACTAAAATTGCTAAAATGTACCAGTAAACTGTAAAATATACTTTGAAGGCAAGTGTATGAGGGTTCTCAACTGCATAGAACACTGTACAATGGTGTTTGTACCTGCACAAAGGTTATTCATGTAGAACAGTAAGCGACATACAGGACAGTGCCAGAAACCATTGCGAGTTCAAAGGAAAATAGCAGTGCTTTAGAGAAGACTCAGAGAACAAGTGGAAAACGCTTCTCTAGGTCAAGCTACAGTATAGGAATAACTTAGTATGATACCAGAAATCCTTCAGGTAGATCAACAAGCTCTTTAAAGTAGTATTAGACCACTGGAATTCCTGAAAAGGAGCAATGAAGTGTAAAACAAAGTTGAAAGCCAAGTATATTAGGGTTCTCAACAGCAGAGAAGAGAGAACAATCGTGTTTGTAAATGCAGGGAAGTTTTTTAATAAGAACAGTAATCCACTTATAGGACAGGGCCAGAAACCATTGAGAATTCAAAGGAAAATAGCAGTTAATTCAACAGAATAGTTACAGAACAAGTGGAAAACACTACTCTATGTCAACCTACAGTATAGAAATAACTTAGTATGATACCAGAAATAATTCAGATAGACCAACAAGCACTTTAAAGAAGTATTTGACCACTAGAATGCCTGAAAAAGAGCAATAAACTATAAAACAAAGTTGAAAGACATGTGTATTAGGGTTCTCAACAGCAGAGAAGAGCAAACAATTGTGTTTGTACATGCAGGGAAGATATTTAAGTAGAACAGTAAGCCACTTACGGGAGATTGCCAGAAACCAGTCCAAAATCAGAGGAAAATAGCAGTCAATGGCACAGAACACTTAGAGAACAAGTACATAAGATTTCTCAATAGCAGGCAATAGTATAGAAAGAATTTCGTACGAAGCGGGACATCCAGGAAATAGAGCAGTAAGGACGGTCAACCAGTATTTGAAACACTGTAACTGCGGAAATGTAGAAGTAAACTGTAAAACGTAGTCTGAAGACAAGTGTGTGAGGGTTCTATACTGCATAGTAGAGTGTACAATGCTGTTTGTACATGCACAAAGGTTATTCATGTAGAGCAGTAAGCGCCATATGAGAGAGTGGCAGATACCAATGCGAATTCAAGGAAAATAGCAGTAAGTTAGAGAAGACTTAGAGAATAAGTGGAAAACGTTTCTCTATGTCAAGCTACAGTATAGAAATAACTGAGTATGATACCGGAAATCCTTCAGGTCGAGCAACAAGCACTTTAAAGTAGTTTTTGAACACTAGAATTCCTGCAAAGGAGCAATAAATTGTAAAACAAAGTTGAAAGGCAAGTGTATTAGGGTTCTCAACAGCAGAGAAGAGAGAACAATTGCGTTTGTACATGCAGGGAATTTATTTAGGTAGAACAGTAAACCACTTATAGGAGAGTGCCAGAAACCAGTCCAAAATCAGAGAAAAATGGCACTCAATGACACAGAATAGTGAGAGAACAAGTAGATAAGAGTTCTCAATGACAGGCAATAGTATCGAAAGAATTCCGTACGAAGCGGGATATCCAGGAAATAGAGCTGTAAGGACCTTAAAGCAGTATTTGAAACACTAGAACTCCTGAAATGTAGCAGTAAACTGTAAAACATAGTCTGAAGTCAAGTGTATGAGGGTTCTCAACTGCATAGAAGAGTGTACAATGGTGTTTGTACGGGCACAAAAGTTATTCATGTAGAACAGTAAGCGACATATAAGACAGTGCCAGAAACCAATGCGAATTCAAAAGATAATAGCACTTAGTTAGAGAATAGTGAGAGAACAAGTGGAAAACCCTTCTCTATGTCAAGCTACAATATAGAAATAACGTATTATGATTCCAGAAATGCTTCAGATAGATCAACAAGCACGTTAAAGTAGTATTTGACCAATAGAAATCCTGAAAAGGAGCAATAAACTATAAAACAATGTTGAAAGACAAGTGTATTCGGGTTCTCGAGAGCAGAGAAGAGAGAACAATTGTGTTTGTACATGCAGGGAAGATATGGAATTAGAACAGTAAGCCATTTATAGGATACTGCCAGAAACCACCGCGAATTCAAAGGAAAATAGAGGTTAATTCAACAGAATAGTTAGAGAACAAGTAGAAAACACTTCTCTATGTCAAGCTACAGTAGATAAATAACTTAGTAGGATACCAGAAATCCTTCAGGAAGATCAACAAGCACTTTAAAGTAGTATTTCACCACTAGAATTCCTGTAAAGGAGCAATAAACTGTAAAAGAAATTTAAAGGGAGTGCACGAGGGTACTCAACAGCAGAGAAGAGAGTACAATGGTTTTTATACATACAGGGAAAATATTTAAGTAGAACAGTGAGCTACTTATGGGAGAGTGAAAGAAATCACTGCAAAATTAAAGGAAAATAGGAGTCAATGGCACAGAATAGTTGGATAATCAGTAGATACGAGTTCTCAATAACAGGCAATAGTATAGAAAGAATTTCGTACGAGGCGGGATATCCAGTAAATTAAGCAGTAAGGACCTTAAACCAGTATTTGAAACACTAAAATTGCTATAATGTACCAGTAAACTGTAAAATATAGTTTGTAGGCAAGTGTATGAGGGTTCTCAACTGCATAGAACAGTGTACAATTGTGTATGTACCTGCACAAAGGTTATTCATGTAGAACAGTAAGCGACTTACAGGACAGTGCCAGAAACCAATGCGAATTCAAAGGAAAATAGCAGTGCGTTAGAGAAGACTTAGAGAACAAGTGGAAAACGCTTCTCTAGGTCAAGCTACAGTATAGAAATAACTTAGTATGATACCAGAAATCCTTCAGGTAGATCAACAAGCACTTTAAAGTAGTATTAGACCACTGGAATTCCTGAAAAGGAGCAATAAAGTATAAAACAAAGTTGAAAGCCAAGTGTATTAGGGTTCTCAACAGCAGAGAAGAGAGAACAATCGTGTTTGTAAATGCAGGGAAGTTTTTTAATAAGAACAGTAATCCACTTATAGGACAGGGCCAGAAACCACTGAGAATTCAAAGGAAAATAGCAGTTAACTCAACAGAATAGTTGGAGAACAAGTGGAAAACACTACTCTATGTCAACCTACAGTATAGAAATAACTTAGTATGATACCAGAAATAATTCAGATAGACCAACAAGCACTTTAAAGAAGTATTTGACCACTAGAATGCCTGAAAAAGAGCAATAAACTATAAAACAAAGTTGAAAGACATGTGTATTAGGGTTCTCAACAGCAGAGAAGAGCAAACAATTGTGTTTGTACATGCAGGGAAGATATTTAAGTAGAACAGTAAGCCACTTACAGGAGAGTGCCAGAAACCAGTCCAAAATCAGAGGAAAATAGCAGTCAATGGCACAGAACACTTAGAGAACAAGTACATAAGATTTCTCAATAACAGGCAATAGTATAGAAAGAATTTCGTACGTAGCGGGACATCCAGGAAATAGAGCAGTAAGGACGGTCAACCAGTATTTGAAACACTGTAACTGCGGAAATGTAGAAGTAAACTGTAAAACGTAGTCTGAAGACAAGTGTGTGAGGGTTCTATACTGCATAGTAGAGTGTACAATGTTTTTGTACATGCACAAAGGTTATTCATGTAGAGCAGTAAGCGCCATATGAGAGAGTGGCAGAAACCAATGCGAATTCAAGGAAAATAGCAGTAAGTTAGAGAAGACTTAGAGAATAAGTGGAAAACGTTTCTCTATGTCAAGCTACAGTATAGAAATAACTGAGTATGATACCGGAAATCTTTCAGGTGGAGCAACAAGCACTTTAAAGTAGTTTTTGAACACTAGAATTCCTGAAAAGGAGCAATAAATTGTAAAACAAAGTTGAAAGCCAAGTGTATTAGGGTTCTCAACAGCAGAGAAGAGAGAACAATCGTGTTTGTAAATGCAGGGAAGTTTTTTAATAAGAACAGTAATCCACTTATAGGACAGGGCCAGAAACCATTGAGAATTCAAAGGAAAATAGCAGTTAATTCAACAGAATAGTTACAGAACAAGTGGAAAACACTACTCTATGTCAACCTACAGTATAGAAATAACTTAGTATGATACCAGAAATAATTCAGATAGACCAACAAGCACTTTAAAGAAGTATTTGACCACTAGAATGCCTGAAAAAGAGCAATAAACTATAAAACAAAGTTGAAAGACATGTGTATTAGGGTTCTCAACAGCAGAGAAGAGCAAACAATTGTGTTTGTACATGCAGGGAAGATATTTAAGTAGAACAGTAAGCCACTTACGGGAGATTGCCAGAAACCAGTCCAAAATCAGAGGAAAATAGCAGTCAATGGCACAGAACACTTAGAGAACAAGTACATAAGATTTCTCAATAGCAGGCAATAGTATAGAAAGAATTTCGTACGAAGCGGGACATCCAGGAAATAGAGCAGTAAGGACGGTCAACCAGTATTTGAAACACTGTAACTGCGGAAATGTAGAAGTAAACTGTAAAACGTAGTCTGAAGACAAGTGTGTGAGGGTTCTATACTGCATAGTAGAGTGTACAATGCTGTTTGTACATGCACAAAGGTTATTCATGTAGAGCAGTAAGCGCCATATGAGAGAGTGGCAGATACCAATGCGAATTCAAGGAAAATAGCAGTAAGTTAGAGAAGACTTAGAGAATAAGTGGAAAACGTTTCTCTATGTCAAGCTACAGTATAGAAATAACTGAGTATGATACCGGAAATCCTTCAGGTCGAGCAACAAGCACTTTAAAGTAGTTTTTGAACACTAGAATTCCTGCAAAGGAGCAATAAATTGTAAAACAAAGTTGAAAGGCAAGTGTATTAGGGTTCTCAACAGCAGAGAAGAGAGAACAATTGCGTTTGTACATGCAGGGAATTTATTTAGGTAGAACAGTAAACCACTTATAGGAGAGTGCCAGAAACCAGTCCAAAATCAGAGAAAAATGGCACTCAATGACACAGAATAGTGAGAGAACAAGTAGATAAGAGTTCTCAATGACAGGCAATAGTATCGAAAGAATTCCGTACGAAGCGGGATATCCAGGAAATAGAGCTGTAAGGACCTTAAAGCAGTATTTGAAACACTAGAACTCCTGAAATGTAGCAGTAAACTGTAAAACATAGTCTGAAGTCAAGTGTATGAGGGTTCTCAACTGCATAGAAGAGTGTACAATGGTGTTTGTACGGGCACAAAAGTTATTCATGTAGAACAGTAAGCGACATATAAGACAGTGCCAGAAACCAATGCGAATTCAAAAGATAATAGCACTTAGTTAGAGAATAGTGAGAGAACAAGTGGAAAACCCTTCTCTATGTCAAGCTACAATATAGAAATAACGTATTATGATTCCAGAAATGCTTCAGATAGATCAACAAGCACGTTAAAGTAGTATTTGACCAATAGAAATCCTGAAAAGGAGCAATAAACTATAAAACAATGTTGAAAGACAAGTGTATTCGGGTTCTCGAGAGCAGAGAAGAGAGAACAATTGTGTTTGTACATGCAGGGAAGATATGGAATTAGAACAGTAAGCCATTTATAGGATACTGCCAGAAACCACCGCGAATTCAAAGGAAAATAGAGGTTAATTCAACAGAATAGTTAGAGAACAAGTAGAAAACACTTCTCTATGTCAAGCTACAGTAGATAAATAACTTAGTAGGATACCAGAAATCCTTCAGGAAGATCAACAAGCACTTTAAAGTAGTATTTCACCACTAGAATTCCTGTAAAGGAGCAATAAACTGTAAAAGAAATTTAAAGGGAGTGCACGAGGGTACTCAACAGCAGAGAAGAGAGTACAATGGTTTTTATACATACAGGGAAAATATTTAAGTAGAACAGTGAGCTACTTATGGGAGAGTGAAAGAAATCACTGCAAAATTAAAGGAAAATAGGAGTCAATGGCACAGAATAGTTGGATAATCAGTAGATACGAGTTCTCAATAACAGGCAATAGTATAGAAAGAATTTCGTACGAGGCGGGATATCCAGTAAATTAAGCAGTAAGGACCTTAAACCAGTATTTGAAACACTAAAATTGCTATAATGTACCAGTAAACTGTAAAATATAGTTTGTAGGCAAGTGTATGAGGGTTCTCAACTGCATAGAACAGTGTACAATTGTGTATGTACCTGCACAAAGGTTATTCATGTAGAACAGTAAGCGACTTACAGGACAGTGCCAGAAACCAATGCGAATTCAAAGGAAAATAGCAGTGCGTTAGAGAAGACTTAGAGAACAAGTGGAAAACGCTTCTCTAGGTCAAGCTACAGTATAGAAATAACTTAGTATGATACCAGAAATCCTTCAGGTAGATCAACAAGCACTTTAAAGTAGTATTAGACCACTGGAATTCCTGAAAAGGAGCAATAAAGTATAAAACAAAGTTGAAAGCCAAGTGTATTAGGGTTCTCAACAGCAGAGAAGAGAGAACAATCGTGTTTGTAAATGCAGGGAAGTTTTTTAATAAGAACAGTAATCCACTTATAGGACAGGGCCAGAAACCACTGAGAATTCAAAGGAAAATAGCAGTTAACTCAACAGAATAGTTGGAGAACAAGTGGAAAACACTACTCTATGTCAACCTACAGTATAGAAATAACTTAGTATGATACCAGAAATAATTCAGATAGACCAACAAGCACTTTAAAGAAGTATTTGACCACTAGAATGCCTGAAAAAGAGCAATAAACTATAAAACAAAGTTGAAAGACATGTGTATTAGGGTTCTCAACAGCAGAGAAGAGCAAACAATTGTGTTTGTACATGCAGGGAAGATATTTAAGTAGAACAGTAAGCCACTTACAGGAGAGTGCCAGAAACCAGTCCAAAATCAGAGGAAAATAGCAGTCAATGGCACAGAACACTTAGAGAACAAGTACATAAGATTTCTCAATAACAGGCAATAGTATAGAAAGAATTTCGTACGTAGCGGGACATCCAGGAAATAGAGCAGTAAGGACGGTCAACCAGTATTTGAAACACTGTAACTGCGGAAATGTAGAAGTAAACTGTAAAACGTAGTCTGAAGACAAGTGTGTGAGGGTTCTATACTGCATAGTAGAGTGTACAATGTTTTTGTACATGCACAAAGGTTATTCATGTAGAGCAGTAAGCGCCATATGAGAGAGTGGCAGAAACCAATGCGAATTCAAGGAAAATAGCAGTAAGTTAGAGAAGACTTAGAGAATAAGTGGAAAACGTTTCTCTATGTCAAGCTACAGTATAGAAATAACTGAGTATGATACCGGAAATCTTTCAGGTGGAGCAACAAGCACTTTAAAGTAGTTTTTGAACACTAGAATTCCTGAAAAGGAGCAATAAATTGTAAAACAAAGTTGAAAGGCAAGTGTATTAGGGTTCTCAACAGCAGAGAAGAGAGAACCATTGCGTTTGTACATGCAGGGAATTTATTTAGGTAGAACAGTAAACCACTTATAGGAGAGTGCCAGAAAGCAGTCCAAAATCTGAGAAAAATGGCACTCAATGACACAGAATAGTGAGAGAACAAGTAGATAAGAGTTCTCAATGACAGACAACAGTATCGAAAGAATTCCGTACGAAGCGGGATATCCAGGAAATAGAGCTGTAAGGACCTTAAAGCAGTATTTGAAACACTAGAACTCCTGAAATGTAGCAGTAAACTGTAAAACATAGTCTGAAGACAAGTGTATGAGGGTTCTCAACTGCATAGAAGAGTGTACAATGTTGTTTGTACGGGCACAAAAGTTATTCATGTAGAACAGTAAGCGACATATAAGACAGTGCCAGAAACCAATGCGAATTCAAAAGATAATAGCACTTAGTTAGAGAATAGTGAGAGAACAAGTGGAAAACCCTTCTCTATGTCAAGCTACAATATAGAAATAACGTATTATGATTCCAGAAATGCTTCAGATAGATCAACAAGCACGTTAAAGTAGTATTTGACAAATAGAAATCCTGAAAAGGAGCAATAAACTTTAAAACAATGTTGAAAGACAAGTGTATTCGGGTTCTCGAGAGCAGAGAAGAGAGAACAATTGTGTTTGTACATGCAGGGAAGATATGGAAGTAGAACAGTAAGCCATTTATAGGATACTGCCAGAAACCACGGCGAATTCAAAGGAAAATAGAGGTTAATTCAAAAGAATAGTTAGAGAACAAGTAGAAAACACTTCTCTATGTCAAGCTACAGTAGATAAATAACTTAGTAGGATACCAGAAATCCTTCAGGAAGATCAACAAGCACTTTAAAGTAGTATTTCAACACTAGAATTCCTGTAAAGGAGCAATAAACTGTAAAAGAAATTTAAAGGGAGTGCACGAGGGTACTCAACAGCAGAGAAGAGAGTACAATGGTTTTTATACATACAGGGAAAATATTTAAGTAGAACAGTGAGCTACTTATGGGAGAGTGAAAGAAATCACTGCAAAATTAAAGGAAAATAGGAGTCAATGGCACAGAATAGTTGGATAATCAGTAGATACGAGTTCTCAATAACAGGCAATAGTATAGAAAGAATTTCGTACGAGGCGGGATATCCAGTAAATTAAGCACTAAGGACCTTAAACCAGTATTTGAAACACTAAAATTGCTATAATGTACCAGTAAACTGTAAAATATAGTTTGTAGGCAAGTGTATGAGGGTTCTCAACTGCATAGAACAGTGAACAATTGTGTATGTACCTGCACAAAGGTTATTCATGTAGAACAGTAAGCGACTTACAGGACAGTGCCAGAAACCAATGCGAATTCAAAGGAAAATAGCAGTGCGTTAGAGAAGACTTAGAGAACAAGTGGAAAACGCTTCTCTAGGTCAAGCTACAGTATAGAAATAACTTAGTATGATACCAGAAATCCTTCAGGTAGATCAACAAGCACTTTAAAGTAGTATTAGACCACGGGAATTCCTGAAAAGGAGCAATAAAGTATAAAACAAAGTTGAAAGCCAAGTGTATTAGGGTTCTCAACAGCAGAGAAGAGAGAACAATCGTGTTTGTAAATGCAGGGAAGTTTTTTAATAAGAACAGTAATCCACTTATAGGACAGGGCCAGAAACCACTGAGAATTCAAAGGAAAATAGCAGTTAACTCAACAGAATAGTTGGAGAACAAGTGGAAAACACTACTCTATGTCAACCTACAGTATAGAAATAACTTAGTATGATACCAGAAATAATTCAGATAGACCAACAAGCACTTTAAAGAAGTATTTGACCACTAGAATGCCTGAAAAAGAGCAATAAACTATAAAACAAAGTTGAAAGACATGTGTATTAGGGTTCTCAACAGCAGAGAAGAGCAAACAATTGTGTTTGTACATGCAGGGAAGATATTTAAGTAGAACAGTAAGCCACTTACAGGAGAGTGCCAGAAACCAGTCCAAAATCAGAGGAAAATAGCAGTCAATGGCACAGAACACTTAGAGAACAAGTACATAAGATTTCTCAATAGCAGGCAATAGTATAGAAAGAATTTCGTACGAAGCGGGACATCCAGGAAATAGAGCAGTAAGGACGGTCAACCAGTATTTGAAACACTGTAACTGCGGAAATGTAGAAGTAAACTGTAAAACGTAGTCTGAAGACAAGTGTGTGAGGGTTCTATACTGCATAGTAGAGTGTACAATGCTGTTTGTACATGCACAAAGGTTATTCATGTAGAGCAGTAAGCGCCATATGAGAGAGTGGCAGATACCAATGCGAATTCAAGGAAAATAGCAGTAAGTTAGAGAAGACTTAGAGAATAAGTGGAAAACGTTTCTCTATGTCAAGCTACAGTATAGAAATAACTGAGTATGATACCGGAAATCCTTCAGGTGGAGCAACAAGCACTTTAAAGTAGTTTTTGAACACTAGAATTCCTGCAAAGGAGCAATAAATTGTAAAACAAAGTTGAAAGGCAAGTGTATTAGGGTTCTCAACAGCAGAGAAGAGAGAACAATTGCGTTTGTACATGCAGGGAATTTATTTAGGTAGAACAGTAAACCACTTATAGGAGAGTGCCAGAAACCAGTCCAAAATCAGAGAAAAATGGCACTCAATGACACAGAATAGTGAGAGAACAAGTAGATAAGAGTTCTCAATGACAGGCAATAGTATCGAAAGAATTCCGTACGAAGCGGGATATCCAGGAAATAGAGCTGTAAGGACCTTAAAGCAGTATTTGAAACACTAGAACTCCTGAAATGTAGCAGTAAACTGTAAAACATAGTCTGAAGTCAAGTGTATGAGGGTTCTCAACTGCATAGAAGAGTGTACAATGGTGTTTCTAAGGGCACAAAAGTTATTCATGTAGAACAGTAAGCGACATATAGGACAGTGCCAGAAACCAATGCGAATTCAAAAGATAATAGCACTTAGTTAGAGAATAGTGAGAGAACAAGTGGAAAACCCTTCTCTATGTCAAGCTACAATATAGAAATAACGTATTATGATTCCAGAAATGCTTCAGATAGATCAACAAGCACGTTAAAGTAGTATTTGACCAATAGAAATCCTGAAAAGGAGCAATAAACTATAAAACAATGTTGAAAGACAAGTGCATTCGGGTTCTCGAGAGCAGAGAAGAGAGAACAATTGTGTTTGTACATGCAGGGAAGATATGGAAGTAGAACAGTAAGCCATTTATAGGATACTGCCAGAAACCACCGCGAATTCAAAGGAAAATAGAAGTTAATTCAACAGAATAGTTAGAGAACAAGTAGAAAACACTTCTCTATGTCAAGCTACAGTAGATAAATAACTTAGTAGGATACCAGAAATCCTTCAGGAAGATCAACAAGCACTTTAAAGTAGTATTTCACCATTAGAATTCCTGTAAAGGAGCAATAAACTGTAAAACAAATTTAAAGGGAGTGCACGAGGGTTCTCAACAGCAGAGAAGAGAGTACAATGGTTTTTATACATACAGGGAAAATATTTAAGTAGAACAGTGAGCTACTTGTGGGAGAGTGCCAGAAATCACTGCAAAATTAAAGGAAAATAGGAGTCAATGGCACAGAATAGTTGGATAATAAGTAGATACGAGTTCTCAATAACAGGCAATAGTATAGAAAGAATTTCGTACGAAGCGGGATATCCAGTAAATTAAGCAGTAAAGCACTTAAACCATGATTTGAAACACTAAAATTGCTAAAATGTACCAGTAAACTGTAAAATATACTTTGAAGGCAAGTGTATGAGGGTTCTCAACTGCATAGAACACTTTACAATAGTGTTTGTACCTGCACAAAGGTTATTCATGTAGAACAGTAAGCGACATACAGGACAGTGCCAGAAACCAATGCGAGTTCAAAGGAAAATAGCAGTGCTTTAGAGAAGACTCAGAGAACAAGTGGAAAACGCTTCTCTAGGTCAAGCTACAGTATAGGAATAACTTAGTATGATACCAGAAATCCTTCAGGTAGATCAACAAGCTCTTTAAAGTAGTATTAGACCACTGGAATTCCTGAAAAGGAGCAATGAAGTGTAAAACAAAGTTGAAAGCCAAGTGTATTAGGGTTCTCAACAGCAGAGAAGAGAGAACAATTGTGTTTGTAAATGCAGGGAAGTTTTTTAATAAGAACAGTAATCCACTTATAGGACAGGGCCAGAAACCATTGAGAATTCAAAGGAAAATAGCAGTTAATTCAACAGAATAGTTAGAGAACAAGTGGAAAACACTTCTCTATGTCAACCTACAGTATAGAAATAACTTAGTATGATACCAGAAATAATTCAGATAGACCAACAAGCACTTTAAAGAAGTATTTGACCACTAGAATGCCTGAAAAAGAGCAATAAACTATAAAACAAAGTTGAAAGACATGTGTATTAGGGTTCTCAACAGCAGAGAAGAGCAAACAATTGTGTTTGTACATGCAGGGAAGATATTTAAGTAGAACAGTAAGCCACTTACAGAAGAGTGCCAGAAACCAGTCCAAAATCAGAGGAAAATAGCAGTCAATGGCACAGAACACTTAGAGAACAAGTACATAAGATTTCTCAAGAGCAGGCAATAGTATAGAAAGAATTTCGTACGAAGCGGGACATCCAGGAAATAGAGCAGTAAGGACGGTCAACCAGTATTTGAAACACTGTAACTGCGGAAATGTAGAAGTAAACTGTAAAACGTAGTCTGAAGACAAGTGTGTGAGGGTTCTATACTGCATAGTAGAGTGTACAATGCTGTTTGTACATGCACAAAGGTTATTCATGTAGAGCAGTAAGCGCCATATGAGAGAGTGGCAGATACCAATGCGAATTCAAGGAAAATAGCAGTAAGTTAGAGAAGACTTAGAGAATAAGTGGAAAACGTTTCTCTATGTCAAGCTACAGTATAGAAATAACTGAGTATGATACCGGAAATCCTTCAGGTGGAGCAACAAGCACTTTAAAGTAGTTTTTGAACACTAGAATTCCTGCAAAGGAGCAATAAATTGTAAAACAAAGTTGAAAGGCAAGTGTATTAGGGTTCTCAACAGCAGAGAAGAGAGAACAATTGCGTTTGTACATGCAGGGAATTTATTTAGGTAGAACAGTAAACCACTTATAGGAGAGTGCCAGAAACCAGTCCAAAATCAGAGAAAAATGGCACTCAATGACACAGAATAGTGAGAGAACAAGTAGATAAGAGTTCTCAATGACAGGCAATAGTATCGAAAGAATTCCGTACGAAGCGGGATATCCAGGAAATAGAGCTGTAAGGACCTTAAAGCAGTATTTGAAACACTAGAACTCCTGAAATGTAGCAGTAAACTGTAAAACATAGTCTGAAGTCAAGTGTATGAGGGTTCTCAACTGCATAGAAGAGTGTACAATGGTGTTTGTACGGGCACAAAAGTTATTCATGTAGAACAGTAAGCGACATATAAGACAGTGCCAGAAACCAATGCGAATTCAAAAGATAATAGCACTTAGTTAGAGAATAGTGAGAGAACAAGTGGAAAACCCTTCTCTATGTCAAGCTACAATATAGAAATAACGTATTATGATTCCAGAAATGCTTCAGATAGATCAACAAGCACGTTAAAGTAGTATTTGACCAATAGAAATCCTGAAAAGGAGCAATAAACTATAAAACAATGTTGAAAGACAAGTGTATTCGGGTTCTCGAGAGCAGAGAAGAGAGAACAATTGTGTTTGTACATGCAGGGAAGATATGGAAGTAGAACAGTAAGCCATTTATAGGATACTGCCAGAAACCACCGCGAATTCAAAGGAAAATAGAGGTTAATTCAACAGAATAGTTAGAGAACAAGTAGAAAACACTTCTCTATGTCAAGCTACAGTAGATAAATAACTTAGTAGGATACCAGAAATCCTTCAGGAAGATCAACAAGCACTTTAAAGTAGTATTTCACCACTAGAATTCCTGTAAAGGAGCAATAAACTGTAAAAGAAATTTAAAGGGAGTGCACGAGGGTACTCAACAGCAGAGAAGAGAGTACAATGGTTTTTATACATACAGGGAAAATATTTAAGTAGAACAGTGAGCTACTTATGGGAGAGTGAAAGAAATCACTGCAAAATTAAAGGAAAATAGGAGTCAATGGCACAGAATAGTTGGATAATCAGTAGATACGAGTTCTCAATAACAGGCAATAGTATAGAAAGAATTTCGTACGAGGCGGGATATCCAGTAAATTAAGCAGTAAGGACCTTAAACCAGTATTTGAAACACTAAAATTGCTATAATGTACCAGTAAACTGTAAAATATAGTTTGTAGGCAAGTGTATGAGGGTTCTCAACTGCATAGAACAGTGTACAATTGTGTATGTACCTGCACAAAGGTTATTCATGTAGAACAGTAAGCGACTTACAGGACAGTGCCAGAAACCAATGCGAATTCAAAGGAAAATAGCAGTGCGTTAGAGAAGACTTAGAGAACAAGTGGAAAACGCTTCTCTAGGTCAAGCTACAGTATAGAAATAACTTAGTATGATACCAGAAATCCTTCAGGTAGATCAACAAGCACTTTAAAGTAGTATTAGACCACTGGAATTCCTGAAAAGGAGCAATAAAGTATAAAACAAAGTTGAAAGCCAAGTGTATTAGGGTTCTCAACAGCAGAGAAGAGAGAACAATCGTGTTTGTAAATGCAGGGAAGTTTTTTAATAAGAACAGTAATCCACTTATAGGACAGGGCCAGAAACCACTGAGAATTCAAAGGAAAATAGCAGTTAACTCAACAGAATAGTTGGAGAACAAGTGGAAAACACTACTCTATGTCAACCTACAGTATAGAAATAACTTAGTATGATACCAGAAATAATTCAGATAGACCAACAAGCACTTTAAAGAAGTATTTGACCACTAGAATGCCTGAAAAAGAGCAATAAACTATAAAACAAAGTTGAAAGACATGTGTATTAGGGTTCTCAACAGCAGAGAAGAGCAAACAATTGTGTTTGTACATGCAGGGAAGATATTTAAGTAGAACAGTAAGCCACTTACAGGAGAGTGCCAGAAACCAGTCCAAAATCAGAGGAAAATAGCAGTCAATGGCACAGAACACTTAGAGAACAAGTACATAAGATTTCTCAATAGCAGGCAATAGTATAGAAAGAATTTCGTACGAAGCGGGACATCCAGGAAATAGAGCAGTAAGGACGGTCAACCAGTATTTGAAACACTGTAACTGCGGAAATGTAGAAGTAAACTGTAAAACGTAGTCTGAAGACAAGTGTGTGAGGGTTCTATACTGCATAGTAGAGTGTACAATGCTGTTTGTACATGCACAAAGGTTATTCATGTAGAGCAGTAAGCGCCATATGAGAGAGTGGCAGAAACCAATGCGAATTCAAGGAAAATAGCAGTAAGTTAGAGAAGACTTAGAGAATAAGTGGAAAACGTTTCTCTATGTCAAGCTACAGTATAGAAATAACTGAGTATGATACCGGAAATCCTTCAGGTGGAGCAACAAGCACTTTAAAGTAGTTTTTGAACACTAGAATTCCTGAAAAGGAGCAATAAATTGTAAAACAAAGTTGAAAGGCAAGTGTATTAGGGTTCTCAACAGCAGAGAAGAGAGAACCATTGCGTTTGTACATGCAGGGAATTTATTTAGGTAGAACAGTAAACCACTTATAGGAGAGTGCCAGAAAGCAGTCCAAAATCTGAGAAAAATGGCACTCAATGGCACAGAATAGTGAGAGAACAAGTAGATAAGAGTTCTCAATGACAGACAACAGTATCGAAAGAATTCCGTACGAAGCGGGATATCCAGGAAATAGAGCTGTAAGGACCTTAAAGCAGTATTTGAAACACTAGAACTCCTGAAATGTAGCAGTAAACTGTAAAACATAGTCTGAAGTCAAGTGTATGAGGGTTCTCAACTGCATAGAAGAGTGTACAATGGTGTTTGTAAGGGCACAAAAGTTATTCATGTAGAACAGTAAGCGACATATAGGACAGTGCCAGAAACCAATGCGAATTCAAAAGATAATAGCACTTAGTTAGAGAATAGTGAGAGAACAAGTGGAAAACCCTTCTCTATGTCAAGCTACAATATAGAAATAACGTATTATGATTCCAGAAATGCTTCAGATAGATCAACAAGCACGTTAAAGTAGTATTTGGCCAATAGAAATCCTGAAAAGGAGCAATAAACTATAAAACAATGTTGAAAGACAAGTGCATTCGGGTTCTCGAGAGCAGAGAAGAGAGAACAATTGTGTTTGTACATGCAGGGAAGATATGGAAGTAGAACAGTAAGCCATTTATAGGATACTGCCAGAAACCACCGCGAATTCAAAGGAAAATAGAAGTTAATTCAACAGAATAGTTAGAGAACAAGTAGAAAACACTTCTCTATGTCAAGCTACAGTAGATAAATAACTTAGTAGGATACCAGAAATCCTTCAGGAAGATCAACAAGCACTTTAAAGTAGTATTTCACCATTAGAATTCCTGTAAAGGAGCAATAAACTGTAAAACAAATTTAAAGGGAGTGCACGAGGGTTCTCAACAGCAGAGAAGAGAGTACAAAGGTTTTTATACATACAGGGAAAATATTTAAGTAGAACAGTGAGCTACTTGTGGGAGAGTGCCAGAAATCACTGCAAAATTAAAGGAAAATAGGAGTCAATGGCACAGAATAGTTGGATAATAAGTAGATACGAGTTCTCAATAACAGGCAATAGTATAGAAAGAATTTCGTACGAAGCGGGATATCCAGTAAATTAAGCAGTAAAGCACTTAAACCATGATTTGAAACACTAAAATTGCTAAAATGTACCAGTAAACTGTAAAATATACTTTGAAGGCAAGTGTATGAGGGTTCTCAACTGCATAGAACACTTTACAATAGTGTTTGTACCTGCACAAAGGTTATTCATGTAGAACAGTAAGCGACATACAGGACAGTGCCAGAAACCAATGCGAGTTCAAAGGAAAATAGCAGTGCTTTAGAGAAGACTCAGAGAACAAGTGGAAAACGCTTCTCTAGGTCAAGCTACAGTATAGGAATAACTTAGTATGATACCAGAAATCCTTCAGGTAGATCAACAAGCTCTTTAAAGTAGTATTAGACCACTGGAATTCCTGAAAAGGAGCAATGAAGTGTAAAACAAAGTTGAAAGCCAAGTGTATTAGGGTTCTCAACAGCAGAGAAGAGAGAACAATCGTGTTTGTAAATGCAGGGAAGTTTTTTAATAAGAACAGTAATCCACTTATAGGACAGGGCCAGAAACCATTGAGAATTCAAAGGAAAATAGCAGTTAATTCAACAGAATAGTTAGAGAACAAGTGGAAAACACTACTCTATGTCAAGCTACAGTATAGAAATAACTGAGTATGATACCGGAAATCCTTCAGGTGGAGCAACAAGCACTTTAAAGTAGTTTTTGAACACTAGAATTCCTGAAAAGGAGCAATAAATTGTAAAACAAAGTTGAAAGGCAAGTGTATTAGGGTTCTCAACAGCAGAGAAGAGAGAACCATTGCGTTTGTACATGCAGGGAATTTATTTAGGTAGAACAGTAAACCACTTATAGGAGAGTGCCAGAAACCAGTCCAAAATCTGAGAAAAATGGCACTCAATGGCACAGAATAGTGAGAGAACAAGTAGATAAGAGTTCTCAATGACAGACAACAGTATCGAAAGAATTCCGTACGAAGCGGGATATCCAGGAAATAGAGCTGTAAGGACCTTAAAGCAGTATTTGAAACACTAGAACTCCTGAAATGTAGCAGTAAACTGTAAAACATAGTCTGAAGTCAAGTGTATGAGGGTTCTCAACTGCATAGAAGAGTGTACAATGGTGTTTGTAAGGGCACAAAAGTTATTCATGTAGAACAGTAAGCGACATATAGGACAGTGCCAGAAACCAATGCGAATTCAAAAGATAATAGCACTTAGTTAGAGAATAGTGAGAGAACAAGTGGAAAACCCTTCTCTATGTCAAGCTACAATATAGAAATAACGTATTATGATTCCAGAAATGCTTCAGATAGATCAACAAGCACGTTAAAGTAGTATTTGGCCAATAGAAATCCTGAAAAGGAGCAATAAACTATAAAACAATGTTGAAAGACAAGTGCATTCGGGTTCTCGAGAGCAGAGAAGAGAGAACAATTGTGTTTGTACATGCAGGGAAGATATGGAAGTAGAACAGTAAGCCATTTATAGGATACTGCCAGAAACCACCGCGAATTCAAAGGAAAATAGAAGTTAATTCAACAGAATAGTTAGAGAACAAGTAGAAAACACTTCTCTATGTCAAGCTACAGTAGATAAATAACTTAGTAGGATACCAGAAATCCTTCAGGAAGATCAACAAGCACTTTAAAGTAGTATTTCACCATTAGAATTCCTGTAAAGGAGCAATAAACTGTAAAACAAATTTAAAGGGAGTGCACGAGGGTTCTCAACAGCAGAGAAGAGAGTACAATGGTTTTTATACATACAGGGAAAATATTTAAGTAGAACAGTGAGCTACTTGTGGGAGAGTGCCAGAAATCACTGCAAAATTAAAGGAAAATAGGAGTCAATGGCACAGAATAGTTGGATAATAAGTAGATACGAGTTCTCAATAACAGGCAATAGTATAGAAAGAATTTCGTACGAAGCGGGATATCCAGTAAATTAAGCAGTAAAGCACTTAAACCATGATTTGAAACACTAAAATTGCTAAAATGTACCAGTAAACTGTAAAATATACTTTGAAGGCAAGTGTATGAGGGTTCTCAACTGCATAGAACACTTTACAATAGTGTTTGTACCTGCACAAAGGTTATTCATGTAGAACAGTAAGCGACATACAGGACAGTGCCAGAAACCAATGCGAGTTCAAAGGAAAATAGCAGTGCTTTAGAGAAGACTCAGAGAACAAGTGGAAAACGCTTCTCTAGGTCAAGCTACAGTATAGGAATAACTTAGTATGATACCAGAAATCCTTCAGGTAGATCAACAAGCTCTTTAAAGTAGTATTAGACCACTGGAATTCCTGAAAAGGAGCAATGAAGTGTAAAACAAAGTTGAAAGCCAAGTGTATTAGGGTTCTCAACAGCAGAGAAGAGAGAACAATTGTGTTTGTAAATGCAGGGAAGTTTTTTAATAAGAACAGTAATCCACTTATAGGACAGGGCCAGAAACCATTGAGAATTCAAAGGAAAATAGCAGTTAATTCAACAGAATAGTTAGAGAACAAGTGGAAAACACTTCTCTATGTCAACCTACAGTATAGAAATAACTTAGTATGATACCAGAAATAATTCAGATAGACCAACAAGCACTTTAAAGAAGTATTTGACCACTAGAATGCCTGAAAAAGAGCAATAAACTATAAAACAAAGTTGAAAGACATGTGTATTAGGGTTCTCAACAGCAGAGAAGAGCAAACAATTGTGTTTGTACATGCAGGGAAGATATTTAAGTAGAACAGTAAGCCACTTACAGAAGAGTGCCAGAAACCAGTCCAAAATCAGAGGAAAATAGCAGTCAATGGCACAGAACACTTAGAGAACAAGTACATAAGATTTCTCAAGAGCAGGCAATAGTATAGAAAGAATTTCGTACGAAGCGGGACATCCAGGAAATAGAGCAGTAAGGACGGTCAACCAGTATTTGAAACACTGTAACTGCGGAAATGTAGAAGTAAACTGTAAAACGTAGTCTGAAGACAAGTGTGTGAGGGTTCTATACTGCATAGTAGAGTGTACAATGCTGTTTGTACATGCACAAAGGTTATTCATGTAGAGCAGTAAGCGCCATATGAGAGAGTGGCAGATACCAATGCGAATTCAAGGAAAATAGCAGTAAGTTAGAGAAGACTTAGAGAATAAGTGGAAAACGTTTCTCTATGTCAAGCTACAGTATAGAAATAACTGAGTATGATACCGGAAATCCTTCAGGTGGAGCAACAAGCACTTTAAAGTAGTTTTTGAACACTAGAATTCCTGCAAAGGAGCAATAAATTGTAAAACAAAGTTGAAAGGCAAGTGTATTAGGGTTCTCAACAGCAGAGAAGAGAGAACAATTGCGTTTGTACATGCAGGGAATTTATTTAGGTAGAACAGTAAACCACTTATAGGAGAGTGCCAGAAACCAGTCCAAAATCAGAGAAAAATGGCACTCAATGACACAGAATAGTGAGAGAACAAGTAGATAAGAGTTCTCAATGACAGGCAATAGTATCGAAAGAATTCCGTACGAAGCGGGATATCCAGGAAATAGAGCTGTAAGGACCTTAAAGCAGTATTTGAAACACTAGAACTCCTGAAATGTAGCAGTAAACTGTAAAACATAGTCTGAAGTCAAGTGTATGAGGGTTCTCAACTGCATAGAAGAGTGTACAATGGTGTTTGTACGGGCACAAAAGTTATTCATGTAGAACAGTAAGCGACATATAAGACAGTGCCAGAAACCAATGCGAATTCAAAAGATAATAGCACTTAGTTAGAGAATAGTGAGAGAACAAGTGGAAAACCCTTCTCTATGTCAAGCTACAATATAGAAATAACGTATTATGATTCCAGAAATGCTTCAGATAGATCAACAAGCACGTTAAAGTAGTATTTGACCAATAGAAATCCTGAAAAGGAGCAATAAACTATAAAACAATGTTGAAAGACAAGTGTATTCGGGTTCTCGAGAGCAGAGAAGAGAGAACAATTGTGTTTGTACATGCAGGGAAGATATGGAAGTAGAACAGTAAGCCATTTATAGGATACTGCCAGAAACCACCGCGAATTCAAAGGAAAATAGAGGTTAATTCAACAGAATAGTTAGAGAACAAGTAGAAAACACTTCTCTATGTCAAGCTACAGTAGATAAATAACTTAGTAGGATACCAGAAATCCTTCAGGAAGATCAACAAGCACTTTAAAGTAGTATTTCACCACTAGAATTCCTGTAAAGGAGCAATAAACTGTAAAAGAAATTTAAAGGGAGTGCACGAGGGTACTCAACAGCAGAGAAGAGAGTACAATGGTTTTTATACATACAGGGAAAATATTTAAGTAGAACAGTGAGCTACTTATGGGAGAGTGAAAGAAATCACTGCAAAATTAAAGGAAAATAGGAGTCAATGGCACAGAATAGTTGGATAATCAGTAGATACGAGTTCTCAATAACAGGCAATAGTATAGAAAGAATTTCGTACGAGGCGGGATATCCAGTAAATTAAGCAGTAAGGACCTTAAACCAGTATTTGAAACACTAAAATTGCTATAATGTACCAGTAAACTGTAAAATATAGTTTGTAGGCAAGTGTATGAGGGTTCTCAACTGCATAGAACAGTGTACAATTGTGTATGTACCTGCACAAAGGTTATTCATGTAGAACAGTAAGCGACTTACAGGACAGTGCCAGAAACCAATGCGAATTCAAAGGAAAATAGCAGTGCGTTAGAGAAGACTTAGAGAACAAGTGGAAAACGCTTCTCTAGGTCAAGCTACAGTATAGAAATAACTTAGTATGATACCAGAAATCCTTCAGGTAGATCAACAAGCACTTTAAAGTAGTATTAGACCACTGGAATTCCTGAAAAGGAGCAATAAAGTATAAAACAAAGTTGAAAGCCAAGTGTATTAGGGTTCTCAACAGCAGAGAAGAGAGAACAATCGTGTTTGTAAATGCAGGGAAGTTTTTTAATAAGAACAGTAATCCACTTATAGGACAGGGCCAGAAACCACTGAGAATTCAAAGGAAAATAGCAGTTAACTCAACAGAATAGTTGGAGAACAAGTGGAAAACACTACTCTATGTCAACCTACAGTATAGAAATAACTTAGTATGATACCAGAAATAATTCAGATAGACCAACAAGCACTTTAAAGAAGTATTTGACCACTAGAATGCCTGAAAAAGAGCAATAAACTATAAAACAAAGTTGAAAGACATGTGTATTAGGGTTCTCAACAGCAGAGAAGAGCAAACAATTGTGTTTGTACATGCAGGGAAGATATTTAAGTAGAACAGTAAGCCACTTACAGGAGAGTGCCAGAAACCAGTCCAAAATCAGAGGAAAATAGCAGTCAATGGCACAGAACACTTAGAGAACAAGTACATAAGATTTCTCAATAGCAGGCAATAGTATAGAAAGAATTTCGTACGAAGCGGGACATCCAGGAAATAGAGCAGTAAGGACGGTCAACCAGTATTTGAAACACTGTAACTGCGGAAATGTAGAAGTAAACTGTAAAACGTAGTCTGAAGACAAGTGTGTGAGGGTTCTATACTGCATAGTAGAGTGTACAATGCTGTTTGTACATGCACAAAGGTTATTCATGTAGAGCAGTAAGCGCCATATGAGAGAGTGGCAGAAACCAATGCGAATTCAAGGAAAATAGCAGTAAGTTAGAGAAGACTTAGAGAATAAGTGGAAAACGTTTCTCTATGTCAAGCTACAGTATAGAAATAACTGAGTATGATACCGGAAATCCTTCAGGTGGAGCAACAAGCACTTTAAAGTAGTTTTTGAACACTAGAATTCCTGAAAAGGAGCAATAAATTGTAAAACAAAGTTGAAAGGCAAGTGTATTAGGGTTCTCAACAGCAGAGAAGAGAGAACCATTGCGTTTGTACATGCAGGGAATTTATTTAGGTAGAACAGTAAACCACTTATAGGAGAGTGCCAGAAAGCAGTCCAAAATCTGAGAAAAATGGCACTCAATGGCACAGAATAGTGAGAGAACAAGTAGATAAGAGTTCTCAATGACAGACAACAGTATCGAAAGAATTCCGTACGAAGCGGGATATCCAGGAAATAGAGCTGTAAGGACCTTAAAGCAGTATTTGAAACACTAGAACTCCTGAAATGTAGCAGTAAACTGTAAAACATAGTCTGAAGTCAAGTGTATGAGGGTTCTCAACTGCATAGAAGAGTGTACAATGGTGTTTGTAAGGGCACAAAAGTTATTCATGTAGAACAGTAAGCGACATATAGGACAGTGCCAGAAACCAATGCGAATTCAAAAGATAATAGCACTTAGTTAGAGAATAGTGAGAGAACAAGTGGAAAACCCTTCTCTATGTCAAGCTACAATATAGAAATAACGTATTATGATTCCAGAAATGCTTCAGATAGATCAACAAGCACGTTAAAGTAGTATTTGGCCAATAGAAATCCTGAAAAGGAGCAATAAACTATAAAACAATGTTGAAAGACAAGTGCATTCGGGTTCTCGAGAGCAGAGAAGAGAGAACAATTGTGTTTGTACATGCAGGGAAGATATGGAAGTAGAACAGTAAGCCATTTATAGGATACTGCCAGAAACCACCGCGAATTCAAAGGAAAATAGAAGTTAATTCAACAGAATAGTTAGAGAACAAGTAGAAAACACTTCTCTATGTCAAGCTACAGTAGATAAATAACTTAGTAGGATACCAGAAATCCTTCAGGAAGATCAACAAGCACTTTAAAGTAGTATTTCACCATTAGAATTCCTGTAAAGGAGCAATAAACTGTAAAACAAATTTAAAGGGAGTGCACGAGGGTTCTCAACAGCAGAGAAGAGAGTACAAAGGTTTTTATACATACAGGGAAAATATTTAAGTAGAACAGTGAGCTACTTGTGGGAGAGTGCCAGAAATCACTGCAAAATTAAAGGAAAATAGGAGTCAATGGCACAGAATAGTTGGATAATAAGTAGATACGAGTTCTCAATAACAGGCAATAGTATAGAAAGAATTTCGTACGAAGCGGGATATCCAGTAAATTAAGCAGTAAAGCACTTAAACCATGATTTGAAACACTAAAATTGCTAAAATGTACCAGTAAACTGTAAAATATACTTTGAAGGCAAGTGTATGAGGGTTCTCAACTGCATAGAACACTTTACAATAGTGTTTGTACCTGCACAAAGGTTATTCATGTAGAACAGTAAGCGACATACAGGACAGTGCCAGAAACCAATGCGAGTTCAAAGGAAAATAGCAGTGCTTTAGAGAAGACTCAGAGAACAAGTGGAAAACGCTTCTCTAGGTCAAGCTACAGTATAGGAATAACTTAGTATGATACCAGAAATCCTTCAGGTAGATCAACAAGCTCTTTAAAGTAGTATTAGACCACTGGAATTCCTGAAAAGGAGCAATGAAGTGTAAAACAAAGTTGAAAGCCAAGTGTATTAGGGTTCTCAACAGCAGAGAAGAGAGAACAATCGTGTTTGTAAATGCAGGGAAGTTTTTTAATAAGAACAGTAATCCACTTATAGGACAGGGCCAGAAACCATTGAGAATTCAAAGGAAAATAGCAGTTAATTCAACAGAATAGTTAGAGAACAAGTGGAAAACACTACTCTATGTCAAGCTACAGTATAGAAATAACTGAGTATGATACCGGAAATCCTTCAGGTGGAGCAACAAGCACTTTAAAGTAGTTTTTGAACACTAGAATTCCTGAAAAGGAGCAATAAATTGTAAAACAAAGTTGAAAGGCAAGTGTATTAGGGTTCTCAACAGCAGAGAAGAGAGAACCATTGCGTTTGTACATGCAGGGAATTTATTTAGGTAGAACAGTAAACCACTTATAGGAGAGTGCCAGAAACCAGTCCAAAATCTGAGAAAAATGGCACTCAATGGCACAGAATAGTGAGAGAACAAGTAGATAAGAGTTCTCAATGACAGACAACAGTATCGAAAGAATTCCGTACGAAGCGGGATATCCAGGAAATAGAGCTGTAAGGACCTTAAAGCAGTATTTGAAACACTAGAACTCCTGAAATGTAGCAGTAAACTGTAAAACATAGTCTGAAGTCAAGTGTATGAGGGTTCTCAACTGCATAGAAGAGTGTACAATGGTGTTTGTAAGGGCACAAAAGTTATTCATGTAGAACAGTAAGCGACATATAGGACAGTGCCAGAAACCAATGCGAATTCAAAAGATAATAGCACTTAGTTAGAGAATAGTGAGAGAACAAGTGGAAAACCCTTCTCTATGTCAAGCTACAATATAGAAATAACGTATTATGATTCCAGAAATGCTTCAGATAGATCAACAAGCACGTTAAAGTAGTATTTGGCCAATAGAAATCCTGAAAAGGAGCAATAAACTATAAAACAATGTTGAAAGACAAGTGCATTCGGGTTCTCGAGAGCAGAGAAGAGAGAACAATTGTGTTTGTACATGCAGGGAAGATATGGAAGTAGAACAGTAAGCCATTTATAGGATACTGCCAGAAACCACCACGAATTCAAAGGAAAATAGAAGTTAATTCAACAGAATAGTTAGAGAACAAGTAGAAAACACTTCTCTATGTCAAGCTACAGTAGATAAATAACTTAGTAGGATACCAGAAATCCTTCAGGAAGATCAACAAGCACTTTAAAGTAGTATTTCACCATTAGAATTCCTGTAAAGGAGCAATAAACTGTAAAACAAATTTAAAGGGAGTGCACGAGGGTTCTCAACAGCAGAGAAGAGAGTACAATGGTTTTTATACATACAGGGAAAATATTTAAGTAGAACAGTGAGCTACTTGTGGGAGAGTGCCAGAAATCACTGCAAAATTAAAGGAAAATAGGAGTCAATGGCACAGAATAGTTGGATAATAAGTAGATACGAGTTCTCAATAACAGGCAATAGTATAGAAAGAATTTCGTACGAAGCGGGATATCCAGTAAATTAAGCAGTAAAGCACTTAAACCATGATTTGAAACACTAAAATTGCTAAAATGTACCAGTAAACTGTAAAATATACTTTGAAGGCAAGTGTATGAGGGTTCTCAACTGCATAGAACACTTTACAATAGTGTTTGTACCTGCACAAAGGTTATTCATGTAGAACAGTAAGCGACATACAGGACAGTGCCAGAAACCAATGCGAGTTCAAAGGAAAATAGCAGTGCTTTAGAGAAGACTCAGAGAACAAGTGGAAAACGCTTCTCTAGGTCAAGCTACAGTATAGGAATAACTTAGTATGATACCAGAAATCCTTCAGGTAGATCAACAAGCTCTTTAAAGTAGTATTAGACCACTGGAATTCCTGAAAAGGAGCAATGAAGTGTAAAACAAAGTTGAAAGCCAAGTGTATTAGGGTTCTCAACAGCAGAGAAGAGAGAACAATCGTGTTTGTAAATGCAGGGAAGTTTTTTAATAAGAACAGTAATCCACTTATAGGACAGGGCCAGAAACCATTGAGAATTCAAAGGAAAATAGCAGTTAATTCAACAGAATAGTTAGAGAACAAGTGGAAAACACTACTCTATGTCAACCTACAGTATAGAAATAACTTAGTATGATACCAGAAATAATTCAGATAGACCAACAAGCACTTTAAAGAAGTATTTGACCACTAGAATGCCTGAAAAAGAGCAATAAACTATAAAACAAAGTTGAAAGACATGTGTATTAGGGTTCTCAACAGCAGAGAAGAGCAAACAATTGTGTTTGTACATGCAGGGAAGATATTTAAGTAGAACAGTAAGCCACTTACAGAAGAGTGCCAGAAACCAGTCCAAAATCAGAGGAAAATAGCAGTCAATGGCACAGAACACTTAGAGAACAAGTACATAAGATTTCTCAATAGCAGGCAATAGTATAGAAAGAATTTCGTACGAAGCGGGACATCCAGGAAATAGAGCAGTAAGGACGGTCAACCAGTATTTGAAACACTGTAACTGCGGAAATGTAGAAGTAAACTGTAAAACGTAGTCTGAAGACAAGTGTGTGAGGGTTCTATACTGCATAGTAGAGTGTACAATGCTGTTTGTACATGCACAAAGGTTATTCATGTAGAGCAGTAAGCGCCATATGAGAGAGTGGCAGATACCAATGCGAATTCAAGGAAAATAGCAGTAAGTTAGAGAAGACTTAGAGAATAAGTGGAAAACGTTTCTCTATGTCAAGCTACAGTATAGAAATAACTGAGTATGATACCGGAAATCCTTCAGGTGGAGCAACAAGCACTTTAAAGTAGTTTTTGAACACTAGAATTCCTGCAAAGGAGCAATAAATTGTAAAACAAAGTTGAAAGGCAAGTGTATTAGGGTTCTCAACAGCAGAGAAGAGAGAACAATTGCGTTTGTACATGCAGGGAATTTATTTAGGTAGAACAGTAAACCACTTATAGGAGAGTGCCAGAAACCAGTCCAAAATCAGAGAAAAATGGCACTCAATGACACAGAATAGTGAGAGAACAAGTAGATAAGAGTTCTCAATGACAGGCAATAGTATCGAAAGAATTCCGTACGAAGCGGGATATCCAGGAAATAGAGCTGTAAGGACCTTAAAGCAGTATTTGAAACACTAGAACTCCTGAAATGTAGCAGTAAACTGTAAAACATAGTCTGAAGTCAAGTGTATGAGGGTTCTCAACTGCATAGAAGAGTGTACAATGGTGTTTGTACGGGCACAAAAGTTATTCATGTAGAACAGTAAGCGACATATAAGACAGTGCCAGAAACCAATGCGAATTCAAAAGATAATAGCACTTAGTTAGAGAATAGTGAGAGAACAAGTGGAAAACCCTTCTCTATGTCAAGCTACAATATAGAAATAACGTATTATGATTCCAGAAATGCTTCAGATAGATCAACAAGCACGTTAAAGTAGTATTTGACCAATAGAAATCCTGAAAAGGAGCAATAAACTATAAAACAATGTTGAAAGACAAGTGTATTCGGGTTCTCGAGAGCAGAGAAGAGAGAACAATTGTGTTTGTTCATGCAGGGAAGATATGGAATTAGAACAGTAAGCCATTTATAGGATACTGCCAGAAACCACCGCGAATTCAAAGGAAAATAGAGGTTAATTCAACAGAATAGTTAGAGAACAAGTAGAAAACACTTCTCTATGTCAAGCTACAGTAGATAAATAACTTAGTAGGATACCAGAAATCCTTCAGGAAGATCAACAAGCACTTTAAAGTAGTATTTCACCACTAGAATTCCTGTAAAGGAGCAATAAACTGTAAAAGAAATTTAAAGGGAGTGCACGAGGGTACTCAACAGCAGAGAAGAGAGTACAATGGTTTTTATACATACAGGGAAAATATTTAAGTAGAACAGTGAGCTACTTATGGGAGAGTGAAAGAAATCACTGCAAAATTAAAGGAAAATAGGAGTCAATGGCACAGAATAGTTGGATAATCAGTAGATACGAGTTCTCAATAACAGGCAATAGTATAGAAAGAATTTCATACGAGGCGGGATATCCAGTAAATTAAGCAGTAAGGACCTTAAACCAGTATTTGAAACACTAAAATTGCTATAATGTACCAGTAAACTGTAAAATATAGTTTGTAGGCAAGTGTATGAGGGTTCTCAACTGCATAGAACAGTGTACAATTGTGTATGTACCTGCACAAAGGTTATTCATGTAGAACAGTAAGCGACTTACAGGACAGTGCCAGAAACCAATGCGAATTCAAAGGAAAATAGCAGTGCGTTAGAGAAGACTTAGAGAACAAGTGGAAAACGCTTCTCTAGGTCAAGCTACAGTATAGAAATAACTTAGTATGATACCAGAAATCCTTCAGGTAGATCAACAAGCACTTTAAAGTAGTATTAGACCACTGGAATTCCTGAAAAGGAGCAATAAAGTATAAAACAAAGTTGAAAGCCAAGTGTATTAGGGTTCTCAACAGCAGAGAAGAGAGAACAATCGTGTTTGTAAATGCAGGGAAGTTTTTTAATAAGAACAGTAATCCACTTATAGGTCAGGGCCAGAAACCACTGAGAATTCAAAGGAAAATAGCAGTTAACTCAACAGAATAGTTGGAGAACAAGTGGAAAACACTACTCTATGTCAACCTACAGTATAGAAATAACTTAGTATGATACCAGAAATAATTCAGATAGACCAACAAGCACTTTAAAGAAGTATTTGACCACTAGAATGCCTGAAAAAGAGCAATAAACTATAAAACAAAGTTGAAAGACATGTGTATTAGGGTTCTCAACAGCAGAGAAGAGCAAACAATTGTGTTTGTACATGCAGGGAAGATATTTAAGTAGAACAGTAAGCCACTTACAGGAGAGTGCCAGAAACCAGTCCAAAATCAGAGGAAAATAGCAGTCAATGGCACAGAACACTTAGAGAACAAGTACATAAGATTTCTCAATAGCAGGCAATAGTATAGAAAGAATTTCGTACGAAGCGGGACATCCAGGAAATAGAGCAGTAAGGACGGTCAACCAGTATTTGAAACACTGTAACTGCGGAAATGTAGAAGTAAACTGTAAAACGTAGTCTGAAGACAAGTGTGTGAGGGTTCTATACTGCATAGTAGAGTGTACAATGCTGTTTGTACATGCACAAAGGTTATTCATGTAGAGCAGTAAGCGCCATATGAGAGAGTGGCAGATACCAATGCGAATTCAAGGAAAATAGCAGTAAGTTAGAGAAGACTTAGAGAATAAGTGGAAAACGTTTCTCTATGTCAAGCTACAGTATAGAAATAACTGAGTATGATACCGGAAATCCTTCAGGTGGAGCAACAAGCACTTTAAAGTAGTTTTTGAACACTAGAATTCCTGCAAAGGAGCAATAAATTGTAAAACAAAGTTGAAAGGCAAGTGTATTAGGGTTCTCAACAGCAGAGAAGAGAGAACAATTGCGTTTGTACATGCAGGGAATTTATTTAGGTAGAACAGTAAACCACTTATAGGAGAGTGCCAGAAACCAGTCCAAAATCAGAGAAAAATGGCACTCAATGACACAGAATAGTGAGAGAACAAGTAGATAAGAGTTCTCAATGACAGGCAATAGTATCGAAAGAATTCCGTACGAAGCGGGATATCCAGGAAATAGAGCTGTAAGGACCTTAAAGCAGTATTTGAAACACTAGAACTCCTGAAATGTAGCAGTAAACTGTAAAACATAGTCTGAAGTCAAGTGTATGAGGGTTCTCAACTGCATAGAAGAGTGTACAATGGTGTTTGTAAGGGCACAAAAGTTATTCATGTAGAACAGTAAGCGACATATAGGACAGTGCCAGAAACCAATGCGAATTCAAAAGATAATAGCACTTAGTTAGAGAATAGTGAGAGAACAAGTGGAAAACCCTTCTCTATGTCAAGCTACAATATAGAAATAACGTATTATGATTCCAGAAATGCTTCAGATAGATCAACAAGCACGTTAAAGTAGTATTTGGCCAATAGAAATCCTGAAAAGGAGCAATAAACCATAAAACAATGTTGAAAGACAAGTGCATTCGGGTTCTCGAGAGCAGAGAAGAGAGAACAATTGTGTTTGTACATGCAGGGAAGATATGGAAGTAGAACAGTAAGCCATTTATAGGATACTGCCAGAAACCACCGCGAATTCAAAGGAAAATAGAAGTTAATTCAACAGAATAGTTAGAGAACAAGTAGAAAACACTTCTCTATGTCAAGCTACAGTAGATAAATAACTTAGTAGGATACCAGAAATCCTTCAGGAAGATCAACAAGCACTTTAAAGTAGTATTTCACCATTAGAATTCCTGTAAAGGAGCAATAAACTGTAAAAGAAATTTAAAGGGAGTGCACGAGGGTTCTCAACAGCAGAGAAGAGAGTACAATGGTTTTTATACATACAGGGAAAATATTTAAGTAGAACAGTGAGCTACTTATGGGAGAGTGAAAGAAATCACTGCAAAATTAAAGGAAAATAGGAGTCAATGGCACAGAATAGTTGGATAATCAGTAGATACGAGTTCTCAATAACAGGCAATAGTATAGAAAGAATTTCGTACGAGGCGGGATATCCAGTAAATTAAGCAGTAAGGACCTTAAACCAGTATTTGAAACACTAAAATTGCTATAATGTACCAGTAAACTGTAAAATATAGTTTGTAGGCAAGTGTATGAGGGTTCTCAACTGCATAGAACAGTGTACAATTGTGTATGTACCTGCACAAAGGTTATTCATGTAGAACAGTAAGCGACTTACAGGACAGTGCCAGAAACCAATGCGAATTCAAAGGAAAATAGCAGTGCGTTAGAGAAGACTTAGAGAACAAGTGGAAAACGCTTCTCTAGGTCAAGCTACAGTATAGAAATAACTTAGTATGATACCAGAAATCCTTCAGGTAGATCAACAAGCACTTTAAAGTAGTATTAGACCACTGGAATTCCTGAAAAGGAGCAATAAAGTATAAAACAAAGTTGAAAGCCAAGTGTATTAGGGTTCTCAACAGCAGAGAAGAGAGAACAATCGTGTTTGTAAATGCAGGGAAGTTTTTTAATAAGAACAGTAATCCACTTATAGGACAGGGCCAGAAACCACTGAGAATTCAAAGGAAAATAGCAGTTAACTCAACAGAATAGTTGGAGAACAAGTGGAAAACACTATGTCAACCTACAGTATAGAAATAACTTAGTATGATACCAGAAATAATTCAGATAGACCAACAAGCACTTTAAAGAAGTATTTGACCACTAGAATGCCTGAAAAAGAGCAATAAACTATAAAACAAAGTTGAAAGACATGTGTATTAGGGTTCTCAACAGCAGAGAAGAGCAAACAATTGTGTTTGTACATGCAGGGAAGATATTTAAGTAGAACAGTAAGCCACTTACAGGAGAGTGCCAGAAACCAGTCCAAAATCAGAGGAAAATAGCAGTCAATGGCACAGAACACTTAGAGAACAAGTACATAAGATTTCTCAATAACAGGCAATAGTATAGAAAGAATTTCGTACGTAGCGGGACATCCAGGAAATAGAGCAGTAAGGACGGTCAACCAGTATTTGAAACACTGTAACTGCGGAAATGTAGAAGTAAACTGTAAAACGTAGTCTGAAGACAAGTGTGTGAGGGTTCTATACTGCATAGTAGAGTGTACAATGTTTTTGTACATGCACAAAGGTTATTCATGTAGAGCAGTAAGCGCCATATGAGAGAGTGGCAGAAACCAATGCGAATTCAAGGAAAATAGCAGTAAGTTAGAGAAGACTTAGAGAATAAGTGGAAAACGTTTCTCTATGTCAAGCTACAGTATAGAAATAACTGAGTATGATACCGGAAATCCTTCAGGTGGAGCAACAAGCACTTTAAAGTAGTTTTTGAACACTAGAATTCCTGAAAGGGAGCAATAAATTGTAAAACAAAGTTGAAAGGCAAGTGTATTAGGGTTCTCAACAGCAGAGAAGAGAGAACCATTGCGTTTGTACATGCAGGGAATTTATTTAGGTAGAACAGTAAACCACTTATAGGAGAGTGCCAGAAAGCAGTCCAAAATCTGAGAAAAATGGCACTCAATGGCACAGAATAGTGAGAGAACAAGTAGATAAGAGTTCTCAATGACAGACAACAGTATCGAAAGAATTCCGTACGAAGCGGGATATCCAGGAAATAGAGCTGTAAGGACCTTAAAGCAGTATTTGAAACACTAGAACTCCTGAAATGTAGCAGTAAACTGTAAAACATAGTCTGAAGACAAGTGTATGAGGGTTCTCAACTGCATAGAAGAGTGTACAATGGTGTTTGTACGGGCACAAAAGTTATTCATGTAGAACAGTAAGCGACATATAAGACAGTGCCAGAAACCAATGCGAATTCAAAAGATAATAGCACTTAGTTAGAGAATAGTGAGAGAACAAGTGGAAAACCCTTCTCTATGTCAAGCTACAATATAGAAATAACGTATTATGATTCCAGAAATGCTTCAGATAGATCAACAAGCACGTTAAAGTAGTATTTGACCAATAGAAATCCTGAAAAGGAGCAATAAACTATAAAACAATGTTGAAAGACAAGTGTATTCGGGTTCTCGAGAGCAGAGAAGAGAGAACAATTGTGTTTGTACATGCAGGGAAGATATGGAAGTAGAACAGTAAGCCATTTATAGGATACTGCCAGAAACCACCGCGAATTCAAAGGAAAATAGAAGTTAATTCAACAGAATAGTTAGAGAACAAGTAGAAAACACTTCTCTATGTCAAGCTACAGTAGATAAATAACTTAGTAGGATACCAGAAATCCTTCAGGAAGATCAACAAGCACTTTAAAGTAGTATTTCACCACTAGAATTCCTGTAAAGGAGCAATAAACTGTAAAACAAATTTAAAGGGAGTGCACGAGGGTTCTCAACAGCAGAGAAGAGAGTACAATGGTTTTTATACATACAGGGAAAATATTTAAGTAGAACAGTGAGCTACTTGTGGGAGAGTGCCAGAAATCACTGCAAAATTAAAGGAAAATAGGAGTCAATGGCACAGAATAGTTGGATAATAAGTAGATACGAGTTCTCAATAACAGGCAATAGTATAGAAAGAATTTCGTACGAAGCGGGATATCCAGTAAATTAAGCAGTAAAGCACTTAAACCATGATTTGAAACACTAAAATTGCTAAAATGTACCAGTAAACTGTAAAATATACTTTGAAGGCAAGTGTATGAGGGTTCTCAACTGCATAGAACACTGTACAATGGTGTTTGTACCTGCACAAAGGTTATTCATGTAGAACAGTAAGCGACATACAGGACAGTGCCAGAAACCAATGCGAGTTCAAAGGAAAATAGCAGTGCTTTAGAGAAGACTCAGAGAACAAGTGGAAAACGCTTCTCTAGGTCAAGCTACAGTATAGGAATAACTTAGTATGATACCAGAAATCCTTCAGGTAGATCAACAAGCTCTTTAAAGTAGTATTAGACCACTGGAATTCCTGAAAAGGAGCAATGAAGTGTAAAACAAAGTTGAAAGCCAAGTGTATTAGGGTTCTCAACAGCAGAGAAGAGAGAACAATCGTGTTTGTAAATGCAGGGAAGTTTTTTAATAAGAACAGTAATCCACTTATAGGACAGGGCCAGAAACCACTGAGAATTCAAAGGAAAATAGCAGTTAATTCAACAGAATAGTTAGAGAACAAGTGGAAAACACTACTCTATGTCAACCTACAGTATAGAAATAACTTAGTATGATACCAGAAATAATTCAGATAGACCAACAAGCACTTTAAAGAAGTATTTGACCACTAGAATGCCTGAAAAAGAGCAATAAACTATAAAACAAAGTTGAAAGACATGTGTATTAGGGTTCTCAACAGCAGAGAAGAGCAAACAATTGTGTTTGTACATGCAGGGAAGATATTTAAGTAGAACAGTAAGCCACTTACAGGAGAGTGCCAGAAACCAGTCCAAAATCAGAGGAAAATAGCAGTCAATGGCACAGAACACTTAGAGAACAAGTACATAAGATTTCTCAATAGCAGGCAATAGTATAGAAAGAATTTCGTACGAAGCGGGACATCCAGGAACTAGAGCAGTAAGGACGGTCAACCAGTATTTGAAACACTGTAACTGCGGAAATGTAGAAGTAAACTGTAAAACGTAGTCTGAAGACAAGTGTGTGAGGGTTCTACACTGCATAGTAGAGTGTACAATGCTGTTTGTACATGCACAAAGGTTATTCATGTAGAGCAGTAAGCGCCATATGAGAGAGTGGCAGATAACAATGCGAATTCAAGGAAAATAGCAGTAAGTTAGAGAAGACTTAGAGAATAAGTGGAAAACGTTTCTCTATGTCAAGCTACAGTATAGAAATAACTGAGTATGATACCGGAAATCCTTCAGGTCGAGCAACAAGCACTTTAAAGTAGTTTTTGAACACTAGAATTCCTGAAAAGGAGCAATAAATTGTAAAACAAAGTTGAAAGGCAAGTGTATTAGGGTTCTCAACAGCAGAGAAGAGAGAACAATTGCGTTTGTACATGCAGGGAATTTATTTAGGTAGAACAGTAAACCACTTATAGGAGAGTGCCAGAAACCAGTCCAAAATCAGAGAAAAATGGCACTCAATGACACAGAATAGTGAGAGAATAAGTAGATAAGAGTTCTCAATGACAGGCAATAGTATCGAAAGAATTCCGTACGAAGCGGGATATCCAGGAAATAGAGCTGTAAGGACCTTAAAGCAGTATTTGAAACACTAGAACTCCTGAAATGTAGCAGTAAACTGTAAAACATAGTCTGAAGTCAAGTGTATGAGGGTTCTCAACTGCATAGAAGAGTGTACAATGGTGTTTGTAAGGGCACAAAAGTTATTCATGTAGAACAGTAAGCGACATATAAGACAGTGCCAGAAACCAATGCGAATTCAAAAGATAATAGCACTTAGTTAGAGAATAGTGAGAGAACAAGTGGAAAACCCTTCTCTATGTCAAGCTACAATATAGAAATAACGTATTATGATTCCAGAAATGCTTCAGATAGATCAACAAGCACGTTAAAGTAGTATTTGACCAATAGAAATCCTGAAAAGGAGCAATAAACTATAAAACAATGTTGAAAGACAAGTGTATTCGGGTTCTCGAGAGCAGAGAAGAGAGAACAATTGTGTTTGTACATGCAGGGAAGATATGGAAGTAGAACAGTAAGCCATTTATAGGATACTGCCAGAAACCACCGCGAATTCAAAGGAAAATAGAGGTTAATTCAACAGAATAGTTAGAGAACAAGTAGAAAACACTTCTCTATGTCAAGCTACAGTAGATAAATAACTTAGTAGGATACCAGAAATCCTTCAGGAAGATCAACAAGCACTTTAAAGTAGTATTTCACCACTAGAATTCCTGTAAAGGAGCAATAAACTGTAAAAGAAATTTAAAGGGAGTGCACGAGGGTACTCAACAGCAGAGAAGAGAGTACAATGGTTTTTATACATACAGGGAAAATATTTAAGTAGAACAGTGAGCTACTTATGGGAGAGTGAAAGAAATCACTGCAAAATTAAAGGAAAATAGGCGTCAATGGCACAGAATAGTTGGATAATCAGTAGATACGAGTTCTCAATAACAGGCAATAGTATAGAAAGAATTTCGTACGAGGCGGGATATCCAGTAAATTAAGCAGTAAGGACCTTAAACCAGTATTTGAAACACTAAAATTGCTATAATGTACCAGTAAACTGTAAAATATAGTTTGTAGGCAAGTGTATGAGGGTTCTCAACTGCATAGAACAGTGAACAATTGTGTATGTACCTGCACAAAGGTTATTCATGTAGAACAGTAAGCGACTTACAGGACAGTGCCAGAAACCAATGCGAATTCAAAGGAAAATAGCAGTGCGTTAGAGAAGACTTAGAGAACAAGTGGAAAACGCTTCTCTAGGTCAAGCTACAGTATAGAAATAACTTAGTATGATACCAGAAATCCTTCAGGTAGATCAACAAGCACTTTAAAGTAGTATTAGACCACTGGAATTCCTGAAAAGGAGCAATAAAGTATAAAACAAAGTTGAAAGCCAAGTGTATTAGGGTTCTCAACAGCAGAGAAGAGAGAACAATCGTGTTTGTAAATGCAGGAAAGTTTTTTAATAAGAACAGTAATCCACTTATAGGACAGGGCCAGAAACCACTGAGAATTCAAAGGAAAATAGCAGTTAACTCAACAGAATAGTTGGAGAACAAGTGGAAAACACTACTCTATGTCAACCTACAGTATAGAAATAACTTAGTATGATACCAGAAATAATTCAGATAGACCAACAAGCACTTTAAAGAAGTATTTGACCACTAGAATGCCTGAAAAAGAGCAATAAACTATAAAACAAAGTTGAAAGACATGTGTATTAGGGTTCTCAACAGCAGAGAAGAGCAAACAATTGTGTTTGTACATGCAGGGAAGATATTTAAGTAGAACAGTAAGCCACTTACAGGAGAGTGCCAGAAACCAGTCCAAAATCAGAGGAAAATAGCAGTCAATGGCAAAGAACACTTAGAGAACAAGTACATAAGATTTCTCAATAACAGGCAATAGTATAGAAAGAATTTCGTACGTAGAGGGACATCCAGGAAATAGAGCAGTAAGGACGGTAAACCAGTATTTGAAACACTGTAACTGCGGAAATGTAGAAGTAAACTGTAAAACGTAGTCTGAAGACAAGTGTGTGAGGGTTCTATACTGCATAGTAGAGTGTACAATGTTTTTGTACATGCACAAAGGTTATTCATGTAGAGCAGTAAGCGCCATATGAGAGAGTGGCAGAAACCAATGCGAATTCAAGGAAAATAGCAGTAAGTTAGAGAAGACTTAGAGAATAAGTGGAAAACGTTTCTCTATGTCAAGCTACAGTATAGAAATAACTGAGTATGATACCGGAAATCCTTCAGGTGGAGCAACAAGCACTTTAAAGTAGTTTTTGAACACTAGAATTCCTGAAAAGGAGCAATAAATTGTAAAACAAAGTTGAAAGGCAAGTGTATTAGGGTTCTCAACAGCAGAGAAGAGAGAACAATTGCGTTTGTACATGCAGGGAATTTATTTAGGTAGAACAGTAAACCACTTATAGGAGAGTGCCAGAAAGCAGTCCAAAATCTGAGAAAAATGGCACTCAATGGCACAGAATAGTGAGAGAACAAGTAGATAAGAGTTCTCAATGACAGACAACAGTATCGAAAGAATTCCGTACGAAGCGGGATATCCAGGAAATAGAGCTGTAAGGACCTTAAAGCAGTATTTGAAACACTAGAACTCCTGAAATGTAGCAGTAAACTGTAAAACATAGTCTGAAGACAAGTGTATGAGGGTTCTCAACTGCATAGAAGAGTGTACAATGGTGTTTGTACGGGCACAAAAGTTATTCATGTAGAACAGTAAGCGACATATAAGACAGTGCCAGAAACCAATGCGAATTCAAAAGATAATAGCACTTAGTTAGAGAATAGTGAGAGAACAAGTGGAAAACCCTTCTCTATGTCAAGCTACAATATAGAAATAACGTATTATGATTCCAGAAATGCTTCAGATAGATCAACAAGCACGTTAAAGTAGTATTTGACCAATAGAAATCCTGAAAAGGAGCAATAAACTATAAAACAATGTTGAAAGACAAGTGTATTCGGGTTCTCGAGAGCAGAGAAGAGAGAACAATTGTGTTTGTACATGCAGGGAAGATATGGAAGTAGAACAGTAAGCCATTTATAGGATACTGCCAGAAACCACCGCGAATTCAAAGGAAAATAGAAGTTAATTTAACAGAATAGTTAGAGAACAAGTAGAAAACACTTCTCTATGTCAAGCTACAGTAGATAAATAACTTAGTAGGATACCAGAAATCCTTCAGGAAGATCAACAAGCACTTTAAAGTAGTATTTCACCACTAGAATTCCTGTAAAGGAGCAATAAACTGTAAAACAAATTTAAAGGGAGTGCACGAGGGTTCTCAACAGCAGAGAAGAGAGTACAATGGTTTTTATACATACAGGGAAAATATTTAAGTAGAACAGTGAGCTACTTGTGGGAGAGTGCCAGAAATCACTGCAAAATTAAAGGAAAATAGGAGTCAATGGCACAGAATAGTTGGATAATAAGTAGATACGAGTTCTCAATAACAGGCAATAGTATAGAAAGAATTTCGTACGAAGCGGGATATCCAGTAAATTAAGCAGTAAAGCACTTAAACCATGATTTGAAACACTAAAATTGCTAAAATGTACCAGTAAACTGTAAAATATACTTTGAAGGCAAGTGTATGAGGGTTCTCAACTGCATAGAACACTGTACAATGGTGTTTGTACCTGCACAAAGGTTATTCATGTAGAACAGTAAGCGACATACAGGACAGTGCCAGAAACCAATGCGAGTTCAAAGGAAAATAGCAGTGCTTTAGAGAAGACTCAGAGAACAAGTGGAAAACGCTTCTCTAGGTCAAGCTACAGTATAGGAATAACTTAGTATGATACCAGAAATCCTTCAGGTAGATCAACAAGCTCTTTAAAGTAGTATTAGACCACTGGAATTCCTGAAAAGGAGCAATGAAGTGTAAAACAAAGTTGAAAGCCAAGTGTATTAGGGTTCTCAACAGCAGAGAAGAGAGAACAATCGTGTTTGTAAATGCAGGGAAGTTTTTTAATAAGAACAGTAATCCACTTATAGGACAGGGCCAGAAACCACTGAGAATTCAAAGGAAAATAGCAGTTAATTCAACAGAATAGTTAGAGAACAAGTGGAAAACACTACTCTATGTCAACCTACAGTATAGAAATAACTTAGTATGATACCAGAAATAATTCAGATAGACCAACAAGCACTTTAAAGAAGTATTTGACCACTAGAATGCCTGAAAAAGAGCAATAAACTATAAAACAAAGTTGAAAGACATGTGTATTAGGGTTCTCAACAGCAGAGAAGAGCAAACAATTGTGTTTGTACATGCAGGGAAGATATTTAAGTAGAACAGTAAGCCACTTACAGGAGAGTGCCAGAAACCAGTCCAAAATCAGAGGAAAATAGCAGTCAATGGCACAGAACACTTAGAGAACAAGTACATAAGATTTCTCAATAGCAGGCAATAGTATAGAAAGAATTTCGTACGAAGCGGGACATCCAGGAACTAGAGCAGTAAGGACGGTCAACCAGTATTTGAAACACTGTAACTGCGGAAATGTAGAAGTAAACTGTAAAACGTAGTCTGAAGACAAGTGTGTGAGGGTTCTACACTGCATAGTAGAGTGTACAATGCTGTTTGTACATGCACAAAGGTTATTCATGTAGAGCAGTAAGCGCCATATGAGAGAGTGGCAGATAACAATGCGAATTCAAGGAAAATAGCAGTAAGTTAGAGAAGACTTAGAGAATAAGTGGAAAACGTTTCTCTATGTCAAGCTACAGTATAGAAATAACTGAGTATGATACCGGAAATCCTTCAGGTCGAGCAACAAGCACTTTAAAGTAGTTTTTGAACACTAGAATTCCTGAAAAGGAGCAATAAATTGTAAAACAAAGTTGAAAGGCAAGTGTATTAGGGTTCTCAACAGCAGAGAAGAGAGAACAATTGCGTTTGTACATGCAGGGAATTTATTTAGGTAGAACAGTAAACCACTTATAGGAGAGTGCCAGAAACCAGTCCAAAATCAGAGAAAAATGGCACTCAATGACACAGAATAGTGAGAGAACAAGTAGATAAGAGTTCTCAATGACAGGCAATAGTATCGAAAGAATTCCGTACGAAGCGGGATATCCAGGAAATAGAGCTGTAAGGACCTTAAAGCAGTATTTGAAACACTAGAACTCCTGAAATGTAGCAGTAAACTGTAAAACATAGTCTGAAGTCAAGTGTATGAGGGTTCTCAACTGCATAGAAGAGTGTACAATGGTGTTTGTAAGGGCACAAAAGTTATTCATGTAGAACAGTAAGCGACATATAAGACAGTGCCAGAAACCAATGCGAATTCAAAAGATAATAGCACTTAGTTAGAGAATAGTGAGAGAACAAGTGGAAAACCCTTCTCTATGTCAAGCTACAATATAGAAATAACGTATTATGATTCCAGAAATGCTTCAGATAGATCAACAAGCACGTTAAAGTAGTATTTGACCAATAGAAATCCTGAAAAGGAGCAATAAACTATAAAACAATGTTGAAAGACAAGTGTATTCGGGTTCTCGAGAGCAGAGAAGAGAGAACAATTGTGTTTGTACATGCAGGGAAGATATGGAAGTAGAACAGTAAGCCATTTATAGGATACTGCCAGAAACCACCGCGAATTCAAAGGAAAATAGAGGTTAATTCAACAGAATAGTTAGAGAACAAGTAGAAAACACTTCTCTATGTCAAGCTACAGTAGATAAATAACTTAGTAGGATACCAGAAATCCTTCAGGAAGATCAACAAGCACTTTAAAGTAGTATTTCACCACTAGAATTCCTGTAAAGGAGCAATAAACTGTAAAAGAAATTTAAAGGGAGTGCACGAGGGTACTCAACAGCAGAGAAGAGAGTACAATGGTTTTTATACATACAGGGAAAATATTTAAGTAGAACAGTGAGCTACTTATGGGAGAGTGAAAGAAATCACTGCAAAATTAAAGGAAAATAGGCGTCAATGGCACAGAATAGTTGGATAATCAGTAGATACGAGTTCTCAATAACAGGCAATAGTATAGAAAGAATTTCGTACGAGGCGGGATATCCAGTAAATTAAGCAGTAAGGACCTTAAACCAGTATTTGAAACACTAAAATTGCTATAATGTACCAGTAAACTGTAAAATATAGTTTGTAGGCAAGTGTATGAGGGTTCTCAACTGCATAGAACAGTGTACAATTGTGTATGTACCTGCACAAAGGTTATTCATGTAGAACAGTAAGCGACTTACAGGACAGTGCCAGAAACCAATGCGAATTCAAAGGAAAATAGCCGTGCGTTAGAGAAGACTTAGAGAACAAGTGGAAAACGCTTCTCTAGGTCAAGCTACAGTATAGAAATAACTTAGTATGATACCAGAAATCCTTCAGGTAGATCAACAAGCACTTTAAAGTAGTATTAGACCACTGGAATTCCTGAAAAGGAGCAATAAAGTATAAAACAAAGTTGAAAGCCAAATGTATTAGGGTTCTCAACAGCAGAGAAGAGAGAACAATCGTGTTTGTAAATGCAGGGAAGTTTTTTAATAAGAACAGTAATCCACTTATAGGACAGGGCCAGAAACCACTGAGAATTCAAAGGAAAATAGCAGTTAACTCAACAGAATAGTTGGAGAACAAGTGGAAAACACTACTCTATGTCAACCTACAGTATAGAAATAACTTAGTATGATACCAGAAATAATTCAGATAGACCAACAAGCACTTTAAAGAAGTATTTGACCACTAGAATGCCTGAAAAAGAGCAATAAACTATAAAACAAAGTTGAAAGACATGTGTATTAGGGTTCTCAACAGCAGAGAAGAGCAAACAATTGTGTTTGTACATGCAGGGAAGATATTTAAGTAGAACAGTAAGCCACTTACAGGAGAGTGCCAGAAACCAGTCCAAAATCAGAGGAAAATAGCAGTCAATGGCACAGAACACTTAGAGAACAAGTACATAAGATTTCTCAATAACAGGCAATAGTATAGAAAGAATTTCGTAGGTAGCGGGACATCCAGGAAATAGAGCAGTAAGGACGGTAAACCAGTATTTGAAACACTGTAACTGCGGAAATGTAGAAGTAAACTGTAAAACGTACTCTGAAGACAAGTGTGTGAGGGTTCTATACTGCATAGTAGAGTGTACAATGCTGTTTGTACATGCACAAAGGTTATTCATGTAGAGCAGTAAGCGCCATATGAGAGAGTGGCAGATACCAATGCGAATTCAAGGAAAATAGCAGTAAGTTAGAGAAGACTTAGAGAATAAGTGGAAAACGTTTCTCTATGTCAAGCTACAGTATAGAAATAACTGAGTATGATACCGGAAATCCTTCAGGTCGAGCAACAAGCACTTTAAAGTAGTTTTCGAACACTAGAATTCCTGCAAAGGAGCAATAAATTGTAAAACAAAGTTGAAAGGCAAGTGTATGAGGGTTCTCAACAGCAGAGAAGAGAGAACAATTGCGTTTGTACATGCAGGGAATTTATTTAGGTAGAACAGTAAACCACTTATAGGAGAGTGCCAGAAACCAGTCCAAAATCAGAGAAAAATGGCACTCAATGACACAGAATAGTGAGAGAACAAGTAGATAAGAGTTCTCAATGACAGGCAATAGTATCGAAAGAATTCCGTACGAAGCGGGATATCCAGGAAATAGAGCTGTAAGGACCTTAAAGCAGTATTTGAAACACTAGAACTCCTGAAATGTAGCAGTAAACTGTAAAACATAGTCTGAAGTCAAGTGTATGAGGGTTCTCAACTGCATAGAAGAGTGTACAATGGTGTTTGTAAGGGCACAAAAGTTATTCATGTAGAACAGTAAGCAACATATAAGACAGTGCCAGAAACCAATGCGAATTCAAAAGATAATAGCACTTAGTTAGAGAATAGTGAGAGAACAAGTGGAAAACCCTTCTCTATGTCAAGCTACAATATAGAAATAACGTATTATGATTCCAGAAATGCTTCAGATAGATCAACAAGCACGTTAAAGTAGTATTTGACCAATAGAAATCCTGAAAAGGAGCAATAAACTATAAAACAATGTTGAAAGACAAGTGTATTCGGGTTCTCGAGAGCAGAGAAGAGAGAACAATTGTGTTTGTACATGCAGGGAAGATATGGAAGTAGAACAGTAAGCCATTTATAGGATACTGCCAGAAACCACCGCGAATTCAAAGGAAAATAGAGGTTAATTCAACAGAATAGTTAGAGAACAAGTAGAAAACACTTCTCTATGTCAAGCTACAGTAGATAAATAACTTAGTAGGATACCAGAAATCCTTCAGGAAGATCAACAAGCACTTTAAAGTAGTATTTCACCACTAGAATTCCTGTAAAGGAGCAAAAAACTGTAAAAGAAATTTAAAGGGATTGCACGAGGGTACTCAACAGCAGAGAAGAGAGTACAATGGTTTTTATACATACAGGGAAAATATTTAAGTAGAACAGTGAGCTACTTGTGGGAGAGTGCCAGAAATCACTGCAAAATTAAAGGAAAATAGGAGTCAATGGCACAGAATAGTTGGATAATAAGTAGATACGAGTTCTCAATAACAGGCAATAGTATAGAAAGAATTTCGTACGAAGCGGGATATCCAGTAAATTAAGCAGTAAAGCACTTAAACCATGATTTGAAACACTAAAATTGCTAAAATGTACCAGTAAACTGTAAAATATACTTTGAAGGCAAGTGTATGAGGGTTCTCAACTGCATAGAACACTGTACAATGGTGTTTGTACCTGCACAAAGGTTATTCATGTAGAACAGTAAGCGACATACAGGACAGTGCCAGAAACCAATGCGAGTTCAAAGGAAAATAGCAGTGCTTTAGAGAAGACTCAGAAAACAAGTGGAAAACGCTTCTCTAGGTCAAGCTACAGTATAGGATTAACTTAGTATGATACCAGAAATCCTTCAGGTAGATCAACAAGCTCTTTAAAGTAGTATTAGACCACTGGAATTCCTGAAAAGGAGCAATGAAGTGTAAAACAAAGTTGAAAGCCAAGTGTATTAGGGTTCTCAACAGCAGAGAAGAGAGAACAATCGTGTTTGTAAATGCAGGGAAGTTTTTTAATAAGAACAGTAATCCACTTATAGGACAGGGCCAGAAACCACTGAGAATTCAAAGGAAAATAGCAGTTAACTCAACAGAATAGTTGGAGAACAAGTGGAAAACACTACTCTATGTCAACCTACAGTATAGAAATAACTTAGTATGATACCAGAAATAATTCAGATAGACCAACAAGCACTTTAAAGAAGTATTTGACCACTAGAATGCCTGAAAAAGAGCAATAAACTATAAAACAAAGTTGAAAGACATGTGTATTAGGGTTCTCAACAGCAGAGAAGAGCAAACAATTGTGTTTGTACATGCAGGGAAGATATTTAAGTAGAACAGTAAGCCACTTACAGGAGAGTGCCAGAAACCAGTCCAAAATCAGAGGAAAATAGCAGTCAATGGCACAGAACACTTAGAGAACAAGTACATAAGATTTCTCAATAACAGGCAATAGTATAGAAAGAATTTCGTAGGTAGCGGGACATCCAGGAAATAGAGCAGTAAGGACGGTAAACCAGTATTTGAAACACTGTAACTGCGGAAATGTAGAAGTAAACTGTAAAACGTACTCTGAAGACAAGTGTGTGAGGGTTCTATACTGCATAGTAGAGTGTACAATGCTGTTTGTACATGCACAAAGGTTATTCATGTAGAGCAGTAAGCGCCATATGAGAGAGTGGCAGATACCAATGCGAATTCAAGGAAAATAGCAGTAAGTTAGAGAAGACTTAGAGAATAAGTGGAAAACGTTTCTCTATGTCAAGCTACAGTATAGAAATAACTGAGTATGATACCGGAAATCCTTCAGGTCGAGCAACAAGCACTTTAAAGTAGTTTTCGAACACTAGAATTCCTGCAAAGGAGCAATAAATTGTAAAACAAAGTTGAAAGGCAAGTGTATGAGGGTTCTCAACAGCAGAGAAGAGAGAACAATTGCGTTTGTACATGCAGGGAATTTATTTAGGTAGAACAGTAAACCACTTATAGGAGAGTGCCAGAAACCAGTCCAAAATCAGAGAAAAATGGCACTCAATGACACAGAATAGTGAGAGAACAAGTAGATAAGAGTTCTCAATGACAGGCAATAGTATCGAAAGAATTCCGTACGAAGCGGGATATCCAGGAAATAGAGCTGTAAGGACCTTAAAGCAGTATTTGAAACACTAGAACTCCTGAAATGTAGCAGTAAACTGTAAAACATAGTCTGAAGTCAAGTGTATGAGGGTTCTCAACTGCATAGAAGAGTGTACAATGGTGTTTGTAAGGGCACAAAAGTTATTCATGTAGAACAGTAAGCAACATATAAGACAGTGCCAGAAACCAATGCGAATTCAAAAGATAATAGCACTTAGTTAGAGAATAGTGAGAGAACAAGTGGAAAACCCTTCTCTATGTCAAGCTACAATATAGAAATAACGTATTATGATTCCAGAAATGCTTCAGATAGATCAACAAGCACGTTAAAGTAGTATTTGACCAATAGAAATCCTGAAAAGGAGCAATAAACTATAAAACAATGTTGAAAGACAAGTGTATTCGGGTTCTCGAGAGCAGAGAAGAGAGAACAATTGTGTTTGTACATGCAGGGAAGATATGGAAGTAGAACAGTAAGCCATTTATAGGATACTGCCAGAAACCACCGCGAATTCAAAGGAAAATAGAGGTTAATTCAACAGAATAGTTAGAGAACAAGTAGAAAACACTTCTCTATGTCAAGCTACAGTAGATAAATAACTTAGTAGGATACCAGAAATCCTTCAGGAAGATCAACAAGCACTTTAAAGTAGTATTTCACCACTAGAATTCCTGTAAAGGAGCAAAAAACTGTAAAAGAAATTTAAAGGGATTGCACGAGGGTACTCAACAGCAGAGAAGAGAGTACAATGGTTTTTATACATACAGGGAAAATATTTAAGTAGAACAGTGAGCTACTTGTGGGAGAGTGCCAGAAATCACTGCAAAATTAAAGGAAAATAGGAGTCAATGGCACAGAATAGTTGGATAATAAGTAGATACGAGTTCTCAATAACAGGCAATAGTATAGAAAGAATTTCGTACGAAGCGGGATATCCAGTAAATTAAGCAGTAAAGCACTTAAACCATGATTTGAAACACTAAAATTGCTAAAATGTACCAGTAAACTGTAAAATATACTTTGAAGGCAAGTGTATGAGGGTTCTCAACTGCATAGAACACTGTACAATGGTGTTTGTACCTGCACAAAGGTTATTCATGTAGAACAGTAAGCGACATACAGGACAGTGCCAGAAACCAATGCGAGTTCAAAGGAAAATAGCAGTGCTTTAGAGAAGACTCAGAAAACAAGTGGAAAACGCTTCTCTAGGTCAAGCTACAGTATAGGATTAACTTAGTATGATACCAGAAATCCTTCAGGTAGATCAACAAGCTCTTTAAAGTAGTATTAGACCACTGGAATTCCTGAAAAGGAGCAATGAAGTGTAAAACAAAGTTGAAAGCCAAGTGTATTAGGGTTCTCAACAGCAGAGAAGAGAGAACAATCGTGTTTGTAAATGCAGGGAAGTTTTTTAATAAGAACAGTAATCCACTTATAGGACAGGGCCAGAAACCATTGAGAATTCAAAGGAAAATAGCAGTTAACTCAACAGAATAGTTAGAGAACAAGTGGAAAACACTACTCTATGTCAACCTACAGTATAGAAATAACTTAGTATGATACCAGAAATAATTCAGATAGACCAACAAGCACTTTAAAGAAGTATTTGACCACTAGAATGCCTGAAAAAGAGCAATAAACTATAAAACAAAGTTGAAAGACATGTGTATTAGGGTTCTCAACAGCAGAGAAGAGCAAATAATTGTGTTTGTACATGCAGGGAAGATATTTAAGTAGAACAGTAAGCCACTTACAGGAGAGTGCCAGAAACTAGTCCAAAATCAGAGGAAAATAGCAGTCAATGGCACAGAACACTTAGAGAACAAGTACATAAGATTTCTCAATAACAGGCAATAGTATAGAAAGAATTTCGTACGTAGCGGGACCTCCAGGAAATAGAGAAGTAAGGACGGTAAACCAGTATTTGAAACACTGTAACTGCGGAAATGTAGAAGTAAACTGTAAAACGTAGTCTGAAGACAAGTGTGTGAGGGTTCTATACTGCATAGTAGAGTGTACAATGCTGTTTGTACATGCACAAAGGTTATTCATGTAGAGCAGTAAGCGCCATATGAGAGAGTGGCAGAAACCAATGCGAATTCAAGGAAAATAGCAGTAAGTTAGAGAAGACTTAGAGAATAAGTGGAAAACGTTTCTCTATGTCAAGCTACAGTATAGAAATAACTGAGTATGATACCGGAAATCCTTCAGGTGGAGCAACAAGCACTTTAAAGTAGTTTTTGAACACTAGAATTCCTGAAAAGGAGCAATAAATTGTAAAACAAAGTTGAAAGGCAAGTGTATTAGGGTTCTCAACAGCAGAGAAGAGAGAACCATTGCGTTTGTACATGCAGGGAATTTATTTAGGTAGAACAGTAAACCACTTATAGGAGAGTGCCAGAAAGCAGTCCAAAATCTGAGAAAAATGGCACTCAATGGCACAGAATAGTGAGAGAAAAAGAAGATAAGAGTTCTCAATGACAGACAACAGTATCGAAAGAATTCCGTACGAAGCGGGATATCCAGGAAATAGAGCTGTAAGGACCTTAAAGCAGTATTTGAAACACTAGAACTCCTGAAATGTAGCAGTAAACTGTAAAACATAGTCTGAAGACAAGTGTATGAGGGTTCTCAACTGCATAGAAGAGTGTACAATGGTGTTTGTACGGGCACAAAAGTTATTCATGTAGAACAGTAAGCGACATATAAGACAGTGCCAGAAACCAATGCGAATTCAAAAGATAATAGCACTTAGTTAGAGAATAGTGAGAGAACAAGTGGAAAACCCTTCTCTATGTCAAGCTACAATATAGAAATAACGTATTATGATTCCAGAAATGCTTCAGATAGATCAACAAGCACGTTAAAGTAGTATTTGACAAATAGAAATCCTGAAAAGGAGCAATAAACTATAAAACAATGTTGAAAGACAAGTGTATTCGGGTTCTCGAGAGCAGAGAAGAGAGAACAATTGTGTTTGTACATGCAGGGAAGATATGGAAGTAGAACAGTAAGCCATTTATAGGATACTGCCGGAAACCACCGCGAATTCAAAGGAAAATAGAGGTTAATTCAACAGAATAGTTAGAGAACAAGTAGAAAACACTTCTCTATGTCAAGCTACAGTAGATAAATAACTTAGTAGGATACCAGAAATCCTTCAGGAAGATCAACAAGCACTTTAAAGTAGTATTTCACCACTAGAATTCCTGTAAAGGAGCAATAAACTGTAAAAGAAATTTAAAGGGAGTGCACGAGGGTACTCCACAGCAGAGAAGAGAGTACAATGGTTTTTATACATACAGGGAAAATATTTAAGTAGAACAGTGAGCTACTTATGGGAGAGTGAAAGAAATCACTGCAAAATTAAAGGAAAATAGGCGTCAATGGCACAGAATAGTTGGATAATCAGTAGATACGAGTTCTCAATAACAGGCAATAGTATAGAAAGAATTTCGTACGAGGCGGGATATCCAGTAAATTAAGCAGTAAGGACCTTAAACCAGTATTTGAAACACTAAAATTGCTATAATGTACCAGTAAACTGTAAAATATAGTTTGTAGGCAAGTGTATGAGGGTTCTCAACTGCATAGAACAGTGTACAATTGTGTATGTACCTGCACAAAGGTTATTCATGTAGAACAGTAAGCGACTTACAGGACAGTGCCAGAAACCAATGCGAGTTCAAAGGAAAATAGCCGTGCGTTAGAGAAGACTTAGAGAACAAGTGGAAAACGCTTCTCTAGGTCAAGCTACAGTATAGAAATAACTTAGTATGATACCAGAAATCCTTCAGGTAGATCAACAAGCACTTTAAAGTAGTATTAGACCACTTGAATTCCTGAAAAGGAGCAATAAAATATAAAACAAAGTTGAAAGCCAAGTTTATTAGGGTTCTCAACAGCAGAGAAGAGAGAACAATCGTGTTTGTAAATGCAGGGAAGTTTTTTAATAAGAACAGTAATCCACTTATAGGACAGGGCCAGAAACCACTGAGAATTCAAAGGAAAATAGCAGTTAACTCAACAGAATAGTTGGAGAACAAGTGGAAAACACTACTCTATGTCAACCTACAGTATAGAAATAACTTAGTATGATACCAGAAATAATTCAGATAGACCAACAAGCACTTTAAAGAAGTATTTGACCACTAGAATGCCTGAAAAAGAGCAATAAACTATAAAACAAAGTTGAAAGACATGTGTATTAGGGTTCTCAACAGCAGAGAAGAGCAAACAATTGTGTTTGTACATGCAGGGAAGATATTTAAGTAGAACAGTAAGCCACTTACAGGAGAGTGCCAGAAACCAGTCCAAAATCAGAGGAAAATAGCAGTCAATGGCACAGAACACTTAGAGAACAAGTACATAAGATTTCTCAATAGCAGGCAATAGTATAGAAAGAATTTCGTACGAAGCGGGACATCCAGGAACTAGAGCAGTAAGGACGGTCAACCAGTATTTGAAACACTGTAACTGCGGAAATGTAGAAGTAAACTGTAAAACGTAGTCTGAAGACAAGTGTGTGAGGGTTCTATAATGCATAGTAGAGTGTACAATGCTGTTTGTACATGCACAAAGGTTATTCATGTAGAGCAGTAAGCGCCATATGAGAGAGTGGCAGATACCAATGCGAATTCAAGGAAAATAGCAGTAAGTTAGAGAAGACTTAGAGAATAAGTGGAAAACGTTTCTCTATGTCAAGCTACAGTATAGAAATAACTGAGTATGATACCGGAAATCCTTCAGGTGGAGCAACAAGCACTTTAAAGTAGTTTTTGAACACTAGAATTCCTGCAAAGGAGCAATAAATTGTAAAACAAAGTTGAAAGGCAAGTGTATTAGGGTTCTCAACAGCAGAGAAGAGAGAAAAATTGCGTTTGTACATGCAGGGAATTTATTTAGGTAGAACAGTAAACCACTTATAGGAGAGTGCCAGAAAGCAGTCCAAAATCAGAGAAAAATGGCACTCAATGACACAGAATAGTGAGAGAACAAGTAGATAAGAGTTCTCAATGACAGGCAATAGTATCGAAAGAATTCCGTACGAAGCGGGATATCCAGGAAATAGAGCTGTAAGGACCTTAAAGCAGTATTTGAAACACTAGAACTCCTGAAATGTAGCAGTAAACTGTAAAACATAGTCTGAAGTCAAGTGTATGAGGGTTCTCAACTGCATAGAAGAGTGTACAATGGTGTTTGTAAGGGCACAAAAGTTATTCATGTAGAACAGTAAGCGACATATAAGACAGTGCCAGAAACCAATGCGAATTCAAAAGATAATAGCACTTAGTTAGAGAATAGTGAGAGAACAAGTGGAAAACCCTTCTCTGTGTCAAGCTACAATATAGAAATAACGTATTATGATTCCAGAAATGCTTCAGATAGATCAACAAGCACGTTAAAGTAGTATTTGACAAATAGAAATCCTGAAAAGGAGCAATAAACTATAAAACAATGTTGAAAGACAAGTGTATTTGGGTTCTCGAGAGCAGAGAAGAGAGAACAATTGTGTTTGTACATGCAGGGAAGATATGGAAGTAGAACAGTAAGCCATTTATAGGATACTGCCAGAAACCACCGCGAATTCAAAGGAAAATAGAGGTTAATTCAACAGAATAGTTAGAGAACAAGTAGAAAACACTTCTCTATGTCAAGCTACAGTAGATAAATAACTTAGTAGGATACCAGAAATCCTTCAGGAAGATCAACAAGCACTTTAAAGTAGTATTTCACCACTAGAATTCCTGTAAAGGAGCAATAAACTGTAAAAGAAATTTAAAGGGAGTGCACGAGGGTACTCAACAGCAGAGAAGAGAGTACAATGGTTTTTATACATACAGGGAAAATATTTAAGTAGAACAGTGAGCTACTTATGGGAGAGTGAAAGAAATCACTGCAAAATTAAAGGAAAATAGGCGTCAATGGCACAGAATAGTTGGATAATCAGTAGATACGAGTTCTCAATAACAGGCAATAGTATAGAAAGAATTTCGTACGAGGCGGGATATCCAGTAAATTAAGCAGTAAGGACCTTAAACCAGTATTTGAAACACTAAAATTGCTATAATGTACCAGTAAACTGTAAAATATAGTTTGTAGGCAAGTGTATGAGGGTTCTCAACTGCATAGAACAGTGTACAATTGTGTATGTACCTGCACAAAGGTTATTCATGTAGAACAGTAAGCGACTTACAGGACAGTGCCAGAAACCAATGCGAATTCAAAGGAAAATAGCCGTGCGTTAGAGAAGACTTAGAGAACAAGTGGAAAACGCTTCTCTAGGTCAAGCTACAGTATAGAAATAACTTAGTATGATACCAGAAATCCTTCAGGTAGATCAACAAGCACTTTAAAGTAGTATTAGACCACTTGAATTCCTGAAAAGGAGCAATAAAATATAAAACAAAGTTGAAAGCCAAGTTTATTAGGGTTCTCAACAGCAGAGAAGAGAGAACAATCGTGTTTGTAAATGCAGGGAAGTTTTTTAATAAGAACAGTAATCCACTTATAGGACAGGGCCAGAAACCACTGAGAATTCAAAGGAAAATAGCAGTTAACTCAACAGAATAGTTGGAGAACAAGTGGAAAACACTACTCTATGTCAACCTACAGTATAGAAATAACTTAGTATGATACCAGAAATAATTCAGATAGACCAACAAGCACTTTAAAGAAGTATTTGACCACTAGAATGCCTGAAAAAGAGCAATAAACTATAAAACAAAGTTGAAAGACATGTGTATTAGGGTTCTCAACAGCAGAGAAGAGCAAACAATTGTGTTTGTACATGCAGGGAAGATATTTAAGTAGAACAGTAAGCCACTTACAGGAGAGTGCCAGAAACCAGTCCAAAATCAGAGGAAAATAGCAGTCAATGGCACAGAACACTTAGAGAACAAGTACATAAGATTTCTCAATAACAGGCAATAGTATAGAAAGAATTTCGTACGTAGCGGGACATCCAGGAAATAGAGCAGTAAGGACGGTAAACCAGTATTTGCAACACTGTAACTGCGGAAATGTAGAAGTAAACTGTAAAACGTAGTCTGAAGACAAGTGTGTGAGGGTTCTATACTGCATAGTAGAGTGTACAATGCTGTTTGTACATGCACAAAGGTTATTCATGTAGAGCAGTAAGCGCCATATGAGAGAGTGGCAGAAACCAATGCGAATTCAAGGAAAATAGCAGTTAGAGAAGACTTAGAGAATAAGTGGAAAACGTTTCTCTATGTCAAGCTACAGTATAGAAATAACTGAGTATGATACCGGAAATCCTTCAGGTGGAGCAACAAGCACTTTAAAGTAGTTTTTGAACACTAGAATTCCTGAAAAGGAGCAATAAATTGTAAAACAAAGTTGAAAGGCAAGTGTATTAGGGTTCTCAACAGCAGAGAAGAGAGAACCATTGCGTTTGTACATGCAGGGAATTTATTTAGGTAGAACAGTAAACCACTTATAGGAGAGTGCCAGAAAGCAGTCCAAAATCTGAGAAAAATGGCACTCAATGGCACAGAATAGTGAGAGAACAAGTAGATAAGAGTTCTCAATGACAGACAACAGTATCGAAAGAATTCCGTACGAAGCGGGATATCCAGGAAATAGAGCTGTAAGGACCTTAAAGCAGTATTTGAAACACTAGAACTCCTGAAATGTAGCAGTAAACTGTAAAACATAGTCTGAAGACAAGTGTATGAGGGTTCTCAACTGCATAGAAGAGTGTACAATGGTGTTTGTAAGGGCACAAAAGTTATTCATGTAGAACAGTAAGCGACATATAAGACAGTGCCAGAAACCAATGCGAATTCAAAAGATAATAGCACTTAGTTAGAGAATAGTGAGAGAACAAGTGGAAAACCCTTCTCTATGTCAAGCTACAATATAGAAATAACGTATTATGATTCCAGAAATGCTTCAGATAGATCAACAAGCACGTTAAAGTAGTATTTGACCAATAGAAATCCTGAAAAGGAGCAATAAACTATAAAACAATGTTGAAAGACAAGTGTATTCGGGTTCTCGAGAGCAGAGAAAAGAGAACAATTGTGTTTGTACATGCAGGGAAGATATGGAAGTAGAACAGTAAGCCATTTATAGGATACTGCCAGAAACCACCGCGAATTCAAAGGAAAATAGAAGTTAATTCAACAGAATAGTTAGAGAACAAGTAGAAAACACTTCTCTATGTCAAGCTACAGTAGATAAATAACTTAGTAGGATACCAGAAATCCTTCAGGAAGATCAACAAGCACTTTAAAGTAGTATTTCACCACTAGAATTCCTGTAAAGGAGCAATAAACTGTAAAACAAATTTAAAGGGAGTGCACGAGGGTTCTCAACAGCAGATTAGAGAGTACAATGGTTTTTATACATACAGGGAAAATATTTAAGTAGAACAGTGAGCTACTTGTGGGAGAGTGCCAGAAATCACTGCAAAATTAAAGGAAAATAGGAGTCAATGGCACAGAATAGTTGGATAATAAGTAGATACGAGTTCTCAATAACAGGCAATAGTATAGAAAGAATTTCGTACGAAGCGGGATATCCAGTAAATTAAGCAGTAAAGCACTTAAACCATGATTTGAAACACTAAAATTGCTAAAATGTACCAGTAAACTGTAAAATACACTTTGAAGGCAAGTGTATGAGGGTTCTCAACTGCATAGAACAGTGTACAATGGTGTTTGTACCTGCACAAAGGTTATTCATGTAGAACAGTAAGCGACATACAGGACAGTGCCAGAAACCAATGCGAGTTCAAAGGAAAATAGCAGTGCTTTAGAGAAGACTCAGAGAACAAGTGAAAAACGCTTCTCTAGGTCAAGCTACAGTATAGAAATAACTTAGTATGATACCAACAATCCTTCAGGTAGATCAACAAGCTCTTTAAAGTAGTATTAGACCACTGGAATTCCTGAAAAGGAGCAATGAAGTGTAAAACAAAGTTGAAAGCCAAGTGTATTAGGGTTCTCAACAGCAGAGAAGAGAGAACAATCGTGTTTGTAAATGCAGGGAAGTTTTTTAATAAGAACAGTAATCCACTTACAGGACAGGGCCAGAAACCATTGAGAATTCAAAGGAAAATAGCAGTTAATTCAACAGAATAGTTAGAGAACAAGTGGAAAACACTACTCTATGTCAACCTACAGTATAGAAATAACTTAGTATGATACCAGAAATAATTCAGATAGACCAACAAGCACTTTAAAGAAGTATTTGACCACTAGAATGCCTGAAAAAGAGCAATAAACTATAAAACAAAGTTGAAAGACATGTGTATTAGGGTTCTCAACAGCAGAGAAGAGCAAACAAATGTGTTTGTACATGCAGGGAAGATATTTAAGTAGAACAGTAAGCCACTTACAGGAGAGTGCCAGAAACCAGTCCAAAATCAGAGGAAAATAGCAGTCAATGGCACAGAACACTTAGAGAACAAGTACATAAGATTTCTCAATAGCAGGCAATAGTATAGAAAGAATTTCGTACGAAGCGGGACATCCAGGAAATAGAGCAGTAAGGACGGTCAACGAGTATTTGAAACACTGTAACTGCGGAAATGTAGAAGTAAACTGTAAAACGTAGTCTGAAGACAAGTGTGTGAGGGTTCTATACTGCATAGTAGAGTGTACAATGCTGTTTGTACATGCACAAAGGTTATTCATGTAGAGCAGTAAGCGCCATATGAGAGAGTGGCAGATACCAATGCGAATTCAAGGAAAATAGCAGTAAGTTAGAGAAGACTTAGAGAATAAGTGGAAAACGTTTCTCTATGTCAAGCTACAGTATAGAAATAACTGAGTATGATACCGGAAATCCTTCAGGTCGAGCAACAAGCACTTTAAAGTAGTTTTTGAACACTAGAATTCCTGCAAAGGAGCAATAAATTGTAAAACAAAGTTGAAAGGCAAGTGTATTAGGGTTCTCAACAGCAGAGAAGAGAGAACAATTGCGTTTGTACATGCAGGGAATTTATTTAGGTAGAACAGTAAACCACTTATAGGAGAGTGCCAGAAACCAGTCCAAAATCAGAGAAAAATGGCACTCAATGGCACAGAATAGTGAGAGAACAAGTAGATAAGAGTTCTCAATGACAGGCAATAGTAGCGAAAGAATTCCGTACGAAGCGGGATATCCAGGAAATAGAGCTGTAAGGACCTTAAAGCAGTATTTGAAACACTAGAACTCCTGAAATGTAGCAGTAAACTGTAAAACATAGTCTGAAGACAAGTGTATGAGGGTTCTCAACTGCATAGAAGAGTGTACAATGGTGTTTGTACGGGCACAAAAGTTATTCATGTAGAACAGTAAGCGACATATAAGACAGTGCCAGAAACCAATGCGAATTCAAAAGATAATAGCACTTAGTTAGAGAATAGTGACAGAACAAGTGGAAAACCCTTCTCTATGTCAAGCTACAATATAGAAATAACGTATTATGATTCCAGAAATGCTTCAGATAGATCAACAAGCATGTTAAAGTAGTATTTGACCAATAGAAATCCTGAAAAGGAGCAATAAACTATAAAACAATGTTGAAAGACAAGTGTATTCGGGTTCTCGAGAGCAGAGAGAACAATTGTGTTTGTACATGCAGGGAAGATATGGAAGTAGAACAGTAAGCCATTTATAGGATACTGCCAGAAACCACCGCGAATTCAAAGGAAAATAGAGGTTAATTCAACAGAATAGTTAGAGAACAAGTAGAAAACACTTCTCTATGTCAAGCTACAGTAGATAAATAACTTAGTAGGATACCAGAAATCCTTCAGGAAGATCAACAAGCACTTTAAAGTAGTATTTCACCACTAGAATTCCTGTAAAGGAGCAATAAACTATAAAAGAAATTTAAAGGGAGTGCACGAGGGTACTCAACAGCAGAGAAGAGAGTACAATGGTTTTTATACATACAGGGAAAATATTTAAGTAGAACAGTGAGCTACTTATGGGAGGGTGAAAGAAATCACTGCAAAATTAAAGGAAAATAGGAGTCAATGGCACAGAATAGTTGGATAATCAGTAGATACGAGTTCTCAATAACAGGCAATAGTATAGAAAGAATTTCGTACGAGGCGGGATATCCAGTAAATTAAGCAGTAAGGACCTTAAACCAGTATTTGAAACACTAAAATTGCTATAATGTACCAGTAAACTGTAAAATATAGTTTGTAGGCAAGTGTATGAGGGTTTTCAACTGCATAGAACAGTGTACAATTGTGTATGTACCTGCACAAAGGTTATTCATGTAGAACAGTAAGCGACTTACAGGACAGTGCCAGAAACCAATGCGAATTCAAAGGAAAATAGCAGTGCGTTAGAGAAGACTTAGAGAACAAGTGGAAAACGCTTCTCTAGGTCAAGCTACAGTACAGAAATAACTTAGTATGATACCAGAAATCCTTCAGGTAGATCAACAAGCACTTTAAAGTAGTATTAGACCACTGGAATTCCTGAAAAGGAGCAATGAAGTGTAAAACAAAGTTGAAAGCCAAGTGTATTAGGGTTCTCAACAGCAGAGAAGAGAGAACAATCGTGTTTGTAAATGCAGGGAAGTTTTTTAATAAGAACAGTAATCCACTTATAGGACAGGGCCAGAAACCACTGAGAATTCAAAGGAAAATAGCAGTTAACTCAACAGAATAGTTGGAGAACAAGTGGAAAACACTACTCTATGTCAACCTACAGTATAGAAATAACTTAGTATGATACCAGAAATAATTCAGATAGACCAACAAGCACTTTAAAGAAGTATTTGACCACTAGAATGCCTGAAAAAGAGCAATAAACTATAAAACAAAGTTGAAAGACATGTGTATTAGGGTTCTCAACAGCAGAGAAGAGCAAACAATTGTGTTTGTACATGCAGGGAAGATATTTAAGTAGAACAGTAAGCCACTTACAGGAGAGTGCCAGAAACCAGTCCAAAATCAGAGGAAAATAGCAGTCAATGGCACAGAACACTTAGAGAACAAGTACATAAGATTTCTCAATAGCAGGCAATAGTATAGAAAGAATTTCGTACGAAGCGGGACATCCAGGAAATAGAGCAGTAAGGACGGTCAACCAGTATTTGAAACACTGTAACTGCGGAAATGTAGAAGTAAACTGTAAAAAGTAGTCTGAAGACAAGTGTGTGAGGGTTCTATACTGCATAGTAGAGTGTACAATGCTGTTTGTACATGCACAAAGGTTATTCATGTAGAGCAGTAAGCGCCATATGAGAGAGTGGCAGAAACCAATGCGAATTCAAGGAAAATAGCAGTAAGTTAGAGAAGACTTAGAGAATAAGTGGAAAACGTTTCTCTATGTCAAGCTACAGTATAGAAATAACTGAGTATGATACCGGAAATCCTTCAGGTGGAGCAACAAGCACTTTAAAGTAGTTTTTGAACACTAGAATTCCTGAAAAGGAGCAATAAATTGTAAAACAAAGTTGAAAGGCAAGTGTATTAGGGTTCTCAACAGCAGAGAAGAGAGAACCATTGCGTTTGTACATGCAGGGAATTTATTTAGGTAGAACAGTAAACCACTTATAGGAGAGTGCCAGAAAGCAGTCCAAAATCTGAGAAAAATGGCACTCAATGGCACAGAATAGTGAGAGAACAAGTAGATAAGAGTTCTCAATGACAGACAACAGTATCGAAAGAATTCCGTACGAAGCGGGATATCCAGGAAATAGAGCTGTAAGGACCTTAAAGCAGTATTTGAAACACTAGAACTCCTGAAATGTAGCAGTAAACTGTAAAACATAGTCTGAAGACAAGTGTATGAGGGTTCTCAACTGCATAGAAGAGTGTACAATGGTGTTTGTAAGGGCACAAAAGTTATTCATGTAGAACAGTAAGCGACATATAAGACAGTGCCAGAAACCAATGCGAATTCAAAAGATAATAGCACTTAGTTAGAGAATAGTGAGAGAACAAGTGGAAAACCCTTCTCTATGTCAAGCTACAATATAGAAATAACGTATTATGATTCCAGAAATGCTTCAGATAGATCAACAAGCACGTTAAAGTAGTATTTGACCAATAGAAATCCTGAAAAGGAGCAATAAACTATAAAACAATGTTGAAAGACAAGTGTATTCGGGTTCTCGAGAGCAGAGAAAAGAGAACAATTGTGTTTGTACATGCAGGGAAGATATGGAAGTAGAACAGTAAGCCATTTATAGGATACTGCCAGAAACCACCGCGAATTCAAAGGAAAATAGAAGTTAATTCAACAGAATAGTTAGAGAACAAGTAGAAAACACTTCTCTATGTCAAGCTACAGTAGATAAATAACTTAGTAGGATACCAGAAATCCTTCAGGAAGATCAACAAGCACTTTAAAGTAGTATTTCACCACTAGAATTCCTGTAAAGGAGCAATAAACTGTAAAACAAATTTAAAGGGAGTGCACGAGGGTTCTCAACAGCAGAGAAGAGAGTACAATGGTTTTTATACATACAGGGAAAATATTTAAGTAGAACAGTGAGCTACTTGTGGGAGAGTGCCAGAAATCACTGCAAAATTAAAGGAAAATAGGAGTCAATGACACAGAATAGTTGGATAATAAGTAGATACGAGTTCTCCATAACAGGCAATAGTATAGAAAGAATTTCGTACGAAGCGGGACATCCAGGAACTAGAGCAGTAAGGACGGTCAACCAGTATTTGAAACACTGTAACTGCGGAAATGTAGAAGTAAACTGTAAAACGTAGTCTGAAGACAAGTGTGTGAGGGTTCTATACTGCATAGTAGAGTGTACAATGCTGTTTGTACATGCACAAAGGTTATTCATGTAGAGCAGTAAGCGCCATATGAGAGAGTGGCAATTACCAATGCGAATTCAAGGAAAATAGCAGTAAGTTAGAGAAGACTTAGAGAATAAGTGGAAAACGTTTCTCTATGTCAAGCTACAGTATAGAAATAACTGAGTATGATACCGGAAATCCTTCAGGTCGAGCAACAAGCACTTTAAAGTAGTTTTTGAACACTAGAATTCCTGCAAAGGAGCAATAAATTGTAAAACAAAGTTGAAAGGCAAGTGTATTAGGGTTCTCAACAGCAGAGAAGAGAGAACAATTGCGTTTGTACATGCAGGGAATTTATTTAGGTAGAACAGTAAACCACTTATAGGAGAGTGCCAGAAAGCAGTCCAAAATCAGAGAAAAATGGCACTCAATGACACAGAATAGTGAGAGAACAAGTAGATAAGAGTTCTCAATGACAGGCAATAGTATCGAAAGAATTCCGTACGAAGCGGGATATCCAGGAAATAGAGCTGTAAGGACCTTAAAGCAGTATTTGAAACACTAGAACTCCTGAAATGTAGCAGTAAACTGTAAAACATAGTCTGAAGTCAAGTGTATGAGGGTTCTCAACTGCATAGAAGAGTGTACAATGGTGTTTGTAAGGGCACAAAAGTTATTCATGAAGAACAGTAAGCGACATATAAGACAGTGCCAGAAACCAATGCGAATTCAAAAGATAATAGCACTTAGTTAGAGAATAGTGAGAGAACAAGTGGAAAACCCTTCTCTATGTCAAGCTACAATATAAAAATAACGTATTATGATTCCAGAAATGCTTCAGATAGATCAACAAGCACGTTAAAGTAGTATTTGACAAATAGAAATCCTGAAAAGGAGCAATAAACTATAAAACAATGTTGAAAGACAAGTGTATTCGGGTTCTCGAGAGCAGAGAAGAGAGAACAATTGTGTTTGTACATGCAGGGAAGATATGGAAGTAGAACAGTAAGCCATTTATAGGATACTGCCAGAAACCACCGCGAATTCAAAGGAAAATAGAGGTTAATTCAACAGAATAGTTAGAGAACAAGTAGAAAACACTTCTCTATGTCAAGCTACAGTAGATAAATAACTTAGTAGGATACCAGAAATCCTTCAGGAAGATCAACAAGCACTTTAAAGTAGTATTTCACCACTAGAATTCCTGTAAAGGAGCAATAAACTGTAAAAGAAATTTAAAGGGAGTGCACGAGGGTACTCAACAGCAGAGAAGAGAGTACAATGGTTTTTATACATACAGGGAAAATATTTAAGTAGAACAGTGAGCTACTTATGGGAGAGTGAAAGAAATCACTGCAAAATTAAAGGAAAATAGGCGTCAATGGCACAGAATAGTTGGATAATCAGTAGATACGAGTTCTCAATAACAGGCAATAGTATAGAAAGAATTTCGTACGAGGCGGGATATCCAGTAAATTAAGCAGTAAGGACCTTAAACCAGTATTTGAAACACTAAAATTGCTATAATGTACCAGTAAACTGTAAAATATAGTTTGTAGGCAAGTGTATGAGGGTTCTCAACTGCATAGAACAGTGTACAATTGTGTATGTACCTGCACAAAGGTTATTCATGTAGAACAGTAAGCGACTTACAGGACAGTGCCAGAAACCAATGCGAATTCAAAGGAAAATAGCAGTGCGTTAGAGAAGACTTAGAGAACAAGTGGAAAACGCTTCTCTAGGTCAAGCTACAGTATAGAAATAACTTAGTATGATACCAGAAATCCTTCAGGTAGATCAACAAGCACTTTAGAGTAGTATTAGACCACTGGAATTCCTGAAAAGGAGCAATAAAGTATAAAACAAAGTTGAAAGCCAAGTTTATTAGGGTTCTCAACAGCAGAGAAGAGAGAACAATCGTGTTTGTAAATGCAGGGAAGTTTTTTAATAAGAACAGTAATCCACTTATAGGACAGGGCCAGAAACCACTGAGAATTCAAAGGAAAATAGCAGTTAACTCAACAGAATAGTTGGAGAACAAGTGGAAAACACTACTCTATGTCAACCTACAGTATAGAAATAACTTAGTATGATACCAGAAATAATTCAGATAGACCAACAAGCATTTTAAAGAAGTATTTGACCACTAGAATGCCTGAAAAAGAGCAATAAACTATAAAACAAAGTTGAAAGACATGTGTATTAGGGTTCTCAACATCAGAGAAGAGCAAACAATTGTGTTTGTACATGCAGGGAAGATATTTAAGTAGAACAGTAAGCCACTTACAGGAGAGTGCCAGAAACCAGTCCAAAATCAGAGGAAAATAGCAGTCAATGGCACAGAACACTTAGAGAACAAGTACATAAGATTTCTCAATAACAGGCAATAGTATAGAAAGAATTTCGTACGTAGCGGGACATCCAGGAAATAGAGCAGTAAGGACGGTAAACCAGTATTTGCAACACTGTAACTGCGGAAATGTAGAAGTAAACTGTAAAACGTAGTCTGAAGACAAGTGTGTGAGGGTTCTATACTGCATAGTAGAGTGTACAATGCTGTTTGTACATGCACAAAGGTTATTCATGTAGAGCAGTAAGCGCCATATGAGAGAGTGGCAGAAACCAATGCGAATTCAAGGAAAATAGCAGTTAGAGAAGACTTAGAGAATAAGTGGAAAACGTTTCTCTATGTCAAGCTACAGTATAGAAATAACTGAGTATGATACCGGAAATCCTTCAGGTGGAGCAACAAGCACTTTAAAGTAGTTTTTGAACACTAGAATTCCTGAAAAGGAGCAATAAATTGTAAAACAAAGTTGAAAGGCAAGTGTATTAGGGTTCTCAACAGCAGAGAAGAGAGAACCATTGCATTTGTACATGCAGGGAATTTATTTAGGTAGAACAGTAAACCACTTATAGGAGAGTGCCAGAAAGCAGTCCAAAATCTGAGAAAAATGGCACTCAATGGCACAGAATAGTGAGAGAACAAGTAGATAAGAGTTCTCAATGACAGACAACAGTATCGAAAGAATTCCGTACTAAGCGGGATATCCAGGAAATAGAGCTGTAAGGACCTTAAAGCAGTATTTGAAACACTAGAACTCCTGAAATGTAGCAGTAAACTGTAAAACATAGTCTGAAGACAAGTGTATGAGGGTTCTCAACTGCATAGAAGAGTGTACAATGGTGTTTGTAAGGGCACAAAAGTTATTCATGTAGAACAGTAAGCGACATATAAGACAGTGCCAGAAACCAATGCGAATTCAAAAGATAATAGCACTTAGTTAGAGAATAGTGAGAGAACAAGTGGAAAACCCTTCTCTATGTCAAGCTACAATATAGAAATAACGTATTATGATTCCAGAAATGCTTCAGATAGATCAACAAGCACGTTAAAGTAGTATTTGACCAATAGAAATCCTGAAAAGGAGCAATAAACTATAAAACAATGTTGAAAGACAAGTGTATTCGGGTTCTCGAGAGCAGAGAAAAGAGAACAATTGTGTTTGTACATGCAGGGAAGATATGGAAGTAGAACAGTAAGCCATTTATAGGATACTGCCAGAAACCACCGCGAATTCAAAGGAAAATAGAAGTTAATTCAACAGAATAGTTAGAGAACAAGTAGAAAACACTTCTCTATGTCAAGCTACAGTAGATAAATAACTTAGTAGGATACCAGAAATCCTTCAGGAAGATCAACAAGCACTTTAAAGTAGTATTTCACCACTAGAATTCCTGTAAAGGAGCAATAAACTGTAAAACAAATTTAAAGGGAGTGCACGAGGGTTCTCAACAGCAGATTAGAGAGTACAATGGTTTTTATACATAAAGGGAAAATATTTAAGTAGAACAGTGAGCTACTTGTGGGAGAGTGCCAGAAATCACTGCAAAATTAAAGGAAAATAGGAGTCAATGGCACAGAATAGTTGGATAATAAGTAGATACGAGTTCTCAATAACAGGCAATAGTATAGAAAGAATTTCGTACGAAGCGGGATATCCAGTAAATTAAGCAGTAAAGCACTTAAACCATAATTTGAAACACTAAAATTGCTAAAATGTACCAGTAAACTGTAAAATACACTTTGAAGGCAAGTGTATGAGGGTTCTCAACTGCATAGAACAGTGTACAATGGTGTTTGTACCTGCACAAAGGTTATTCATGTAGAACAGTAAGCGACATACAGGACAGTGCCAGAAACCAATGCGAGTTCAAAGGAAAATAGCAGTGCTTTAGAGAAGACTCAGAGAACAAGTGAAAAACGCTTCTCTAGGTCAAGCTACAGTATAGAAATAACTTAGTATGATACCAACAATCCTTCAGGTAGATCAACAAGCTCTTTAAAGTAGTATTAGACCACTGGAATTCCTGAAAAGGAGCAATGAAGTGTAAAACAAAGTTGAAAGCCAAGTGTATTAGGGTTCTCAACAGCAGAGAAGAGAGAACAATCGTGTTTGTAAATGCAGGGAAGTTTTTTAATAAGAACAGTAATCCACTTATAGGACAGGGCCAGAAACCACTGAGAATTCAAAGGAAAATAGCAGTTAACTCAACAGAATAGTTGGAGAACAAGTGGAAAACACTACTCTATGTCAACCTACAGTATAGAAATAACTTAGTATGATACCAGAAATAATTCAGATAGACCAACAAGCACTTTAAAGAAGTATTTGACCACTAGAATGCCTGAAAAAGAGCAATAAACTATAAAACAAAGTTGAAAGACATGTGTATTAGGGTTCTCAACAGCAGAGAAGAGCAAACAATTGTGTTTGTACATGCAGGGAAGATATTTAAGTAGAACAGTAAGCCACTTACAGGAGAGTGCCAGAAACCAGTCCAAAATCAGAGGAAAATAGCAGTCAATGGCACAGAACACTTAGAGAACAAGTACATAAGATTTCTCAATAGCAGGCAATAGTATAGAAAGAATTTCGTACGAAGCGGGACATCCAGGAAATAGAGCAGTAAGGACGGTCAACCAGTATTTGAAACACTGTAACTGCGGAAATGTAGAAGTAAACTGTAAAACGTAGTCTGAAGACAAGTGTGTGAGGGTTCTATACTGCATAGTAGAGTGTACAATGCTGTTTGTACATGCACAAAGGTTATTCATGTAGAGCAGTAAGCGCCATATGAGAGAGTGGCAGAAACCAATGCGAATTCAAGGAAAATAGCAGTAAGTTAGAGAAGACTTAGAGAATAAGTGGAAAACGTTTCTCTATGTCAAGCTACAGTATAGAAATAACTGAGTATGATACCGGAAATCCTTCAGGTGGAGCAACAAGCACTTTAAAGTAGTTTTTGAACACTAGAATTCCTGAAAAGGAGCAATAAATTGTAAAACAAAGTTGAAAGGCAAGTGTATTAGGGTTCTCAACAGCAGAGAAGAGAGAACCATTGCGTTTGTACATGCAGGGAATTTATTTAGGTAGAACAGTAAACCACTTATAGGAGAGTGCCAGAAAGCAGTCCAAAATCTGAGAAAAATGGCACTCAATGGCACAGAATACTGAGAGAACAAGTAGATAAGAGTTCTCAATGACAGACAACAGTATCGAAAGAATTCCGTACGAAGCGGGATATCCAGGAAATAGAGCTGTAAGGACCTTAAAGCAGTATTTGAAACACTAGAACTCCTGAAATGTAGCAGTAAACTGTAAAACATAGTCTGAAGACAAGTGTATGAGGGTTCTCAACTGCATAGAAGAGTGTACAATGGTGTTTGTAAGGGCACAAAAGTTATTCATGTAGAACAGTAAGCGACATATAAGACAGTGCCAGAAACCAATGCGAATTCAAAAGATAATAGCACTTAGTTAGAGAATAGTGAGAGAACAAGTGGAAAACCCTTCTCTATGTCAAGCTACAATATAGAAATAACGTATTATGATTCCAGAAATGCTTCAGATAGATCAACAAGCACGTTAAAGTAGTATTTGACCAATAGAAATCCTGAAAAGGAGCAATAAACTATAAAACAATGTTGAAAGACAAGTGTATTCGGGTTCTCGAGAGCAGAGAAAAGAGAACAATTGTGTTTGCACATGCAGGGAAGATATGGAAGTAGAACAGTAAGCCATTTATAGGATACTGCCAGAAACCACCGCGAATTCAAAGGAAAATAGAAGTTAATTCAACAGAATAGTTAGAGAACAAGTAGAAAACACTTCTCTATGTCAAGCTACAGTAGATAAATAACTTAGTAGGATACCAGAAATCCTTCAGGAAGATCAACAAGCACTTTAAAGTAGTATTTCACCACTAGAATTCCTGTAAAGGAGCAATAAACTGTAAAACAAATTTAAAGGGAGTGCACGAGGGTTCTCAACAGCAGAGAAGAGAGTACAATGGTTTTTATACATACAGGGAAAATATTTAAGTAGAACAGTGAGCTACTTGTGGGAGAGTGCCAGAAATCACTGCAAAATTAAAGGAAAATAGGAGTCAATGACACAGAATAGTTGGATAATAAGTAGATACGAGTTCTCCATAACAGGCAATAGTATAGAAAGAATTTCGTACGAAGCGGGACATCCAGGAACTAGAGCAGTAAGGACGGTCAACCAGTATTTGAAACACTGTAACTGCGGAAATGTAGAAGTAAACTGTAAAACGTAGTCTGAAGACAAGTGTGTGAGGGTTCTATACTGCATAGTAGAGTGCACAATGCTGTTTGTACATGCACAAAGGTTATTCATGTAGAGCAGTAAGCGCCATATGAGAGAGTGGCAGATACCAATGCGAATTCAAGGAAAATAGCAGTAAGTTAGAGAAGACTTAGAGAATAAGTGGAAAACGTTTCTCTATGTCAAGCTACAGTATAGAAATAACTGAGTATGATACCGGAAATCCTTCAGGTCGAGCAACAAGCACTTTAAAGTAGTTTTTGAACACTAGAATTCCTGCAAAGGAGCAATAAATTGTAAAACAAAGTTGAAAGGCAAGTGTATTAGGGTTCTCAACAGCAGAGAAGAGAGAACAATTGCGTTTGTACATGCAGGGAATTTATTTAGGTAGAACAGTAAACCACTTATAGGAGAGTGCCAGAAAGCAGTCCAAAATCAGAGAAAAATGGCACTCAATGACACAGAATAGTGAGAGAACAAGTAGATAAGAGTTCTCAATGACAGGCAATAGTATCGAAAGAATTCCGTACGAAGCGGGATATCCAGGAAATAGAGCTGTAAGGACCTTAAAGCAGTATTTGAAACACTAGAACTCCTGAAATGTAGCAGTAAACTGTAAAACATAGTCTGAAGTCAAGTGTATGAGGGTTCTCAACTGCATAGAAGAGTGTACAATGGTGTTTGTAAGGGCACAAAAGTTATTCATGAAGAACAGTAAGCGACATATAAGACAGTGCCAGAAACCAATGCGAATTCAAAAGATAATAGCACTTAGTTAGAGAATAGTGAGAGAACAAGTGGAAAACCCTTCTCTATGTCAAGCTACAATATAGAAATAACGTATTATGATTCCAGAAATGCTTCAGATAGATCAACAAGCACGTTAAAGTAGTATTTGACAAATAGAAATCCTGAAAAGGAGCAATAAACTATAAAACAATGTTGAAAGACAAGTGTATTCGGGTTCTCGAGAGCAGAGAAGAGAGAACAATTGTGTTTGTACATGCAGGGAAGATATGGAAGTAGAACAGTAAGCCATTTATAAGATACTGCCAGAAACCACCGCGAATTCAAAGGAAAATAGAGGTTAATTCAACAGAATAGTTAGAGAACAAGTAGAAAACACTTCTCTATGTCAAGCTACAGTAGATAAATAACTTAGTAGGATACCAGAAATCCTTCAGGAAGATCAACAAGCACTTTAAAGTAGTATTTCACCACTAGAATTCCTGTAAAGGAGCAATAAACTGTAAAAGAAATTTAAAGGGAGTGCACGAGGGTACTCAACAGCAGAGAAGAGAGTACAATGGTTTTTATACATACAGGGAAAATATTTAAGTAGAACAGTGAGCTACTTATGGGAGAGTGAAAGAAATCACTGCAAAATTAAAGGAAAATAGGCGTCAATGGCACAGAATAGTTGGATAATCAGTAGATACGAGTTCTCAATAACAGGCAATAGTATAGAAAGAATTTCGTACGAGGCGGGATATCCAGTAAATTAAGCAGTAAGGACCTTAAACCAGTATTTGAAACACTAAAATTGCTATAATGTACCAGTAAACTGTAAAATATAGTTTGTAGGCAAGTGTATGAGGGTTCTCAACTGCATAGAACAGTGTACAATTGTGTATGTACCTGCACAAAGGTTATTCATGTAGAACAGTAAGCGACTTACAGGACAGTGCCAGAAACCAATGCGAATTCAAAGGAAAATAGCCGTGCGTTAGAGAAGACTTAGAGAACAAGTGGAAAACGCTTCTCTAGGTCAAGCTACAGTATAGAAATAACTTAGTATGATACCAGAAATCCTTCAGGTAGATCAACAAGCACTTTAAAGTAGTATTAGACCACTTGAATTCCTGAAAAGGAGCAATAAAGTATAAAACAAAGTTGAAAGCCAAGTTTATTAGGGTTCTCAACAGCAGAGAAGAGAGAACAATCGTGTTTGTAAATGCAGGGAAGTTTTTTAATAAGAACAGTAATCCACTTATAGGACAGGGCCAGAAACCACTGAGAATTCAAAGGAAAATAGCAGTTAACTCAACAGAATAGTTGGAGAACAAGTGGAAAACACTACTCTATGTCAACCTACAGTATAGAAATAACTTAGTATGATACCAGAAATAATTCAGATAGACCAACAAGCACTTTAAAGAAGTATTTGACCACTAGAATGCCTGAAAAAGAGCAATAAACTATAAAACAAAGTTGAAAGACATGTGTATTAGGGTTCTCAACAGCAGAGAAGAGCAAACAATTGTGTTTGTACATGCAGGGAAGATATTTAAGTAGAACAGTAAGCCACTTACAGGAGAGTGCCAGAAACCAGTCCAAAATCAGAGGAAAATAGCAGTCAATGGCACAGAACACTTAGAGAACAAGTACATAAGATTTCTCAATAACAGGCAATAGTATAGAAAGAATTTCGTAGGTAGCGGGACATCCAGGAAATAGAGCAGTAAGGACGGTAAACCAGTATTTGCAACACTGTAACTGCGGAAATGTAGAAGTAAACTGTAAAACGTAGTCTGAAGACAAGTGTGTGAGGGTTCTATACTGCATAGTAGAGTGTACAATGCTGTTTGTACATGCACAAAGGTTATTCATGTAGAGCAGTAAGCGCCATATGAGAGAGTGGCAGAAACCAATGCGAATTCAAGGAAAATAGCAGTTAGAGAAGACTTAGAGAATAAGTGGAAAACGTTTCTCTATGTCAAGCTACAGTATAGAAATAACTGAGTATGATACCGGAAATCCTTCAGGTGGAGCAACAAGCACTTTAAAGTAGTTTTTGAACACTAGAATTCCTGAAAAGGAGCAATAAATTGTAAAACAAAGTTGAAAGGCAAGTGTATTAGGGTTCTCAACAGCAGAGAAGAGAGAACCATTGCGTTTGTACATGCAGGGAATTTATTTAGGTAGAACAGTAAACCACTTATAGGAGAGTGCCAGAAAGCAGTCCAAAATCTGAGAAAAATGGCACTCAATGGCACAGAATAGTGAGAGAACAAGTAGATAAGAGTTCTCAATGACAGACAACAGTATCGAAAGAATTCCGTACTAAGCGGGATATCCAGGAAATAGAGCTGTAAGGACCTTAAAGCAGTATTTGAAACACTAGAACTCCTGAAATGTAGCAGTAAACTGTAAAACATAGTCTGAAGACAAGTGTATGAGGGTTCTCAACTACATAGAAGAGTGTACAATGGTGTTTGTAAGGGCACAAAAGTTATTCATGTAGAACAGTAAGCGACATATAAGACAGTGCCAGAAACCAATGCGAATTCAAAAGATAATAGCACTTAGTTAGAGAATAGTGAGAGAACAAGTGGAAAACCCTTCTCTATGTCAAGCTACAATATAGAAATAACGTATTATGATTCCAGAAATGCTTCAGATAGATCAACAAGCACGTTAAAGTAGTATTTGACCAATAGAAATCCTGAAAAGGAGCAATAAACTATAAAACAATGTTGAAAGACAAGTGTATTCGGGTTCTCGAGAGCAGAGAAAAGAGAACAATTGTGTTTGTACATGCAGGGAAGATATGGAAGTAGAACAGTAAGCCATTTATAGGATACTGCCAGAAACCACCGCGAATTCAAAGGAAAATAGAAGTTAATTCAACAGAATAGTTAGAGAACAAGTAGAAAACACTTCTCTATGTCAAGCTACAGTAGATAAATAACTTAGTAGGATACCAGAAATCCTTCAGGAAGATCAACAAGCACTTTAAAGTAGTATTTCACCACTAGAATTCCTGTAAAGGAGCAATAAACTGTAAAACAAATTTAAAGGGAGTGCACGAGGGTTCTCAACAGCAGATTAGAGAGTACAATGGTTTTTATACATAAAGGGAAAATATTTAAGTAGAACAGTGAGCTACTTGTGGGAGAGTGCCAGAAATCACTGCAAAATTAAAGGAAAATAGGAGTCAATGGCACAGAATAGTTGGATAATAAGTAGATACGAGTTCTCAATAACAGGCAATAGTATAGAAAGAATTTCGTACGAAGCGGGATATCCAGTAAATTAAGCAGTAAAGCACTTAAACCATGATTTGAAACACTAAAATTGCTAAAATGTACCAGTAAACTGTAAAATACACTTTGAAGGCAAGTGTATGAGGGTTCTCAACTGCATAGAACACTGTACAATGGTGTTTGTACCTGCACAAAGGTTATTCATGTAGAACAGTAAGCGACATACAGGACAGTGCCAGAAACCAATGCGAGTTCAAAGGAAAATAGCAGTGCTTTAGAGAAGACTCAGAGAACAAGTGAAAAACGCTTCTCTAGGTCAAGCTACAGTATAGAAATAACTTAGTATGATACCAACAATCCTTCAGGTAGATCAACAAGCTCTTTAAAGTAGTATTAGACCACTGGAATTCCTGAAAAGGAGCAATGAAGTGTAAAACAAAGTTGAAAGCCAAGTGTATTAGGGTTCTCAACAGCAGAGAAGAGAGAACAATCGTGTTTGTAAATGCAGGGAAGTTTTTTAATAAGAACAGTAATCCACTTACAGGACAGGGCCAGAAACCATTGAGAATTCAAAGGAAAATAGCAGTTAATTCAACAGAATAGTTAGAGAACAAGTGGAAAACACTACTCTATGTCAACCTACAGTATAGAAATAACTTAGTATGATACCAGAAATAATTCAGATAGACCAACAAGCACTTTAAAGAAGTATTTGACCACTAGAATGCCTGAAAAAGAGCAATAAACTATAAAACAAAGTTGAAAGACATGTGTATTAGGGTTCTCAACAGCAGAGAAGAGCAAACAAATGTGTTTGTACATGCAGGGAAGATATTTAAGTAGAACAGTAAGCCACTTACAGGAGAGTGCCAGAAACCAGTCCAAAATCAGAGGAAAATAGCAGTCAATGGCACAGAACACTTAGAGAACAAGTACATAAGATTTCTCAATAGCAGGCAATAGTATAGAAAGAATTTCGTACGAAGCGGGACATCCAGGAAATAGAGCAGTAAGGACGGTCAACGAGTATTTGAAACACTGTAACTGCGGAAATGTAGAAGTAAACTGTAAAACGTAGTCTGAAGACAAGTGTGTGAGGATTCTATACTGCATAGTAGAGTGTACAATGCTGTTTGAAAATGCACAAAGGTTATTCATGTAGAGCAGTAAGCACCATATGAGAGAGTGGCAGATACCAATGCGAATTCAAGGAAAATAGCAGTAAGTTAGAGAAGACTTAGAGAATAAGTGGAAAACGTTTCTCTATGTCAAGCTACAGTATAGAAATAACTGAGTATGATACCGGAAATCCTTCAGGTCGAGCAACAAGCACTTTAAAGTAGTTTTCGAACACTAGAATTCCTGAAAAGGAGCAATAAATTGTAAAACAAAGTTGAAAGGCAAGTGTATTAGGGTTCTCAACAGCAGAGAAGAGAGAACAATTGCGTTTGTACATGCAGGGAATTTATTTAGGTAGAACAGTAAACCACTTATAGGAGAGTGCCAGAAAGCAGTCCAAAATCTGAGAAAAATGGCACTCAATGGCACAGAATAGTGAGAGAACAAGTAGATAAGAGTTCTCAATGACAGACAACAGTATCGAAAGAATTCCGTACGAAGCGGGATATCCAGGAAATAGAGCTGTAAGGACCTTAAAGCAGTATTTGAAACACTAGAACTCCTGAAATGTAGCAGTAAACTGTAAAACATAGTCTGAAGACAAGTGTATGAGGGTTCTCAACTGCATAGAAGAGTGTACAATGGTGTTTGTAAGGGCACAAAAGTTATTCATGTAGAACAGTAAGCGACATATAAGACAGTGCCAGAAACCAATGCGAATTCAAAAGATAATAGCACTTAGTTAGAGAATAGTGAGAGAACAAGTGGAAAACCCTTCTCTATGTCAAGCTACAATATAGAAATAACGTATTATGATTCCAGAAATGCTTCAGATAGATCAACAAGCACGTTAAAGTAGTATTTGACCAATAGAAATCCTGAAAAGGAGCAATAAACTATAAAACAATGTTGAAAGACAAGTGTATTCGGGTTCTCGAGAGCAGAGAAAAGAGAACAATTGTGTTTGTACATGCAGGGAAGATATGGAAGTAGAACAGTAAGCCATTTATAGGATACTGCCAGAAACCACCGCGAATTCAAAGGAAAATAGAAGTTAATTCAACAGAATAGTTAGAGAACAAGTAGAAAACACTTCTCTATGTCAAGCTACAGTAGATAAATAACTTAGTAGGATACCAGAAATCCTTCAGGAAGATCAACAAGCACTTTAAAGTAGTATTTCACCACTAGAATTCCTGTAAAGGAGCAATAAACTGTAAAACAAATTTAAAGGGAGTGCACGAGGGTTCTCAACAGCAGATTAGAGAGTACAATGGTTTTTATACATACAGGGAAAATATTTAAGTAGAACAGTGAGCTACTTGTGGGAGAGTGCCAGAAATCACTGCAAAATTAAAGGAAAATAGGAGTCAATGGCACAGAATAGTTGGATAATAAGTAGATACGAGTTCTCAATAACAGGCAATAGTATAGAAAGAATTTCGTACGAAGCGGGATATCCAGGAAATTAAGCAGTAAAGCACTTAAACCATGATTTGAAACACTAAAATTGCTAAAATGTACCAGTAAACTGTAAAATACACTTTGAAGGCAAGTGTATGACGGTTCTCAACTGCATAGAACAGTGTACAATGGTGTTTGTACCTGCACAAAGGTTATTCATGTAGAACAGTAAGCGACTTACAGGACAGTGCCAGAAACCAATGCGAGTTCAAAGGAAAATAGCAGTGCTTTAGAGAAGACTCAGAGAACAAGTGAAAAACGCTTCTCTAGGTCAAGCTACAGTATAGAAATAACTTAGTATGATACCAACAATCCTTCAGGTAGATCAACAAGCTCTTTAAAGTAGTATTAGACCACTGGAATTCCTGAAAAGGAGCAATGAAGTGTAAAACAAAGTTGAAAGCCAAGTGTATTAGGGTTCTCAACAGCAGAGAAGAGAGAACAATCGTGTTTGTAAATGCAGGGAAGTTTTTTAATAAGAACAGTAATCCACTTACAGGACAGGGCCAGAAACCATTGAGAATTCAAAGGAAAATAGCAGTTAATTCAACAGAATAGTTAGAGAACAAGTGGAAAACACTACTCTATGTCAACCTACAGTATAGAAATAACTTAGTATGATACCAGAAATAATTCAGATAGACCAACAAGCACTTTAAAGAAGTATTTGACCACTAGAATGCCTGAAAAAGAGCAATAAACTATAAAACAAAGTTGAAAGACATGTGTATTAGGGTTCTCAACAGCAGAGAAGAGCAAACAAATGTGTTTGTACATGCAGGGAAGATATTTAAGTAGAACAGTAAGCCACTTACAGGAGAGTGCCAGAAACCAGTCCAAAATCAGAGGAAAATAGCAGTCAATGGCACAGAACACTTAGAGAACAAGTACATAAGATTTCTCAATAGCAGGCAATAGTATAGAAAGAATTTTGTACGAAGCGGGACATCCAGGAAATAGAGCAGTAAGGACGGTCAACGAGTATTTGAAACACTGTAACTGCGGAAATGTAGAAGTAAACTGTAAAACGTAGTCTGAAGACAAGTGTGTGAGGGTTCTATACTGCATAGTAGAGTGTACAATGCTGTTTGTACATGCACAAAGGTTATTCATGTAGAGCAGTAAGCGCCATATGAGAGAGTGGCAGATACCAATGCGAATTCAAGGAAAATAGCAGTAAGTTAGAGAAGACTTAGAGAATAAGTGGAAAACGTTTCTCTATGTCAAGCTACAGTATAGAAATAACTGAGTATGATACCGGAAATCCTTCAGGTCGAGCAACAAGCACTTTAAAGTAGTTTTCGAACACTAGAATTCCTGAAAAGGAGCAATAAATTGTAAAACAAAGTTGAAAGGCAAGTGTATTAGGGTTCTCAACAGCAGAGAAGAGAGAACAATTGCGTTTGTACATGCAGGGAATTTATTTAGGTAGAACAGTAAACCACTTATAGGAGAGTGCCAGAAAGCAGTCCAAAATCTGAGAAAAATGGCACTCAATGGCACAGAATAGTGAGAGAACAAGTAGATAAGAGTTCTCAATGACAGACAACAGTATCGAAAGAATTCCGTACGAAGCGGGATATCCAGGAAATAGAGCTGTAAGGACCTTAAAGCAGTATTTGAAACACTAGAACTCCTGAAATGTAGCAGTAAACTGTAAAACATAGTCTGAAGACAAGTGTATGAGGGTTCTCAACTGCATAGAAGAGTGTACAATGGTGTTTGTACGGGCACAAAAGTTATTCATGTAGAACAGTAAGCGACATATAAGACAGTGCCAGAAACCAATGCGAATTCAAAAGATAATAGCACTTAGTTAGAGAATAGTGAGAGAACAAGTGGAAAACACTTCTCTATGTCAAGCTACAATATAGAAATAAATAACGTATTATGATTCCAGAAATGCTTCAGATAGATCAACAAGCACGTTAAAGTAGTATTTGACCAATAGAAATCCTGAAAAGGAGCAATAAACTATAAAACAATGTTGAAAGACAAGTGTATTCGGGTTCTCGAGAGCAGAGCAGAGAGAACAATTGTGTTTGTACATGCAGGGAAGATATGGAAGTAGAACAGTAAGCCATTTATAGGATACTGCCAGAAACCACCGCGAATTCAAAGGAAAATAGAGGTTAATTCAACAGAATAGTTAGAGAACAAGTAGAAAACACTTCTCTATGTCAAGCTACAGTAGATAAATAACTTAGTAGGATACCAGAAATCCTTCAGGAAGATCAACAAGCACTTTAAAGTAGTATTTCACCACTAGAATTCCTGTAAAGGAGCAATAAACTATAAAAGAAATTTAAAGGGAGTGCACGAGGGTACTCAACAGCAGAGAAGAGAGTACAATGGTTTTTATACATACAGGGAAAATATTTAAGTAGAACAGTGAGCTACTTATGGGAGAGTGAAAGAAATCACTGCAAAATTAAAGAAAAATAGGAGTCAATGGCACAGAATAGTTGGATAATCAGTAGATACGAGTTCTCAATAACAGGCAATAGTATAGAAAGAATTTCGTACGAGGCGGGATATCCAGTAAATTAAGCAGTAAGGACCTTAAACCAGTATTTGAAACACTAAAATTGCTATAATGTACCAGTAAACTGTAAAATATAGTTTGTAGGCAAGTGTATGAGGGTTCTCAACTGCATAGAACAGTGTACAATTGTGTATGTACCTGCACAAAGGTTATTCATGTAGAACAGTAAGCGACTTACAGGACAGTGCCAGAAACCAATGCGAATTCAAAGGAAAATAGCAGTGCGTTAGAGAAGACTTAGAGAACAAGTGGAAAACGCTTCTCTAGGTCAAGCTACAGTATAGAAATAACTTAGTATGATACCAGAAATCCTTCAGGTAGATCAACAAGCACTTTAAAGTAGTATTAGACCACTGGAATTCCTGAAAAGGAGCAATGAAGTGTAAAACAAAGTTGAAAGCCAAGTGTATTAGGGTTCTCAACAGCAGAGAAGAGAGAACAATCGTGTTTGTAAATGCAGGGAAGTTTTTTAATAAGAACAGTAATCCACTTATAGGACAGGGCCAGAAACCACTGAGAATTCAAAGGAAAATAGCAGTTAACTCAACAGAATAGTTGGAGAACAAGTGGAAAACACTACTCTATGTCAACCTACAGTATAGAAATAACTTAGTATGATACCAGAAATAATTCAGATAGACCAACAAGCACTTTAAAGAAGTATTTGACCACTAGAATGCCTGAAAAAGAGCAATAAACTATAAAACAAAGTTGAAAGACATGTGTATTAGGGTTCTCAACAGCAGAGAAGAGCAAACAATTGTGTTTGTACATGCAGGGAAGATATTTAAGTAGAACAGTAAGCCACTTACAGGAGAGTGCCAGAAACCAGTCCAAAATCAGAGGAAAATAGCAGTCAATGGCACAGAACACTTAGAGAACAAGTACATAAGATTTCTCAATAGCAGGCAATAGTATAGAAAGAATTTCGTACGAACCGGGACATCCAGGAAATAGAGCAGTAAGGACGGTCAACCAGTATTTGAAACACTGTAACTGCGGAAATGTAGAAGTAAACTGTAAAACGTAGTCTGAAGACAAGTGTGTGAGGGTTCTATACTGCATAGTAGAGTGTACAATGCTGTTTGTACATGCACAAAGGTTATTCATGTAGAGCAGTAAGCGCCATATGAGAGAGTGGCAGAAACCAATGCGAATTCAAGGAAAATAGCAGTAAGTTAGAGAAGACTTAGAGAATAAGTGGAAAACGTTTCTCTATGTCAAGCTACAGTATAGAAATAACTGAGTATGATACCGGAAATCCTTCAGGTGGAGCAACAAGCACTTTAAAGTAGTTTTTGAACACTAGAATTCCTGAAAAGGAGCAATAAATTGTAAAACAAAGTTGAAAGGCAAGTGTATTAGGGTTCTCAACAGCAGAGAAGAGAGAACCATTGCGTTTGTACATGCAGGGAATTTATTTAGGTAGAACAGTAAACCACTTATAGGAGAGTGCCAGAAAGCAGTCCAAAATCTGAGAAAAATGGCACTCAATGGCACAGAATAGTGAGAGAACAAGTAGATAAGAGTTCTCAATGACAGACAACAGTATCGAAAGAATTCCGTACGAAGCGGGATATCCAGGAAATAGAGCTGTAAGGACCTTAAAGCAGTATTTGAAACACTAGAACTCCTGAAATGTAGCAGTAAACTGTAAAACATAGTCTGAAGACAAGTGTATGAGGGTTCTCAACTGCATAGAAGAGTGTACAATGGTGTTTGTACGGGCACAAAAGTTATTCATGTAGAACAGTAAGCGACATATAAGACAGTGCCAGAAACCAATGCGAATTCAAAAGATAATAGCACTTAGTTAGAGAATAGTGAGAGAACAAGTGGAAAACCCTTCTCTATGTCAAGCTACAATATAGAAATAACGTATTATGATTCCAGAAATGCTTCAGATAGATCAACAAGCACGTTAAAGTAGTATTTGACCAATAGAAATCCTGAAAAGGAGCAATAAACTATAAAACAATGTTGAAAGACAAGTGTATTCGGGTTCTCGAGAGCAGAGAAAAGAGAACAATTGTGTTTGTACATGCAGGGAAGATATGGAAGTAGAACAGTAAGCCATTTATAGGATACTGCCAGAAACCACCGCGAATTCAAAGGAAAATAGAAGTTAATTCAACAGAATAGTTAGAGAACAAGTAGAAAACACTTCTCTATGTCAAGCTACAGTAGATAAATAACTTAGTAGGATACCAGAAATCCTTCAGGAAGATCAACAAGCACTTTAAAGTAGTATTTCACCACTAGAATTCCTGTAAAGGAGCAATAAACTGTAAAACAAATTTAAAGGGAGTGCACGAGGGTTCTCAACAGCAGATTAGAGAGTACAATGGTTTTTATACATACAGGGAAAATATTTAAGTAGAACAGTGAGCTACTTGTGGGAGAGTGCCAGAAATCACTGCAAAATTAAAGGAAAATAGGAGTCAATGGCACAGAATAGTTGGATAATAAGTAGATACGAGTTCTCAATAACAGGCAATAGTATAGAAAGAATTTCGTACGAAGCGGGATATCCAGGAAATTAAGCAGTAAAGCACTTAAACCATGATTTGAAACACTAAAATTGCTAAAATGTACCAGTAAACTGTAAAATACACTTTGAAGGCAAGTGTATGACGGTTCTCAACTGCATAGAACAGTGTACAATGGTGTTTGTACCTGCACAAAGGTTATTCATGTAGAACAGTAAGCGACTTACAGGACAGTGCCAGAAACCAATGCGAGTTCAAAGGAAAATAGCAGTGCTTTAGAGAAGACTCAGAGAACAAGTGAAAAACGCTTCTCTAGGTCAAGCTACAGTATAGAAATAACTTAGTATGATACCAACAATCCTTCAGGTAGATCAACAAGCTCTTTAAAGTAGTATTAGACCACTGGAATTCCTGAAAAGGAGCAATGAAGTGTAAAACAAAGTTGAAAGCCAAGTGTATTAGGGTTCTCAACAGCAGAGAAGAGAGAACAATCGTGTTTGTAAATGCAGGGAAGTTTTTTAATAAGAACAGTAATCCACTTACAGGACAGGGCCAGAAACCATTGAGAATTCAAAGGAAAATAGCAGTTAATTCAACAGAATAGTTAGAGAACAAGTGGAAAACACTACTCTATGTCAACCTACAGTATAGAAATAACTTAGTATGATACCAGAAATAATTCAGATAGACCAACAAGCACTTTAAAGAAGTATTTGACCACTAGAATGCCTGAAAAAGAGCAATAAACTATAAAACAAAGTTGAAAGACATGTGTATTAGGGTTCTCAACAGCAGAGAAGAGCAAACAAATGTGTTTGTACATGCAGGGAAGATATTTAAGTAGAACAGTAAGCCACTTACAGGAGAGTGCCAGAAACCAGTCCAAAATCAGAGGAAAATAGCAGTCAATGGCACAGAACACTTAGAGAACAAGTACATAAGATTTCTCAATAGCAGGCAATAGTATAGAAAGAATTTTGTACGAAGCGGGACATCCAGGAAATAGAGCAGTAAGGACGGTCAACGAGTATTTGAAACACTGTAACTGCGGAAATGTAGAAGTAAACTGTAAAACGTAGTCTGAAGACAAGTGTGTGAGGGTTCTATACTGCATAGTAGAGTGTACAATGCTGTTTGTACATGCACAAAGGTTATTCATGTAGAGCAGTAAGCGCCATATGAGAGAGTGGCAGATACCAATGCGAATTCAAGGAAAATAGCAGTAAGTTAGAGAAGACTTAGAGAATAAGTGGAAAACGTTTCTCTATGTCAAGCTACAGTATAGAAATAACTGAGTATGATACCGGAAATCCTTCAGGTCGAGCAACAAGCACTTTAAAGTAGTTTTCGAACACTAGAATTCCTGAAAAGGAGCAATAAATTGTAAAACAAAGTTGAAAGGCAAGTGTATTAGGGTTCTCAACAGCAGAGAAGAGAGAACAATTGCGTTTGTACATGCAGGGAATTTATTTAGGTAGAACAGTAAACCACTTATAGGAGAGTGCCAGAAAGCAGTCCAAAATCTGAGAAAAATGGCACTCAATGGCACAGAATAGTGAGAGAACAAGTAGATAAGAGTTCTCAATGACAGACAACAGTATCGAAAGAATTCCGTACGAAGCGGGATATCCAGGAAATAGAGCTGAAAGGACCTTAAAGCAGTATTTGAAACACTAGAACTCCTGAAATGTAGCAGTAAACTGTAAAACATAGTCTGAAGACAAGTGTATGAGGGTTCTCAACTGCATAGAAGAGTGTACAATGGTGTTTGTACGGGCACAAAAGTTATTCATGTAGAACAGTAAGCGACATATAAGACAGTGCCAGAAACCAATGCGAATTCAAAAGATAATAGCACTTAGTTAGAGAATAGTGAGAGAACAAGTGGAAAACACTTCTCTATGTCAAGCTACAATATAGAAATAAATAACGTATTATGATTCCAGAAATGCTTCAGATAGATCAACAAGCACGTTAAAGTAGTATTTGACCAATAGAAATCCTGAAAAGGAGCAATAAACTATAAAACAATGTTGAAAGACAAGTGTATTCGGGTTCTCGAGAGCAGAGCAGAGAGAACAATTGTGTTTGTACATGCAGGGAAGATATGGAAGTAGAACAGTAAGCCATTTATAGGATACTGCCAGAAACCACCGCGAATTCAAAGGAAAATAGAGGTTAATTCAACAGAATAGTTAGAGAACAAGTAGAAAACACTTCTCTATGTCAAGCTACAGTAGATAAATAACTTAGTAGGATACCAGAAATCCTTCAGGAAGATCAACAAGCACTTTAAAGTAGTATTTCACCACTAGAATTCCTGTAAAGGAGCAATAAACTATAAAAGAAATTTAAAGGGAGTGCACGAGGGTACTCAACAGCAGAGAAGAGAGTACAATGGTTTTTATACATACAGGGAAAATATTTAAGTAGAACAGTGAGCTACTTATGGGAGAGTGAAAGAAATCACTGCAAAATTAAAGAAAAATAGGAGTCAATGGCACAGAATAGTTGGATAATCAGTAGATACGAGTTCTCAATAACAGGCAATAGTATAGAAAGAATTTCGTACGAGGCGGGATATCCAGTAAATTAAGCAGTAAGGACCTTAAACCAGTATTTGAAACACTAAAATTGCTATAATGTACCAGTAAACTGTAAAATATAGTTTGTAGGCAAGTGTATGAGGGTTCTCAACTGCATAGAACAGTGTACAATTGTGTATGTACCTGCACAAAGGTTATTCATGTAGAACAGTAAGCGACTTACAGGACAGTGCCAGAAACCAATGCGAATTCAAAGGAAAATAGCAGTGCGTTAGAGAAGACTTAGAGAACAAGTGGAAAACGCTTCTCTAGGTCAAGCTACAGTATAGAAATAACTTAGTATGATACCAGAAATCCTTCAGGTAGATCAACAAGCACTTTAAAGTAGTATTAGACCACTGGAATTCCTGAAAAGGAGCAATGAAGTGTAAAACAAAGTTGAAAGCCAAGTGTATTAGGGTTCTCAACAGCAGAGAAGAGAGAACAATCGTGTTTGTAAATGCAGGGAAGTTTTTTAATAAGAACAGTAATCCACTTATAGGACAGGGCCAGAAACCACTGAGAATTCAAAGGAAAATAGCAGTTAACTCAACAGAATAGTTGGAGAACAAGTGGAAAACACTACTCTATGTCAACCTACAGTATAGAAATAACTTAGTATGATACCAGAAATAATTCAGATAGACCAACAAGCACTTTAAAGAAGTATTTGACCACTAGAATGCCTGAAAAAGAGCAATAAACTATAAAACAAAGTTGAAAGACATGTGTATTAGGGTTCTCAACAGCAGAGAAGAGCAAACAATTGTGTTTGTACATGCAGGGAAGATATTTAAGTAGAACAGTAAGCCACTTACAGGAGAGTGCCAGAAACCAGTCCAAAATCAGAGGAAAATAGCAGTCAATGGCACAGAACACTTAGAGAACAAGTACATAAGATTTCTCAATAGCAGGCAATAGTATAGAAAGAATTTCGTACGAACCGGGACATCCAGGAAATAGAGCAGTAAGGACGGTCAACCAGTATTTGAAACACTGTAACTGCGGAAATGTAGAAGTAAACTGTAAAACGTAGTCTGAAGACAAGTGTGTGAGGGTTCTATACTGCATAGTAGAGTGTACAATGCTGTTTGTACATGCACAAAGGTTATTCATGTAGAGCAGTAAGCGCCATATGAGAGAGTGGCAGAAACCAATGCGAATTCAAGGAAAATAGCAGTAAGTTAGAGAAGACTTAGAGAATAAGTGGAAAACGTTTCTCTATGTCAAGCTACAGTATAGAAATAACTGAGTATGATACCGGAAATCCTTCAGGTGGAGCAACAAGCACTTTAAAGTAGTTTTTGAACACTAGAATTCCTGAAAAGGAGCAATAAATTGTAAAACAAAGTTGAAAGGCAAGTGTATTAGGGTTCTCAACAGCAGAGAAGAGAGAACCATTGCGTTTGTACATGCAGGGAATTTATTTAGGTAGAACAGTAAACCACTTATAGGAGAGTGCCAGAAAGCAGTCCAAAATCTGAGAAAAATGGCACTCAATGGCACAGAATAGTGAGAGAACAAGTAGATAAGAGTTCTCAATGACAGACAACAGTATCGAAAGAATTCCGTACGAAGCGGGATATCCAGGAAATAGAGCTGTAAGGACCTTAAAGCAGTATTTGAAACACTAGAACTCCTGAAATGTAGCAGTAAACTGTAAAACATAGTCTGAAGACAAGTGTATGAGGGTTCTCAACTGCATAGAAGAGTGTACAATGGTGTTTGTACGGGCACAAAAGTTATTCATGTAGAACAGTAAGCGACATATAAGACAGTGCCAGAAACCAATGCGAATTCAAAAGATAATAGCACTTAGTTAGAGAATAGTGAGAGAACAAGTGGAAAACACTTCTCTATGTCAAGCTACAATATAGAAATAAATAACGTATTATGATTCCAGAAATGCTTCAGATAGATCAACAAGCACGTTAAAGTAGTATTTGACCAATAGAAATCCTGAAAAGGAGCAATAAACTAAAAAACAATGTTGAAAGACAAGTGTATTCGGGTTCTCGAGAGCAGAGAAGAGAGAACAATTGTGTTTGTACATGCAGGGAAGATATGGAAGTAGAACAGTAAGCCATTTATAGGATACTGCCAGAAACCACCGCGAATTCAAAGGAAAATAGAAGTTAATTCAACAGAATAGTTAGAGAACAAGTAGAAAACACTTCTCTATGTCAAGCTACAGTAGATAAATAACTTAGTAGGATACCAGAAATCCTTCAGGAAGATCAACAAGCACTTTAAAGTAGTATTTCACCACTAGAATTCCTGTAAAGGAGCAATAAACTGTAAAACAAATTTAAAGGGAGTGCACGAGGGTTCTCAACAGCAGAGAAGAGAGTACAATGGTTTTTATACATACAGGGAAAATATTTAAGTAGAACAGTGAGCTACTTGTGGGAGAGTGCCAGAAATCACTGCAAAATTAAAGGAAAATAGGAGTCAATGACACAGAATAGTTGGATAATAAGTAGATACGAGTTCTCAATAACAGGCAATAGTATAGAAAGAATTTCGTACGAAGCGGGATATCCAGTAAATTAAGCAGTAAAGCACTTAAACCATGATTTGAAACACTAAAATTGCTAAAATGTACCAGTAAACTGTAAAATATACTTTGAAGGCAAGCGTATGAGGGTTCTCAGCTGCATAGAACAGTGTACAATGGTGTTTGTACCTGCACAAAGGTTATTCATGTAGAACAGTAAGCGACATACAGGACAGTGCCAGAAACCAATGCGAGTTCAAAGGAAAATAGCAGTGCTTTAGAGAAGACTCAGAGAACAAGTGAAAAACGCTTCTCTAGGTCAAGCTACAGTATAGAAATAACTTAGTATGATACCAGAAATCCTTCAGGTAGATCAACAAGCTCTTTAAAGTAGCATTAGACCACTGGAATTCCTGAAAAGGAGCAATAAATTATAAAACAAAGTTGAAAGCCAAGTGTATTAGGGTTCTCCACAGCAGAGAAGAGAGAACAATCGTGTTTGTAAATGCAGGGAAGTTTTTTAATAAGAACAGTAATCCACTTATAGGACAGGGCCAGAAACCACTGAGAATTCAAAGGAAAATAGCAGTTAACTCAACAGAATAGTTGGAGAACAAGTGGAAAACACTACTCTATGTCAACCTACAGTATAGAAATAACTTAGTATGATACCAGAAATAATTCAGATAGACCAACAAGCACTTTAAAGAAGTATTTGACCACTAGAATGCCTGAAAAAGAGCAATAAACTATAAAACAAAGTTGAAAGACATGTGTATTAGGGTTCTCAACAGCAGAGAAGAGAGAACCATTGCGTTTGTACATGCAGGGAAGATATTTAAGTAGAACAGTAAGCCACTTACAGGAGAGTGCCAGAAACCAGTCCAAAATCAGAGGAAAATAGCAGTCAATGGCACAGAACACTTAGAGAAAAAGTACATATGATTTCTCAATAACAGGCAATAGTATAGAAAGAATTTCGTACGTAGCGGGACATCCAGGAAATAGAGCAGTAAGGACGGTAAACCAGTATTTGAAACACTGTAACTGCGGAAATGTAGAAGTAAACTGTAAAACGTAGTCTGAAGACAAGTGTGTGAGGGTTCTATACTGCATAGTAGAGTGTACAATGCTGTTTGTACATGCACAAAGGTTATTCATGTAGAGCAGTAAGCGCCATATGAGAGAGTGGCAGATACCAATGCGAATTCAAGGAAAATAGCAGTAAGTTAGAGAAGACTTAGAGAATAAGTGGACAACGTTTCTCTATGTCAAGCTACAGTATAGAAATAACTGAGTATGATACCGGAAATCCTTCAGGTGGAGCAACAAGCACTTTAAAGTAGTTTTTGAACACTAGAATTCCTGAAAAGGAGCAATAAATTGTAAAACAAAGTTGAAAGGCAAGTGTATTAGGGTTCTCAACAGCAGAGAAGAGAGAACAATTGCGTTTGTACATGTAGGGAATTTATTTAGGTAGAACAGTAAACCACTTATAGGAGAGTGCCAGAAACCAGTCCAAAATCAGAGAAAAATGGCACTCAATGACACAGAATAGTGAGAGAACAAGTAGATAAGAGTTCTCAATGACAGGCAATAGTATCGAAAGAATTCCGTACGAAGCGGGATATCCAGGAAATAGAGCTGTAAGGACCTTAAAGCAGTATTTGAAACACTAGAACTCCTGAAATGTAGCAGTAAACTGTAAAACATAGTCTGAAGTCAAGTGTATGAGGGTTCTCAACTGCATAGAAGAGTGTACAATGGTGTTTGTAAGGGCACAAAAGTTATTCATGTAGAACAGTAAGCGACATATAAGACAGTGCCAGAAACCAATGCGAATTCAAAAGATAATAGCACTTAGTTAGAGAATAGTGAGAGAACAAGTGGAAAACCCTTCTCTATGTCAAGCTACAATATAGAAATAACGTATTATGATTCCAGAAATGCTTCAGATACATCAACAAGCACGTTAAAGTAGTATTTGACCAATAGAAATCCTGAAAAGGAACAATAAACTATAAAATAATGTTGAAAGACAAGTGTATTCGGGTTCTCGAGAGCAGAGAGAACAATTGTGTTTGTACATGCAGGTAAGATATGGAAGTAGAACAGTAAGCCATTTATAGGATACTGCCAGAAACCACCGCGAATTCAAAGGAAAATAGAGGTTAATTCAACAGAATAGTTAGAGAACAAGTAGAAAACACTTCTCTATGTCAAGCTACAGTAGATAAATAACTTAGTAGGATACCAGAAATCCTTCAGGAAGATCAACAAGCACTTTAAAGTAGTATTTCACCACTAGAATTCCTGTAAAGGAGCAATAAACTGTAAAAGAAATTTAAAGGGAGTGCACGAGGGTACTCAACAGCAGAGAAGAGAGTACAATGGTTTTTATACATACAGGGAAAATATGTAAGTAGAACAGTGAGCTACTTATGGGAGAGTGAAAGAAATCACTGCAAAATTAAAGGAAAATAGGAGTCAATGGCACAGAATAGTTGGATAATCAGTAGATACGAGTTCTCAATAACAGGCAATAGTATAGAAAGAATTTCGTACGAGGCGGGATATCCAGTAAATTAAGCAGTAAGGACCTTAAACCAGTATTTGAAACACTAAAATTGCTATAATGTACCAGTAAACTGTAAAATATAGTTTGTAGGCAAGTGTATGAGGGTTTTCAACTGCATAGAACAGTGTACAATTGTGTATGTACCTGCACAAAGGTTATTCATGTAGAACAGTAAGCGACATACAGGACAGTGCCAGAAACCAATGCGAGTTCAAAGGAAAATAGCAGTGCTTTAGAGAAGACTCAGAGAACAAGTGAAAAACGCTTCTCTAGGTCAAGCTACAGTATAGAAATAACTTAGTATGATACCAGAAATCCTTCAGGTAGATCAACAAGCTCTTTAAAGTAGCATTAGACCACTGGAATTCCTGAAAAGGAGCAATAAATTATAAAACAAAGTTGAAAGCCAAGTGTATTAGGGTTCTCCACAGCAGAGAAGAGAGAACAATCGTGTTTGTAAATGCAGGGAAGTTTTTTAATAAGAACAGTAATCCACTTATAGGACAGGGCCAGAAACCACTGAGAATTCAAAGGAAAATAGCAGTTAACTCAACAGAATAGTTGGAGAACAAGTGGAAAACACTACTCTATGTCAACCTACAGTATAGAAATAACTTAGTATGATACCAGAAATAATTCAGATAGACCAACAAGCACTTTAAAGAAGTATTTGACCACTAGAATGCCTGAAAAAGAGCAATAAACTATAAAACAAAGTTGAAAGACATGTGTATTAGGGTTCTCAACAGCAGAGAAGAGAGAACCATTGCGTTTGTACATGCAGGGAAGATATTTAAGTAGAACAGTAAGCCACTTACAGGAGAGTGCCAGAAACCAGTCCAAAATCAGAGGAAAATAGCAGTCAATGGCACAGAACACTTAGAGAAAAAGTACATATGATTTCTCAATAACAGGCAATAGTATAGAAAGAATTTCGTACGTAGCGGGACATCCAGGAAATAGAGCAGTAAGGACGGTAAACCAGTATTTGAAACACTGTAACTGCGGAAATGTAGAAGTAAACTGTAAAACGTAGTCTGAAGACAAGTGTGTGAGGGTTCTATACTGCATAGTAGAGTGTACAATGCTGTTTGTACATGCACAAAGGTTATTCATGTAGAGCAGTAAGCGCCATATGAGAGAGTGGCAGATACCAATGCGAATTCAAGGAAAATAGCAGTAAGTTAGAGAAGACTTAGAGAATAAGTGGAAAACGTTTCTCTATGTCAAGCTACAGTATAGAAATAACTGAGTATGATACCGGAAATCCTTCAGGTCGAGCAACAAGCACTTTAAAGTAGTTTTCGAACACTAGAATTCCTGAAAAGGAGCAATAAATTGTAAAACAAAGTTGAAAGGCAAGTGTATTAGGGTTCTCAACAGCAGAGAAGAGAGAACAATTGCGTTTGTACATGCAGGGAATTTATTTAGGTAGAACAGTAAACCACTTATAGGAGAGTGCCAGAAAGCAGTCCAAAATCTGAGAAAAATGGCACTCAATGGCACAGAATAGTGAGAGAACAAGTAGATAAGAGTTCTCAATGACAGACAACAGTATCGAAAGAATTCCGTACGAAGCGGGATATCCAGGAAATAGAGCTGTAAGGACCTTAAAGCAGTATTTGAAACACTAGAACTCCTGAAATGTAGCAGTAAACTGTAAAACATAGTCTGAAGACAAGTGTATGAGGGTTCTCAACTGCATAGAAGAGTGTACAATGGTGTTTGTACGGGCACAAAAGTTATTCATGTAGAACAGTAAGCGACATATAAGACAGTGCCAGAAACCAATGCGAATTCAAAAGATAATAGCACTTAGTTAGAGAATAGTGAGAGAACAAGTGGAAAACACTTCTCTATGTCAAGCTACAATATAGAAATAAATAACGTATTATGATTCCAGAAATGCTTCAGATAGATCAACAAGCACGTTAAAGTAGTATTTGACCAATAGAAATCCTGAAAAGGAGCAATAAACTATAAAACAATGTTGAAAGACAAGTGTATTCGGGTTCTCGAGAGCAGAGAGAACAATTGTGTTTGTACATGCAGGGAAGATATGGAAGTAGAACAGTAAGCCATTTATAGGATACTGCCAGAAACCACCGCGAATTCAAAGGAAAATAGAGGTTAATTCATCAGAATAGTTAGAGAACAAGTAGAAAACACTTCTATATGTCAAGCTACAGTAGATAAATAACTTAGTAGGATACCAGAAATCCTTCAGGAAGATCAACAAGCACTTTAAAGTAGTATTTCACCACTAGAATTCCTGTAAAGGAGCAATAAACTATAAAAGAAATTTAAAGGGAGTGCACGAGGGTACTCAACAGCAGAGAAGAGAGTACAATGGTTTTTATACATACAGGGAAAATATTTAAGTAGAACAGTGAGCTACTTATGGGAGAGTGAAAGAAATCACTGCAAAATTAAAGAAAAATAGGAGTCAATGGCACAGAATAGTTGGATAATCAGTAGATACGAGTTCTCAATAACAGGCAATAGTATAGAAAGAATTTCGTACGAGGCGGGATATCCAGTAAATTAAGCAGTAAGGACCTTAAACCAGTATTTGAAACACTAAAATTGCTATAATGTACCAGTAAACTGTAAAATATAGTTTGTAGGCAAGTGTATGAGGGTTCTCAACTGCATAGAACAGTGTACAATTGTGTATGTACCTGCACAAAGGTTATTCATGTAGAACAGTAAGCGACTTACAGGACAGTGCCAGAAACCAATGCGAATTCAAAGGAAAATAGCAGTGCGTTAGAGAAGACTTAGAGAACAAGTGGAAAACGCTTCTCTAGGTCAAGCTACAGTATAGAAATAACTTAGTATGATACCAGAAATCCTTCAGGTAGATCAACAAGCACTTTAAAGTAGTATTAGACCACTGGAATTCCTGAAAAGGAGCAATGAAGTGTAAAACAAAGTTGAAAGCCAAGTGTATTAGGGTTCTCAACAGCAGAGAAGAGAGAACAATCGTGTTTGTAAATGCAGGGAAGTTTTTTAATAAGAACAGTAATCCACTTATAGGACAGGGCCAGAAACCACTGAGAATTCAAAGGAAAATAGCAGTTAACTCAACAGAATAGTTGGAGAACAAGTGGAAAACACTACTCTATGTCAACCTACAGTATAGAAATAACTTAGTATGATACCAGAAATAATTCAGATAGACCAACAAGCACTTTAAAGAAGTATTTGACCACTAGAATGCCTGAAAAAGAGCAATAAACTATAAAACAAAGTTGAAAGACATGTGTATTAGGGTTCTCAACAGCAGAGAAGAGCAAACAATTGTGTTTGTACATGCAGGGAAGATATTTAAGTAGAACAGTAAGCCACTTACAGGAGAGTGCCAGAAACCAGTCCAAAATCAGAGGAAAATAGCAGTCAATGGCACAGAACACTTAGAGAACAAGTACATAAGATTTCTCAATAGCAGGCAATAGTATAGAAAGAATTTCGTACGAAGCGGGACATCCAGGAAATAGAGCAGTAAGGACGGTCAACCAGTATTTGAAACACTGTAACTGCGGAAATGTAGAAGTAAACTGTAAAACGTAGTCTGAAGACAAGTGTGTGAGGGTTCTATACTGCATAGTAGAGTGTACAATGCTGTTTGTACATGCACAAAGGTTATTCATGTAGAGCAGTAAGCGCCATATGAGAGAGTGGCAGAAACCAATGCGAATTCAAGGAAAATAGCAGTAAGTTAGAGAAGACTTAGAGAATAAGTGGAAAACGTTTCTCTATGTCAAGCTACAGTATAGAAATAACTGAGTATGATACCGGAAATCCTTCAGGTGGAGCAACAAGCACTTTAAAGTAGTTTTTGAACACTAGAATTCCTGAAAAGGAGCAATAAATTGTAAAACAAAGTTGAAAGGCAAGTGTATTAGGGTTCTCAACAGCAGAGAAGAGAGAACCATTGCGTTTGTACATGCAGGGAATTTATTTACGTAGAACAGTAAACCACTTATAGGAGAGTGCCAGAAAGCAGTCCAAAATCTGAGAAAAATGGCACTCAATGGCACAGAATAGTGAGAGAACAAGTAGATAAGAGTTCTCAATGACAGACAACAGTATCGAAAGAATTCCGTACGAAGCGGGATATCCAGGAAATAGAGCTGTAGGGACCTTAAAGCAGTATTTGAAACACTAGAACTCCTGAAATGTAGCAGTAAACTGTAAAACATAGTCTGAAGACAAGTGTATGAGGGTTCTCAACTGCATAGAAGAGTGTACAATGGTGTTTGTACGGGCACAAAAGTTATTCATGTAGAACAGTAAGCGACATATAAGACAGTGCCAGAAACCAATGCGAATTCAAAAGATAATAGCACTTAGTTAGAGAATAGTGAGAGAACAAGTGGAAAACACTTCTCTATGTCAAGCTACAATATAGAAATAAATAACGTATTATGATTCCAGAAATGCTTCAGATAGATCAACAAGCACGTTAAAGTAGTATTTGACCAATAGAAATCCTGAAAAGGAGCAATAAACTATAAAACAATGTTGAAAGACAAGTGTATTCGGGTTCTCGAGAACAGAGAAGAGAGAACAATTGTGTTTGTACATGCAGGGAAGATATGGAAGTAGAACAGTAAGCCATTTATAGGATACTGCCAGAAACCACCGCGAATTCAAAGGAAAATAGAAGTTAATTCAACAGAATAGTTAGAGAACAAGTAGAAAACACTTCTCTATGTCAAGCTACAGTAGATAAATAACTTAGTAGGATACCAGAAATCCTTCAGGAAGATCAACAAGCACTTTAAAGTAGTATTTCACCACTAGAATTCCTGTAAAGGAGCAATAAACTGTAAAACAAATTTAAAGGGAGTGCACGAGGGTTCTCAACAGCAGAGAAGAGAGTACAATGGTTTTTATACATACAGGGAAAATATTTAAGTAGAACAGTGAGCTACTTGTGGGAGAGTGCCAGAAATCACTGCAAAATTAAAGGAAAATAGGAGTCAATGACACAGAATAGTTGGATAATAAGTAGATACGAGTTCTCAATAACAGGCAATAGTATAGAAAGAATTTCGTACGAAGCGGGATATCCAGTAAATTAAGCAGTAAAGCACTTAAACCATGATTTGAAACACTAAAATTGCTAAAATGTACCAGTAAACTGTAAAATATACTTTGAAGGCAAGCGTATGAGGGTTCTCAACTGCATAGAACAGTGTACAATGGTGTTTGTACCTGCACAAAGGTTATTCATGTAGAACAGTAAGCGACATACAGGACAGTGCCAGAAACCAATGCGAGTTCAAAGGAAAATAGCAGTGCTTTAGAGAAGACTCAGAGAACAAGTGAAAAACGCTTCTCTAGGTCAAGCTACAGTATAGAAATAACTTAGTATGATACCAGAAATCCTTCAGGTAGATCAACAAGCTCTTTAAAGTAGTATTAGACCACTGGAATTCCTGAAAAGGAGCAATGAAGTGTAAAACAAAGATGAAAGCCAAGTGTATTAGGGTTCTCCACAGCAGAGAAGAGAGAACAATCGTGTTTGTAAATGCAGGGAAGTTTTTTAATAAGAACAGTAATCCACTTATAGGACAGGGCCAGAAACCATTGAGAATTCAAAGGAATATAGCAGTTAATTCAACAGAATAGTTGGAGAACAAGTGGAAAACACTACTCTATGTCAACCTACAGTATAGAAATAACTTAGTATGATACCAGAAATAATTCAGATAGACCAACAAGCACTTTAAAGAAGTATTTGACCACTAGAATGCCTGAAAAAGAGCAATAAACTATAAAACAAAGTTGAAAGACATGTGTATTAGGGTTCTCAACAGCAGAGAAGAGCAAACAATTGTGTTTGTACATGCAGGGAAGATATTTAAGTAGAACAGTAAGCCACTTACAGGAGAGTGCCAGAAACCAGTCCAAAATCAGAGGAAAATAGCAGTCAATGGCACAGAACACTTAGAGAACAAGTACATAAGATTTCTCAATAGCAGGCAATAGTATAGAAAGAATTTCGTACGAAGCGGGACATCCAGGAAATAGAGCAGTAAGGACGGTAAACCCGTATTTGAAACACTGTAACTGCGGAAATGTAGAAGTAAACTGTAAAACGTAGTCTGAAGACAAGTGTGTGAGGGTTCTATACTGCATAGTAGAGTGTACAATGCTGTTTGTACATGCACAAAGGTTATTCATGTAGAGCAGTAAGCGCCATATGAGAGAGTGGCAGATACCAATGCGAATTCAAGGAAAATAGCAGTAAGTTAGAGAAGACTTAGAGAATAAGTGGAAAACGTTTCTCTATGTCAAGCTACAGTATAGAAATAACTGAGTATGATACCGGAAATCCTTCAGGTCGAGCAACAAGCACTTTAAAGTAGTTTTCGAACACTAGAATTCCTGAAAAGGAGCAATAAATTGTAAAACAAAGTTGAAAGGCAAGTGTATTAGGGTTCTCAACAGCAGAGAAGAGAGAACAATTGCGTTTGTACATGTAGGGAATTTATTTAGGTAGAACAGTAAACCACTTATAGGAGAGTGCCAGAAACCAGTCCAAAATCAGAGAAAAATGGCACTCAATGACACAGAATAGTGAGAGAACAAGTAGATAAGAGTTCTCAATGACAGGCAATAGTATCGAAAGAATTCCGTACGAAGCGGGATATCCAGGAAATAGAGCTGTAAGGACCTTAAAGCAGTATTTGAAACACTAGAACTCCTGAAATGTAGCAGTAAACTGTAAAACATAGTCTGAAGTCAAGTGTATGAGGGTTCTCAACTGCATAGAAGAGTGTACAATGGTGTTTGTAAGGGCACAAAAGTTATTCATGTAGAACAGTAAGCGACATATAAGACAGTGCCAGAAACCAATGCGAATTCAAAAGATAATAGCACTTAGTTAGAGAATAGTGAGAGAACAAGTGGAAAACCCTTCTCTATGTCAAGCTACAATATAGAAATAACGTATTATGATTCCAGAAATGCTTCAGATACATCAACAAGCACGTTAAAGTAGTATTTGACCAATAGAAATCCTGAAAAGGAACAATAAACTATAAAACAATGTTGAAAGACAAGTGTATTCGGGTTCTCGAGAGCAGAGAGAACAATTGTGTTTGTACATGCAGGTAAGATATGGAAGTAGAACAGTAAGCCATTTATAGGATACTGCCAGAAACCACCGCGAATTCAAAGGAAAATAGAGGTTAATTCAACAGAATAGTTAGAGAACAAGTAGAAAACACTTCTCTATGTCAAGCTACAGTAGATAAATAACTTAGTAGGATACCAGAAATCCTTCAGGAAGATCAACAAGCACTTTAAAGTAGTATTTCACCACTAGAATTCCTGTAAAGGAGCAATAAACTGTAAAAGAAATTTAAAGGGAGTGCACGAGGGTACTCAACAGCAGAGAAGAGAGTACAATGGTTTTTATACATACAGGGAAAATATGTAAGTAGAACAGTGAGCTACTTATGGGAGAGTGAAAGAAATCACTGCAAAATTAAAGGAAAATAGGAGTCAATGGCACAGAATAGTTGGATAATCAGTAGATACGAGTTCTCAATAACAGGCAATAGTATAGAAAGAATTTCGTACGAGGCGGGATATCCAGTAAATTAAGCAGTAAGGACCTTAAACCAGTATTTGAAACACTAAAATTGCTATAATGTACCAGTAAACTGTAAAATATAGTTTGTAGGCAAGTGTATGAGGGTTCTCAACTGCATAGAACAGTGTACAATTGTGTATGTACCTGCACAAAGGTTATTCATGTAGAACAGTAAGCGACTTACAGGACAGTGCCAGAAACCAATGCGAATTCAAAGGAAAATAGCAGTGCGTTAGAGAAGACTTAGAGAACAAGTGGAAAACGCTTCTCTAGGTCAAGCTACAGTATAGAAATAACTGAGTATGATACCAGAAATCCTTCAGGTAGATCAACAAGCACTTTAAAGTAGTATTAGACCACTGGAAATCCTGAAAAGGAGCAATAAATTATAAAACAAAGTTGAAAGCCAAGTGTATTAGGGTTCTCAACAGCAGAGAAGAGAGAACAATCGTGTTTGTAAATGCAGGGAAGTTTTTTAATAAGAACAGTAATCCACTTATAGGACAGGGCCAGAAACCACTGAGAATTCAAAGGAAAATAGCAGTTAACTCAACAGAATAGTTGGAGAACAAGTGGAAAACACTACTCTATGTCAACCTACAGTATAGAAATAACTTAGTATGATACCAGAAATAATTCAGATAGACCAACAAGCACTTTAAAGAAGTATTTGACCACTAAAATGCCTGAAAAAGAGCAATAAACTATAAAACAAAGTTGAAAGACATGTGTATTAGGGTTCTCAACAGCAGAGAAGAGCAAACAATTGTGTTTGTACATGCAGGGAAGATATTTAAGTAGAACAGTAAGCCACTTACAGGAGAGTGCCAGAAACCAGTCCAAAATCAGAGGAAAATAGCAGTCAATGGCACAGAACACTTAGAGAACAAGTACATAAGATTTCTCAATAACAGGCAATAGTATAGAAAGAATTTCGTACGTAGCGGGACATCCAGGAAATAGAGCAGTAAGGACGGTAAACCAGTATTTGAAACACTGTAACTGCGGAAATGTAGAAGTAAACTGTAAAACGTAGTCTGAAGACAAGTGTGTGAGGGTTCTATACTGCATAGTAGAGTGTACAATGCTGTTTGTACATGCACAAAGGTTATTCATGTAGAGCAGTAAGCGCCATATGAGAGAGTGGCAGAAACCAATGCGAATTCAAGGAAAATAGCAGTAAGTTAGAGAAGACTTAGAGAATAAGTGGAAAACGTTTCTCTATGTCAAGCTACAGTATAGAAATAACTGAGTATGATACCGGAAATCCTTCAGGTGGAGCAACAAGCACTTTAAAGTAGTTTTTGAACACTAGGATTCCTGAAAAGGAGCAATAAATTGTAAAACAAAGTTGAAAGGCAAGTGTATTAGGGTTCTCAACAGCAGAGAAGAGAGAACCATTGCGTTTGTACATGCAGGGAATTTATTTAGGTAGAACAGTAAACCACTTATAGGAGAGTGCCAGAAAGCAGTCCAAAATCTGAGAAAAATGGCACTCAATGGCACAGAATAGTGAGAGAACAAGTAGATAAGAGTTCTCAATGACAGACAACAGTATCGAAAGAATTCCGTACGAAGCGGGATATCCAGGAAATAGAGCTGTAAGGACCTTAAAGCAGTATTTGAAACACTAGAACTCCTGAAATGTAGCAGTAAACTGTAAAACATAGTCTGAAGACAAGTGTATGAGGGTTCTCAACTGCATAGAAGAGTGTACAATGGTGTTTGTACGGGCACAAAAGTTATTCATGTAGAACAGTAAGCGACATATAAGACAGTGCCAGAAACCAATGCGAATTCAAAAGATAATAGCACTTAGTTAGAGAATAGTGAGAGAACAAGTGGAAAACCCTTCTCTATGTCAAGCTACAATATAGAAATAACGTATTATGATTCCAGAAATGCTTCAGATAGATCAACAAGCACGTTAAAGTAGTATTTGACCAATAGAAATCCTGAAAAGGAGCATTAACTATAAAACAATGTTGAAAGACAAGTGTATTCGGGTTCTCGAGAGCAGAGAAGAGAGAACAATTGTGTTTGTACATGCAGGGAAGATATGGAAGTAGAACAGTAAGCCATTTATAGGATACTGCCAGAAACCACCGCGAATTCAAAGGAAAATAGAGGTTAATTCAACAGAATAGTTAGAGAACAAGTAGAAAACACTTCTCTGTGTCAAGCTACAGTAGATAAATAACTTAGTAGGATACCAGAAATCCTTCAGGAAGATCAACAAGCACTTTAAAGTAGTATTTCACCACTAGAATTCCTGTAAAGGAGCAATAAACTGTAAAAGAAATTTAAAGGGAGTGCACGAGGGTACTCAACAGCAGAGAAGAGAGTACAATGGTTTTTATACATACAGGGAAAATATTTAAGTAGAACAGTGAGCTACTTATGGGAGAGTGAAAGAAATCACTGCAAAATTAAAGGAAAATAGGAGTCAATGGCACAGAATAGTTGGATAATCAGTAGATACGAGTTCTCAATAACAGGCAATAGTATAGAAAGAATTTCGTACGAGGCGGGATATCCAGTAAATTAAGCAGTAAGGACCTTAAACCAGTATTTGAAACACTAAAATTGCTATAATGTACCAGTAAACTGTAAAATATAGTTTGTAGGCAAGTGTATGAGGGTTCTCAACTGCATAGAACAGTGTACAATTGTGTATGTACCTGCACAAAGGTTATTCATGTAGAACAGTAAGCGACTTACAGGACAGTGCCAGAAACCAATGCGAATTCAAAGGAAAATAGCAGTGCGTTAGAGAAGACTTAGAGAACAAGTGGAAAACGCTTCTCTAGGTCAAGCTACAGTATAGAAATAACTTAGTATGATACCAGAAATCCTTCAGGTAGATCAACAAGCAATTTAAAGTAGTATTAGACCACTGGAATTCCTGAAAAGGAGCAATAAAGTGTAAAACAAAGTTGAAAGCCAAGTGTATTAGGGTTCTCAACAGCAGAGAAGAGAGAACAATCGTGTTTGTAAATGCAGGGAAGTTTTTTAATAAGAACAGTAATCCACTTATAGGACAGGGCCAGAAACCACTGAGAATTCAAAGGAAAATAGCAGTTACCTCAACAGAATAGTTGGAGAACAAGTGGAAAACACTACTCTATGTCAACCTACAGTATAGAAATAACTTAGTATGATACCAGAAATAATTCAGATAGACCATCAAGCACTTTAAAGAAGTATTTGACCACTAGAATTCCTGAAAGAGAGCAATAAAATATAAAACAAAGTTGAAAGACATGTGTATTAGGGTTCTCAACAGCAGAGAAGAGCAAACAATTGTGTTTGTACATGCAGGGAAGATATTTAAGTAGAACAGTAAGCCACTTATAGGAGAGTGCCAGAAACCAGTCCAAAATCAGAGGAAAATAGCAGTCAATGGCACAGAACACTTAGAGAACAAGTACATAAGATTTCTCAATAACAGGCAATAGTATAGAAAGAATTTCGTACGAAGTGGGACATCCAGGAAATAGAGCAGTAAGGACGGTAAACCAGTATTTGAAACACTGTAACTGCGGAAATGTAGAAGTAAACTGTAAAACGTAGTCTGAAGACAAGTGTATGAGGGTTCTATACTGCATAGAAGAGTGTACAATGCTGTTTGTACATGCACAAAGGTTATTCATGTAGAGCAGTAAGCGACATATAAGACAGTGCCAGAAACCAATGCGAATTCAAAAGATATTAGCACTTAGTTAGAGAATAGTGAGAGAACAAGTGGAAAACCCTTCTCTATGTCAAGCTACAATATAGAAATAACGTATTATGATTCCAGAAATGCTTCAGATAGATCAACAAGCACGTTAAAGTAGTATTTGACCAATAGAAATCCTGAAAATGAGCAATAAAGTGTAAAACAAAGTTGAAAGCCAAGTGTATTAGGGTTCTCAACAGCAGAGAAGAGAGAACAATCGTGTATGTATATGCAGGGAAGTTTTTTAATAAGAACAGTAATCCACTTATAGGACAGGGCCAGAAACCACTGAGAATTCAAAGGAAAATAGCAGTTAACTCAACAGAATAGTTGGAGAACAAGTGGAAAACACTACTCTATGTCAACCTACAGTATAGAAATAACTTAGTATGATACCAGAAATAATTCAGATAGACCAACAAGCACTTTAAAGAAGTATTTGACCACTAGAATGCCTGAAAAAGAGCAATAAACTATAAAACAAAGTTGAAAGACATGTGTATTAGGGTTCTCAACAGCAGAGAAGAGAGAACCATTGCGTTTGTACATGCAGGGAAGATATTTAAGTAGAACAGTAAGCCACTTATAGGAGAGTGCCAGAAACCAGTCCAAAATCAGAGAAAAATGGCACTCAATGGCACAGAATAGTGAGAGAACAAGTAGATAAGTGTTCTCACTGACAGGCAATAGTATAGAAAGAATTCCGTACGAAGCGGGATATCCAGGAAATAGAGCTATAAGGACCTTAAAGCAGTATTTGAAACACTAGAACTCCTGAAATAGCAGTAAACTGTAAAACATAGTGTGAAGACAAGTGTATGAGGGTTCTCAACTGCATAGAAGAGTGTACAATGGTGTTTGTACGTGCACAAAAGTTATTCATGTAGAACAGTAAGCGACATATAAGACAGTGCCAGAAACCAATGCGAATTCAAAAGATAATAGCACTTAGTTAGAGAATAGTGAGAGAACAAGTGGAAAACCCTTCTCTATGTCAAGCTACAATATAGAAATATCGTATTATGATTCCAGAAATGCTTCAGATAGATCAACAAGCACGTTAAAGTAGTATTTGACCAATAGAAATCCTGAAAAGGAGCATTAACTATAAAACAATGTTGAAAGACAAGTGTATTCGGGTTCTCGAGAGCAGAGAAGAGAGAACAATTGTGTTTGTACATGCAGGGAAGATATGGAAGTAGAACAGTAAGCCATTTATAGGATACTGCCAGAAACCACCGCGAATTCAAAGGAAAATAGAGGTTAATTCAACAGAATAGTTAGAGAACAAGTAGAAAACACTTCTCTATGTCAAGCTACAGTAGATAAATAACTTAGTAGGATACCAGAAATCCTTCAGGAAGATCAACAAGCACTTTAAAGTAGTATTTCACCACTAGAATTCCTGTAAAGGAGCAATAAACTGTAAAAGAAATTTAAAGGGAGTGCACGAGGGTACTCAACAGCAGAGAAGAGAGTACAATGGTTTTTATACATACAGGGAAAATATTTAAGTAGAACAGTGAGCTACTTATGGGAGAGTGAAAGAAATCACTGCAAAATTAAAGGAAAATAGGAGTCAATGGCACAGAATAGTTGGATAATCAGTAGATACGAGTTCTCAATAACAGGCAATAGTATAGAAAGAATTTCGTACGAGGCGGGATATCCAGTAAATTAAGCAGTAAGGACCTTAAACCAGTATTTGAAACACTAAAATTGCTATAATGTACCAGTAAACTGTAAAATATAGTTTGTAGGCAAGTGTATGAGGGTTCTCAACTGCATAGAACAGTGTACAATTGTGTATGTACCTGCACAAAGGTTATTCATGTAGAACAGTAAGCGACTTACAGGACAGTGCCAGAAACCAATGCGAATTCAAAGGAAAATAGCAGTGCGTTAGAGAAGACTTAGAGAACAAGTGGAAAACGCTTCTCTAGGTCAAGCTACAGTATAGAAATAACTTAGTATGATACCAGAAATCCTTCAGGTAGATAAACAAGCACTTTAAAGTAGTATTAGACCACTGGAATTCCTGAAAAGGAGCAATAAAGTGTAAAACAAAGTTGAAAGCCAAGTGTATTAGGGTTCTCAACAGCAGAGAAGAGAGAACAATCGTGTTTGTAAATGCAGGGAAGTTTTTTAATAAGAACAGTAATCCACTTATAGGACAGGGCCAGAAACCACTGAGAATTCAAAGGAAAATAGCAGTTACCTCAACAGAATAGTTGGAGAACAAGTGGAAAACACTACTCTATGTCAACCTACAGTATAGAAATAACTTAGTATGATACCAGAAATAATTCAGATAGACCAACAAGCACTTTAAAGAAGTATTTGACCACTAGAATTCCTGAAAGAGAGCAATAAAATATAAAACAAAGTTGAAAGACATGTGTATTAGGGTTCTCAACAGCAGAGAAGAGCAAACAATTGTGTTTGTACATGCAGGGAAGATATTTAAGTAGAACAGTAAGCCACTTATAGGAGAGTGCCAGAAACCAGTCCAAAATCAGAGGAAAATAGCAGTCAATGGCACAGAACACTTAGAGAACAAGTACATAAGATTTCTCAATAACAGGCAATAGTATAGAAAGAATTTCGTACGAAGCGGGACATCCAGGAAATAGAGCAGTAAGGACGGTAAAACAGTATTTGAAACACTGTAACTGCGGAAATGTAGAAGTAAACTGTAAAACGTAGTCTGAAGACAAGTGTATGAGGGTTCTATACTGCATAGAAGAGTGTACAATGCTGTTTGTACATGCACAAAGGTTATTCATGTAGAGCAGTAAGCGACATATAAGACAGTGCCAGAAACCAATGCGAATTCAAAAGATATTAGCACTTAGTTAGAGAATAGTAAGAGAACAAGTGGAAAACCCTTCTCTATGTCAAGCTACAATATAGAAATAACGTATTATGATTCCAAAAATGCTTCAGATAGATCAACAAGCACGTTAAAGTAGTATTTGACCAATAGAAATCCTGAAAAGGAGCAATAAACTATAAAACAATGTTGAAAGACAAGTGTATTCGGGTTCTCAAGAGCAGAGAGGAGAGAACAATTGTGTTTGTACATGCAGGGAAGATATGGAAGTAGAAGAGTAAGCCATTTATAGGATACTGCCAGAAACCACCGCGAATTCAAAGGAAAATAGAAGTTAATTCAACAGAATAGTTAAAGAACAAGTAGAAAACACTTCTCTATGTCAAGCTACAGTAGATAAATAACTTAGTAGGATACCCGAAATCCTTCAGGAAGATCAACAAGCACTTTAAAGTAGTATTTCACCACTAGAATTCCTGTAAAGGAGCAATAAAATGTAAAAGAAATTTAAAGGGAGTGCACGAGGGTTCTCAACAGCAGAGAAGAGAGTACAATGGTTTTTATACATACAGGGAAAATATTTAAGTAGAACAGTGAGCTACTTATGGGAGAGTGAAAGAAATCACTGCAAAATTAAAAGAAAATAGGAGTCAATGGCACAGAATAGTTGGATAATCAGTAGATACGAGTTCTCAATAACAGGCAATAGTATAGAAAGAATTTTGTACGAGGCGGGATATCCAGTAAATTAAGCAGTAAGGACTTTAAACCAGTATTTGAAACACTAAAATTGCTATAATGTACCAGTAAACTGTAAAATAAAGTTTGAAGGCAAGTGTATGAGGGTTCTCAACTGCATAGAACACTGTACAATGGTGTTTGTACCTGCACAAAGGTTATTCATGTAGAACAGTAAGCGACTTACAGGACAGTGCCAGAAACCAATGCGAGTTCAAAGGAAAATAGCAGTGCTTTAGAGAAGACTCAGAGAACAAGTGGAAAACGCTTCTCTAGGTCAAGCTACAGTATAGAAATAACTTAGTATGATACCAGAAATCCTTCAGGTAGATCAACAAGCTCTTTAAAGAAAGTAGTATTAGACCACTGGAATTCCTGAAAAGGAGCAATAAAGTGTAAAACAAAGTTGAAAGCCAAGTGTATTAGGGTTCTCAACAGCGGAGAAGAGAGAACAATCGTGTTTGTAAATGTAGGGAAGTTTTTTAATAAGAACAGTAATCCACTTATAGGACAGGGCCAGAAACCATTGAGAATTCAAAGGAAAATAGCAGTTAATTCAACAGAATAGTTAGAGAACAAGTGGAAAACACTACTCTATGTCAACCTACAGTATAGAAATAACTTAGTATGATACCAGAAATAATTCAGATAGACCAACAAGCACTTTAAAGAAGTATTTGACCACTAGAATGCCTGAAAAAGAGCAATAAACTATAAAACAAAGTTGAAAGACATGTGTATTAGGGTTCTCAACCGCAGAGAAGAGCAAACAATTGTGTTTATACATGCAGGGAAGATATTTAAGTAGAACAGTAAGCCACTTACAGGAGAGTGCCAGAAACCAGTCCAAAATCAGAGGAAAATAGCAGTCAATGGCACAGAACACTTAGAGAACAAGTACATAAGATTTCTCAATAGCAGGCAATAGTATAGAAAGAATTTCGTACGAAGCGGGACATCCAGGAAATAGAGCAGTAAGGACGGTCAACCAGTATTTGAAACACTGTAACTGCGGAAATGTAGAAGTAAACTGTAAAACGTAGTCTGAAGACAAGTGTGTGAGGGTTCTATACTGCATAGTAGAGTGTACAATGCTGTTTGTACATGCACAAAGGTTATTCATGTAGAGCAGTAAGCGCCATATGAGAGAGTGGCAGATACCAATGCGAATTCAAGGAAAATAGCAGTAAGTTAGAGAAGACTTAGAGGATAAGTGGAAAACGCTTCTCTATGTCAAGCTACAGTATAGAAATAACTTAGTATGATACCGGAAATCCTTCAGGTCGATCAACAAGCACTTTAAAGTAGTTTTTGAACACTAGAATTCCTGAAAAGGAGCAATAAATTGTAAAACAAAGTTGAAAGGCAAGTGTATTAGGGTTCTCAACAGCAGAGAAGGGAGAAGAATTGCGTTTGTACATGCAGGGAATTTATTTAGGTAGAACAGTAAACCACTTATAGGAGAGAGCCAGAAACCAGTCCAAAATCAGAGAAAAATGGCACTCAATGGCACAGAATAGTGAGAGAACAAGTAGATAAGTGTTCTCAATGACAGGCAATAGTATAGAAAGAATTCCGTACGAAGCGGGATATCCAGGAAATAGAGCTATAAGGACCTTAAAGCAGTATTTGAAACACTAGAACTCCTGAAATAGCAGTAAACTGTAAAACGTAGTCTGAAGACAAGTGTATGAGGGTTCTCAACTGCATAGAAGAGTGTACAATGGTGTTTGTACGTGCACAAAAGTTATTCATGTAGAACAGTAAGCGACATATAAGACAGTGCCAGAAACCAATGCGAATTCAAAAGATAATAGCACTTAGTTAGAGAATAGTGAGAGAACAAGTGGAAAACCCTTCTCTATGTCAAGCTACAATATAGAAATAACGTATTATGATTCCAGAAATGCTTCAGATAGATCAACAAGCACGTTAAAGTAGTATTTGACCAATAGAAATCCTGAAAAGGAGCAATAAACTATAAAACAATGTTGAAAGACAAGTGTATTAGGGTTCTCAACAGCAGAGAAGAGCAAACAATTGTGTTTGTTGCAGGGAAGTTATGGAAGTAGAAAAGTAAGCCATTTATAGGATACTGCCAGAAACCACCGCGAATTCAAAGGAAAATAGAAGTTAATTCAACAAAATAGTTAGAGAACAAGTAGAAAACACTTCTCTATGTCAAAGTACAGTAGATAAATAACTTAGTAGGATACCAGAAATCCTTCTGGAAGATCAACAAGCACTTTAAAGTAGTATTTCACCACTAGAATTCCTGTAAAGGAGCAATAAACTGTAAAACAAATTTAAAGGGAGTGCAGGAGGGTTCTCAACAGCAGAGTAGAGAGTACAATGGTTTTTGTACATACAGGGAAAATATTTAAGTAGAACAGTGAGCTACTTGTGGGAGAGTGCAAGAAACCACTGCAAAATTAAAGAAAAATAGGAGTCAATGGCACAGAATAGTTGGATAAAAAGTAGATAACAGTTCTCAATAACAGGCAATAGTATAGAAAGTATTTCGTACGAAACGGGATATCCAGTAAATTAAGCAGTAAAGCACTTAAACCATGATTTGAAACAGTAAAATTGCTAAAATGTACTAGTAAAATGTAAAATATAGTTTGAAGACAAGTGTATGAGGGTTCTCAACTGCATAGAACACTGTACAATGGTGTTTGTACCTGCACAAAGGTTATTCATGTAGAACTGTAAGGGACATACAGGACAGTGCCAGAAACCAATGCGAATTCAAAGGAAAATAGCACTGAGTTAGAGAAGACTTAGAGAACAAGTGGAAAACGCTTCTCTAGGTCAAGCTACAGTATAGAAATAACTTAGTATGATACCAAACATCCTTCAGATAGATCAACAAGCACTTTAAAGTTGTATTAGACCATTAGAATTCCTGAAAAGGAGCAATAAAGTGTAAAAAAAGTTGAAAGCCAAGTGTATTAGGGTTCTCAACAGCAGAGAAGAGAGAACAATTGTGTTTGTACATGCAGGGAAGTTTTTTAATAAGAACAGTAAGCCACTTATAGGACAGGGTCAGAAACCACCGAGAATTCAAAGGAAAATAGCAATTAATTCAACAGAATAGTTAGAGAACAAGTGGAAAACACTACTCTATGTCAAGCTACAGTATAGAAATAACTTAGTATGATACCAGAAATAATTCAGATAGATCAACAAGCACTTTAAAGAAGTATTTGGATAATAAGTGACTTTGAGCATGTTTTCATGTGTCTCTTGGCCTTCCTTCTGTCTTCTTTCGAAAAGATTCTATTTAGGTCCCTTGCCCATTTTTTTATTGGATCATTTATCTTCCTTTTATTAAGTTGTATAAGCTGCCTGTAGATGTTGGAAATTAAACCTTTATCAGTGATACCATTTGCAAATATGTTCTCCCATACAGTGGGGTTTCTTGTTGTTGTGTTGGTGGTTTCTTTTGCTGTGCAAAAGCTTTTTATTTTGATGTTGTCCCATTTGTTTATTTTCTCTTTGGCTTCCATTGCCCTAGGGGCAGTATCACTGAAAAAGTTCTTTTGGCATATGTCTGAGATTTTGCTGCCTGTGGATTCCTCTAGTATTTTCATGGTTTCCCGTCTTATATTTAAGTCCTGTATCCATTTTGAGTTTATTTTTGTGTAGGTGTAAGTTGGTGATCTAGTTTCATTTTTTTGCATGTATCTGTCCAATTTTCCCAACACCATTTATTGAAGAGACTGTCTTGACTCCATTGTATGCTCATGCCTCCTTTGTCAAATATTAATTGGGCATATTGGTTTGGGTCGATATCTGGATTCTCTTTCTATTCCATTGATCTATATGTCTGTTCTTGTGCCAGTACCAGGCTGTTTTGAGGACAGTGACTTTGTAATACCACTTGAAATCTGGTATTGAGATCCCTCCTACTTTATTCTTCTTTCTCAGGATTGCTGTGGCTATTCGGGGTTTTTTTTTATTCCAGATGAATTTTTGGAGAGTTCTTTCTAGGTCTGTGAAATATGCTGTTGGTATTTTAATGGGGAGTGCATTGAATCTATGGATTGCTTTGGGTAGTATGGACATTTTGATGATGTTGATTCTACCAATCCATGAACATGGTATGTTCTTCCATCTGTTTACATCTTCCTCTATCTCTTTTTTCAGTGTCCTGTAGTTTTCCGCATATAGGTCTTTTACCTCCTTGGTTAGGTTTATTCCTAAGTATCTTAATTTTTTTGGTGCGATGGAAAATGGGATTGCTTTTTTAGTCTCTCTTTCTGTAAGTTCACTGTTGGTGTATAGAAATGCCATAGATTTCTTGGCGTTAATTTTGTATCCTGCTACCTTGCCGAATTTATTATCCGAGAGATGCAAATCAAAACGACAATGCGATACCATCTCACACCTGTCAGAATGGCTATCATCAACAAATCAACAAACGACAAGTGTTGGCGAGGATGCGGAGAAAAAGGAACCCTCGTGCACTGCTGGTGGGAATGCAGACTGGTGCAGCCACTGTGGAGAACAGTATGGAGTTTCCTCAAAAAACTGAAAATGGAACTCCCATTTGACCCAGTAATCCCACTCCTAGGAATATATCCTAAGAAACCAGAAACACCAATCAGAAAGGATATATGCACCCCTATGTTCATAGCAGCACAATTTACAATAGCTAAGATTTGGAAACAGCCTAGGTGCCCGTCAGCAGATGACTGGATCAGAAAACTATGGTACATCTACACAATGGAATACTATGCTGCCATAAAAAAGAAGGAATTACTACCATTTGTAGACACCTGGATGGAATTAGAGAACATTATGCTAAGTGAAATAAGCCAGTCAGTGAAAGAAAAATACCACATGATCTCACTCATTTAGGGATAATGAAAAACATTATAAACTGATGAACCAAAAGATAGTTACAGAGGCAGTAAAGCATCAAACAGAGGGTCTAATTACAGCGGTAAGGTTAGGGAGAGGTGGGGGAAATAAGAGATCAACTGAAGGACTTGTATGCATGCATATAAGAGTACCCAACGGATGCAAAACATTGGGGGGTGAGGGCAGGTATGGGAGTGGGGTGGGGGGGGGCAATGGTAAGATATGTACACATATAATACCTTAATAAAAATTTGAAAAAAAAATATATATAATAACTATGTGTGGTATCAGGTGGGTTCTAGACTTATTGGGGTGATCACCTCATCAGTTATATAATAACTAATCACTATGTTGTACACCTGAAACTAATATAATACTGTATGTCAATGGTAATTGAAAAATTTTTTTTAAATTTTAATTGAAAAAAAAAAAAAGAAATGGAGCATTAATTAGAAACCCATTACTAGGAAATGTATTGACTTGTTCTACCAAATGTTATGAAAGTGGCAGTGGTCATATGTTTCTTGCTGACATGCTTTCCTCTCCTTCAAGGAGTGAACAGTTTCCTCATGAAGTTATACAAGACCCCATTTGACTTACAGTCAGACAATCAGGTTTAGTAGAAAGAAAACTTGAAGGATTTTTTTGTATCTAAAGTTTTTCAAAAAATAATTCTGCTCAATTCAAAATGTGCCTGCTTAATTTGTTTTAGAAATATGTTTCTAATATGCTCCTAATAACTTACAATGATTATATTCAGACTTTGGTTTTGTCAGAAAGTATTTCTAAAGACAGTCAATATTTCTGTCATGAATAAATAAAACATTTTCTTATATAAAAAAAAGAAGTATTTGACCACTAGAATTCCTGAAAAGGTGCAATAAACTATAAAACAAAGTTGAAAGACATGTGTATTATGGTTCTCCACAGCAGAGAAGAGCAAACAATTGTGTTTGTACATGCAGGGAAGATATTTAAGTAGAACAGTAAGCCACTTATAGGAGAGTGCCAGAAACCAGTCCAAAATAAGAGGAAAATAGCAGTCAATGGCACAGAAGAGTTAGAGTACAGGTAGATAAGAGTTCTCAATAACAGGCAATAGTATAGAAAGAATTTCGTACGAAGCGGGATATCCAGGAAATAGAGCAGTAAGGACTGTAAACCGGTATTTGAAACACAGTAACTGTGGACATGTAGCAGTAAACTGTAAAACATAGTCTGAATACAAGTGTATGAGGGTTCTCAACTGCATAGAACACTGCACAATGCTGTTTGTACATGCACAAAGGTTATTCATGTAGAGCAGTAAGCGCCATATGAGACAGTGCCAGAAACAAATGTGAATTCAAAAGAAAATAGCACTTAGTTAGAGAATAGTTAGAGAACAAGTGGAAAACCCTTCTCTATGTCAAGCTACAATACAGAAGTAATTTATTATGATTACAGAAATGCTTCAGATAGATCAACAAGCACGTTAAAGCAGTATTTGACCAATAGAAATTCTGAAAAAGAGCAATAAACTATAAAACAATGTTCAAAGACAAGTGTATTCGGGTTCTCAAGAGCAGAGAAGAGAGAACAATTGTGTTTGTACATGCACGGATTTATTTAAGTAGAACAGTAAGTCACTTATAGGAGGGTGCCAGAAATCACCGTGAATTCAAAGGAAAATAGAAGTTAATTCAACAGAATAGTTAGAGAACAAGTGGAAAACACTAGTCTATGTCAAGCTACAGTACAGAAATAACTTAGTAAGATACCAGAAATCCTTAAGATAGATCAACAAGCACTTTAAAGTAGAATTTGACCATTAGAATTCCAGAAAAGGAGCAATAAACTGTAAAACAATGTTGAAAGACAAGTGTATTAAGGTTCTCAACAGCAGAGAACAGAGAACAATTGTGTTTCCACATGCAGGGAAGTTATGGAAGTAGAACAGTAAGCCACTTATAGGATACTGCCAGAAACCACCGTGAATTCAAAGGAAAATAGAAGTTAATTCAACAGAATAGTTAGAGAACAAGTGGAAAACGCTTCTCTATGTCAAGCTGCAGCACAGAAATAACTTAGTATGATACCAGCAATCCTTCAGATAGATCAACAAGAACTTTAAAGTACTATTTGACCACTAGAATTCCTGAAAAGGAGCAATAAACTGTAAAACAAAATTGAAAGACAGTGCATGAGGATTTTCAACAGCAAAGAAGAAAGGACAATGGTTTTTTTACATACCGGCAAAATATTTAAGTAGAACAGTTAGCTACTTATGGGAGATTGAAAAAACCACTGCAAAATTAAAGGAAAATAGCAGTCAATGGCACAGAATAGTTAGAGAACTAGTAGATAAGAGTTCTCAATAACAGGCTACAGTATAGAAAGAATTTTGTACAAAGTGGGATATTCAAGAAATAGAGCAGTACCTACCTGAAACCAGTGTTTGAAACACTAGAACTGCTGAAATGTAGCAGTAAACTGTAAAACATAGTTTGAAGACAAGTGTATGAGGGTTCTCAACTGCATAGAACAGTGTACAATGGTGTTTGTACATACACAAAGTTTATTCATGTAGAACAATAAGCGACATACAGGACATTGCCAGAAACCAATGCGAATTCATAGGAAAATAGCAGTTAGTTAGAGAATAGTTAGAGATCAAGTGGAAAACGCTTCTCTATGTCAAGCTACATTATAGAAATAACTTAGTATGATACCAGAAATCCTTCAGTTAGATCTAAAAGCAGTTTAAAGTATTATTTGACCACTAGAATTCCTGAAAAGGAGCAATAAAGTATAAAACAAAGTTTAAAGACAATGTATTAGGGTTCTCAACAGCAGAGAAGAGAGAACAATTGTGTTTGTACATGCAGGGAAGTTATTTAAGTAGAACAGTAAGCCACTTATAGGAGAGTGCCAGAAACCAAGGCGAATTCAAAAATAAATAGAAGTTAATTAAACAGAATATTCAGAGAACAAGTAGAAAACACTAGTCTATGTCAAGGTACAGTATATTAATAACTTAGTAGGATACCAGAAATCCTTCAGGTAGACCAACAAGAACTCTAATGTAGTATTTGACCACTAGAATTCCTCAAAAGGAGCAATAAAGTAGAAAACAAAGTTTAAAGACAAGTGTATTAGGGTTCTCAACAGCAGAGAAGAGAGAAGAATTGTGTTTGTACATGCAGGAAAATATTTAAGTAGAACAGTAAGCCACTTATACAACAGTGCCAGAATCCACCACGAATTCAAAGAAAATAGAAGTTAATTCAACAGAATAGTTAGAGAACAAGTGAAAAACACTTCTCTATGTCAAGCTACAGTATAGAAATAGCTTAGCAGGATACCAGAAATTCTTCAGGTAGATCAACAAACACATTAAAGTACTATTTGACCATTAGAATTCCTGAAAAGGAGCAATAAACTGTAAAAAAAGTTTAAAGACAGTGGATGAGGGTTCTCAACAGCAGAGAAGAGAGTATAATTGTTTGTGTACATAGAGAGAAAATATTTAAGAAGAACAGTTAGGTACTTATGGGAGAGTGCCAGAAACCACTGCAAAATTAAAGGAAAATAGCGGTCAATGGCACAGAATAGTTACAGAACAAGTAGATAAGTGTTCTCAATAACAGGAAAGAGTATAGAAAGAAATTTGTACTAAGCGGGATATCCAGGAAATAGAGCAGTAACGCCCTAAAACCAGTATTTGAAACACTAGAACTGCTGAAATGTAGCAGTAAACTCTGAAACATAGTCTGAAGACAAGTGTATGTGGGTTCTCAACTGCATAGAACAGTGTACAAAGTTGTTTATACACGCACAAAGGTTATTCATGTAGAGCAGTAAGCGACATACAGGACATTGCCAGAAAGCAATGCGAATTCATAGGAAAATAGCAGTTAGTTAGAAAATAGTTAGAAAACAAGTGGTAAACCCTTCTCTATGTCAAGCTACAGTATAGAAATAACTTAGTATGATACCAGAAATCCTTCAGACTGATCAAAAATCACTTTAAAGTAGTATTTGACCATTAGAATTCCAGAAAAGGAGCAATAAACTATAAAACAAAGTTGACAGACAAGTGTATTAGGGTTCTCAATAGCAGAGAACTGAGAACAATTGTGTTTGTACATACCGGGAAGTTATTTAAGTAGAACAGTAAGCCACTTATAGAAGAGTGCCGGAAACCATGGCGAATTCAAAGGAAAATAGATGTTAATTCAACAGAATAGTTAGAGAACAAGTAGAAAACCCTTCTCTATGTCAAGCTACAGTATATAAATAACAGTAGGATACCAGAAATCCTTCAGGTTGATCAACAAGCACTTTAAAGTACTATGTGACCAATAGTATTCCTGAAAAGGAGCAATAAACCGTAAAACAAAGATAAAGACAGTGCATGAGGGTTCTTAGCAGCAGAGAAGAGAGTACAATTGTTTTTGTACATACAGGGAAAATATTTAAGTAGAACAGTGAGCTACTTATGGGAGAGTGCAAGAAACCAGTCCAAAATCAGAGGAAAATAGCAGTCAATGGCACAGAATAGTTAGAGAACAAGTATATAAGTGTTCTCAATAACAGGCAATAGTATAGAAAGAATTTTGTACAAAGCGGGATATACAAGAAATAGAGCCTTAACGACCTTAAACCAGTATTTGTAACACTAGAACTGCTGAAATGTAGCAGTAAACTGTAAAAGATAGTTTGAAGACAAGTGTGTGAGGGTTCTCAACTGCATAGAACACTGTACTATGGTGTTTGTACATGCACAAAGGTTATTCATGTAGAACAGTAAGCGAACATACAGTACAGTGCCAGAAACCAATGTGAATTCAAAGGAAAATAGCTGTAAGTTAGAGAAGAGTTAGAGAACAAGTGGAAAACGCTTCTCTATGTCAAGCTGCGGCATAGAAATAACTTAGTATGATACCAGAAATCCTTCAGATAGATCAACAAGCTATTTAAAGTAGTATTTGACCATTAGAATTCCTGAAAAGTAGCAATAAACTGTAAAACAAGTAGAAAGACAAGTGTATTAGGGTTCTCAACAGAAGAGAACAGAGAACAATTGTGTTTGTACATGCAGGAAAGTTATTTAAGTAGAACAGTAAGCCACTTATAGGATACTGCCAGAAACCACCGTGAATTCAAAGGAAAATAGAAGTTAATTCAACAGAATAGTTAGAGAACAAGTGTAAAACGCTTCTCTATGTCAAGCTGCTGCATAGAAATAACTTAGTATGATACCAGAAATCCTTCAGATAGATCAACAAGCACTTTAAAGTACTATTTGAGCACTAGAATTCCTGAAAAGAAGCAATAAACTGTAAAACAAAGTTGAAAGACAGTGCATGATGGTTTTCAACAGCAAAGAAGAGAGGATGATGGTTTTTGTACATAGCGGGAAAATATTTAAGTAGAACAGTTAGCTACTTATGGGAGATTGCCAAAAACCACTGCAAAATTAAAGGAAAATTGCAGTCAATGGCACAGAATAGTTACAAAACAAGTAGATAAGTGTTCTCAATAAGAGGCAACAGTATAGAAAGAATTTTGCACGAAGCGGGATATCAAGGAAATAGAGCAGTAACGACCTTAAACCAGTATTTGAAACACTAGAACTGCTGAAATGTAGCAGTAAACTGTAAGAAATAGTTTGAAGACAAGTATATGAGGGTTCTCAACTGCTTTGAACTCTGTACGATGGTTTTTGTACATGCACAAAGGTTATTCATGTAGAACAGTAAGCGACATACAGAACAGTGCCTCCAACCAATGTGAATTCAAAGGAAAATAGTAGGAAGTTGGAGCAGAGTTACAGAACAAGTGGAAAACGCTTCTCTATGTCAAAGTGCAGTATAGAAATAACTTTGTATGATACCAGAAATCCTTCAGGTAGATCAACAAGCAGTATAAAGTAGTATTTGACTACTAGAATTCCTGATAAGGAGCAATAAAGTATAAAACAAATTTTAAAGACAAGTGTATTCGGGTTCTCAACAGCAGAGAAGAGAGGACAATGGTTTGTGTACATACAGGGAAAATATTTAAGTAGAACTGTTATCTACTTATGGGAGAGTGCCAGAAACCACTGCAAAATTAAAGGTAAATAGCACTCAATGGCACAGAATAGTTGGAGAATAAGTGGATAAGAGTTCTCAATAACAGGCAACAGTATAGAAAGAATTTTGTAAGAAGTGGGATATCCAGGAAATAGAGCAATAATGATCTTAAACCAGTATTTGAAACCCTAGAACTGCTGAAATGTAGCAGTAAACTGTAAAACATAGTTTGAAGACAAGTGTATGAGGGTTCTCAACTGCATAGAACAGTGTACAATGGTGTTTGTACATACACAAAGGTTATTCATGTAGAACAATAAGCGACATACAGGACATTGCCAGAAAGCAATGCGAATTCATAGGAAAATAGCAGTTAGTTAGAGAATAGTTAGAAAACAAGTGGAACACCCTTCTCTATGTCATGCTACAGTATAGAAATAACTTAGTATGATACCAGAAATCCTTCAGATTGATCAACAATCACTTTAAAGTAGTATTTGACCATTAGGATTCCTGAAAAGGAGCAATAAAGTGTAAAACAAAGTTGACAGACAAGTGTATTAGTGTTCTCAACAGCAGAGAACTGAGAATAATTGTGTTTGTACATGCTGGGAAGTTATTTAAGTAGAACAGTAAGCCACTTACAGAAGAGTGCCGGAAACCATGGCGAATTCAAAGGAAAATAGAAGTTAATTCAACAGAATTTTCATAGAACAAGTAGAAAACAATTGTCTATGTCAAGGTACAGTATATAAATAACTGAGTAGGATACCAGAAATCATTCAGGTAGACCAACAAGCACTCTAATGTTGTATTTGACCACTAGAATTCCTCAAAAGGAGCAATAAAGTATAAAACAAAGTTTAAAGACAAGTGTATTAGGGTTCTCAGAGAGATCCAAGATGGCGGCGTAGGTAAACACCTAAACTGCTGCCTCGCACACAATTTCAAAACTCCAACTAAAAGACAAAACGTCTATCACCGAGAACCACCGGAAAGCTGGCTGAGTGGAAGTTCTACAACTAGAAGGAAAGAACAAACAGCATTGAGGGGTGCACAAGCGCTGAAAAGCTGAGGTATGGAGACACGCGAATTGGGCTGGCGATGGGTGACTGAAAGCGCTGCTGTTTTCAACCCGAAGGGAGATAAGCTCCCGATTACTCCGAACTTGTTTCTGGGGAGACGCGGGGGACCCAAACTCCTACGGGGAGAAGCTGGACTGTCTGCCGTGGGTTCGGAAAGTGAGGGAGGCTTGCCTGCAGGGCTGCGCGCAGGAACAATTGTTTATTGTGCTGGGGCACGGGATGCGGGGACACGGTTGGAGACTCAGAGCCGGCTTACTGGCAGCCATTGCTGTTTGCCACGCCCTAGCCTAGTCACGCCCTTAGACCCCGCCCTGCACAATCTACGAACCCACCCAAGCTCCAAGCAGCGGCTTTAGCATATGAATGGCCTGCCCTATTGCAGCTTAACCTAGCAAACTTGCAGCCCGGGTCAGACAGCTCCAAAACCTCCAAACCCCAAGCAAAGAGGAGAAAACTGTAGTTCTTGCTGTAGCTCCTGTTAAGTGGCCTCAGACAGTAGCTGACCTGCACCCCATTGGAGATCCAGAAGCCAGTGTACCTAGTGGTCAGTGTGAGACACCAGATTTGAACTCCTCATATCCATAAGTGACACATTCAAGTGGCAGACTCAGTGAGCACCAAAGCCCCACTGAAACAAGTCCTGCCCCATAAGCGTGTCTCCAGCGCAGCAGTTCTTCCTTTATAGACACAGCGGGTCCTCACAGCCAATTGGCCTGGAGGTCAATTCCTCCCAGTGTACCAACAGCAATCAATGCTTAACTACACCAAGACTTTGCACTCAGCCCACAAAGGGGTGTACCAAAGGCGTCCACATCAGGTGATTGGGGAGGCTGAGCTACTGGCCCCTATAGGTAATCTACCACACAAAGCCACTCCATCAACACAAGGAAGCAGCAAAATGCGGAGACAAAGAAACATGTCACGAATGAGAGAAATGGAGGAAAGCAAACTACTAGACGACATAGAGTTCAGAACCACATTTATAAGGTTACTCAAGAATCTTCTAAAAACCGCCGAGAAACTTGATGAGACCTCCGAGGAGCTTAGTGAGACCTTCAAGGACCTTAATGAGAATGCCAAAAAAATGGAAAAGGACCAGTCAGAAATTAAGCATACACTGTCTGAAATAAAGAATATACAGAAACTCAACTGTAGATCAACGTACCCCAAGAATCAAACCAAAGATCTGAAATATGAGGAAATAAAAAACACCCAACCAGAAAAACAAAAAGAAAAAATCCAAAAATATGAAGATAGTGTAAGGAGCCTCTGGGACAACTTTAAGCATACCAACATCCGAATTTTTGGGGTGCCAGAAGAAGAGAAAGAGCAAAATATTGAAAACCTATTAGAAGAAATAATGACAGAAAACTTTCCCTACCTGGTGAAAGAAATAGACTTACAAGTTCAGGAAGCACACAGAACCCCATACAAGAGGAATCCAAAGAGGACCACACCAAGACACATCATAATTAAAATGCCAAGGGCAAAAGACAAAGAGAGAATCTTGAAAGCAGCAAGAGAAAAACGGTTAGTTACCTACAAGGGAGCACCCATACGACTGTCAGCTGATTTCTCGGCAGAAACTATGCAGGCCAGAAGGGAGTGGCAAGAAATATTCAAAGTGATGAACAGCAAGAACCTACAACCAAGATTACTCTACCCAGAAAAGCTATCATTCAGAGTTGAAGGTCAGATAAAGAGCTTCACAGACAAGAAAAAGCTAAAGGAGTTCATCACCACCAAACCAGGATTACATGAAATGCTGAAGGGTGTTTTTAAAGAAGAGGAAGAAGAAGAAAAAGGTAAAGATAAAAATTATGAACAACAAAATGACATCAAATACATACCTACCAACAAGTGAATCTAAAAATCAAGTGAATAAAAAATCTGAAGAACAGAATGGACTGGTGAATATAATAGAATCAGGGACATAGAAAGGGAGTGGACTGAAAATTCTCAGGGGGGGGGTGTGAGGGGTGCGGGAAGAGACTGGACAAAAAGCTTACACCTATGGATGAAGACAGTGGTGGGGGGTAAGGGCATGGGGTGGGGTGGGGAATCAGGTGGAGGGGAGCTAGGGGGAAAAAAAGAGGAACACCTGTAATAATCTGAACAATAAAGATTTATTTAAAAAAATAAAATAAAAATAAAAACAACAAAAAAAAGAGTATTAGGGTTCTCAACAGCATAGAAGAGAGAACAATTGTGTTTGTACATGCAGGGAAGTTTTTTAAGTAGAACAGTAAGCCACTTAGAGGATAGTGCTGGAAACCAGGGCGAATTCAAAGGAAAATAGAAGTTAATTCAACAGAATAGTTAGAGAAAAAGTAGAAAACCCTTCTCTATGTCAAGCTACAGTATATAAATAACAGTAGGATACCAGAAATCCTTCAGGTAGATCGACAAGCACTTTAAAGTACTATTTGACCAATAGAATTCCTGAAAAGGAGCAATAAACAGTAAAACAAAGAAAAAGACAGTGCATGAGGGTTCTCAACAGCAGAGAAGAGAGTACAATTGTTTTTGTACATACAGGGAAAATATTTAAGTAGAACAGTTAGCTACTTATGGGAGAGTGCCAGAAACCAGTCCAAAATCAGAGGAAAATAGCAGTCAATGGCACAGAATAGTTAGAGAACTAGTAGATAAGGGATCTCAATAACAGGCAATATTTTAGAAAGAATTTTGTAAGAAGTGGGATATCCAGGAAACAGAGTAATAACGACACTAAACCAGTATTTGAAACCCTAGAACTGCTGAAATGTAGCAGTAAACTGTAAAACATAGTTTGAAGACAAGTGTATGAGGGTTCTCAACTGCATAGAACAGTGTACAATGGTGTTTGTACATACACAAAGGTTATTCATGTAGAACAATAAGCGACATACAGGACATTGCCAGAAAGTAATGCGAATTCATAGGAAAATAGCAGTTAGTTAGAGAATAGTTAGAAAACAAGTGGAAAACCCTTCTCTATGTCAAGCTACCGTATAGAAATAACTTAGTATGATAGCAGAAATCCTTCAGATTGTTCAACAATCACTTTAGAGTAGTATTTGACCATTAGAATTCCTTAAAAGGAACAATAAACTGTAAAACAAAGTTGAAAGACAAGTGTATTAGGGTTCTCAACAGCAGAGAACAAAGAACAATTGTGTTTGTACATGCAGGGAAGTTTTTTAAGTAGAACAGTAAGCCACTTAGAGGATAGTGCCAGAAACCATGGCGAATTCAAAGGAAAATAGAAGTTAATTCAACAGAATAGTTAGAGAACAAGTAGAAAACCCTTCTCTATGTCAAGTTACAGTATATAAATAACAGTAGGATACCAGAAATCCTTCAGGTAGATCGACTAGCACTTTAAAGTCCTATTTGACCAATAGAATTCCTGAAAAGGAGCAATAAACAGTAAAACAAAGATAAAGAGAGTGCATGAGGGTTCTCAACAGCAGAGAAGAGAGTACAATTGTTTTTGTACATACAGGGAAAATATTTAAGTAGAACAGTTAGCTACTTATGGGAGAGTGCAAGAAACCAGTCCAAAATCAGAGGAAAATAGCAGTCAATGGCACAGAATAGTTAGAGAACAAGTAGATAAGAGTTCTCAATAACAGGCAATAGTATAGAAAGAATTTTGTACAAAGCGGGATATCTAAGAAATAGAGCAGTAACTGCCTTAAACCAGTATTTGTAACACTAGAACTGCTGAAATGTAGCAGTAAACTGTAAAACATAGTTTGAAGACAAGTGTATGAGGGTTCTCAACTGCATAGAACACTGTACAATGGTGTTTGTACATGCACAAAGGTTATTCATGTAGAACAGTAAGCGACATACAATACAGTGCCAGAAACCAATGTGAATTCAAAGGAAAATAGCAGTAAGTTAGAGAAGAGTTAGAGAACAAGTGTAAAACGCTTCTCTATGTCAAGCTGCAGTATAGAAATAAATTAGTAGCATACCAGAAATCCTTCAGGTAGACCAACAAGCACTTTAAAGTAGTATTTGACCACTAGAATTCCTCAAAAGGAACAATAAAGTATAAAACAAAGTTTAAAGACAAGTGTATTAGGGTTCTAAACAGCAGAGAAGAGAGATGAATTGTGTTTGTACATGCAGGGAAGTTATTTAAGTAGAACAGGAAGCCACTTATACGACAGTGCCAGAAAACACTGCGAATTCAAAGGAAAATAGCAGTTAATTCAACAGAATAGTTAGAGAACAAGTGAAAAACACTTCTCTATGTCAAGCTACAGTATAGAAATAACTTAGTAGGATACCAGAAATTCTTCAGGTAGATCGACAAGCACATTAAAGTACTATTTGACCAATAGAATTCCTGAAAAGGAGCAATAAACTGTAAAAAAAGTTTAAAGACAGTGCATGAGGGTTCTCAACAGCATAGAAGAGAGTACAATTGTTTTTGTACATACAGGGAAAATATTTAAGTAGAACAGTTAGCTACTTATGGGAGAGTGCCAAAAACCACTGCAAAATTAAAGGAAAATAGCAGTCAATGGCACAGAATAGTAGAACAGTTAGCTACTTATGGGAGAGTGCCAAAAACCACTGCAAAATTAAAGGAAAATAGCAGTCAATGGCACAGAATAGTTAGAGAACAAGTAGATAAGTGTTCTGAATAACAGGCAACAGTATAGAAAGAATTTTGTATGAAGCGGGATATCCAGGAAATAGAGCAGTAACGACCTTAAACCAGTATTTGAAACACTAGAACTGCTGAAATGTAGCAGTAAACTGTAAAACATAGTTTGAAGACAAGTGTATGAGGGTTCTCAACTGCATAGAACAGTGTACAATGGTGTTTGTACATACACAATGGTTATTCATGCAGAACAATAAGCGACATACAGGACATTGCCAGAAAGCAATGCGAATTCATAGGAAAATAGCAGTTAGAGAATAGTTAGAAAACAAGTGGAAAACCCTTCTCTATGTCAAGCTACAATATATAAATAACTGAGTAGGATACCAGAAATCCTTCAGGTAGAACAACAAGAACTTTAAAGTAGTATTTGACCACTAGAATTCCCGAAAAGGAGCAATAAAGCATAAAACAAAGTTTAATGACAAGTGTATTAGGGTTCTCAACAGCAGAGAACAGAGAACAATTGTGTTTGTACATGCAGAGAAGTTATTTAAGTAGAACAGTAAGCCACTTATAGGAGAGTGCTGGTAACTACCACGAATACAAAGAAAAATAGAAGTTAATTCAACAGAATAGTTAGAGTACAAGTAGAAAACACTTCTCTATGTCAAGCAACTGTAGATAAATAAGATAGTGGGATACCAGAAATCCTTCAGGTAAATCAACAAGCACTTTAAAGTAGTATTTGACCACTAGAATTCCTGAAAAGGAGCAATAAATTGTAAAACAAAGTTGAAAGACAAGTGTATTAAGGTTCTCAACAGCAGAGAAGAGAGTACACTGATGGTTGTACATGCAGGGAAGATATTTAAGTAGAACCGTTATCTACTTATGGGAGAGTGCCAGAAACCAGTCCAAAATCAGAGGAAAATAGCAGTCAATGGCACAGAATAGTTAGAGAACAAGTAGATAAGGGTTCTCAATAACAGGCAACAGTATAGAAACAATTTTGTACGAAGCTGGATATCCAGGAAATAGAGCAGTAACGACCTTAAACCAGTATTTGAAACGCTAGAACTGCTGAAATGTAGCTTTAAACTGTAAAACATAGTTTGAAGACAAGTGTATGAGGGTTCTCAACTGCATAGAACAGTGTACAATGTTGTTTGTACATACACAAAGGTTATTCATGTAGAACAATAAGTGACATACAGGACATTGCCAGAAACCAATGCGAATTCAAAGGAAAATCGCAGTTAGTGAGAGAAGAGTTAGAGAACAAGTGGAAAACCCTTCTCTATGTCAAGCTACAGTATAGAAATAACTTAGTATGATGCAAAAAATCCTTCAGATAGATCAACTATCACTTTAAAGTAGTATTTGACCATTAGAATTCCTGAAAAGGAGCAATAAAGTATAAAACAACGTTTAAGGACAGTGCATGAGGGTTCTAAACAGCACAGAAGAGAGTCAATGGTGTTTGTACATGCAGGGAAGATATTTAAGTAGAACCATTATCTACTTATGGGAGAGTGCCAGAAACCAGTCCAAAATCAGAGGAAAATAGCAGTCAATGGCACAGAATAGTTAGAGAACAAGTAGATAAGGGTTCTCAATAACAAGCAACAGTATAGAAACAATTTTGTACGAAGCTGGATATCCAGGAAATAATGCAGTAACAAACTTAAACCAGTATTTGAAACGCTAGAGCTGCTGAAATGTAGCAATAAACTGTAAAACATAGTTTGAAGACAAGTGTATGAGGGTTCTCAACTGCATAGAACAGTGTACAATGGTGTTTGTACATGCACAAAGGTTATTCATGTAAAACAGTAAGCGACATACAGGACATTGCCAGAAACCAATGCGAATTCTTAGGAAAATAGCAGTTAGTTAGAGAATAGTTAGAGAACAAGTGGAAAACGCTTCTCTATGTCAAGCTACAGTATAGAAATAATGTAGTATGATACCAGAAATCCTTCAGATAGATCAATAAGCACTTTAAAGTACTATTTGAACTCTAGAATTCCTAAAAAGGAGCAATAAACTATAAAACAAAGTTTAAAGACAATGTATTAGGGTTCTCTACAGCACAGAAGAGAATCAATGGTGTTTGCACATGCAGAGAAGATATTTAAGTAGAAGAGTAAGCCACTTATAGGAGGGTGCCAGAAACCAGTCCAAAATCAGAGGAAAATAGCAGTCAATGGCACAGAATAGTTAGAGAATAAGTAGATTAGGGTTCTCAATAACAAGCAACAGTATATAAACAATTATGATCATACCTCAACATAATAAAAGCTATATATGATAAACCCACAGCCAACATCATACTCAATGGGCAAAAACTAAAACTATTTCCCCTAAGATCAGCAACAAGGCAGGGCTGCCCACTCTCACCACTCCTGTTTGACATAGTACTGGAAGTATTAGCCATTGCAATTAGACAAGAAGAAGAAATAAAAGGCATCCAAATTGGAAAAGAAGAAGTAAAGCTGTCCGTATTTGTAGATGACATGATATTGTACATACAAAACCCGAAAGACGCCATCAAAAAACTAAAAGACTTAATAAATGAATTCAGCAATGTAGCAGGATACAAAATTAACGCCAAGAAATCTATGGCATTTCTATACACCAATAGTGAACTTACAGAAAGAGAGACTAAAAAAGCAATCCCATTTACCATCACACCAAAAAAATTAAGATACTTAGGAATAAACCTAACCAAGGAGGTAAAAGACCTATACGCGGAAAACTACAGGACACTGAAAAAAGAGATTGAGGAAGACTTAAACAGATGGAATAACATAGCATGTTCATGGATTGGTAGAATCAACATCATTAAAATGTCCATACTACCCAAAGCAATCTATAAATTCAATGCACTCCCCATTAAAATACCAACGACATATCTCACAGACCTAGAAAGAACTCTCCAAAAATTCATCTGGAATAAAAAAAGACCCCGAATAGCCACAGCAATCCTGAGAAAGAAGAATAAAGTAGGAGGGATCTCAATACCAGATTTCAAGTGGTATTACAAAGCCACTGTCCTCAAAACAGCCTGGTACTGGCACAAGAACAGACATATAGACCGACGGAATAGAATAGAGAATCCAGATATCGACCCAAACCACTATGCACAATTAATATTTGACAAAGGAGGCATGAACATACAATGGAGTCAAGACAGTCTCTTCAATAAATGGTGTTGGGAAAATTGGACAGATACATGCAAAAAAATGAAACTGGATCACCAACTTACACCATACACAAAAATAAACTCAAAATGGATACAGGACTTCAATATAAGATGGGAAACCATAAAAATACTAGAGGAATCCACAGGCAGCAAAATCTCAGACATATGCCGAAAGAACTTTTTCACTGATACTGCCCCTAGGGCAACGGAAGCCAAAGAGAAAATTAACAAATGGGACTACATCAAAATAAAAAGCTTTTGCACAGCAAAAGAAACCATCAACAAAACAACAAGAAACCCCACTGTATGGGAGAACATATTTGCAAATGTTATCACTGATAAAGGTTTAATCTCCAACATCTACAGGCAGCTTATATAACTTAATAAAAGGAAGATAAATGATCCAATAAAAAAATGGGCAACGGACCTAAATAGAATCTTTTTGAAAGAAGACAAAAGGAAGGCCAAGAGACACATGAAAAAATGCTCAAAGTCACTAATTACCCGAGACATGCAAATCAAAATGACAATGCGATACCATCTCACACCTGTCAGAATGGCTATCATCAACAAATCAACAAACGACAAGTGTTGGCGAGGATGCACAGAAAAAGGAACCATCGTGCACTGCTGGTGGGAATGCAGACTGGTGCAGCCACTGTGGAGAACAGTATGGAATTTCCTCAAAAAACTGAAAATGGAACTCCCATTTGACCCAGTGATCCCAGTCCTAGGAATATATCCTAAGAAACTAGAAACACTAATCAGAAAGGATATATGCACCCCTATGTTCATAGCAGCACAATTTACAATAGCTAAGATTGGGAAACAGCCTAGGTGCCCATCAGCAGATGACTGGATCAGAAAACTGTGGTACATCTACACAATAGAATACTATGCTGCCATAAAAAGAAGGAATTACTACCATTTGTAGGCACCTGGATGGAATTAGAGAACATTATGCTAAGTGAAATAAGCCAGTCAATGAAATAAAAATACCACATGATCTCACTCATTTGGGGATAATGAAAAACATTATAAAGTGATGAACAAAAAGATAGATACAGAGGCAGTAAAGCATCAAACGGACTGTCAAATTACAGCGGTAAGTTTAGGGAGAGGTGGGGAAAATAAGAGATCAACTGAAGGACTTATATGCATGCATATAAGAGTAACCAACTGATGCAAAACATTGGGAGGTGAGGGCATGTATGGGAGTGGGGTGGGGGGGCAATGGTAAGATATGTACACACATAATACCTTAATAAAAAAAAAGTTAAAAAAAAATAAAAAACCGTGGTACATCTACACAATGGAATACTACACTGCTGTGAAAAGGAAGGATCTCCTACCACTCACAACAGCATGGATGGTCCTGGAGAGAAAGATAAATATCACATGATCTCACTCATTTGTGAAATATAATAAACAACATAAACTGATGAACAAAAAATAGATCCAGAGACTCAGAAGCATAGAACAGACCATCTAACCTCAGAGGGAAGGCAGGGAGGGTGGGAGGGTGAGGTAAGAGACCAACCAAAGGACTTGTATGTATGCATATAAGCATAACCAATGAACACAGACAATAGGGAGTGAGGGCATGTGCTAGGGTGTGGGAGCAGCCAGGGAGAGGCCAATTGGGGAAATGGAGACATATGTAATACTTTAAACAATAAAAAATTTTATAAAATTAAAAGAAACTCCTGGTAAAGTTCTCTTCTTACACCAGTTTTTTTTCCAACTAAATCTTTTAGAAAGGAATGTTATTTCTTAACAATGAGCTTAAAATCAGTACGTCCAATGTAAAATTTTGGTACTCTTTGAAACTTTATTTATTTATTTATTTTTTCTTGATACACATGAATTTAGCTCTTTTTTTTGCCATTAATTGCTAAGGAATTTTAAGATAAAAATACAAAGTCATTAACATCAAGAGACACAAAGGCACTTTGGATTCCAAAATATCTTTATAATGGGGGAGTAAGGGGAGCCTCATGTGTCACTTGCTTATTTTTTAAACTATTACTCTTTCAATTCTAATCTTTGAATAAAATATTTTTCTACAATATAAAATGACTTTTTAGATCAAAACCAGCACAGTAACATTGTCTATTTTACAATAAATCTGAAAGGAAAATTTGGAAAACAATATTCTTACACCATATAGCATAACTTGTTTTTTAACTTGAATTTTTTTTGTTAATTACCTAATCACCTAAATCAGTGAATAAGAATGCTCAGCATCCAATCCATGAATATAGAATACAATATAATTTATTCTACTTTTTACTTCAAAGTCACAGAGATGACATCCATATAATTATAAAGCCTACTCTACATTTTCAAGTTCTCAATCCAAATATATAGATTAGAACAGGTCACTTTATTGCTGACAATATTCATGGAAGGGTCAGATTCCTCATAAAAAGACAAAATAAGTTTGATTGGGAGCCGGCCATTGCCCTACTCACCCATCAACAGAATTATGGAAGTCAAGAGGCAATATTTTTTCCTTTTTAAAATAGCAAAGGAACAAAAGAAGATTGGCTGGCTGTTGAGTGGGCCCCACATTAGAGTGCATAGCTCATCAGGATCGAGGCTGGCATCTGTGAGCAGTTAACTTCCTAAGAGCACTCACTGGGCATTATGTCATCTGCACTACAGCTCTCACCCTGGAAATTATTTGAAAATACTTTATGCTCAAAATATACACTGAGTGGCCAGATTATTATGATCTCTGAATGCATCATAATCGGGCCACTCAGTGTATATACTATATAATAAAAAGCTAATATGCAAATTGTCCCCTCGACCAGCAGGCAGGCCGGCCAACCGCCCATGTCCCCTCCCCCTGGCCAGGCTGGCTGGAGAGTGTTATGCATTCAGAGATCATAATAATCTGGCCACTCGGTGTATAGTATCCATTCCTTGTCCTTGAGGATCCAAGTATCTATACTAATAAAAGCCTAAGTGGCCCTCGCATGTGACATTGCCACAAGATGGCTGCCACAAGATGGCCACCACAAGATGGCCAAGTGCACAGAGGAGGTGGGGCACAGCAGCCACTTGGTGTGGTGAGGCCTGGGGGTCGAGCATCTCCTCCGCCTCATGCAGAAGAGGTGGGTCCCGGCGGAGAAGGCAAGTTGCGGCAGGGGAGGGCAGTTGGGGGCGATCAGGCCAGCAAGGGAGCAGTTAGGAGTCAATCAGGCCAGCAGGGGAGTGGTTAGGGGGTGATCAGGCTGGCAGGCAGAAACAGTTAGGGGCAATCAGGCAGGCAGGCAGGCAGGCAAGCGGTTATGAGCCAGCAGTTCTGGATTGTGAGAGGGATGTCCAACTGCCAGCATAGGCCCCATCCCGCACATCCCCCAAGGGGTCCCAGATTGGAGAGAGTGCAGGCCGGGCTGAGGGACACCCTCCCCCCACCCCTGTGCATGAATTTCGTGCACTGGGCCACTAGTAAATCTAAAATTATAATGGGCTTCTTCAGTCCAAAGGCAGGACTTCTTTGCAGTAGAGTGTCTCCAGTGTTTCACAAAAATAAATAAAAGCAGCAGCTAACGTCTTTTCAGCTTCTTGACCTCTCTGCATTTTGTTGCTTCTTCCTCCAATCTCAATTCCTCTAAGTCCTCTTGCATACCTGGTCTTAAACTCTTTGCTTCTTTATCTTTGTATTTTTTTCGGTCATAGCCAAAGAATGTGCTTAGATATTTCTTCCTGAGATTCTCCTTCATCTTTGATAAAATCTTCCATTTTGGAGTCATAGTTCTCATCTTCCTCCTCTACATATTCTCACTGTCTTTTGTAACCACCAGGGAAGGGAAACCCTTGAGAACATTGGGCAGATCTATAGCCAGCTAAAGAAGGCTTCATTCCATTCATCTGTCCATTGGTGGGCTGGGTAATGATATTCTTAGAAGATATTGTTTCTGAGACAAAAGTGCATTTGGGCTTATGGGGGGATCTAAGCTACTAACTATTCACCCAGGTCCCAAGCTACTCACTGGTCTTCTAGGGCCTGAACTGCTGACAGTCTGTCTAGCTGAAACTGCCACTTACTGATCGCCCAGAGCCACTGACTAACCGCCTGGGGGGCATTGAGCAACTCATTGGTCGTCAGTTATGTGGATTGTGCACAGGCCACCCAGAGTCACCAGAACTGACCACTGACTTCCTAGAACCACCTGGGCCACTGATAGGTCATCCAGAGCCACCTATACTGCTGACTGTCCTTCCAGGAGGATTTAAGTCACTGGCTGGCCTCTTGGTCCCACTGATTGATCGAGTGCTCAGGTCCTGAGCTGGAGCTGCCATTCTGGTGCCTGGGCATGGAGCCAGAACTAACCATAGGCCAAAGACTCCCTGTGATGGGCTGCCCAGGAACTGGGCTGGAGCTGCTGCCTGACTGCCTGACACCTGGACTCTTAGCCTTATGTGGGGAGACCACAGGTCCAGGTCTGGAATGGCTAGGATGGAGAGGAGATTTTTTGGCTGTGTGTTCAGTAACAGATTTCTGAGTCCCTTTAGCAGAAGTCTTTGGAACAGTTGGTGAAAAGGTGCTCAAGTGGGTCTTTCCAGCCCCATTGTAAACAGGCCTGTCATGGTCCTTCCGAAGTGAGGCTTGGGAGCAGTTGCTAGATCCTACTTTGGTCCTCTCTCCTGGCATGGATTTGGATGAAAACAAACCTAAATGTTTCTTATCTGTGCTGGGTCTGGATTTCTTCTCAGCATGAGGAAGGGGAGTACCTTTGGGAGAAGGATGCTTGTCCCTGGAAACTCTGCAAGTTTTTGTGCCCATACTTTCTGTATGAGAAGGCACCATTTTGGTCAGAGGTAGTCCTGCATCTGCTTCAGGCTTCTTTTTCATATGTCTTCAATCAAGAAGTTTTCACTCCCTAAGTTCTTGTGTAATCATAGGTCACTTTTCTGTGTGTGTGTGTGTGTTGTTTTTTTTTTCACTACCTTGATTTCCACTGGTTCATACTGTTGGAAGCTAGCTATTGTCTTCCCTATCAGAAAAGTGTAAACAAGGAATGCAGAAGGATCATGAACCTTGAGCTCTGTCAAGGGCTAAAGCTATGCACTGATTGTTTAGTCGAGACAATGGTGGCTCAAGCAATTTCCTGGCCAAATGGTCTCAAAGTAAATTTTTACTAATATTTACTGACCTTTAAGATAGTCTTTCTGTTACCAGAATTGCCTGCCTAACTAAGGGCAATATGTGTATCTAAAATTGAATGAAAACCTGGCAGGGTCTGGGCACCAGTACAGTCCTTGCCCTTGCATTGGACTCTCCACCTGGCCCCCCATTATTATTTCTTGTCTTGTCTCATCATTTGACCACGGCCCTTCTCTAGATCCCGAACCCTGAGCGACGTGGGACGTGGACTCTCACATCTGGCACCTCGAATGATGGATGTCTAGAGAAGAAGATTTGCCTGGAGCAGAAAAACAAAGTTTCACCAGCAAGGTGGGGAAAAAGAATTCACCGGATAGATGGGGAAATTCTCAGCGTGCAAAGCCCACAGCCAGCTGCAGAAGTTGAGATCTGTAAGTAGGGTGGGAACGTCTTTTTTTTAGCCAGGCTAATGGGGCAGAATTTGTCAAAAGGGGAGAAGCTTTATTGTAGACTTTTGGTTTGCATGCTTAAGGATAAAGGAATTAAAGTGTCAGAAGGTATTCTCTTACAGTTTTTGCATGTTATTATAGAACATAATCTCTGGTTTCCTGAAGAAGGTACATTAGATGTTGAATGTTGGGAAAGAGTTAGTCATAACTTGAAAAAACCTCAGCAGCAGGGGGAAAATTTGCCTCCAAATTGTTTCTCCTTGTGGAACATGGTATTGCATTTGCTAGAGCCTTTTAGAGAAACAAAAGAGGATAAACCCCCTCCCCTTGCACCTTCTGCTCCTAAAGAGGAGCAAAAAGAAAAATTGGAGGAATGGCCTTCATGGCCCCCTCCACCTCCATGTCCTAATCCTGAAACATTTAATTCACCATTAATAGAATCACCTATGCAAAGAGCAATCCGAGAAGGATTAAAGCACATGACGGTGGAGGATCAACTTGCTTTTCCTATTATACAAGTAGCTGACCTACAGCTCCCGAATCATATAATAAGACATCATGAAAAATTTGACTTTAAAATGATAAAGTCCTTGCATGTAAGCATAGTCCAGAATGGTCCTACAGCTCTTTTACCAGAGAAATTATGACTAATATTTCTGAAGCATTCTTAGCTCCTTATGATTGGTATTCTCTGGCTCATGCAACTCTGGATGGAGGAGATTATTTACTATGGAAGGGAGAAATTTTGGAGAAATGTCAGGAGCAAGCCCATGCAAACTGTGGGCTGAATGCTCAAATAACTTATGAAATGCTGACAGGACTGGGACAATATAATGGCATACAAAATCAGCTAAATTATGTGCAACAGGCATATGAGAAAATTAGACTTTGTGGAAGAAGAGCTTGGTGGGCTTTACCATCAAAAGGGGATCCTGGCCGAAACCGGTTTGGCTCAGTGGATAGAGCGTCAGCCTGCGGACTGAAAGCAGTCCCAGGTTTGATTCCGGTTAAGGGCATGTACCTTGGTTGTGGGCACGTCCCCAGTAGGGGGTGTGCAGGAGGCAGCTGTTCGATGTTTCTCTCTCATCGATGTTTCTAACTCTCTATCCCTCTCCCTTCCTCTCTGTAAAAAATCAATAAAATATATTTTTTTAAAAATCACAACATTTTTTTTTAAAAAAAGGGGGACCCTGAGGGAGCTTTTAGTAAATGTATGCAGGGGCCTACAGAGTCATTTTCTGACTTTGTGGCTTGCCTCACTCAAGCAGTGAGATGCCAGATTCAACATGAAACAGCAGGAGACATGTTAATTCAGCAATTAGCTTATGAAAATGCCAATGCTGATTGTAAGAAATGCCTGACGCCTCTGAGAAAAAAATAGTACCATTACAGAAATGATTCGAGCATGTCAGAATGTGGGGTCAGGCACTTTTCAAGCAAACTTACTCGCTGCCACTGTAACAGTGGGGAATAAAAGGTGTTATAATTGTGGAAGAACAGCACATTTTAAAAAGAAAGTAAGCAACCAAGAAGGACACAAGGTGGCGATCTAGGGAAAGGTGTGAGCATTCTGCCTCCCAATTCAATCAACACAGATTAAACCTCTCTGTGTCCTAGAAGTCAGAAGGGAAACCATTGGGTTGGTTAATGTAGATAGAAATTTCATAAAAATGGGCAGCCATTAGATCAAGACATAGGGAATGGCCAACCACAGGGAAACGGCCCCCCAACCCCGTCATCAATAGGGGAAATTTGCCCTGCAAGGCCCACAGTGGACTCCCCATGAGCCATTCCAGGGAGCCCAGGCCTAGTTCTTAACAGTACTTTAGCGGTCACTTTGACCCCCAATATGGCTCAGCAAGCTATTCCTACAGGAATCTGGGGACCTGTGCCACCAAGAACTTCAGCATTAATCTTAGGGAGAAGTGGAAAAACTCTGAAAGGACTAACTGTTCTGCCTGGAGTCATAGATTCAGACTATGAGGGAGAAATTAAGGTAATATTAGAATGTAATCATATTATGCAAATTACTTCAGGACAAAGAATTGCTCAGATATTACTTCTACCTTTTATTTAGCAAGGCGAAGCTATAAATAGGAAAAGAGAAACACAAGGATTTGGAAGCTCAGATATCTATTGGATACATGAAATTAGCAAAACCCATCCTATGATTAATTTAAGAATAGAGAGAAAATGATTTAAAGGTTTATTAGACACTGGAGCGATGTCAGCATTATGAGCAAAGAATTCTGGCCTCTAAGTTGGTCCATGGTAGAAGCTATACGCTCTATCATGGGGGTCAGAGTTCCTGATAATGCACAGTGCTGCAGTGTTAAGGTGGCAAGATGAAGGACAGGCAGGATGGTTTCAGCCTTACATAGTCTCTGGGATTGCAGTCAACTTATGGGGCCAGGATGTTTTAGAAGGTTTACAAGCTTTTATTATTACCGGCAAACGACAGCAGTTAATAAATCAGATGGGATATCAGACTGGTCAAAGCTTAGGAAAAAATAATCAGGGAATTAAAGAGCCCATCCAGGAGAAACCAAGATGGCGGCATAGGTAAGCACCTAAACTGCTGCCTCGCACAACAATTTCAAAACTACAACTAAAAGACAGAACGGACACCATCCAGAACCACAGGAAAGCTGGCTGAGTGGAAATTCTACAACTAGAAGGAAAGAGAAAAGCACACAGAGAATTGGAGGTACGGCAAAGGGTCTTTGTGCACGCAGAGAGGAAGGGCGGCTGAGAGCCTGGCTGACTTTCTCTGGCGGAAGGGGGAAGGAAGCCCCCGACCGCACTGAACCCCAGTTCTGACTGCACTGAACCCCAGTTCCGGGCGAGCCCCTGGGGACCCACGCTCTTACGGGGGGAGTCTGGACTCTCGGGCAGAGACTCGGGAGCCGGGGAAGGCAGAAGTCTGAAGGCGCACGCGTGCCAGTGCGCACAAAGGCTGCGGAGGTTGCCACAGGCTTTCCCTAGTGGAAGGGAGTCGGAGGTTCCTGACTCCAGTGGGCCCCAGTTCTGACTGCACTGAACCCCGGTTCCAGGCGAGCACCTGGGGACCCACGCTCTTGTGGGGGGAGTCTGGACTCTCGGGCGGAGACTCAGGAGACAGGGAAGGTGGAGGTCTGAAGGCGCGCATGTGCGCGCAAGGGTAAGGCTGACAGGAAGCCAAGACTGAGACTCCACCCCATCCAAGCTGAGCACAGAGGCTATTGCAATTTGGCAAGTCTCATCCTATAAGGCTGTCTCCAGCACTGAACTTCTCCCAGCATAGACACAGCTGATCCTTACAGCCAACTGGCCTGGAGGTCAATTCTTCCCAGTGATACCAACAACAATCAAGACTTAATTACAACAAGGCTGTACACACAGTCCACAAAGGGGTGCACCAAGAGTGTCCACCTCAGGTTAACTGGGGAGGCAGACCCACTGGGCCATATTGGAAACCTACCACACAAATCTACCTTACCAACTCAGGGAAGCAGTGAAAATGTGGCGTCAAAGAATCAGATCACAAACGAAAGAAATGGAGGAAAACAAATGACTGGATATAGAATTCAAAACCACAGTTATAAGGCTTTTTAAGAATATCCTAGAAAAGGCCGATAAATATAACAAGACCCTCGAAGATATGAAAAAGGACCAACTAGAAATTAAACATACACTGACTGAAATAAAAAATATTATACAGAGACCCAAAAACAGACAAGAGGAACACAAAAATCAAGTCAAAGAATTGAAACACAAAGAAGCAAAAAACACTCAACTGAAAAAGCAAAAAGCAAAAAAAAAAAATCCAAAAAGTTGAAGATAGTGTAAGAAGACTCTGGGACAACTTCAAGCATACCAACATCAGAATTATGGGGGTGCCAGAAGAAGAGAGAGAGCAAGATACTGAAAACCTATTTGAAGAAATAATGACCGAAAACTTCCCCCACCTAGTGAAAGAAATAGACTTACAAGTCCAGGAAGCCCACAGAACCCCAAACAAAAGGAATCCAAAGAGGACCACACCAAGACACATCATAATTAAAATGCCAAGAGCAAAAGACAAAGAGAGAATATTAAAAGCAGCAAGAGAAAAACAGTTAATTACCTACAAGGGAGCACCCATACGACTGTCAGCTGATTTCTCAACAGAAACTATGCAGGCCAGACGGGAGTGGCAAGAAATTTTCAATGTGATGAATAGCAAGAACCTAACCAAGATTACTCTATCCAGCAAAGCTATCATTCAGAATTGAAGGGCAGATAAAGAGCTTCACAGATAAGAAAAAGCTAAAGGAGTTCATCACCACCAAACCAGTATTATATGAAATGCTGAAAGGTATTCTTAAAGAAGAGGAAGAAGAAAAAAGTAAAGATAAAAATTATGAACAACAAATACATATCTATCAACAAGTGAACCTAAAAATTAAGTGAATTAAAAACCTGAGGAACAGAATAATCTGGTGAATATAATAGAATCAGGGGCATAGAAAGGGAGTGGACTGATAATTCTCAGGGGGAAAGGGGGATGGGGAGGTTCATGAAGTGACTGGACAAAAATCATACACCTATGGATGAGGACAGTGGTGGGGAGGTAAGGGCAGAAGATGGGGTGGGAACTGGGTGGAGGGGAGCTATTGGGGGAAAAAGGAGAAATAATTGTAATAATCTGAATAAAGATTTATTTTTTTTTAAAAAAAGAGCCCATCCAAGCCAAAGGAAACCCAGGAAGACGAGGATTAGGATATCAACCTTTTTTTTTTTAATATATTTTATTGATATTTTACAGAGAGGAAGGGAGAGGGATAGAGAGCCAGAAACACCGACGAGAGAGAAACATCGATCAGCTGCCTCCTGCACACCTGCCACAGGGGATGTGCCCGCAACCAAGGGACGTGCCCTTGACCGGAATTGAACCTGGGACCCTTCAGTCCACAGGCCGACGCTCTATCCACTGAGCCAAACCGGTTTCAGCAGGATATCAACCTTTTGAGGAAGGGTCACTGCTCAATCTTCTCACCCTCATGCAGATCCTATACAATGGAAAGATGATAGACCTATATGGGTGGATCAGTGGCCATTAACCAAGGAGAAATTAGGTCATATTCATGAATTAATACAGGAACAAATAGAGGCTGGCCACATAGAGCCTTCCAATAGTCCTTGGAATTCACCCTATATTTACTATACTTAAGGAGGCGGCAGGGAAATGGCAATTGTTACATGATCTTAGAGCGGTTAACACTACTATGCATACCATGGAAGCTTTACAGCCTGTACTCCCAGCGCCTTTGCAAATCCCTCTAGATTGGTCTCTTATAGTAGTAGATCTTAAGGATTGTTTCTTCACCATTCCCTTGGCACCTCAAGATAAACAGAGATTTGCATTTTCAGTGCCAGCTATTAATAATATAGAACCCATGAAAAGATATCAATGGAAAGTTTTGCCTCAAGGAATGGCCAATGGCCCCACCTAGTGTCAAAAATATGTAGCTCAAGCTGTTCAGCCTTTAAGGCACAAATATTCCCGATGTTACATTATTCATTACATGGATGACTTGCTCTTAGCAAGTCCATGGGAAGAGCAGACTTTGGCAATGTAAAAATTGCTCCAGAAAAGGTACAGAAAGAAATGCCTTCCAAATATCTGGGAACCATAATTGAAAACCAATGTAGTAGGCCTCAAAAGGTGGAAATAAGATCGCCTTAAAACTTTAAATGACTTCCAAAAATTATTAGGGTACATTAATCGTAATGTAAATATCTGTGTTTTCTGATGGTCTTAGGTGACCCTGCTAGCGGACCCACAGGTTGAGAACTGCTGCTGTAGAGCCTACGACCATCAGAAAACACAGATATTTACATTATGATTCATTAACAGTAGCAAAATTACAGTTAAGAAGTAGCAACAGAAATAATTTTATGGTTGGGGGTCACCACACCATGAGGAACTATATTAAAGGGTCACGGCATTAGGAAGGTTGAGAACCACTGACTAGGGCATCAATCCTCTAAAACTGCGGTTACATATATAGAACTTATGGCTCAGTTGATATCTCAACGTAGAAAGCGCTGCAGGCAGCTTAGAGAAGAACCCCAATGCATTTACCTTCCCCTCACTGGGAAGCAATTAGAAATATTATTTCAAACTGATTTGAATTGGCAAATTGGACTAAGTGGATATTCAGGGGAACTTAGTTGTCACCTATTAAAAGACAAATTACTACAGTTTTTATATTATACCCCCTTATTATACCAAAAAAAAATACTAGGCAGGAACCTATTCCTGGAGCATTAACTGTTTTTACTGATGGATCATCGAATGGTAAAGCTGCCTATCATACAATGAACTCAGACCGACTCAGACTGATCAGTCATACTTCTGTACAAAGAATTGAATTAGAGGCTATTAAGGCTACATTGCAGGATTTCCAAGAGCTTCTTAATATTATTTCTGGCTCTTCTTATGCTGTGGGCCTAGTGAATAGAATTGAAACTGCTCTGTTAAAATGGCTCAGTGACCAAAGTTTATTTTTTACTATTTAAACAAGTTCAGCAGATTGTACAACAGAGACAATATCCTTTTTATATCACTCACATCAGAGCTCACAGTGTATTACCTGGCCAGCTAACAAAAGGAAATGCACATGCCGATCAATTGGTTGCTTTATTAAAACAGGCCTCAGAATCTCATCAGCTTTTACATCAGCCTGCCAAAATGTTGTCCAAACAATTCTCGATCACTCAACAGCAGGCAAAACAGATTATCAGAGAATGTCCCACTTGCATGTTACATCTGCCTCAGGGGCCTAATACAGAAATTAACCCTTGAGGATTGATAAGGGAACATATCTGACAAATGGATGTAACACATTATACTCCTTTTGGACACCTTGGGGCATTGCATGTCTCTGTATATACCTTTTCAAAGGGCCTATGGGCTACTGCATCTACAGGGGAAATGGCAAAACAGGTTATTAATCATTGCCTAGCTGCTTTTGCCATCATGGCAATTCCAAAAATTATTAAAACTGACAATGGACCTGCTTACACAAGCTGTCACTTCCAGCAATTTTGTAAAAAGTGAAAAATTCAGCACATTACAGGAATACCATATAATTCGCAGGGACAGGCAATTATAGAACACCAGCATCATAGGCTAAAATTCCAACTTGAAACACAGAAAAGGGGGAATATGGAGAAATCGCCTGTAGGTAGACTACACTAAGCCTTAAATACTTTAAATTTTTTCACTTGTGATGCCGATGGCACGACACCCATGGAAATAAACTGGTGTCAGAATAAGCCAAAAGAAAATGGTCTGGTTAAATGGAAAGATCCCAAGTCTGGTTTATGGAAGGGCCCCAATCCCCTGTTAACATTTGGTCAAGGGTACGCTTGTATATTTCCAGAAAATTTCTCGAAGCCCATGTGGATTCCCACAAGAAATATTACATGGATCCGAGGGAGGAACTGGCCAGGTTAATGAGGACCTTGCACCTGGAGCCACGCCTTACAGCTGCAGACAATTGACTGCCCCAGCCCAGATAGCAGCAGCCCCAAGCAACCCACTGAAGATAAGGAGTAAGAAGAGGATGAGACAAATAGCCCAGAGGTCACCTGGGGGATGGTGAAGAAGATGGTCCAGAAAGCTGAGTGAATTTGTGAGGAGACCAGAACCCCAAGTACGCCTGAGAATGTCTTTCTTGCCCTGCTAGCAGTCATCAGCTGTACGGTAATGCTACCGGGGCAAATGGGGAAGTATTTTGGACTTATGTTCCTGACCCTCCATGGGTAAGACTCCTTATGTGGGCTGATCCCCTGACTAATGTAGTCACGAATAACACCAAACACTTTGGTCACCCAGGAGGACCACGGGTGGGGCAAGGAAGTATATGGGCAAAGTATATGGGTGTCGCCACCTAGCTTCCCTTTTGTATGACACAGAACCAAACCACAGCTCCTTTGTGTGTAAAATTAAAAAGAGGCTTCTGGCTAACATGGACACCAAAGGAGGGGGAAGCAAAAGCCCAAGTACATCTACTATCACTACTTGCTCTGGGGAGAGGTGCAGAAAATGTAACTTTACTAAGACACGCCCCCCCCCACTAAGCCGTTATGTAAAAAGTCTTATGAATGGCACCCCACCGAGGAAGAAATTAATTGGCAAGACTGTTATAGTGACCACCCCACCAGCAGCAAACTTAATAACAGTCTTTCCTTTGTGGACTGGAGCCCCTACGGGTTTGCATATAGTAACAATCGCACCCTAAAACGGAAGGGGAACACATCCTATCTATATGTTGAAGCTAATCACTCCATTTCGTGGCATGGAGGAGGATTTGTTGGATCTCAATTTCAACATGACAACTGGCCCCTACAAAATACGCAATGGAAATTAGCTGCTGCACTTGCACCTATTAAATAGTATAGTTTTAACTATAGCTCAGATAATTCCATTCGTACCTTATGGGGAACTCCCAATAAGACAGTATTTGCCACCATATGTGTATTTGATCCGTTTGTACTCCTCTCAGGCCCCATCCAGATGCACCTTAATATTACAAGCCAGACTGCACACTATCCCATTGTATTAATTTTACATTCCAAAAGGATTCACTCATGATTTTAAAACAACCGGCTTTCGCTTAGTTTCCTACTAACCTAACCGTGCCTTGGAATCTCATCAAACCTACTAACTGTTACATGATCTGGTAAAAATCTTAAAAAGACAAAAAAGATTTCCTGGAATGTTAATTGCAGAACTGTTTGCCCTCATAATGTTACTTACTTCTGTGGGCATTGCTGCTTCATTCATGGTACAAACTGTTCAAACTTCTCAGTTTGCACAACCATTTAAGAAAAATGTAACTAAGACCTATCTATACAAAAAAGAATTGATAGCAAGTTTGAGATAGAATATCAGCATTAAAGTCTACAGTCTTGTGGATGGGTAATAAAATCCACAGCTTAGAGCAAAGAATATCTTTGTAGTGTCATTATAATTTTCCCCCAGATTTGTGTTATTACCCCGCCCCACCCCTGTTCCCTATTGGGAATCAATAAAAAATCACTTTCTTGGTGCTTGGGGTAAAGGTAACACAACACTTGATATTTTAGAATTACAACAGCATATTGTACAACTATCCCAGGCAAACTTACAAATGAATACCTTAGATGCCTGGCAGCAATTTAAAAAAGACATGAAAGAATTTAATCTCTTCCATTGGATCTCCTTACATTTGCCTCTCTGCATAACCACTATTGCTTGTCTCATTTTTATTCTTATGTTTATTTCTAGTCTGCAGATGTGGAATGAAGAGTCTTAAAAGGACTTGAACCCTTCAGGTGGCATTCACTTTTCAACATTTATTAAGAAAAAGAGAAGGGGGAGATGTTGAAAGCTATCAGAAAAGTGTAAACAAGGAATGCAGAAGGCTCGTGAACCTTGAGCTCTGGCAAGGGCCAAAGCTATGCACTGATTGTTTAGTCTAGACAATGATGGCCCAAGCAATTTCCTGACCAAATAGTCTCAAAGTAAATCTTTACTAATATTTACTGACCTTTAAGATAGTCTGTCTGTTACCAGAATTGCCTGCCTAAGGGCAATATGTATATCTAAAATTGAATAAAAGGCTAGCAGGGCCTGGGTACCAGTGAAGTCCTTGCCCTTGCATTGGACTCTCCGCCTGGCCTCCATTATTTCCACATTATTATTTCTTGTCTTGTCTCATCATTTGCCCACAGCCCTTCTCCAGATCCCAAACCCAGAACCATACGGGACATGGACTCTCACATCATACTGCTTTTTCTCAGCCAGCCTGAGTAGGTCAGTGAAGTTCATGATGGTGGGGCACTTTAAGGGGGACCTTTAGTTTACTTTCAACTTTGAGAGGAGGTTCTTGCTCTGATGCTGCTTGATTTTATTCTAAGAATGCTTCCTCTTCTTCTATTTCATACTCTTGGTCTGTTCCCTGACTAGTGGCTTTCCATTGCCTGTCTTTTCTTTGACTTTTCCTCAACAGGAATCCCATTTAACCATGGAAATTGTCCTTTGTCCTCTTGGCCATAGCTCTTGCTTTCTTCTCATGTTTTAGCTCAATTCACTTTTTCACTACTTCTTCTTTTCTCCTTTTTTTCTCTAAGGCTTTTTGTCCGAGCTCCTCCACTTTTCTTCTGAGAAAAGCTTGTATGCTGCTGATTAACTTTGGGGTCTTTTTTGGGAGGACCCACTGCCAAACTATACCTTTTCGGTATGCTATTGGTTCCTTGTCCTTTAGAAGCTATCATGAGAATTTCCCTGAAATCCATGTTGACCGAACTGGATAAAATGGGCCAGCTCTCGGAGAGGAATGAAAGCGCATCTTACCCAGTGGCCAGCTGCAGCCAAATGAACTGGCTGGCCGCCTCTTTCCTACCTCTACTCAGCATGACCAATTCCGGCGTTGTCCATGGCTGTCTTCCTGCCCCCTTCCTCAAGCAGCCTATATCCTTACAAGTCCAATGCTGCACTCCCACCTTTGAAACTTTAAATAAAAGTTTTAGATCCACAAGATAAATTAGTAGATTGTTCCACATTCATTGACATAATAATTCAGTTGAGAATAAGTTACTTTAGTTTAATTGTTAAATCTCATTTCAGCCTGGCTGGTGTGGCTCAGTGGATTGAGTATTCTCTCAGGCACCAAGAGGTTGCTGGTTTGATTCCTGGTCAGGGCACATGCCAGGGTTGTGGGTTCAATCCCCAGAAGGGGGCAGTCAGGAGGCTGCCGATTGAAGTGATATCTCTATCTCATCAATGTTTCAGTCTCTCTCTCCCTTTCCCTTCCTCTCTCTCTGAAAATCAGTATTACCATATATTTTTTAAAATCAGAAATGGTGATAGACATGTACTCCCAAAATGTCTGAATACTTGCTTATATGGTGAAGAAACAAAAGTTCATATTGATTTTTTTACTAACTATCATTAATCTTACTGGCTTAATATCTTTTTTATTTATTTCAGAGAGGAAGAGAGAGATAACATGCATATAAATACATATCCTTTAAAACAGTACATGAAATATATAATCGAAGAAAATGTTCAATAGCAACAAAACATAAGATGCCTAGGAATGATCTTAACAAAAATGTGCACAATGTATGTAAATAAAATTTTTAAATGCTACCCAATAACTGACACTTGAACAACTGGACAGTAACATGGTATTCTTGGGTAAAAAAATAAAATAAAGCCATAATGATGTCAATTTCCCAATGTTGATTATAAATTTATTATGATTTGATTAAAATATCAGCAAGATTTTTAAGACCAAAACAAGCTCATTTAAGTTCACATGTTAAAATAAAAAATGTAAAAGAAAATTCTGGCCTGGACAGCATGGCTCAGTGGTTGACCCATGAATAAGGAATTTACGGTTTGATTCCTGGTTAGGTCACATGTCCTGATTGCAGGCTTGATCTCCCTAGTGGGGAGCATGCAGGAGACAGCTGATCGAGGATTCTCTCTCATCACTGATGTTTCTCTGTCTCCCTCTCCTTTCCTCTCTGAAATTAATAAAAATATTTTTAAATAAAATTCTGAAAAAAATGAATAAAAGCTACCCAAACAAATAGAATAATGTATCTACACTAATAAAAGAGTAAGATTCAAATTGACCATACCTTTGTGACGCCCACCAGCCAATTAGGAGTGAGTATGCAAATTTAGAAAGATGGGTTAATTTGCATACGCAGGCGCTGAGCAGCCGGGGGCGGGGTGGTACACTTGCATCATTGCCATGGCAATGATGCAGGCATTCTGCACTGCCCCAGCCACTCCGGGCCTCTGGGCAGTATGGGAAGGTGGAAAGGCGGCTCCAGGCCAGAGCAAAAAGGTGGCTCCAGAGCAAAGGCAGCGCTGGCAGCCAGGGTAAGGAAGGCCCATTCTTGCATGAATATTCATGCATCAGGCCTCTAGTTGTGTTATAAAGCTACAGTAATTAAAAAACTTGGATAATGTCCTGTGAATAGATAAACTGATGGAACAGAAAACAAAGTCCAGTAATAGACTCAAATAAATATGGAAATTTGGTAAAATAAAAATATCTCCTTAGGTCAGTGGGAAAATATGCATTATATAATGAAGAGTGTTGGAACAACTGAATGGGGAAAATATTGAACCAAAAATTAACTCACTTTACTCATAACTAATATAAAAACTGAAAGCTACCAAAAACCTAAGGGTACAAAGATATCAAAAGTGAAAGAATGGAAAAAAATATATTAAGCAAACATAAACAAAATAAAAAGTATATGATAACACAGGAGACTTGAAGGCAAAAAGCATTACTATAAATAAAGAGCACTTCATATCAATAATTTCATTTTACCAGGAATATCCAAATTCACAAGCACTTCATAACATGAAATCAAAGTACATAGAAGAGAGCTACAAGGGAAACTAGATACATCTATAATCGTAATAAATTTAACACACCCCTCTCATTCAGAGACAGAGAATACCTCTTTCAGAACGAATAGCCTCACACCAAGACTTCAGTAAGCATGTAAAACACTTCAACAACCTGAGCAGCAAACAGCATTCAACAATCAGGTAACCCACTGTACCCAACAACCTTTCCTGCTGAAAAATAATAAAGGTATTATTCCCAAGTCGCACATGCAGAAAGTCTTTGGTTGATCTCTCCCCTTCCCCCCACCTTCCTCTGCCTTCCCTCTGAGGTTGGATAGTCTGTTTGATGCTTCTAAGTCTCTGGATTTATTTTTGTTCATCAGTTTATTTTGTTCATTATATTCCACAAATAAGTGATATCATGTGATATTTATCTTTCTCTGACTGGCTTATTTCGCTCAGCATAATGCTCTCTAGGTCCATTCATGCTATTGTGAATGGTAAGAGTTCTTTCTTTTTTACAGCTACATAGTATTCAATTTTGTAAATGTACCATAGTTTTCTAATCCACTCATCTGTTGATGGGCTCTTAGGCTGTTTCCAAATCCTAGCTATTGTAAATTGTGCTGTTGTGAACATAGGGGTACATATAATTTTTCTGATTGCTGTTTCTGATTTCTTGGGATATAGTCCTAGAAGTGGGATTACTGGGTCAAATGGGAGTTTCATATTTAAATTTTTTAGGAAATTCCATACTGTTTTCCACAGTGGCTGCACAGTCTGCATTCCCACCAGCAGTGCATGAGGGTTCCTTTTTCTCCACATCCTTGCCAGCACTTGTCACTTGTTGATGATAGGAAAGTTCTTAGTTTTAAAAGTTCTGAAATACACTCCTAAATAGCATTTCATTCAGCACTTAGAGATGCTCCACTATAGCCACCCCCTTGTCCTGCTGACCTGCACTGAGGTGCTACTCCCAAGATGCACACGAGATGGCAGTGGAGGAGCATTTCAATTATTTTTCAAGTGAACCTGCTGGACTATGAAGCAGGTTTCAACTAACTTCAAAGAATTGAAATTATATACAATATGTTTCTTGTTGTCATCTTAGTTAATCCAGAAATCAGGAACTGAAGTACCTAGAAACTCCTTATATTTAAAAGTTGTGAAATCCACTTCTAACCCCCAAAATGCATCACAATTCAAGTTAGAAAATAAGTTGAACTAAATGATAATGCCACATACCAAAACTTATGAAAAAATGTGCACTCATAAATGCACATATTAGGAATAAAAGTTGAAAATTTACATGTTTTGCATCCATATTAAGAACCTAAAATAGTAAATTATACAGAGATAAAACAGAAGAAAGGAAATGTGTGCATGTAGAGATGTCTGAAGGGAGATATACTTAAAATGATAGCAGTTTTTTTAACTCTTGGGGTAGAATTTTGAATTAACTCTATATTTTATTGCTTAAGTAAACTGCACACAGAAAGCCATTTTCATTTTAAGAAAAATGTTCTAGAGGAAAACATGGGGTAATCCTAGATAATAAAGAGGTAATATGCAAATTGACCATCACACCCTCACACAAGATGGCCATCCTCATGTGGTCATAAGATGGCTGCCCCATGTGGTCACAAGTTGGCCATGCCCATGTCATCACAAGATGGCCATCTCCATGTGGTCACAAGATGGCCTCACCCATCTGGTCACAAGATGGCCTCACCCATGTGGTCACAAGATGGCCGCCCCCATGTGGTAATAAGATGGCCACGCCCATGTCATCACAAGATGGCCACCACAAGATGGCCAGCAGGGGAGGGCAGTTGTGGGGGACCAGGCCTGCAGGGGAGGGCAGTTGGGGGCGACCTGGCCAGCAGGGGAGGGCAATTGGGGGTGATTGGGCTGGCAAGGGAGCAGTTAGGCATCAATCAGGCTGGCAGGGGAGTGGTTAGGGGGTGATCAGGCTGGCAGGCAGAAGCAGTTAGGGGCAATCAGGCAGGCAGGCAGGCGAGCAGTTGGGAGCCAGCAGTCCTGGATTGTGAGAGGGATGTCCCAGATTGGAGAGGGTGCAGGCTGGGCTGAGGGACACCCCCTCCCCCCAGTGCACGAATTTCATGTACCGGCCCCCTAGTCCTATATTATAAAAGGCTAATATGAAAATCAACTGAATGGCAGAACGAATGGTCGCTATGATGCGCACTGACCACCAGGGGGCAGATGCTCAATGCAAGAGCTGCCCCCTGGTGGTCAGTGTGCTCCCACAGTGGGAGAGCTGCTCAGCCAGTAGCTGGGCTCACCGCTGGCCAGTGCAGCAGTGTTGGCAGGAGCCTCTCCTGCCTCCATAGCAGTGCTAAGGATGTCCAACTGACAGCTTAGGTCCCTCAGTCGGACATCCCCCAAGGGCTCTGGACTGCGAGAGGGAGCACGCTGGGCTGAAGGACACCCCCCCCACTGCATGAATTTCATGCACTGGGCCTCTAGTTTATAAATAACAAGCTAGACTGTTGTGGTGGCAATACAAGTTTTTCCTTTGCTCACCAAGCCTGGTCTCTTAGACTAAAGAGAATAAAAATCCTTCCTAATTTTTTAGCCCAAAGTGGCTGCTTTCATAATCTGCACCTCTTTCTGTGCAATCCCAGCACTTCTGAGAAAGAAAAACCCTAAATCTTGGGGTCCCTGGAATCTACCTGAGCCTGGGTCTACGATTTACAAGTGATGTTCTTTTTAACACAGAACAGATTTCTCAGGGTTTTCATTTTGTAATTTGGAAAAAAAACCTTTGTTTTGGTTAATTCTCAACCTGAGGATATTTTATCCATTGATCTTTTAGAGAGTGGAAGGGAGGGAGGGAGCAGGAAAAAGAGAGAAAAATCAATGTGAGGGAGACACATCAATTGGTTGCCTCCTATACTCTTGGGATATCAAACCTGCAACCCAGGTACATGCCCTTGACTGGGAATCAAACCTGCAACTCTTCCCAGTTTGGGATGACTCTCTAACCACTGAGAAACACCGGCCAGGACAAATTCTCCTGTTTTATAGTGTAGTTCATTCATTGCTGACAGTCCAAGCCTCAGCACCTTGGCTCTGCCTCCAGAGAGACTGTAAGATGGGACCACGCAGCTCAGGTAAGCAGTGCACTCCAGAATTCTGGTGTTCAGCCTGAAGGACATGCTCTTGAAAAGTGGTCCCACAGGAAATGCTCACTAATGTCCACCCCGTCTCTCAAATCAGAAAAAATCCTGCTGGTTGTTCTGTATCTGTGACCTGCTATTTGCCCCGTGTCCCAACACCATTTATTTTATAAGGCACATTTTCACAACTGATCTAAGGAGACATCTTTATCTTGCAAAATTTACTGACGGATTTCGGTAACTTACTAAACCTTGTATTCTGTTCAATTAATTCACATGCAAATGAATGTGAAAAACCATGAGGAGCCGAAACCGGTTTGGCTCAGTGGATAGAGCGTCGGACTGCGGACTGAAGGGTCCCGGGTTCGATTCCGGTCAAGGGCATGTACCTTGGTTGCGGGCACATCCCCAGTGGGAGGTGTGCAGGAGGCAGCTGATCGATGTTTCTCTCTCATCGATGTTTCCGGCTCTCTATCCCTTTCCCTTCCTCTCTGTAAAATATCAATAAAATATATTTAAAAAAAAAGAAAAACCATGAGGAAACATTTGGTATATAAAACGCTTTGGGAAATGGTAGAGTGAAGCATAATAGTAATTCCTCCTTTGGAAAACGTGCTATTTGAAATTCTCTGCTATTTTTAGATAGTCCCTTGCTCTGCAAGTGAACTCTGTCATTTTTAGACCGTCTCTTATTCTGTAAAATAACTTTGCTTTTTAGCTTAAATAATCGGAAAGATAAACTTAACTGCCTGACCTTGCAAGCTAGCCATCCAACGTAAGGGGCTGATACACTGATACTGATATGTACTCCCATACCAGGTGTCTATATAGATATGATATGTACTCAAGGTTACAAGTTGTCTGTATAAATATGACAGGTGTTTGTTAGATATGATATATAATCAAGGTTAAAAGCTGTCTGCAAAAATAACGTACACAAAGACCTAAAATGATACAAAAAGAGAATACTCCTTCCTGTGTTTTGTTCAGAATTTGACAGAGGTATTCTGCTCTGAACCTGCGCGAAATAAAGATGACTCCTAACTGTTTAACCTCCAAGGGTGATTGTCTGCTGAAAGAGTGTGAATGCAGAGGGAGAGTTCATGCACTCTCCTATCCATCGTGTGGCTCCACAACCTCAGTTACGGAGTCTGAGTGGGCCCTAACCTGCGTTTCCATGATTTGTCATATGGCATAATGGTGACTCACCCCTGTTCAGAGGTGACCAGGCCCGGGGTTTATAAGACAAATCTAAGCTCCCAAGGGACATGGCCAGACAGGCATCTGAATGAATCTATGGATATAGATTACCCATTCCCACTTTCATTTGTCTGTCTGTCTCGGCATAATTATCTGTTTGTTAACCGGTCTATAAATATAAGTGTGAAAGCCTGTGTAAAATCGAAAGCTACTTTGATTTATTCTGTACTTCTGTCGACTCGTCTGGCTAAAACATTTGATTTATTTAAGGCTGAGTGCTCTGACAGACTGAAAAATTCCTCAAGCAGCTTCTAGGATTTCTTTTTTTTCTCAGGCGTTTTTTGCTCTCTGTCAGAGAGGGAATCGGCCTGCTTAGCTAATAAAATTTCTGTCGCCGAAACCAGTTTAGCTCAGTGGATAGAGTGTCGGCCTGCGGACTGAAGGGTCCCGGGTTCGATTCTGGTCAAGGGCATGTACCTTGGTTGTGGGCACATCCCCAGTGGGAGGTGTGCAGGAGGCAGCTGATTGATGTTTCTCTCTCATCGATGTTTCTAGCTCTCTATCCCTCTCCCTTCCTCTCTGTAAAATATCAATAAAATATATTAAAAAAATTTCTGTCTATGTTTTGTAGTAGGGACTTTAATTTGCTCTTTTCTGATTTATGATTTTGTTGTGTTGGGTTAAAATTTTAGAATTCTAAGATTGATTTAAAGGTTAAAAATTTGTAAAGATTGTAGCCCAGAGAAAGTTAAAACAAAGGCCGGCTAAGTTCCAAGGAAAAGCAAGAAAAAAAAGTCTTTCAAGTTAACCATTTGCAAAGAAGGCATAATTAACTGCTTTGTGGGCTGCCTTTTCAGCCTTTCTAGCAAGCAGAGAATCATGTGGTCCCGAGACCTGCGACCTGCCTGCCTTTCCTGATATATTTACAATGGGTCTCTATTAGGAAGAGCTTCCACTCTGACTGGGGGAGGAAGAGAGACAAGAACTGCTCTGGAGTGGGTGTGAGATGGGGTGGTGGTGGTGGGATTCACTGGGTAGGGTAGTAGGCTCTCAGCCTACTGAGATGGAGGAGTCCTAGGCTAGGGGACAGGGGGATGGTAGGAGAGATTGAAAGTAGTAAAGGAGGAGGAGGATATAAGATCCTCTGGGGGCTTAAAGTAAAGAAGAAAAAAGTCTGGAAGGAAGAGCAGCTGTCACAGAAAGGAGGATGTGTCCTGAGTATAAAAAACCTGGATATACAGGACTTCAGACCACTTGCCTTGTTTCCCCTGCTAAGGACAGAGTAAATGGTTAATGCAGAAAGTAGGGGCATCGGCAGGGAGAACGGGGAGAGATAGTTTTTGTTGATTTTGCTGGCTGCAGACCGCTCTGCTGCCATGGGGTTTGGTCAGTCCTTGGTAGCCTACCAGGTGTCTTATCTAAGCTGTACTGGGCTCAAGGCTGTAAGCTTTCTATAAAGCACAATAAATCTTTCTGCCCATTTTATTCCCTTTAACCCTTAATTTAACTGAAATACAGTTTTATAGCATCTCAAGGGCCCTGAGGTAACACAAATCTCTCTCTCTCTCTCTCTCTCTCTCTCTCTCTCTCTCTCTCTCTCTCTTTCTCTCTCTCAAAAAGAAATATTTGAACTAAATTATAAATGCTAGGTGTTTACTTTTTAGTAATCATTAAAGGATTGAGGTTTCTAAGAATAAGAAAAAAAAGAAAAATATTAGAATAAAAATACTAAATAGAAGGTCTAAGGCATGGTTATGCATTTCTTAAGGACATAGAAAGAAGGTTTAAAGGCTAATTTAAAAATGCAAAATTTATAAAGATTGTATATACAGTATAAGAAGAAGGAGAAAAGAAATATTAAAATGAAATTAATTAAATAATACAGGCCAGTAAGCCAGATGAAAGAAGGCAGTATGCAGGGTGGGCGGGGGGAGTGGTAGATGCCCGAGCTGCCTGCAGGAGCTGGAAGAAGCAGCAGTAGCGAGAAAGTGGGGAATGCCAGACAATAATAACCTGACACCCGAGCTGCTGCCCAATAAATTAAAGGATTTAAGCATTTGGCTTACTAATTAAAAAGTTAAAATTACAACAAATTAATGAAAGTATAAAAAAAGAAAACATCCCTTTGAGTTAGAGGGCTTCCAGTGCCTTGAACTCTCCCAGAGAAGCTGAAAGATTTAACCCCTTAGATTAAGGGGTGGGCCAAGACACCCGGTTAGGGTGTCTTTGTTCTTAATTACAAAGAAGCCTGTGAGAAAGGTCAAGGTCTCTGCCAGGAAAGAGGACAGGTGGGAAGGCAAGGGCCTAATGCCCAAGCCACCATCGGAGCGCTTTTCTATTTGCAAATTTGTCTTTCCCTGCAGGCCTGGCTGTGTTTGGCTCGCCAGTAGAAACCAAGCAGTGGTGAGATACAGGGATGGCAAAGCCCTGTAACTGGTAAACAGGGTTAACAGGAAAGGGTAAAGGGAAGGCACTCTCCATGGACCAGAGAGCCTTCAGGACTTTCAGACCCTCCTAGAAAAGAGGAGTCTGACTGAGGGACTGGCCAAAACCCCACTGGGCTGGGAAGACCTGAGGCTGCATGTAGACCAAAGTTTGCGGGGCAGATGTCCAAGCCCAGTTGTGTAAAGATTAGCTGCCTGTGTACAGCAAAATAACTTTCTCCCATGCCAGAATGCATTTTAGGGAAATTAGACTGTGTTTGTGACTAGAGAGAAGAACTAGCTGCCATGCACAGCCCTGACAGTGGCTTGCAGAGAACTGAGCAAGGTGACTTTCCTGCTACACTTCCAGGTGCTGATTATAGCCAAGAGCATGGATTACCCTACATGGCATTAGAGCAATGCCCTACATGATAGACTTAGCTGATGCCTTCTTCTCATGAACATGGCTCCAGAGAGTCAAGGACAATTTTACTTTGTTTAGAAAGGTCAAAAATAAACTTTAATAACCTCCCTGAGATGTTTTTATAGCCCTACCATGTGTCATGTTTGGTAGCAGAAGATTTGGCTGACAGAAGCGCCCGCAGTGCCAATGTTATACTTCATTATGTTAATACTAGAGTCCCGGTGCATGAAATTTGTGCACTGGGGGGCAGGGGTTGTCCCTCAGCCCAACCTGCACCCTTTCCAATCTGGGACCCCTCAAAAAATGTCCAGCTGCCGGTTTAGGCCCAATACTTAAGGGATCGGGCCTAAACTGGCAGTCGGACATCCCTCTCACAATCCGGGACTGCTGACTCCTAACCACTCACCTGCCTGCCTGCCTGATTGCCCCTAACCACTCCCCTGCCAGCCCGATCGACACCTAACTGCTTCCCTGCAGGCCCAATTGCCCCCAACTGCCCTCCCCTGCTGACCTGGTCACCCCCAACTGCCCTCCCCTGCAGGCCTGCTCCACCCCCAACTGCCCTCCCCTGCTGGCCATCTTGTGGTGACCATCTTGTGACCACATGGGAGTGGCCATCTTGTGACCACATGTGGGTGGCCATCTTGTGCAAGGGTGTGACGGTCAATTTGCATATTACCTCTTTATTATACAGGATGTTGTATTAACCTTTAATTCTCTTGCATATTTAAATGCAGCTGCCACCAATTACTATAGACCTATGTAGATTTACAGGCTTTAGTAGTTTTTGGGAGTAACTGGCAAATGTCCAGTTTTTCACACTGTCATTGTTATAGCCATATGTTAGCTATCCTAGAAAAGGGTTACATAGGGTTAAATCCCAAACAAAATAAAGAGTACCTAGCTGCCAAAAGGTCAGGTGCCCAAATGGGCAAGGAAAACCAGAAAATCTTAAAGCAGGTCAGTATATTTTACTCCTTATATAATTCCTCTGAAATTTGACAATTCTTAATAAATAAATCATGGCAATACATTTCTTTGCATAAATTCAATAAGACCGGTTTCCAACCGTGGTTTTATTAACTGGAGTATCATGTTGTGGTTGTTGTTGTTTTTTTAAAAAAATATATTTTATTGATTTTTTTACAGAGAGGAAGGGAGAGGGTTAGAGAGTTAGAAACATCGATCATCTGCCTCCTGCACACCCCCTACTGGGGATGTGCCCGCAACCAGGGTACATGCCCTTGACCGGAATCGAACCTGGGACCCTTGAGTCCGCAGGCCAACGCTCTATCCACTGAGCCAAACCGGTTAAGGCAAGGAGTATCATGTTTTAAAGAGCCCTAAAGATCTCTAAAGACTTGAAGCCAATAAGAGTGCCATGGAGAAAGCCTGGTATCCTGCTTGGTAGCCCTGAAAATAGCTGGTGCTAGAGCATCAGGCCCATACCCTACCATTACTGGTGGTTGGTCAGAGTAGAAGGGGAGCAATAAGGGTGCCTCTGTGTTGCTGTGGGACCCCCACACACTCTAGGCCATGAGGAGTAGAAGGGCTGCTGAGATGGGCCTTAAAACCTAGAGTGTGGGCCCGGGTGGAGTTGCTACAGGTGAAGAATTCATCTAACTCAGCAGATACTGCAGGCAGGCCTGACAGCAGCTGAATGGCTTGGCTTCCCGGCCCTATGGGGCACATTAAGATTCAATCATGAAATTCCAGCAAATGTAGTCAGTTACCATTCTTATTGTGTTTATGCAAACAATCAGGCCAAATTGAATAAACATAAGGGTAATTTTAAGGCGAAAAATTCTATTTCAATAGAGTTTATTAAAACTGAAATGTTTTCTTTCCCTTCCATTGGACCATTTGTTACAGTTTGTCTCTGCCAGGTCACAAGCCCACCTCCTTCTGTGCCCAGGCCTCATTGTCCCTCTGACAGACAGCAAGGATCTCTTGGCTCTGAAAAGAAAACTCCATCCCTCTTCAGCATGGAAGTAACCAGAGGAACCCCATTGACATCCATTTTCCCTGAAAGAATTCAGAGCCAGGATCCTTGAGGTAATATATTAGGCAGTAAGGCAGACATGAGCAGAGCAAGGACAATGGGCCAACTGGCACTACCAGATGTAACTAAGTCTTTCCACCCCTATGTATGTGAGACAAGGGGCATAGCCAACGGGGTTCTCACCCAAAGTCTCGGCCCCTAGAATAGGCCAGTAGCCTACTTGTCCAAAAGACTCAAGTCCGTTGTGTCTGGGTGGCCTACCTGCCTCCAGACAGTAGCAGCTGCTACTATACTTGTCAAAGAAGCAGCCCGAAGGCTGCCCTAAAACCAGTGGGGCCTCTACAGATTCTAGTGACTCTTCAGACCCTGACCTACCCACCTCACCAGCTTACATGGAAACCCAATCTAGAAAAGCTGAAATCCATAAACAATCTTTTTTAAAAAAATATATTTTATTGATTTTTTTACAGAAAGGAAGGAAGAGGGATCGAGAGAAACATCGATGAGAGAGAATCATCAATCAGCTGCCTCCTGCACACCCCTTACTGGGGATGTGCCCGCAACCAAGGTACATGCCCTTGACCGGAATAGAACCTGGGACCCTTCAGTCCATGGGCTGACGCTCTATCCACTGAGCAAAACTGGTTAAGGCCATAACCAGTCTTTACTCAAGTCCTTACAGGCTTTACAGTCCACCCAGAAAGCAGTCCAGAAGCACATTCAAGATGCTCTGCCTGTACCAACTTCTGATCCTGTCCATCCTTTCCAACCTGGTAACTCTATTTAGGTAAAGAAATTTGCCACCCAAGGACTGACTCCTACCTGGAAAGGACCACACACCATCATCTTGACCACCCCCACAGCAGTCAAGGTCAATGGGATCCCGATGTGGCTTCATCACACCGGGCTTAAGGCAGCCCAGGCAGAATAAAGAATCCAAGACTCTTCATCAGACCCACTAAAGCTGAGACTCTCCTCATTCTGGGCCGTTTTCTTATAAACTGATTTATTAACTTTATTCAACAGAAAATTAATTCTATTCAAGCTCATGATCCTCAGGGGTAGATATGATCCTCTCCCCAACAATGACCCACAAGAGTCAATGATTTGACTCAGTACATAAAACCAGTGGGGAATGAAGCATACTAGTAATCCCTCTTTTGGAAAACCTGCTATTTGAAATTCTTTGCTATTTTTAGATAGTCCCTTGCTCTGCAAGTGAACTCTGTCATTTTTATTTTTATTTATTTTTATTTCTTTTTTTCTTTTTTTCTTTTTCTTTTTCTTTTATTTTTTTTTAGGATTTTTTTTATTAATAAATCTTTATTCAGATTACAATTATTTCTCCTTTCCCCCCCCATAGCTCCCCTCCCAGTTCCCACCCCATCTTCTGCCCTTATCTCCCCCCCACTGTCCTCATCCATAGGTGTATGATTTTTGTCCAGTCACTTCATGAACCCCCCCATACCCTTTTCCCCCTGAGAATTATCAGTCCACTCCCTTTCTATGCCCCTGATTCTATTATATTCACCAGATTATTCTGTTCCTCGGGTTTTTAATTCACTTGATTTTTAGGTTCACTTGTTGATAGATATGTATTTGTTGTTCATAATTTTTCTTTTTACTTTTTTCTTCTTCCTCTTCTTTAAGAATACCTTTCAGCATTTCATATAATACTGGTTTGGTGGTGATGAACTCCTTTAGCTTTTTCTTGTCTGTGAAGCTCTTTATCTGCCCTTCAATTCTGAATGATAGCTTTGCTGGGTAGAGTAATCTTGGTTGTAGGTACTTGCTATTCATCACATTGAAAATTTCTTGCCACTCCCGTCTGGCCTGCATAGTTTCTGTTGAGAAATCAGCTGACAGTCGTATGGGTGCTCCCTTGTAGGTAATTAACTGTTTTTCTCTTGCTGCTTTTAATATTCTCTCTTTGTCTTTTGCTCTTGGCATTTTAATTATGATGTGTCTTGGTGTGGTCCTCTTTGGATTCCTTTTGTTTGGGGTTCTGTGGGCTTCCTGGACTTGTAAGTCTATTTCTTTCACTAGGTGGGGGAAGTTTTCGGTCATTATTTCTTCAAATAGGTTTTCAGTATCTTGCTCTCTCTCTTCTTCTGGCACCCCCATAATTCTGATGTTGGTACTCTTGAAGTTGTCCCAGAGTCTTCTTACACTATCTTCAACTTTTTGGATTTTTTTTTTTTTTGCTTTTTGCTTTTTCGGTTGAGTGTTTTTTGCTTCTTTGTGTTTCAATTCTTTGACTTGATTTTTGTGTTCCTCTTGTCTGTTTTTGGGTCTCTGTATAATATTTTTATTTCAGTCAGTGTATGTTTAATTTCTAGTTGGTCCTTTTTCATATCTTCGAGGGTCTCGTTATATTTATCGGCCTTTTCTAGGATATTCTTAAAAAGCCTTATAACCGTGGTTTTGAATTCTATATCCAGTCATTTGTTTTCCTCCATTTCTTTCGTTTGTGATCTGATTCTTGGACGCCGCATTTTCACTGCTTCCCTGAGTTGGTAAGGTAGATTTGTGTGGTAGGTTTCCAATATGGCCCAGTGGGTCTGCCTCCCCAGTTAACCTGAGGTGGACACTCTTGGTGCACCCCTTTGTGGACTGTGTGTACAGCCTTGTTGTAATTAAGTCTTGATTGTTGTTGGTATCACTGGGAAGAATTGACCTCCAGGCCAGTTGGCTGTAAGGATCAGCTGTGTCTATGCTGGGAGAAGTTCAGTGCTGGAGACAGCCTTATAGGATTAGACTTGCCAAATTGCAATAGCCTCTGTGCTCAGCTTGGATGGGGTGGAGTCTCAGTCTTGGCTTCCTGTCAGCCTTACTCTTGCGCTCACGTGCGCGCCTTCAGACCTCCACCTTCCCTGGCTCCTGAGTCTCTGCCCGAGAGTCCAGACTCCCCCCACAAGAGTGTGGGTCCCCAGGGGCTCGCCTGGAACTGGGGTTCAGTGCAGTCAGGAACCTCCGACTCCCTTCCACTAGGGAAAGCCTGTGGCAACCTCCGCAGCCTTTGTGCGCACTGGCGCGCGTGCTCGCGTGCTTTCAGTCCTCCACCTTCCCCGGCTCCGGAGTCTCCGCCCGAGAGTCCAGACTCCCCCCACAAGAGCGTGGGTCCCCAGGGGCTCGCCTGCAACCGGGGTTAAGTGCAGTCAGAACTGGGGCCCAGTGGAGTCAGGAATCTCCGACTCCCTTCCATTAGGGAAAGCCTGTGGCAACCTCTGCAGCCTTTGTGTGCACTGGCGTGCGCGCGCGCACTTTCAGTCCTCCGCCTTCCCCGGCTCCCGAGTCTCCGCCTGAGAGTCCAGACTCCCCCCACAAGAGCGTGGGTCCCCAGGGGCTCGCCTGGAACCAGGGTTCAGTGCAGTCAGAACTGGGGCCCAGTGCATTCAGGAGCCTCTGACTCCCTTCCACTAGGGAAAGCCTGTGGTAACCTCTGCAGCCTTTGTGCGCACTGGCGCGTGCGCGCTTTCAGTCCTCCGCCTTCCCCGGCTCCGGAGTCTCCGCCCGAGAGTCCAGACTCCCCCCGTAAGAGCGTGGGTCCCCAGGGGCTCGCCTGGAACTGGGGTTCAGTGCAGTCAGAACTGGGGTTCAGTGCGGTCGTGGGCTTCCTTCCCCCTTCCGCCAGAGAAAGTCAGCCAGGCTCTCAGCCGCCCTTCCTCTCTGCGCGCACAAAGACCCTTTGCCGTACCTCCAATTCTCTGTGAGCTTTTATCTTTCCTTCTAGTTGTAGAATTTTCACTCAGCCAGCTTTCCTGTGGTTCTGGATGGTGTCCGTTCTGTCTTTTAGTTGTAGTTTTGAAATTGTTGTGCGAGGCAGCAGTTTAGGTGCTTACCTATGCCTCCATCTTTCGAACTCTGTCATTTTTAGTCTCTTATTCCATAAAATAACTTTGCTTTTTAGCTTAAATAATCGGAAAGATAAACTTAACTGCCTGACCTTGCAAGCTAGCCATCCAACGTAAGGGGCTGATACACTGATACTGATATGTACTCCCATTCCAGGTGTCTATATAGATACGATATGTACTCAAGGTTACAAGTTGTCTGTATAAATATGACAGGTGTTTGTTAGATATGATATATACTCAAGGTTACAAGCTGTCTGCAAAAATAACGTACACAAAGACCTAGAATGGTATAAAAAGAGAATACTCCTTCCTGTGTTTGTTCAGAATTTGACAGAGGTATTCTGCTCTGAACCTGCGCAAAATAAAGATGACTCTTAACTAATTGACCCATTAAGGCCTCTTGTGTAGCTCACTGATTTACAATACAAGAGCAGGTGATATTTAGGAAAAGCGCAGCACACTTGGCAGGTTATGTTTATAAGACAACCCCAAAGCAACAGGACATGCACGGGTGGGGGTGGTCAACAGGCTCCTGCTTGGAGCCTTAAGGTCTAAAGCTGAGGCAATTAGTCTAACGTTCCCTCCTGAAACCAGGTATTTCCATGGAAATCTCTTAGGAAGAAATGGGGGGAACTATAGGTTCTTTCTTAACTTACCCAACAGTTTAAAATCAACATGCACAATGCAAAGCTGTGGTCATATTTATTATTCCCACCTTTGGAACGGTAAATAAAAGCTTTACATCCAGAAGCTAAACTAGTAGATTGTTCCAAATTTCATTGATAAAATCATCCAGTCCCAAAAATGTTACTTTAGATAACTTGATAAATCTTAGTTCAGGACAGGGTGAAGTAGATGTACTTCCAAAGTTTACATTCTATGAAATATCTGGTTACTTGCTTATGTGGGAGAGAAACAAACTTCCCTCTAAACTCAAGGTTTTCTTCTGGTCTAATAATCAAATAGATATGACACAGATTAGCAACAGAAATAACCATCTGTAAGACATATGTATGGATGGGCCCCTCACATACACGAGCAAGTCAGAGACCCTGCCTGCAAGAGAGGCTGAAACAGAAAGAAAACGTGGGTACATACACAAGGCATTCAGAGCTTGGGGCCTTCAAGTCCTTGTAAAATGACATGAGCAGATGCTTTAGTAGAGAGATGCTACTCCTAATATGTACACGAGGGGGCAGCAGAGATGAGCATTTCCTTGGGCAGGAAAAGGGGCGGGGCCACAGGTTCTGTCTGAGTCCTGCTCCTTGATAAACAGCTTAAGATAAAGATTCCAAAAAGCGGCATCAAGGTGGCAGAATGGTGATCCCTTCATAAGGAATGTAAATTGTCTGTGATACCAGTATTCTTTAGATTGGTAAATGTATGAACAAATTCCTTTCTAGAAATATACTTCCTCATGGTACAATTTTTTAATGTTCCACAGGACATGTTTGCTAACAGTCCCAATGTCTTCAGTTCCTCTATAAGATGAAGCAAAGCATGAATAAATCTATGTTCAGTAACCCCACTCCTCATCAAAACTCTCACTATATTACAACACACAATAAACTAAAACACACACCGTTTCCCACACCAGCTATCCCTTGCTGGTCCTCTGTAGGCGGACACTCTTTCTGCCTCATCTTTCCTCAGGTTTTGTGGAGATGCCTCCAGTCCTATGGAAATGCCCCTAAATGTCTGCTGAGGTACATGGACCGGCCTCAGCGACATGGTGCCACCTGAGGCAGAGAGAAGTGTCTCGGGCTTGCTTCCTGGCAGGGCTGAGCTGCCTGCGCATTCACTGGACACCAGCACCACAGGCTGATGGCACAAGTGCCATGTAGGTCAGAGAGGAAACTCAGGTGCTCCCTGCAAAGAACATGACCCCCTGGGAGACAGAATTCCACGAGGAACCACTGCAGGCATCTGGATATGGTTGCTTTTTTTCTCAATGCTCATACGTCACTCTCTAAGGACTGTTCTGTACTGTAAATAAGAATCAATGATCTTGACCTTTTAGTTTCCAGAATTCACCATCAAGTTTCCCTCTTTGAAACTGTAACATTTGTCATATTGTGACTTTCTCACATTACCTACAGGGGACACAATTTCATTTACATAAACTTCTGATTTCTAGAACACCATGCGTCCAGACCCTGACCTCATTTTAAATGCAAAGAAAGTTGTTCCTACTTGATTGAATCATTAAAAAACTTAAAACTAGGAAAAAGAATTTTTCTACCTCCTCACATTATATTTCTTCATGTTTTTTCCAAGCTTAAACTGCCTACATATGTGTGGCAGTTTTTTTGCATTTAATCATCACTAATTAGAGAGAGAGAGGGACAGGGTGGAGACAAACAGAGAAACATCCATGTGACAGAAAAACATGGACTGGTTGCTGGGATCCCAGCCTCACCCTTTGTTGCGCACAGGAGGACAGTCCAGCCGCTGGCAGCTCTACACAGGTTTCTGCGTGGCTAACACACAGCATCATTGTTCTTGTAAAGCTGGGGAGAGGGAAAAAAAAACAAAAGTTCCTTCTTAGCACAGAAGAAGGAACAGGAGAGAGCCAGGAGGGGCACATTGGCTTTCTAGACAGGAGCTTCGGGGCGCTGTGGCTCCTGGAGAAATAAAATTCCAAGTCACAAAAGTGAGCAGAGAAAGCTGGCCTCACTTGTGGCCTAGCTCTCATCCTGACCACAGCCCCATAGCCAGCCCCCCACTGCCCTCAGTTCATCCCCCTGCTCCCCTCTCCCCTCAGCTCTTCCCCTGCTCCCCTTTTCCTTCAGCTCCTCCCTCTCACCTCTCCCCTCAGCTCCTCCCCCTGTTCCCCTCTCCCCTCAGCTCCTCTCCTGCACCCCTCTTCCCTCACCTCCTCCCTCTCCCCTCTCCCCTCAGCTCCTCCCCCTGCTCCCTTCTCCCCTCAGGTCCCAGCCATGCTGCTTCTTTCTCTTCCTTCTTCAGGCAGTCTGCACTTTGGGAATGTGAGGGAATTGTACAGTTCTTCTAAGTTGTCAAGTCTGTTGTTAGGAAACTGTTTATGTCACTTACTTCAAACCTAAATTGGTAATTTGTGTTTTCTCTTTTTCTTCCTGATTAGTCTAGTTAGGGTTGGATAACATTTGTTGATCTTCCCCCAATAAATAATATTTGGTTTCAGTACATTTGTATAGTGTTTATTTACTCTTTCACAAGTACTCATATATTTGTTCAACACTTTCAGCTATATACCTTGGACCTAGTTTGCTCGTTTTTCTAGCTTAAGGTGGCAGTTAGGGCTACTGACTATGCTTTTCTTTGTGTCTAATATAAGCACTTAAGACTTGAAGTTTTTCTTAATTAGTTATTTAATTTTATTCCACAAATTTTAATGGGTTGTGTTTATGTTCAGTTCCAAATATAGTCTAATTTTCTTTGTGATTTTCTTCTTTGACCCTTTTCTACCAAGGGCCATTTGGATATTTTTAACATACAAAGTTATGAACTGCTATATTTTGTCACACATTTAATTAACCCTCCCCTAATGCCATGGCAGGGCCAGACCCAATGATTTCTCGGGCCTTATAAAGGCCCGCAGGCCAGACCTTCCTCAACCCTGATGTAGAAGATTGTAGTTTTATTCCCAGCAATTTTTGTGACTGAATTCTAAACTAATTATTTTGTATGAAAGAACGTACACTATATATTTCAATTCTTTTCCATTGAGACATTTTTGTGGCCTAGAATGTAGTCTATCTTGGTGAATATTCTCAATACATTTGGGTGGAAAATGCTCTCTACTGTTGTTAGATAGAGGTTTCTATAAATGACAATGAACTTAAATCAAGTAATAAACCATAACTCTCAGGTGCAGATATTCTTGTTGGTTTCCCCCCCTAATTTGTTCTATCAATTACTGAGAGAAGAGTGTTAAAATCTCAAGGTTTTCTGGAATTGTCTATTGCTTCTTTCAATTTTGTCAGTTTTGTGTATTTTGAAGTTATATTATTTAATCATACATATTTAGGAGTATCTTCTTGTTGAAATGATCTTTTCATTATTATGGAATAGCCCTTTTTAACACTGATGATTTTCATTGTTCTAAAATTTCTTTAATGTTAATTAATATAACCACTTTACTTTTCTTATAATATCAATGTAGCCACCGCAGCTTTCTTATAAAAATTTTAGGTAATTTTAAAGAAACCATTTTACTTGCAAACCTTTTGGTCCCTTTATAACTTTACAATTAAAACGTGGGGAGCAGGGGGCAGCTGGTGTGGCTTGGTGATTGAGCATTGACCTATGACCCAGGAGGTCCCAGGTTTGATTCCCAGTCGGGGCACAAGCCTGGGTTTTGGGCTCGATACCCAGTGTGGGGTGTGCAGGAGACAGCCAATTGATGATTCTCTCTCATCATTGATGTTTCTATCTCTCTCTCCCTCTCCCTTCCTCTCTGAAATCAATAAAAATATATTTTAAAAAATGAGGTGGGGAGAAGGGGGACAGACATCTGTAAGAATCTCAACAATAAAGATTAAAGAAAGAAAAAGGGGGGACTATTTGTGAAGAATTAATCCACTTATGTAAATAAATTCAGAACTATCCTTTAAAAAACTAAAATAAAATTAGTTTTTTTTTGTGTGTAGTAAGCATCTCAATGAGTCTTTTAATCCAGTCATACATTGTCTGCCCTTTTTTATTTGATGATTTAGTCCACTTCTTATTTCATTTCTTTTGTTTATTTAATATCCTCACCCGAGGATATGTTTACTGATTTATTTATTTATTTTTTATTTTTTTGCAAGAGAGGGAGAAAGAGAGACACAGAAACATTGATGTGAGAGAGAAACATTAAAATATCAAACTAACAACCTAGGTATGTGCCCTGACCTGGAATCACACACTCAACCTTTTGGTGTATCAGATGATGCTCCATCCAACTGAGCCAACTGGCCAGGGTTAGCCCATTTATTTTTGATGAAATATTTGCCCATCTTAGGTTTAATTCTACCATCATTTTAGAATTTGTTTTTATTGGCTCATTCATTTAATTTTTTTCTCTCTCAAACTTTTTCCTTTAGGCTTATGGATTATCTTTGAGCTCCATTTTATGTCCTCTGCTGACCTATTAGCAATGGCTTTTTTGGTAGTATTATTGTTTTTATGACTGTTAATTGTTTCAGTCATTGGTCTAAGATTATTTAACTTATCGAAGTCTAGCTTCATATAATTGTATACCACTTCCACACACTATTAAAAACTTAGAGTACTGACTTTGTTTTCTCTTGCATGATCCTTTTATTTTAAATTTACTCAGCTGATTTGCATTTAAAAGTAATGATTTTTAGTTTCCACATTTTACTATTCTAAAGATTCACAATTTAGTGGGGAGAGAGCCACAGTTTTGATTCCCCCTTTTCTTTATGTCTAAACTCAGAGCACAGGAGTCTTCAATTGCAGGTACACACCCAGGCAGTGGCTCAGCGTCGGAGGCACTGACTGAGGAGCCTGAGAAGAGGCGGGGAGGGAAGCAGGGCAAGGAGACCTGGAAAGCAGGAGCCAGAAGTCCTGCAATGGGTCGTTCATAGGCTCCCAAACCAAAGGGCCAGTTTCCCTGGGAGGAGCTACCTGCTCCCAATACCCAGAGAGCAGGTAAAGGGACACCCCCCCCATATAGCCTGCCACACCTGCACTTTGAGGTTCACTGAGAAATGAAGGCAGAGGCCAAGCTTGCAGGTCTGAACAGTCTCAAGGAGCCTCAGTGACCAGATTGGAAGAGGGGCTATTATATTGTAAATCAGCGAGCTAAACAGAGGACACCTTAGGAAGCCAAATTAATTTGGAGTCTTTATAACACTAGCGGTCTCAGAGGAATTGTTTCCAGAGTCTGAGCAAAATAACATAGAGGGAGCCCTTCCTTTATACACTCCCAGACTCTGTCTTTCAAATATGGAATGGGGTTTCCAGACTTCACACAGGCTTTGCAAAAAACAAACAAACAAAAACCCTATGTGCTGGGATGGGGCAGTGAGACTGTATCTCAAGGCCTGGCCTGGCGCCAGTATTGATAACTTCATCTGGGGGCTGTATGGTTTATGGCCTTTCCAAAATGGGAGCAGTGCTTAAGTAAACAGGCCTTGCAGGACCAGGTAAGTGAACTCATTTCCCCTATTATGCGAGCAAGCGTGTTTACAGAAGCCAAGAATAGCAAAGTTAACTCACAGAACAAAGGACCATTTTAGTAGAAAATTTCAAACAGCAGTTTTTACAACATAGAGGTTACTGGAACAAGATGGCCTGTGCTTCAGGGCCATCTGCCCACGATTCTAGGAACCAGACTGATAAAAACTCCAGGTTCCCAGATGACCCCATCGGTCTCCATACAAGGATCTCTGACCAACCAAGGCCAGAGTCATATTTTGGGCCACTGGCGGAGGAGTAGCTCTGACACAGGAAACACACCCATCATATTCCCTGAAATTGAGACAGCACCAACCCCTCCTAAAGCCGACTCAGAAACAGGCCCTTGAGTGATTAAGATTGACAGCTGGCAGACAGGCAATGAGGGCAGATGGGAGACGGACACAAGCAGTGGACCTGTGGATCCTGGGAGCTCCTAGCAGGTGCTAGAAGCCAAAGACAGTGCCTGGCAGTGGCCAGCACCTAGGTCCTTACAGGAAGCCCAGCATCTGCAGACAGAACAGAAGAGTGAGGTCCTGAACCAGCTCCAAGGGGCAGTAAAACATGGCTGAAGCAAACACTTAACTTCATTTATTTTATTTTATCCCCATTATATTTTGCAACTTTTTCTTCCTCTCTTCTCTTTTTTTCCTCCCATTTTTCTTCTCCTTTCACCTTTTTGGTTTTTCTATTTCCTTTACTTTTCCCCCTTTAAAAATTGAACTTCCTTATTATCTATCTGTTTTATTGATTTGTTATTATTCTATCTCTGTTATTTTGTTCATAATTAACTTTTTTCCTTTGGTTGATCTCTTACCCCCTCAGCCCATCCCACCCTCTCTTGCCTTCCCCCTGAGGTTTGACAGTCTCTTCAATGCTTCTAAGTCTATGGATCTATTTTTGTTCATCAGTTTATGTTGTTGATTATATTCCACAAATGAGTGAGATCATGTGATATTTATCTTTCTCCAACTGGTTTATTTCACTTAGCATGATGCTCTCCATGTCCATCCATGCTGTTGTGAATGGTAAGAGCTCTTTCTTTTTTATAACAGCACTAGAGGTCCAGCACACGAAATTCATGTGTGGGTACGGTCCCTAGGCCTGGCCTGTGATCAGGGCCATCTCCCCCGGCTGCCAGCAGCCACTGCCACCCACCCCCGATTCCCCATTCGCCATCGAGGGATTGGAGCCTGCCAGCCAGGGGGAGGGACCGAGAGGTGGTCAGTGAGCCTCATAGTGACTGGTCAAGCGGTCATTCTGGTTGTTCTGCCATTCAGTAGATTTGCATATTACTTTTATATATATAGATGTGCTCCAATCCTTCCACTTCCAGGGAAAGGGGCAAAGGAGGGTTGCTGAAAGTGATAAGGGAGGCAGCAGGGTGAACTTTCTTTTTTTGGGGGGGGGGCACTGGAGAGTTTCCTCCTAATGAGGGGCTTCAAAGGACAGCAGCCTACTTCTGCTACCCTCTGTCTCCAGAGACACATTTCTGATTGGCATCTGGCAGGACAGAGCAGTTGCAGGTTCAGGACGGGAGCACCTTTCTGCATGCAGCTCCCTGGAGAGTCTCTTTCGGCCAAGGTAAGCTTTGTTCTAATCATTTATTCTGGAAACAGGGCTGCTGCGTGGTGTGGGGCAGGAGGGCAGAATGGAGGTGGGCAGGGCAAGAAGAAGTATGGGATAGAAGACTGGGGGTTGGGGGAGAGAGAGGATGAAACCTGTGTGTGGAGGGAGGAGGAAGGCTGGTGCAGAAGGAGAGTTGGGGTCAGCATAGGAAGGTTTAGAGGTACTGGGGGCATAAGAGGGACCAGCAGATGCCAGAATAGGGGAAAGGGTCTAAGGAATCAGGTGGGGGTCCATGAGGGTGACTATAGACTAAGTCCCTTTCTCAGACCCTGCCATCCCAGGTGCCTAGTGGGAGGACCGCTTCTGGCTGTCCAACTGGCCAGTCCCGCTGATGATGTAACCAGGTCCAGACAGCATTCGGACCCAAGCGCGCTTGCTCAGGTGACCAACTACCGCCTGGCACCTGGCCCCTCCCCCTGATGACGTAAACAGGTCTGGCGGCACACCGGACCCCCACAACCCCTGACTCACATGACCACATCCGGGTATGCCAGAGGCCATGGCTCACGTGACCAATTTCAGGATGGCACAGGGCCCCTCCCAATGATGACATAAACAGGTCTGGCTGCCCACCGGACACCCATCACCACCACCCAGGGATCACAGGACACTTCCGGGTATTTCCCAGGCCCTGGCACCCTTGACCAACATCCAGCTGGCCACCTGGTCCCTCCCCCTTGTTTTTGAGACACCGCTCCTTGTTCGCCTGAGTACTGAGCCACACTGCCTGGGCTTCTTGGCTCCTCAGGTGGAGGGTGGACTTCCCAAATCACAAGAAGTTGGGGGAAAGGCCTAAAAACCTCAGCCCCAGATCACCTTCACCTCATAGGCTGCCTCCGTTTGCATCGAGAGAGGCAAGTAGGGGGCCACCAGCCCTCCTTCAAAAAAGCCATGAGGGCCAAAACCGGTTTGGCTCAGTGGATAGAGCGTCGGCCTGCAGACTGAAGGGTCCCGGGTTCGATTCCGGTCAAGGGCATGTACCTTGGTTGCGGGCACATCCCCAGTGGGAGGTGTGCAGGAGGCAGCTGATCGATGTTTCTCTCTCATCGATGTTTCTAGCTCTCTATCCCTCTACCTTCCTCTCTGTAAAATATCAATAAAATATCTTAAAAAAAAAAAAGCCATGAGGGTCCATCTGCCTCGGGACTCCGCATCGTCCTCAACATGGGGCATCTCACCCTGGAATGGCCTTCGACCCAGACAAAACTGCAGGTTTGGCAATCCGGGCCAGAGTTGTGTTAAGCCCCAGAAAACCGTTTCCCTTCTGGCAGCCAACTCCAGGCCCCTCCAGTGTCACTAATGGGTGGCGGGCCCTGAGGGACAGCTTTTGGCCTCACTCACGATAAACGCCCTTCCTTGTGGACACGAACCTTTTTGGTGCCATCCAGTGTCCGGACCACAGAAAAGTGCGGCTTTCGCGACCCCTAGTGACCCTCCTCCGCATTAGGTGGCCCCACCAGCCTATGCACTAGACCACCTCCAGCTGTTGACCGGGCCTCAAGCGCTGGCTCACCTGACCCTTCCGTGTGTTGACCTGGGCAAGTCCACCCCAGAGTTTAAGTCATCGCTTCTGGCTGTCCACGTGGCCGGCCTTCTGATGACGTAACCAGGTACAGCTGGCTACCGGACCCCACCGACCCTGTCTCAGGTGACTACATCCGGGTATGCTGGAGGCCCTGTCTCACGTGACCCACTTCCGGCTAACACCCGGCCCCTCCCCCGATTATACCACCAGGTCCACCTGGCCCAGGACACCAACGATCCTGGCCGACGTGACCATCTCCTGGCAGGCACCTGGCCCCGCCCCATGATGACGTCACCAGGTCCAGCTGGCCACAGACACCCCCCACCCCACCCCCCGCCACCGCCCAGGAATCACAGGACACTTCCGGGTATTTCCCAGGTCCTGGCACCCCTGACGAACATTCAGCAGTCCACCTGGGTCCTCCTGCTTTTTTTCGGGCACCGCCCCTAGTTCGCCTGACCACTGAGCGACACTGCCCGGGCTTCTTGGCTCCTTAGACTGAGGGAGGACTTCCCAAATCGCTGGAAGTTGGGTTAAAGACCTAACCCCACAGTCCCAGATCACCTTCACATCATAGTCTGCCTCCAATCCCGTGGCGAGGGCGGCATGCAATGAGCCGCCAACCCCCTTCAAAGAAGCCATGAGGTTCCATCTGCCTCAGGACTCCATATGGTTCCCACCATGGGGGCATCTCACCTGGAGTGGCCTTCGACTCAGACAAAAGTGCCTGTGGCTTTGAATTCCAGGCCAGAATTGTGTTAAGCCCCAGAAAACTGTTAATCTTCTGGCAGCCAACTCCAGGCCCCTCCAGTGTCACTAATGGGTGGCGGGGCCTGAGGGCTAGCTTTTGGCCACACTCACAGCAAACGCCCTTCCTTGAGGACATGGACCTTGTTGGTGCCATCCAGTGTCCGGACCACAGGGAAGTGGGGCTTTGGTGACCCCTTGTGACCCTCCTCCGCATTAGGTGGCCCCACCAGCCTATCCACTAGACCACCTAGGGCTGTTGACCCGGACCAAAGTGAAAGCTCACCTGACCAATTCTGGGTGTTCTCCTGGGCGAGCCAATCCTGGTGGTTATGTCACCATTTCCGGCTGTCCACCTGATCCCACCCATGGAGAGGTAACCAATGCCAGCTGGCCACCAAACCCCAGCACCCCTGACTCACGTGACCAACATCCGGCTGGCACCTGGCCACTCCCCCTGATGATATAACCAGGTACAGCTGGCCACCGGACCCCACAGCTTCTGGCTCATGTGACCACATCCGGGTATGCCCGATGCCCTGGCTCACATGACCAACTTCCGGCTAACACCTGGCCCGTACCCCCTGATGACGTCACCAGGTTCAGCTGGCCACCGACAGACCCCCGCACACCACCCAGGGATAACAGCACACTTCCGGGTATTCCTCAGGCCCTGGCGGCCCTCACAAACATCCAGCAGGCCACCTGGGCCCTCCCCCTTGTTTTCTAGATACCGCTCCTTGTTCGTCTGTGTACTGAGCCACACTCCCAGGCTTCTTGGGTCCTCAGGCGGAGGACAGACTTCCCAAATCACTGGAAGTTGGGTTAAAGGCCTAAAACCCACAGCCCCAGAACACTTTTTTCTCATAGCCTGCCTCTGATCATGTGGGGAGGGTGGCAAGCAAGGGGCCGCCAGCCCTCCTTCAAAAAAGCCGTGAGGGTCCGTCTGCCTTGGGACTCTACATCATCCCTGCCATGGGAGCATCTCACCCTGGAGTTGCCTTTGACCCAGACAAAACTGCCTGCAGGTTTTGAAATCCAGGCCAGAATTGTGTTAATCCCCAGAAAACCGTTTCCATTCTGGCAGCCAACTCCAGGACCCTCCAGTGTCACTAACGGGTGGTGGGGCCTGAGGGCTAGCTTTTGACCACACTCACAGCAAACACCCTTCCTTGAAAACGTGGATCTTCTTGGTGCCATCCAGTGTCCGGACCATAGGGAAGTGGGGCTTTGGCGACCCCTTTTGTCCCTCCTCCGCATTAGGTGGCCCCACCAGCCTATCCACTAGACCACCTAGGGCTGTTGACTGGGCCTCAAGTGCTAGCTCAACTGACCACTTCCTGGTGTTCACTTGGGGGAGCCCACCCCGGCCGTTATGTCACCGTTTCCGGCTATCCACCTGGCCCCTCCCCCTGAAGAGGTAACCAGGTCCAGCTGGCCACCGTACCCCAGTACCCCTGACTCACGTGTCCAACATCGGGCTGGCACCAGGCCCCTCCGTCTGATGACATAACCAGGTACAGCTGGCCACTGGACCCCACAGCCCCTGGTTCATGAGACTACATCCGGGTATGCACGAGGCCTTGGCTCACGTGACCAACTTCCGGCTAACACCTGGCACCTCACCCTGATGACTTCACCAGGTCCACCTGGCCACCGAACCCCCCCACTGCCCAGGGACCACAGGATACTTATGGGTATTTCCCAGGTCCTGTAAACCCTGACCAACATCCAGCTGACCACCTGGGCCCTCCTTGTTTTCCAGTCACCGCCCCTTGTTCGCCCGAGCACTGAACCACATTGGCCGGGCTTCATGGCTCTCAGGTGGAGGGTGGACTGCCCAAATCGCTGGAAATTGGGTTAAAGGCCTAAACCCCACAGCCCCAGATCACCTTTTCCTCATAGCCTGCCTCCTATCACGTGGGGAGGGCAGCAAGCAAGGGGACACCAGCCTTCCTTCAAAAAAGCCATGAGGGACCATCTGCCTCTATAGTCCGCATCGTCCCCACCATGGGGGCATCTCACCCTGGAGTCGCCTTCGACTCAGACAAATCTGACTGCAGGCTTTGAAATCCGGCCCAGAGTTGTGTTGAGCCCCAGAAAACCGTTTCCCTTCTTGCAGCCAACTTCAGGCCCCTCTAGTGTCACTAACGGGTGGCACGCCCTGAGGGCCAGCTTTCTGCCTCACTCACGGCAAACGCCCTTCCTTGAGGACATGGACTTTCTTGGTGCCATCAGGTGTCCGGACCACAGGGAAGTGGGGCTTTGGAGATCCCTTGTGACCCTCCTCGGCATTAGGTGACCCACCACCCTACCCAGTAGACCACCTCAGGCTGTTGACCGGGCCCAAAGCACTGGCTCACCTGACCACATCTGGCTGTTCACTTGGGTGAGCCCAGCCTGGCGGTTATGTCACCATTTCTGGCTGTCAACCTGGCCCCTCCTCCTGATGATGTAACCAGGTCCAGCTGACCACCGACCCACCCCACTGCCAGGGATCACAGGACACTTCCGGGTATTTCCCAGGCCCTGGCACCCCTGACCAACATCCAGCTGGCCACCTGGTCCCTTTCCCTTGTTTTCGAGACACCGCCCCTTGTTTGCCTTAGCACTGAGCCACACTGCCCGGGTCCAGCTGGCCACCTGACCCCCGTCCCACCGCCCTGGGACACCGGACCACTTCCGGAGGGGGACTTCCCAAATCACTGGAAGTTGGGTTAACGGTTTAAAACCCACAGCCCCCAGATCCCCTTCTCCTCATAGCCTGCCTCCAATCCCATGGGGAGGGAGGCAAGCAAGGGGCCACCAGCCCTCCTTCAAAATAGCCATGAGGGTCCATCTGCCTGGGGACTCTGCATCGCCCCACCATGGGGGCATCTCACCCTGGAGTGGCCTTTGACTCAGACAAAACTGCCTGAGGCTTTGAATTCTAGGCTAGAATTGTGTTAAAACCCAGAAAACTGTTTCCCTTCTGGCAGCCAACTCCAGGCCCCTCCAGTGTCACTAACGGGTGGCGGGGCCTGAGAGCTAGCTTTTGGCCACACTCACAGCAAATGCCCTTCCTTCAGGACAAGGACCTTGTTGGTGCCATCCAGTGTCCAGAGCACAGGGAAGTGGGGCTTTGGCGACCCCTTGTGACCCTCCTCCACCTAGAGCTGTTGACCAGGCCCCAAGCGTTAGCTCACCTGACCACTTCCAGGAGTTCACCTGGGCGAGCCCACCCTGGCGGTTATGTCACCGTTTCCGGCTGTCCAGCTGGCCCCTCCCAATGAAGAGGTAACCAGGTCCAGCGGGCCACCGTACCCCAGCGCCCCTGACTCATGTGACCAACATCCAGCTTGTACCAGGCCCCTCCCCCTGATGACGTAACCAGGTACAGCTGGCCACCGGACTCCACGGCCCCTGGCTTACGTGACCACATCCAGGTATACCCGAGGCCCTGAATCACATGACAAACTTCCGGCTACACCTGGCCCCTCCCCCTGATGATATCACAAGGTCCAGCTGGCCACCGATCTCCCCCCACCCCGACTCCCCCCCAACCCGGCCACTGATCACAGTATACCTTTGGGTTTTTCTCAGGCCCTGGCACCCCTGACCAGCATCCAGCAGGCCTCCTGGGCTCTCCTCCTTGTTTTTGAGACATCGCCCCTTGTTTGCCCGAGCAATGATCCACAGTGGCTGGGCTTCATGGCTCCTTAGGCTGAGGTTGAACTTCCCAAATCACTGGAAGTTTGGTTAAAGGCATAAAACCCACAGACCCAGATCAATATTTCCTCATAGCCTGCCTCCGATCATGTGGGGAGGGTGGCAAGCAAAGGTCCGCCAGCCTTCCTTCAAAAAAGCCATGAGGGTCCATCTGCCTCAGGATTCCAAATTGTCCTCACCATGGGGGCATTGCAAACTAGAGTCTCCTTCTACCCAGACAAAACTGCCTGCAAACTTTGAAATCTAGGCCAGAATTGTGTTAAGCCCCAGAAAACAGTTTCCCTTCTGGCAGCCAACTCCAGGCCCCTCCAGTGTCACTAACGGTGGTGGTGCCTGAGGGCTAGCTTTCAGCCACACTCACGGCAAATGCCCTTCCTTGAGGACATGGACCTTCTTGGTGCCATCCAGTGTCTGGAACACAGGGAAGTGGGACTTTGGTGACCCCTTGTGACCCTCCTCCACATTAGGTGGCCCCAGCAGCCTATCCACTACCCGGGGTGGGCAAACTTTTTAACTCGAGGGCCACAATGGTTTCTTAAACTGGACCAGAGGGCCGGAACAAAAGCATGGATGGAGTGTTCGTGTGAACTAATATAAATTCAAAGTAAAGGAGCGGAGGGGAGAGCAAGAGAACCGGATAGAACAGCCGGATCCAGCCCGCGGGCCGTAGTTTGCCCACGGCTGCACTAGACCCATGGTCAGCAAACTGCAGCTCATGAGCCACATGCGGCTCTTTGGCCCCCTGAGTGTGGCTCTTCCACAAAATACCACGGCCTGGGTGAGTCTATTTTGAAGAAGTGGTGTTAGAAGAAGTTTAAATTTAAAAAATTTGGCTCTCAAAAGAAATTTCAATCATTGTACTGTTGATATTTGGCTCTGTTGACTAATGAATTTGCCGACCACTGCACTAGACCACCTAGAGCTGTTGACCGGGCCGCTAGCGCTAGCTCACCTGACCACTTCCGGTGTTCCCCTGGGCGAGCTAATCCCGGTGGTTATGTCACCATTTCCAGTTCTCCACCTGATCCCACCCATGAAGAGGTAACCAATTCCAGCTGGCCACCATACGCCAGTGCCCCTGACTCATGTGACCAACATCCAGCTGGCACCTGGACCCTCCCCCTGATGACATCACCAGGTCCATCTGGCCACGGCACACCCCCCCGCCACCACTGCCCAGGGATCACAGGACACTTCTGGGTATTTCCCAGGCCCTGGCACCACTGACCAACATCCAACTGGCCACCTGGACCTTCTCCCTTGTTTTTGAGACACCGCCTCTTGTTCGCCTGAGCACTGAGCCATGCTGGCCGCCCTTCTTGACTCCAGAGGCAGAGGGTGGACTTCACAAATCGCTGGAAGTTGGGTTAAAGTCCTAAACCCCACAGGCCAAGATCACCTTCTCCTCATAGCCTACCTCCCATAACGTGGGGAGTGTGGCAAGTAAGGGGCCGCAGCCCTACTTCAAAAAAGCCGTGAGGGTCCATCTGCCTCGGGACTCTGGATCGTCCCCAACATGGGGGCATCTTACCTTTGAATGGCCTTCGACCCAGACAAAACTGACTGTGGACTTTGAAATCTGGGCCAGAATTTTGTTAAGCCCCAGAAAACCCTTTCCCTGCTAGCAGCCAACTCCAGGCCCCTCCAGTGTCACCAGCGGGTGGCAGGCCCTGAGGGAAAGCTTTCAGCCTCACTCACGGTAAACGCCCTTCCTTGAGGACATGGACCTTCTGGGTGCCATCCAGGGTCCGGACCACAGGGAAGTGGGGCTTTGGAGACCCCTTGTTACCCTCCTCTGTATTAGGTGGCCCCACCCTATACAGTAGAACACTGCCAGCTGTTGACCGGGCCTCAAGTGCCTGCTCAACTGACCACTTCCATATGTTTGCCTGGGCAAGTCCGCCCCAGCAGTTACATCACCGCTTCTGGCTGTCCACCTGGCCCGTCCCCTGATGAGATTACCAGGTTTAGCTGGAGTTCGGACCCAGCGCCCTTGGCTCACGTGATCAACTTCCAGCTGGCACCTGGCCCCTACCCCGAATGACATAAACAGTTCTGGTGGCCCACCAGAACCCACCTCCCCTGGCTCACGTGACCAAATAATAGTATGCCCCAGGCCCTGGCTCATGTGACCAACTTCAGGCTGGCACCTGGACCATCCCCCTGATGACGTAAATAGGTCTGGCTGCCCACCGGACCCTCCCTACAGTTCAGGAACCACAGGACACTTCTGGTTATTTCCCAGGTCCTGGCACCCTGGACCAACATCTAGCTGGCCACCTGGGTCCTCCCCCTTGTTTTTGAGACCCTGCTCCTTGTTCACCTGAGCACTGAGCCACACACACTGCCTGGGCTTCTTGTCTCCTCAGGCGGAGGGTGGACATCCCAAATCGCTGGAAGTTGAGTTAAAGGCCTAAAACCCACAGCCCCAGATCACCTTCTCCTCATAGGCTGCCTCCAATTCCATAGAGCAGGCAGAAAGCAGGGGACTGCCAGCCCGCCGTCAAGAAAGCCATGAGGGTCCATCTGCCACGGGACTCCGCATCATCCTCAACATGGGGGCATCTCACACTTGAATGTCCTTCGACCCAGACAAAACTGACTGCGGGCTTGGCAATCCGGGCCAGAGTTGTGTTAAGCCCCAGAAAACTGTTTCCCTTCTGGCAGCCAACTCCAGGCCCCTCCAGTGTCACTAATGGGTGGCGGGCCCTGAGGGCCAGCTTGCGGCCTCACTCACGGTAAACGTCCTTCCTTGAGGACATGGACCTTGGTGCCATCCAGGGTCCGGACCACAGGGAAGTGGGGCTTTGGCGACCCCTTTTGACCCTCCTCCGCATTAGGTGGCCCCACCAGCCTATCCACTACACCAGTGGTCGGCAAACTCATTAGTCAACAGTGCCAAATATCAATAGTACAATGATTGAAATTTCTTTTGAGAGCCGAAAACTGACTTCAGCGCATGGCCCACGAAGTTTCAATCGCACTGTACGTGCGCGCCCACACATGATATTTTGTGGAAGAGCCACACTCACGGGGCCAAAGAGCCGCATGTGGCTCGTGAGCCGCAGTTTGCCGGCTACTGCACTAGACCACTTCCAGCTGTTGACCGGGCCTCAAGCGATGGCTCACCTGACCAATTCCGTGTGTTCACCTGGGCAAGTCCGCCCCGGCTGTTACGTCACCGCTTCTGGCTGTCCAACTGACCCGTCCCACTGATGACGTAACCAGGTCCAGCCGGCATTCGGACCCCAGCGCCTTTGGTTCATGCGACCAAGTACCAGTTGGCACCTTGACCCTCCCCCTAATGAGGTAACCAGGTCCAGCTGGCCCACAACCCCCTCCCCTACTGCCCAGTGATCACAGGACACTTCCAGGTATTTCCCAGGCCCAGGAACCCTGACCAATATCCAGCTGGCCACCTGGTTCTCCGACTTGTTTTTGAGACACCACTCCTTGTTCGCCTGAGCACTGACCTACACTGCCCGGGCTTCTTGGCTCCTCAGGCAGAGGGTGGACTTCCCAAATTGCTGGAAGTTCGGTTAAAGTCCTAAAATCCACAGCCCCAGATCACCTTCTCATCATAGGCTGACTCAACACAGCACTTATGTCATAACTTCGCCCAGTTGCCACTAAGAAGTGCCAAGCCTTCTCTGAGGTCATCTTGCATATTCATCATGTGAAAAAAAACAACACAGGGTTCTCTATGTACCATCTATTGTACAAGTATATAAAACCTGAATCTCCAGAGTATTAATGAAGGACCACAGAGGTGAGCAACAAGCACTGGCTCAGATCAACATGGCATGCAATAGTATTCAATGAAAGAATATTACAAATAATAATTGAAGGAGGTTCTTACAAGAACAGCCTATGGTCCATACAAGTAAAGACCATTAGTTGGCACAGGCAGTCACAAGAAAACTTTAGGTAGAGGAAGGAGGCAGAAGTGAAAGGCATGGATGAGGACATAGTAAACCTCCCAGGAAATGGAAGAGCAAGGTGCCTATGGCAACCTACCTTGCCCAATAGGACTGACAGGGCCCGGGGTATTCCAACGCAGCTCCTCAGAGGACTGCCATCTCCCTCCAGTAGCCCCAGGTAAACCTGACAGTGGAGGGCAAGGAAATTAATTTCCTCCCCGATGCTGAAGCCACCTTCTCTGTACTCCTCCCAAGCCCTGGTAAATCATCCTCAGAGGCTGTAGCTGTTATAGGCATGTCTGGGAAGCCAAGAAAGAGATCTTTTTCTCAGCCTTTAGCTCATAGCTTGGGTAAGCTGTTCCATTCCCAAGCCTTCCTGATCCTGTAAAAAGCCTCATATTCACATCAGAAACAATGTCCTCTCAACCCTGAGGCTCAAGGACTCAATATTCTAATAAGTCATCCGTTTTAGAAGCCCAAGGTTTATTGAAACCTTGTCATAGTCCTTACAATACCCCCATCTTAGGGGTACAAGAGCCTAATAGAGGTGGAGGACTAGTTTAGGACTTATATCTAGTAAATAAGGCAGTGATTCCTATCCAGCCAATTGTCCCTAACCCTTATGATTTACTTGCCCAAATTCTGGAAAACACAAAGTGGTTTATAGTACTAAATCCCAAGGATGCCTTTTTCAATATATACTCCTGTCTCTTAACTCTCAGTCCCTGTTTGCCTTTCAAAGATCCCAATAATCAAAGCCATCAGCTAACATGGACAGTATTGCCCCAGAGCTTTCGGGAATAACCCTCATTTATTTGGGCAGGCCTTTAAACAACGCAAAAAGCCCTTTTACAGGCACCATCTTTAAGTGTCCCAACAGGTCGGTAGCATCGACTCCTAGATCCATCTGTCTCCAGTGAGCCTTGAACGCCAGCAAAGGAGGAGGACATGTTACAGAATTTACCAGGTGACAAAAAAATACACAGGAGCACTTGGAGGTCCAGGATAACCCAATTTATTTTCAGATGTTTCACATGTACTAGTATAGTGACTCAGGGGGTCAGTTCTCCAAATCCTGAGTAAGCCAATATGGAGGAAGGTTTCTCTTTATACCCTTCGGTTTCTTTATTTTCTATCTGTTTCCTAACTACCAGGCTTTTGTGGTGGGCTTCCATAGCCCCTCCTGAGGCAGTTAGAAGGGGAAGTTAGATTGTATCTAAATGCCTGGTCTGGGTGGTGTCAGTGACCTCCCCTGTAGCTAAGCTGTTACATTCTTTGTTTATGGCCCCTTTGTAAATTGGGAGTAATTAGGAAAACAGGTCTTGGGAGACCAGATTGTGGAGAAAGGGGCAGTGACTTAATTATAGGCTATCAAGAATGTACATTAGGTTACTGGCACAGATTCAGATTGCTAGTCCCCCCCAAATGTCTTATTTTCCCCATCAGACGAAGCTGCATTGCCATCAACTAGATCACCAAATTTCTATTCATGTGAGCCTCTGAAGGACCTAAAACTTCTCCTTCAAAGGGATCCTGGGATGTCAATGAGTGGCAGATTAGTAACATACTCTGGTATTTCTAGATAAACAATGTTTTCATTTTTAAATAATTCTTATTCTGTCTTTTTATAAGTGACATCTAAACCCTAGGCTGGTTCCTGGAGGAGACCTTCTCTGCCCTTGCTGGGACCCCATAAGATGCTCCCACTTATAGCTCCTTTTTTGTATCCCTATGAAGCATAGTTGTCCCTCCTTTGGAAAAACTGCTGTTTGAAACTACTATTTGAACTACTCTGTTATTCTTAGTCTCGTATTCTGTAGGTCAACTCTGTTATTTTTAGACTGTAAAATAACTTTGTGTTTTGCTTGAATAGAAAAGATAAACTTTATTGTCTGACCTTGCAAGCTAGCCATGGAACTGATATGCTGATATTGATGCCAGGTGCCTGTATAGATATGATATGATGCTCAAGGTTACGGGTGTCTGTATAGATATGATATGATATGATATGATATGATACTCAAGGTTACAAGTTGTCTGTATAGGTATGACAGGTGTTTGCTAGATATGATATGTACTCAAGGTTACAAGCTGTCTACAAAAATAACTTATACAAAGAACTAGAAGGATATAAAAAGGAAATACTCCCTCCTATGTTTGTTCAGAATTTGACAGAGGTAATCTGCTCTGAACCTGCGGGCAATAGGATGACTCTTAACTAATTGGCTCATTAAGACATGTTTTCCAGCTCACTGATTCGTCATACAACACCTAATGTAGCAAATTTTTCAGCCATACTCGCTCCCCAAATCCCTAACTACTAAGTATATTATAAGCAGCCCAATTCAGGGTTGAATAATCTCAATTAGATGTATATCTCCCAGTCTTTCAGAGTAAAATGTATTAAATCTTTGTCTATAGGACAACTTATACTGCCACTACCACCAACCAGGCCAGAACCACTTCTCAAGCCACTACAGATTTTTATTCACAGAGAAGCCCTTGATTCAGCAGGGCAAAGTTCTTTGCCATGAATAGCACTTTTTTTAAAAAAAATATATTTTATTGATATTTTACAGAGAGGAAGGGAGAGGGATAGAGAGCTAGAAACATCGATGAGAGAGAAACATCGATCAGCTGCCTCCTGCACACCTCCCACCAGGGAAGTGCCCGCAACCAATGTACATGCCCTTGACCGGAATCGAACCCAGGACCCTTGAGTCCGCAGGCCGACGCTCTATCCACTGAGCCAAACCGGTTTCGGCTGAATAGCACTTCTTGCTGCAATCAGCTTAGCTAAAAATTGCCTCATAGGAATCCACAGGCAGCAAAATCTCAGACATATGCCGCGAAGCAATTTCTTCACTGATACTGCTTCTAGGGCAATGGAAACTAAAGAGAAAATAAACAAACAGGACTACATCAAAATAAAAAGCTTTTGCACAGCAAAGGAAACCATCAACAAAACAAGAAGAAAGCACACTGCATGGGAGAACATATTTGCCAATATTATCACCAATAAGGGTTTAATCTCTAACATTTACAGGGATCTCATGCAACTTAACAAAAGGAAGATAAACAATCCAATCAAAAATAATGGGCAGTGGACCTAAATAGATACTTTTCGAAAGAAGGCAGAAGGAAGGCCAAGAGACATATGAAAACATGCTCAAAATCACTAATTATCCAAGAGATGCAAATCAAAATGACAATGCAGTATCATCTCACACCTGTCAGAATGGCTATCATCAACAAATCAACAAACGACAAGTGTTGGCGAGGATGCGCAGAAAAAGTAACTGCTCGTGGGAATGCAGACTGGTGCAGCCACTCTGGAGAATAGTATGGAGTTTCCTCAAAAAACTAAAAATGGAACTCCCATTTGACCCTGCGATCCCACTTCTAGTTATACCGAATTTTTGGACTGGAACCCGGATTCTTTGTCCGTCTGAATCGAAAAATGAATTCACGGACAGAAAAGTGGTATAGCAAAGATGGAGATTTATTGAAGAACAAGTACAGGCTCCCACGTGGGGAGAGTGAAGAGTCCCACAGAATGGACTCCCAAGTAAGGAAGGGGAAAAGTCCCTGAACTGACTCCCACAAAAGGAGGGGGAAGAGTCCCACTGGGTTCTTTTTCCCCAAGGCTTATATAGGCTGCAGAACTTGGTGCCTTGATATCCCATCTGATTGGTCACTATTCCCTTAGACTGGTTACTATAGCAACTCCTGGGCTCAAAGGTTGAACCTCACATGGGACATGTGAAGTTCTCCCCGCCTCCTTCCTTATTGTTCTCTTATTCCCTTTGGGCTTTCTTCTCCTCCTTCTGAATGAAGGGCTTCCTTCTCTTTATTTTGTAAATATGACCTTTCTTGGCTACTTCCGGTTTCTTTGTCTTATGGAAATGTAACTGCACCTGGCTTCCTTGTGTTATGGAAATGTACCTTCTCCCAGTCTGCAGCCCTGTGCTTTTTCCCATGGATTCCAATTCTAAAAAAATCCCTAAGCCTACCTATGTTCCCCTAAAATTCCTGCTTCACTAGGAATATATCCCAAGAAGCTAGAAACACCAATCGGAAAGGATATATGCACTCCTATGTTCATAGCAGCACAATTTACAATAGCTAAGATTTGGAAACAGCCTAAGTGCCATCAGCAGATGAGTGGATTAGAAAACTATGGTACATCTACACAATGGAATACTATGCTGTGTTAAAAAAGTAGGAATTCTTACCATTTGCAACAGCATTCTTGGAACTGGAGAGCATTATGCTAAGTGAAATAAACCAGTCAGAGAAAGATAAATATCACATGATCTCACTCATTTATGGAATATAATGAACAACATAAACTGATGAACAGGGACAGATGCAGAGACAGAGAAGCATCGATCAGACTGAAGCATCCATCTTATATAAAAAGTGCTGTTTGAAAGTTTAACCCTGCTATTTGGCTTCTGTAAATTCTTGCTTGCTAAGACTACTCCCACTTCAGAGAGGCCATTAAACCTTCCCCAGACAAGGTTATTGTTATGCCCAGATTTCGTGATTCCCAAAGACCACGAGGGAGCCGAGTCCGATGCAAAAGCAAAGAGCCTTTTAATCGAGCTAGCTCGAGCTCAGTCCACACACACACACACACACACACACACACACACACACACACACACACACACACACACACACACACCGGCGCAGCGGCGAGGTGGAGAGAGAGAGAGAGTCAGCCCCCAAACACGCTGATTTATAGGGGGCCTGGGAGAGGTAGGAGGGGTGAGGTAGTGTGGCCTCCGCTGATTGGTCGGGATCAGGTTGCACATGGGGGCAGGGTGCGGCTTACCTTCCCCTTGCATTTCTATTGGCTAATTCAAAAGTGTGGGTTGGGCTCTTGGAGAGGTTCTAGGGCGGGAACCTGACTCCACGAGGTGAAAGATATGGAACAAAGGGAACATGGAGTCGGTCTCTCCCCGCCCTTTCATTCCCCCCTTGTCTTGAAACTTACAGGCCCAATCATGGGTCGGTTTGTATTTCTACTGGACAACATTCCTGGGTCACGAGGGTACACCATCCCAAATTCCCTGTACTGATAAAATCGGAGTCCCCAAGTCTTCCTTCCCCCTCCAGCATCAGGCAGGTCAAGCACGCCGTAGCTTGAGCTTGAGCGGGTTGCGTTGATCTCGATCGATCCTCCATTTGGTGACGAAGTCTTCCTGGATCACAGATGGGTCCGCTGACCGGACGTGAGTGTGATGGACCCAGGTCGCGACGCCGTCTACCTTGAGAGCGGTGGGGGTCGTCAGCACCACGACATAGGGACCCTTCCATCGTGGCTCAAGGGTCTCCCGGCGGTGTCTCTTGACATAGACCCAGTCCCTGGGCTTATGCTGATGAGGAGTCGGGGCTGGGCCGGTCTCGTAGATAGCGCGGAGGCGTGGCCAAATGTCTTCGTGCGCCCTCTGGAGCCCTCTCAAGGAAAGAAACAGTTCTTGACTTTCAAATTCTGTAAGAAATTCGGCTTTAAGGTTAGGGATAATAGGGGGTGGCCGGCCAAACATGATCTCATAAGGAGTAAAACCCAGGGTGTAGGGAGAGTTCCTAACCCGGTAAAGGGCATATGGAAGGAGAGGCACCCAGTCCCCTCCAGTCTCCATGGTCAATTTGGTAAGGGTCTCTTTTAGAGTTCTATTCATCCTTTCTACTTGCCCTGAGCTTTGGGGCCTATAAGCACAATGCAATTTCCAATTTGCCCCAATGGCCTTGGCCACTGCCTGCGTTACCTGCGAGACAAAAGCTGGTCCATTGTCTGACCCTATCTCAGCGGGAAAACCATACCTGGGCAAGATGTCTTCTAGCAGCTTCTTAGCTACCATCTGAGCTGTTTCATGCTTAGTTGGATATGCTTCTACCCATCCGGAGAAGGTATCTACAAATACTAAAAGATTTTTATAGCCATACTTTCCTGGTTTAACCTCAGTCAAGTCAACCTCCCATTGTGCCCCAGGCTTGGTTCCTCGAACCCTGGTTCCTTTTTCACTCGGCCTGATTCTCGCATTTGTGAGTTGACAGGTCTTGCAAGCAGATACAACCTGCTCTATTTTAACATCCTGCTGGTGGATCTTAATTCTGGCGTGTCGGATTAAGTCCTTTAATTTACGTGCCCCCAGGTGAGTGGACCGGTGCATATGTTTTATCATGGAGACTCCAAGCTGGTCTGGCAGTATGAGCTCCCCTTGTGGTGTATACCACCACCCCTTCTTCTCCTTTGCTTGGGGAAGCTTCCTAATACGCTGTAACTCCTCCAGGGAATATCCTGGATGAACTGGCAGAACTGGGTCTCCTGGGTCTGGGAGCTGTAAGGACATGGTGGGGATCGGAGAAATGGCTACTGCCTTGGCCTCCTGGTCAGCCCTGTGGTTTCCTCTTGCCACTGGGTTGTCAGCCTTCTGGTGTCCTTGGCAGTGTATGATGGCCAGTTTGGCAGGGAGCCATAAGGCTGAGAGTAAGTCGAGTATCTCCTGTTTATTCTTTATAGAACGCCCCTCTGCTGTTAGTAGTCCTCTCTCTTGGTAGATTGCCCCATGAACATGAGCGGTGGCGAATGCATACCGGCTGTCTGTGTAGATGTTGAGCCGCTTTCCAGCTCCCAGTGTCAGGGCCTTGGTGAGGGCCACAAGCTCTGCTCTCTGGGCTGACGACCCGGAGGGCAGAGCCTCTGCCCATACAGTGTCCGTTTCAGTGACTACAGCTGCATCCTCATACCTGCTCCCGTCCCATACGAAGATGCTTCCATCCGTGAACCAGGTGACATCTGCATCTGGAAGGGGCTGGTTGGTCAGGTCCTTCCGGAGCCCATTCACTTGCTCTAGGATTCCCAGGTCCTCGTGCAGGGCCTCGTCGAAGATAGTGGGCGAGTTCTTGAACCCGAGGCAACTGAGTCCACATCAGTTGTCCGCTGTAGCCCTCTTCCGGGTCATGCCATTCGAAAGCAAACAGGGGTTGACTACGGGGAGCGAGCGGCAAACTGAAAAAGGCATCCTTCAAATCTAACACAGTATACCAGACACGGGAGGGTGCCAGAGAGCTTAAGAGAGTGTATGGGTTGGGGACCATTGGATGTATGTCCATAACTCTTTTATTTACTTCTCGGAGGTCCTGTACCGGCCGGTAGTCATTCGTGTGGGGCTTCTTGACTGGCAGGAGGGGGGTGTTCCAGGCAGACTGGCAGGGAACCAGCACCCCTAGGCCCCTCAGTCTCCGAATGTGTGGCTGAATTCCCTTCCGGGCTTCCTGAGGCATGGGGTACTGTTTGATTCTCACAGGGCCTTCCCCTGGTTTTAACTCTACCAGGATTGGGGCCCTGTGGGCGGCGAGCCCCATTCCCCCTGTCTCCGCCCAAGCCGTGGGGAACTCCTGCAGCCATTCGTCTGTGCTGCCCTCTATTGGAGAGGCTTTTTGGTGAAGCCGGTACTCATCCTCCAGCCTTATGGTCAGGACCTGAATGGGGTGGCCCTTGCCATCAGTAACCTGAGGCCCCCCTTGTCTGAAAGTTATCTGAGCTCCAATCTTAGTGAGCAAGTCTCGTCCTAACAGTGGGTAGGGGCATTCTGGAATTACCATAAAAGAGTGGGATACCCAGCCCGTCCCTAAATCCACCGTTCTTCGGGTAGTCCATGAATACTGGCTCATACCAGTTGCCCCTTGTACCCAAGACTTCTTATTTGTTAATTTTCCTTGAGGCGTACAGAGGACCGAGTGTTGCGCTCCGGTGTCAACAAGGAAGTCAATGGGGGTCCCCTCCACTTTAAGAGTTACCCTGGGCTCGGGGAGGGGATCTGAACCCCGACTCCCATAGTCACTCAGTTCATCTAGCTCCAGGACCTTCACTCGATCCGCTTCGCCTCCCTTTTTGCTGGCCCTTTTCGGACACTCTTGTTTCCAGTGCCCTATCTCCCTACAGTAAGCACACTGATCTTTCTGCAGCTTCCGCCTCCCGTCCCGGGTGGTCCCCTTACCGTCCTCCTGGTTGCTGGCGAGTCGGCGGAGATGACGGTTCCGTTCCTCTGAAGAGTCCGCGGTGGTGGCGAGCAGGATCTTAGCTAGGTCTCGGGTTTGTTTGCTGCTTGCAGCCGCCGCAGCATGAGCCTGCCTTTCTTCCGGGGGCTCCCTGTTATTATACACATTCTCGGCTACCTCCAGTAGGTCCTTTAAACTCTTCTCCCCCAGCCTATCTACTTTTTGCCGCAGCCGATTGGTTTACAAAGCTTATGATCACAGCTGCCTTGTTTTCAGGAGCTTCTGGATTCCTGGGGGTTTAGGTGCGGTATGCCTCCATGATCCGTTCTAAAAAGACAGCTGGAGACTCATCCCTTTCCTGCTGAACATTCCCTACCTTGGCCAAATTAGTTGGCTTTCTAGCAGCCATTCGGAGACCCCCCATTAGAGTCTGGCGGTAGACCCAGAGCCTCTCCTTACCTTCTGCCGTGTTGAAATCCCATTCAGGCCTAGTTAAGGGAAAAGAGACATCTATCTGGACCAGGTTGGTGGTTGGGTTCCCGTCCACGCCTGGAACCACTTTCCGGGCCTCATTGAGGATTCTTTCCCTCTCCTCAGTTGTGAACAGGACCTGTAAAAGCTGTTGGCAGTCGTCCCACGTGGGCTGGTGGGTGAAAAGGACAGAATCTAACAGATCAATAAGCCCTGCTGGCTTTCAGAGAACTTAGAATTCTGAGCCTTCCAGTTGTAAAGGTCACTAGTGGCAAAAGGCCAATAGTGATGGGGTTGATTGCCATCCGCATCTGGGGGCCCAGCGGCTCGTAAAGGTAGGGCTTTAATAGTGGAGTCAGGGGCTGTGACAGACAGTTCCCTCTGAGCCCTTTGTCTAGTAAGAGGCGGGCTTCCCACTGGAACCGCAGCTGCTCCCGGAACTCCGCCCCCAGACGCTCCAGGAACTCCGCCCCCAGATGCTCCCGGAACTCTGCCCCCAGACGCTCCCCTTTGCATGGGAACATCGCCCCCCTGTGAACTTCTAGGTGGCTGATATGAGGGAGGAAAGATTAGTTCCTCTTCAGTTCCCCCCTGAAAGACAGTTCCCCCCTGAAAGAGGGGAGCTGAAGGCGGGATGAGGTCCTTCTTCTTCTTCACCTTCTCCGTTTCCTGCAAAGCAAGTATGGGTTTCAGCTCCAGGGAGCGCGGGGACAGAAAGGGCTTAAGCCAGGAGGGTGGATCTTCCACGAGGTCCTGCCAAGTAATAATGTAAGGGAGTTGATCAGGATGTCTCTTCTTGGGCTGAGAGACGATGTCCCTCACCCGGTGGATGGTGGGGAGGTCGAAGGTCCCCTCCGGCGGCCACCCGACACTAAAAGTCGGCCATTCCCTAGAACAAAAAGTTTGCCACTGGCCCTTCCGGACCTCTACACTGCGTTTGCTAGCTCTTCCCTTAACCTCTTTGAAATGATCAACCATAATGCTTAAAGGAGTGGTTTGAGTCTGTCCCATGATGTCCGTCAAGAGAGTCCACAAAACAAAACAGAAAAACACAGACACAGACAAACAAAGGGCCCTTGAGACAAGCTTCCCAACGCAAGTCCGTTGGAACAAAACTGACAAAACCGAAAGTGCGGACGACGGCCTCACGCCGATCGTGGGAGCGACCCACCTCGTCCCAGAGGCTTGAGGGGAATACACATCCCTCCTGAAGGAGGATAGGGACATCTCCCTATTCCTCCCGCCCGTGGTCCTCCGGTGCGTCCACCTAGACCGCTTCGGGCACTGCCAGATATCCAGAAATGAGCTCACACAAAAGAGACAAGGAACAGACAGACACCTACAATGGCCAGTCAGACTCTACGGATCAGGGGTCCCTTGAGGTTCTTGGGGATCCCAGACGAGCCCCCAAATGTTATGCCCAGATTTCGTGATTCCCAAAGACCACGAGGGAGCCGAGTCCGATGCAAAAGCAAAGAGCCTTTTAATCGAGCTAGCTCGAGCTCAGTCCCACACACACACACCGGCGCAGCGGCGAGGTGTTGAGAGAAAGAGAGTCAGCCCCCAAACGCGCTGATTTATAGGGGGCCTGGGAGAGGTAGGAGGGGTGAGGTAGTGTGGCCTCCGCTGATTGGTCGGGATCAGGTTGCACATGGGGGCAGGGTGCGGCTTACCTTCCCCTTACATTTCTATTGGCTAATTCAAAAGTGTGGGTTGGGCTCTTGGAGAGGTTCTAGAGGCTCTTGGGAACCTGACTCCATGAGGTGAAAGATATGGAACAAAGGGAACATGGAGTCGGTCTCTCCCCGCCCTTTCAGTTATCAGTGCTGGTGCCAGGCCAGGCCTCTGGTTGAGGTCTCAAGGCCCCAGTACATATGGGCTCTTTAAGAACTTGCAAAAGGGGCTGGAAACACCCCATATTTGGGAGACAAAGAAGGTAAAAACATATAAATAGGGAAAATTCCTGCATGTTGGGGCCCAGAATTTGAGAGACATTTTCCTCTGGACCTGTGTGTAAGAAAAGTAACTCCATCTCTCTAAGTATTGCTTTGTTCTTCTCCAGTTTTCTGTAACCTTATTGGTTCCCTGACTGGGAACAACTGTGCTTGGCCTTTTTGGCCTCAGGTGAATGGGCCGGGTTTGGGGCCCGGGGAGCCGGATAGGCCTTCGGGAGGTGCCACTCTGCTGATTTAGAAGAATTGAACCAGGGGACTCCGGGTGCTCCGGGACCTCAGCCCAGGACCCGGCCAGCATCTGGAAAGAGTGGACGGACACTTCTGGACCTGTCGACAGAATCTGTAAGGTAGGGGCCCCGTCAGTTCAGCCCACTCCAAGTGAGTGGAAGGGGGAGCTTGATCACCTCCCCGGAAGCCATACGGCTTCCTCAGGCAAATTAATCAGGAGTCAGGAATCAGGTGACTGTTTAAACTGTGGGTAAATATCTGGTAGAAGTAAAAAACTCAGACTAGCTAGTATATAAATGTGGGACTCTGGAGGTGAATGAATTCAGATTCGATTAAGGAATTACGAGTTTACTCTGTTGTTTGTTTGTGTGGGACTAGCCAGTTTGCTACCGAGAAGGGGAACTGGACGCAGTCTTAACTCCTCCGGTAGGTTCTCACCAAGACGTTGGTTGAGAATTCTGTTCTGGGGCATGGGTGCCGGGAGTGCCCCCATGCCCATCTGGGGAGTTGGGCATTGTTTCGTTTATCTGCTCAGCTCCAGTTTGGGCTAGTCTACTGAGAGAGTGTGAGTATAGATGTTTGTCTGTCTTGGCATAATTATCTGCTCATTAACTGGTCTGTGTGAAGCGAAAGCTACTTTGATTTATTCTGCATTTCTGTTGATTCATCTGGCTAAAATGTTTTATTTATTAAAGGCTGAACCTGTAATGGTCTACAAATGTCTTAAGCAGTGCTACTGAGTTATTTTTCTCAGAGATGTTTGCTCTCTATCACAGTGGGAGGGAATCAGCCCACCTAGCTAATAAAAATTTCTCTCTAATTTTGTATAAGTAAGGGTTTCAGTTTGCTCTGCTTTGTGAATTTGCTGTATTAAATTGAAATTTTAAAGTCCTAGGGTCAATTTAAAGGTATAAATTTATTACATTTCAAAGAACAAAGAACTTTTATTTATGGCTTTCTTATCTCTTTTGGTGATTGGAGACTTCCAGGGGCAGGGCTTACAGCTCTGCAGGGCGGAGAGATTTACAGGCCCTGTCCCTGCCTGTGACATCATAATCCAACGTGAGGACAAAGGCTGAAGTTATTATTAACTATCTATGGACCCCCAATTCTAATAGCATCTGTAACTGGATTAAAGATCTTTTCTTTCAGGAGGCCTTCCAGGCTTTCAGTTCCCAAGAAATCTCCATACACACCCTTATCTTCCTCCTCCCTATCTTTCCAGGCTGACTAAGAGTCATTTTTCTCCACAGGTCGGACCTCAGCCTTCGAAAGGGAGGACAACTACAGCGGTAGTCTGTAGTTTTCTCTGAAGCTCCCACTGTTTCTATTTCTCCCCTCTGTAGGAATTGTCTTCCTCTGACTCACAATCAGGAAAAGAGACAAGCAACTGGACTGGGGGATGGGACGGAGGAGGGGGAGTTGTCGGCAGTTAATTATGAAGCAGGGAGAGATAGGTTTTTGTTGATTTTACTGGCTGCAGACTGTTCTGCTGGCGTAGGGGTATGGTCCAGGTGTCTTATCAGAACTTCACTAGATTCAAGGTCGCAAGTTTTCTGCAAGCATAATTAATTTAGCTGCCCTGGTGATTTAAAACTGGTTGCTAGGCAGACTCAACCCCCGAGAGCCAGGTGAAAGAAGGGGGTGAGGGGGGCTGGATGCCCGAGCTGCTTACAGTGGCCCTGGAAGAAGCCTCAGCAGCGAGAAAAGCAGGGGACAGCAGACATTTACCTGACACTAGAGCTGCCCCTCTGCTGCCCAGTGAGTAATGAGCATTTTACAACAAGCAATACAAGACTTAGGCCTTTGGCTCGTTGGCTGCAGCAGTTAAACCAGAAGCCAGTGACTGCTACTAGCCTTCCTGCAGCCCCAGGAATAGAGCAGCAGGCCCGGGATCTGTAAAAGCAGCAAATAGAGCTAGTGAAAGCTCCCTGTTTGCAAATCTACTGAAAGGGTTCAGTACCTGTTGCTGCTGGAAGAGGAGGGGCTGAGATCCCCTTCCAGTGCACTCCCTTGGGAGAGGCCTGGTCCCTGCTCTGCCACAAAGGGGACTGGCGGGAAGACAAGGAGCCTAAAACCCAAGCCACTGCCACAGAAGCACTTTGCAGTATGCAAAGCTGTTTCTAACTGCAACTCTGGCTGTTTTGGACTGGCAGCTTAAAGTCAAAGAGCAAAGGAAAGGCACTCTCCCTGGACCGGGGAGCCTTCAGGACTTTGAGATTCTCCAAGAGAGGAGGAGTCTGACTGAGAAATGGCAGAGACCCTGTTGGGTTAGAAGGACCTAAGGCCACATGTTAAACTTATAAATTATGGCTTTCTAGGCAGATGTCCAAGCCCAGACATGTAGGGGTGAAGCTGCCTATTTACAGCAAAACAACTTTCTCCCGTGCCAGAATAAAATTTAGGGAAATTAGATAGGCTGTGTTTGTGGCTAGAAAGAAGAACTGGCCACCATGCACAGCCCTGACAGTGACCTGCAGAAAGCTGTATAATAGATTTAAATGATACCTGCGACTTCATGGACATGACTCCAGAAAGACAAGGACAATTTTGCTTTGTGTAGGAAGGTCAAGAATAGACTTTAGTCACCACCCTAAGATATTTGTATAGCCCTACCATATGTCATATATGGTAGCAGAAGATTTGGCTACCTAAGGTGGCCACAGTGCCAATGTTACTGTCTTTCAGGCCTGTGTGACCATGCCCATGTCAGGGGTGGCACAAACCTCAACTTTAGGAAACTGGGGAAGGCCTGTTTGGAACAGAGGGAAGTAGTGAGTACCAGCCCTTTGTTACAGGAATTACAGACCCCGTGAGGTCCTGTGACATATGAGACCCTGTAAAGCAATAAAGCTCCCTTAGTCCTTTCTCAGAGGGCATGTCACCCCTCCCAGAGACCATATGAAATTTTAAGGACAAGTTAAGTAGGGGGAACCTTACTACAAGGACAGCTATAATTGTCTACTTGAATATAGAAACATTTTGATTTTCTCCTTGTCATTTGAAGACAGTTATATTACTCTGAAGAATCCATAGAAAGGACTAACAAGGAAAATCAGAAGATCTTAAAGCAGGTCAGTATATTTTTCTTCTTATATAATGCCTCTAAAATTTGGCAATGCTTAATAAATCATGGTAATACATTTCTCTGCATAAATTCAATAAGACCGGTTTCTAATAGTGGTTTTATTGACCGGAAACTTTGACTGGAGTGTCATGTTTTAAAGAGCCCCGTCTGAACTCTGAAGACTTAAAGCCAATAAGAGTGCCAAGGAAAAGCCTGGTATCCTGCTTGGGAGCCCTGAAAACGGCTGGCGCTGGAGCGTCAGGCCCATGCCCTACCATCACTGGTGGTTGGTCAGAGTAGAGGGGAGCAATAAGGACGACTCTGTGTCCCTGCGGAACCCCACACACTCTAGGCCGTGACGAGTAGGAGGGCTACTGAGATGGGCCTTAAAACCTAGGGCGTGGGCCCAGAAGGATTCACCTAACTCAGCAGATACTACAGGAAGGCCTGACAGCAGCTGGATGGCTTGACTTCCTGGCCCTACTAAGATTCAATCATGAAATTCCGGCAAAGGTAGTCAGTTACCATTCTTGTTGTGTTTATGCAAACAATTAGGCCAAATTAAATACAATAGGTAAATTAGTCTTTATCTGGCTCTTTAGATAAACATAGAGGTAATTTTGAGGAGAAAAATTCTATTTCAATAGAGGTCATTAAAACTGAAATGTTTTCTTTCCCTTCCACTGGACCATTTGTTACAGTTTGTCTCTGCCAGGTCACAAGCCCACCTCCTTGTGGGCCCAGGCCTCATCGTCCCTGTGACAGACAGCAAGGATCTCTTGGCTCTGAGAGAAAACTCCGCCCCTCCTCAGCACAAAGCAGCTACAGAAGAAATTCAACGTCCATTTTCCCTAAAAGAATTCAGAGCCAGGATCCTTGAGGTAATATATTAGGCAGTTAGACAGACATGAGCAGAGCAGGGATGATGGGCCAACTAGAGCTACAGGATGTAACTAAGTCTTTCCACCTCTATGTATGTGAGACAAGGGGCATAGGCAAAGAGGTACTCACCAAAGTCTCAGCCACTAGGAAAGGCTGGTAGCCTATTTGTCCAAAACACTTGACCCCTTTGCATTTGAGTGACCTGCTTGCCTCTGGGCGGTAGCAGCCACAGCTATGCTTATTGAAAAAGCAAATAAGTTAACCCTAGGGCAGTAACTAATCCTAACTGCCCCACATGAGGTCGAGGTTTTACTCCAGAACACACTAGAGCACTGGATATCAAACACTTGAGTCACCCAGTTTCAGGCTCTCTGGTAGACAAAAGAAAAATCAGTAACAATTTATACTGATAGCAGGTACGCATTTACAACAAGGTAAGGGTTCTCCACAGAAGCAATAGGGAACCGGGCCATAGATGAAGCTGCCCGGGAGGCTGCTCTAAAACCAGTGGGGCCTCTAAAGATTCTAGTGACTCTTCCAGATCCTGACCTACCCAATCTAGAAAAGCTAAAATCCATAACCAGTCTTTATTCAAGTTCTTACAGGCTTTACAGTCTACCCAGGAAGCAATCCAGAAGCACATCTGAGACTCTCTGCCTGTACCAACTTCTGGTCTGGTTCATCCCTTCCACCCTGGTGACTCTGTTTGGGTAAAGAAATTTGCCACCCAAGGACTGACTCCTACCTGGAAAGGACCACCTCCACGGCAGTCAAGGTCAATGGAATCCCAACGTGCCTTCATCACACCCGGCTTAAGACAGCCCAGGAAAAACTGAGAGTCCAGGACTCTTCAGACTCTCTAAAGATTACTCCTGACCCTCATTCCAGGCCCTTATCTTATAAGCAGGCCCACTAACTTTATCAGGCAGAAAATTAAGATTATAGTCCTCAGGGGTAAATATAACTGCAATGACTAAGAGTCAATGATTTGACTCATGCACATAAAACCAGTGGGGAATGAAGCATCCATCTTATATAAAAACTGCTGTGTGAAAGTTTAACCCTGCTATTTGGCTTCTGTAAATTCTTGCTTGCTAAGACTACTCCCACTTCAGAGAGGCCATTAAACCTTCCCCAGACAAGGTTATCAGTGCTGGTGCCAGGCCAGGCCTCTGGTTGAAGTCTCAAGGCCCCAGTACATACGGGCTCTTTAAGAACTTGCAAAAGGGGCTGGAAACACCCCATATTTGGGAGACAAAGAAGGTAAAAACATATAAATAGGGAAAATTCCTGCATGTTGGGGCCCAGAATTTGAGAGACATTTTCCTCTGGACCTGTGTGTAAGAAAAGTAAATCCATCTCTCTAAGTATTGCTTTGTTCTTCTTCGGTTTTCTGTAACAACACTGTCAAACCTCAGAGGGAAGGTAGGGGAGGGTGGGGCTAAGGGGGAGAGATCAACCAAAGTACTTTTGTGCATGCATATAAGCCTAACCAATGGACACGGACATCGGGGGGGGGGGGTGAGGGCATGAGTTGGGGGGGGACTGGGGGGTTAATGGGGGGGGGGATAAGGACACATATGTAATACCTTAATCAATAAAAATATTTAAAAAAATGTTTCTAGCCTCTTTCCCTGAATTCTGGGAACCAACTTAAGATATATTAGCTAACTCCCTTTCCCAGACCTTGGTTTACATTGTGTTTTTATTACTCATCTTTAACCATTGCCTGTTAACCTTTGGTATGTTTCATATCCTCCCATTTAGATGCCCTAAAGCTACTCCTGATCCTCCGCATGGAACAGCAAATGGAGGCTGCTACATCCATCTTCCTTGGCCCCTTAGACCACCCACTTCTGATGGCACCCTGACTGCTGCCCCAAACTATGATCCCTTTGCCAGCAGGAAGCAGCCAGAAAGATGTGGCACTGCCTAACCCCAACGGCAGTTGGAGTTTCCTAATCAGAGGGGGTACTGAAACAGGAATTTTAGGGGAACATTGGCAGGTTTAGGGAATTTTTAGAATTGGGGTCCATGAAAAAAAACACAGGGCTACAGACAGGGAGAAGGTACATTTCCATAACACAAGGAAGCCAGGTACAGATACATTTCCATAAGACAAGGGAGCAGCAACAGGTGTATTTCCATAAGACAAGTGAACTGGAAGTAGCCAAGAAAGGTCTATATTTACAAAGTAAAGAGGGAAGAAAGCCCAGAAGGAATAGGAGCACAATGAGGCAGGAGGGCCTTGGGAGTCACTATAGTAACCAATTCTAAAGGGAATATTGACCAATCAGAGGAGATATCAGGACACAGGAACTACAGCCTTTATAAACCATGGAAACAAGAAGTTGGTGGGAACCTTTCCCCCTCCCCATGTGGGAGTCCATTCTGTGGAACTGTTTCCCTCTCCCCACATGGGAGTCTGTACTTGTTCTTCAATAAATCTCCACCTTTGCTATACTACCCTCTGTCCATGGATTCATTCTTTGACTCCAGTGGACAAAGAATCTGGGTTCCAGTCCAAAAATTCTGTATCAGAATCATAATTGAAAATCCATGTATTAGGCCTCAAAAGATAGAAATACGAAAGAATTGCCTTCAGACCTTAAATGAGTTTTAGAAATTATTAGAGGACATTAATTAGTTAAGACCTTATCTAAAAATTTATTCAATATACTTAGGGAATCCTAAGAAAGCTTTTATTAAGTGTATGCAAAGACCTACCAAATAATTTTCTAATTCTGTGGCTCGCCTCACTCAAGCAGTGAGATGGCAAATACAGCATGTAACAGCAGTTTGAAACCATCTAAAAAATATAAATGCCAAGCAGTTTGGGACCATCTAGTAAATGCTATCTTCCCTAAACCAAGGACACTTAAGAGTAAATAATTTGCATTTTGCCTCCCTAAACAAAGCTTATGTCAATATACTAAAAAAAGACTGATAGCAGAAATCCAATTAGTGTCATTTATTGTCCACAGCCAAGGACAAATGAAGTTAGAAAATAAACCTTATTTCAGACTAATTTAAATTGGCAAATTAAAATAAGTGGATATTCAAGGAAACTTAGTTGTCACCTACTATAAAAACAGTTACTACAATTTTTATATTACACCCCTATTACTATCTGTTATAATAATGTAACCCCTCTAATGTATGAAATAATCATTGTATGAAATGTTTGCTGTATGGAAACCCCCAATACTCTGTAACTTCCAAAATTAATGAACACCCCACTATCTTGATGTAAAAGCTCTGAGCCCTTAAAGTGTAAACGCCCTGCTCCCAGCATAAGGCACACCATCTGGCCCACACTGATAAGGACACAAGTTGTTTACCACGGTCTATATAACCCTGAGACTGTCTTCAGTTGAGGTCTCCTGCCCGATAAGAGGAGGACTCCATGTCGCTCTGAGTGACAAGCCCCTGATTGCTCTGCAGTGTGAGCCTGAACCAACTGCGGCCGCCTGCCTGTCTCTGTTTTCATCGTCTGTCCTTCAGTGTGCATCGCCGGGTGGCCTTTGCTGGATCCTAGGACCCACTAGGAATAGGTTAATAAACCCCGTGTGATTGCATACTAATTCTGTCTTGTGTGTCATGTGTTCCGGTTCGGCTCAGCTGTCTAGACATTGAAGTACCAGGGGATAGGCCGTTATTGCTGACTCCTGGTCACCTGTGTTTGTCCACTAAGTCTAGACAGATAATCAATTAATTGGGGCATAATTGGGACACTACCTATATATATAAAAGGTACTATGCAAAGTGTCCCCTTGGGAGTTCGACTGGGAGTTCGATTGCTCACTATGACATGCGCTGACCACCAGGGGGCGGTGGGGAATGAAGAAAGGCCCTGGCTGGCAGCCAGCAGCTGAGGAAGGGAAGGCCCGGCTGGCAGCCAGGGAAGGGAGGCCCCAGTTGGCAGCTGGCAGCTGAGGAAGAAAGGCCCTGTCCCTGGACAACAGCCGGCAGCTGGCAACTGGAAGCTGGGGAAGGAAGACCCCGGCCGGCAGCCACAAGGCCCCAATCAGCCCTGATCATCGGCAAGGCCAAGGACCCTACCCATGCACAAATTTCATGCACCGGGCCTCTCGTATCAAATAATACTAGACAGGAACCGATTCCTCGAGCATTAACTGTTTTTACTGATGGTTCATCTAATGGTAAAACTGCTTATTGTGCAATGGATTCAGAACGAGTCATCCAGACTAGTCATACTTCTGTGCCAAGAATTGAATTAGAAGCTATTAAGGCGGCACTGCAGAATTTCCAAGAGCTTCTTAATATTATTTCTGACTCTACCTATCCTGCTGGCCTGGTAAACAGAATTGAGACTGCTCGATTAAAATAGCTCAGTGACCAAAGTTTATTTATACTATTTAAACAGGTACAGCAAATTGTACAATAAAGACAATATTCCTTTTATATTACTCATATTAGGGCTCATACCATTCTGCCTGGTCCTTTAACAAAAGGAAATGGATATGCCAATCAATTGATTGCTTTATTAAAACAGGGCACAGAATTTCATCAGCTTTTACATCAGCCTGCCAAAATGTTGTCTAAACAATTCTCAATCACTCGACAGCAGGCAAAACAGATTATCAAGAAATGTCCTACTTGCATGTTACATCTGTCTCAAGGGCCTAATACAGGAATTAACCCTCAAGAATTGATAAGGGACCATATCTGGCAAGTGGATGTAACACATTATACTCCTTTTCGTCACCTTGGGGCATTGCATGTCTCTGTAGATACCTTTTCAAAGGTCCTATGGCCCACTGTATCTACAGGAGAAATGGTGAAACAGGTCATTAATCATTGCCTAGCTGCTTTTGCCATCATGTGAATTCCAAAAATTATTAAAACTGATAATGGACCTGCATACATACACAAGCTGTCATTTCCAGCATTTTTGTACAGAATGGAAAATTCAACACATTACGGGAATACCATACAATTTCCAAGGACAGGCAATTATAGAACGCCAACATCAGCAGCTCAAATCCCAACTTGAAAAACAAAAAGGGGCAATAGTGATGCTGGAAAAATCTCCTATAGGTAGACTACACCAAACCTTAATTATCTAAATTTTTTCACTTGTAATGCTGATGGCAAGACACCAATAAAATTATACTGGTGTCATAATAACCCAAAATAAAAAAGGCTTGATCAAATGGAAGGATCCCGAGTCTGGCTTATGGAAAGGTCCCAACCCTTTATTAAGCTTTGGTCGAGAATATGCTTATGTATTTTCAGAAAACTCCTTCAAGCCTGGGTGGATTCCTGCAAGGAACATCAAACTCTAATATAGAGCTGCAGAAGAAGGTGATCAAACCAATGAGGACCTTACACCTGAAGCCTCATCCTGTATCTGTGGCTGCAGACAGATGACTACTCTGGCCCCAAATAGCAGAAGCCCCAAGCACACTTATGGACTAATTCCTTAGATGCCTGACAACAATTTTAAAAGGACATGAAAGAACTCAATCCTTTTCACTGGATCTCCTTACATCTGCCTCTTAGCATAACCACTATTGTCTGTCTCATTCTTATATATTTCTAGTATGCACATGTGGAATAAAGTGTCTTAAAAGGACTCAATCCCTATAGATGGCAAACACTTTTCAAGATTTATTTAGAAGAGTTTGCAGAAAAATCTGAGTCCTGACTCCAATCCTCAGAAATCCAGTTCTTTACCACAGCGGAGAGTGGCTGTTATCGGAAGCCTATACATCCCGGGACTCCATAATCACAACAGCCAGGGAACAGCTGCGAACCCAGGACAACAGATCACAAGCAGCACAAATACGTGGACTCGAATGAGCTCTGCACCTTCTTACAGAAATAAACAGATGGGACTACCTCAAAATAAAAAGCTTCTGCACAGCAAAAAAAACCATCAACAAAACAACAAGAAAGCCCACTGCATGGGAGAACATATTTGCCAATGTTATCTCCGATAAGGGTTTAATCTCCAACATTTACAGGGAACTCATACAACTTAACAAAAGGAAGATAAACAATCCAATAAAAAAATGGGCAAAGGACCTAAATAGACACTTTTTGAAAGAGGACTCTCAGAAAGCCAAGAGACACATGAAAACATGCTCAAAGTCACTAATCATCTGAGAGATGCAAATCAAAATGACAATGAGGTACCTCCTCACTCCTGTCAGATTGGCTATCATCAACAAATCAACAAATGAAAAGTGCTGGAGAGGATGCGGAGAAAAAGGAACCCTCCTTCCTGCTGGTAGGAATGCAGACTGGTGCAGCCATTGTGGAAAACAGTATGGCATTTCCACAAAAATTTTAAAATGGAACTGCCATTTGACCCAGTAATACCACTTCTAGGAATATATCGCAAAAAGCTAGAAACACCAATCGGAAAGGATATATGCCCCTCTATATTCATAGCAGCACAATTTACAATAGCTAAGATTTGGAAACAGCCTAAATGCCCATCAGCAGATGAGTGGGTTAGAAAACTATGGTACATCTACACAATGGAATACTACACTGCTATAAAAAAGAAGGAATTCTTACCATTTGCAGGAGCATAGATGGAACTGGAGAGCATTATGCTAAGTGAAATAAGCCAGTCAGTGAAAGAAAAATACCACATGATATCACTCATTTATGGATAATAAAGAACATTATAACCTAACTAGAGGCCCGGTGCATGATATTCGTGCACTGGGGGTGTGTCCCTCAGCCCAGCCTGCACCCTCTCCAATCTGGGACCCCTCAAGGGATGTCTGACTGCCCGTTTAGGCCCGATCCCGGTAGGATTGGGCTTAAATGGGCAGTCAGACATCCCTCTCACAATCCAGGACTGCTGGCTCCCAACTGCTCGCCTGCCTGCCTTCCTGATTGCCCCTAACCGCTTCTGCCTGCCAGCCTGATCACACCCTATCCACTCCCCTGCCAGCCTGATTGATGCCTAACTGCTCCCCTGCCAGCCTGATTGCCCCTAACTGCCCTCCCCTGCAGGCTTGATCGCCCCCAACTGCCCTCCCTTGCAGGCCTGGTCCCTCCCAACTGCCGTCCCCTCCTGGCCATCTTGTGGCGGCCATCTTGTGTCCACATGGGGGCAGCCATCTTTGAGCACATGGGGGTAGCCATCTTGTGTGTTGGAGTGATGATCAATTTGCATATTATTCTTTTATTAGATAGGATGAACAAAAAGATAGATACAGAGGCTCAGAAGCATCGAACAGACTGTCAGCTTACAGCGGGAAGGCTTTGGATGGGTGGGAGGGGAGAGGTAAGAGATCAACCAAAGGACTTGTATGCATGCATATAAGCATAACCAATGGACCCTGGGGGGGTGGGGTGAGGGCATGTGCCGGGGGGTAGGGGAGGCTGGGGGAAGATCAATGGAGAAAAAAAGGAGACATATGTACTACTATTTGTAATACTTTAAACAATAAAATAAAATAAAAAATAATTTTTTAAAGAAAACCAAAAGCGAGATATGCGGGAAGCCACTACTTGCCATACTGTCAGCCACTACTTGCCATGCTGTCACGAGAGTGCACCAAGGAACACAGATGGCTGTAGCATCTAGAGTGTTAACAGGGCTGACGCTAAGCACTGATTGTTCATGTTGAGATAGTGGTGGCTCAAGGCAATTCCATAACCTGATAATCCTCTTACTGTTTTCCAAACTTTACCTTCGATATGCCTGTATGCATTGCTAAAGGGCAAATGTGTATTTAAGTAAATAAATAGCAGACCAGGCCAGAAGTCGATGTGTCTCTTCAAGAAAGAGGCTACACCTGTCCCTCAATGCCTTCTAAATTCATAGTTCTTGTTTAGTATCCTCATTTGTGCATTGGCCCTCCATCAGATCGTAAACCCTGCCACGAAGGTTGCGGCAATCTGCTCCCACAAGTGCGCCTTACTTGGGTGGGTGTCATCTAGTGCATTGAAATGTCCTGGTTCAATTCCAGGTCAGTGCACAGTCCCGCCTGGTTCCTTAGTAGAGTGTGTGCAGGAGGGAGTTGATGGACGTTTATCTCTCTCCCTCCTCCTGCCTTCCTCTCTTCCTAAAAAAATAAATAAAAGTATTTTAAAAATATATTTAAAAAGAACAAATTCTGTGATTTATGTACTCACAACTATAAGTCTACTTTTGCCACACCTTGTTTAGGAGTGACAGATAAGATTATTAGATATGTGACGGTTTCACAGCTTTATCTCTGTGTCAAGGCTCAACAATAGTACACATTGGAAAAGTGCACATTCTTGCATGTCAGTTCTCATTTCCTGGGAGGAAAGCATTGCCTCAGTGGCAGCAAATATTGACAAGCAGTGAAGATTAATGCCATCAGAAACAACAGGAATTCTGACTGGTTACAAAAGACACATCCTGGGACTGATTACAGTATTATCCTTCCCATAGGCTTCAGTTCCTACATATTGAGAAATGACCTTGTGGTGAACACTGTATAGAGACCACGGGAATCCACACAACCATTAAATTATTTTCTCTGCCAATGACTTCAGCTACAGGAAAAAGTTTTGGAGGACTGAGAATGTCTGTACACAAAGGTCACACAAGCCACAGACCCAGGAACATTTCTGCATTTACGTTCAGAAGAGGCACTTTCCATTTAATTTACTGCAATCTCTCCTATCACTATGAATACAGTGTTTCTGTCTCAATAGTAGGTTAACCTCAGAGTCTTACAAAAAATGTCACAAAACTATGAAATTTCTACTTCATAGCACACGGCTCCTTTGCAGTATGTGTGGAGGAATTCCCCTAAACATTGCTGAGAATTATGTAATGCATACTATGAATGGAGAACATAATTCATAGTGTTCACAGAAGGAAAGAAAAGGACTCCTCTTCTGGGTGACCATTGACCTTACCAGTAATCAAGGTGCCAGGATGTAAATTAAAACCACAAAGTCATGCAGTCTTTCTTTCAAGGCCTTTGGCAACAATGCAAAATAAGCTGGTTTTGGACAAAGAGTGATTTTTCTGCCATCATGCTCTCCCTTCCGATGGACTGAAGGTTTGATGTCCCCACAATATCTGTTCACATCTACATGCTGACAGATCACAACAGTGCTTTCAAATCATCGCAAGAAGTGAATAGAACCAACGCTATTAAAGGTACAACAGAAAAAAAAGCTTCCTTACCAAAATATCATAACCCAGAGCCAGTGGTTTTCAGACAGGTGAAACAGAACCTAAGCCAATCTTCCAGCATAATGTGAGAGCCACAAACTCCCTGAAAGTGGTACCATTTATTTGCTGAGGATGGGTGTTCTGGACAAACCCTGGGTCACGCCAATACTGTAGTCAGAGAGAAAGAAATGAAGAACCCGCCAAGAGTTCAGAGTATTTAGAATTTTCTCAAGCACAAGAGAGCATGCAGGGTTTTAGAATGATTCACACTGTTCAGCTAAGTCAGGTGGTAGAGGTGAAATCACTTCAGCCACAAACCCTCACAGTGACATCAATCGGGTAGTAGGCCTGGGCAAACACACAAGTGCAAGCAGCTCCTTAAAGCCTCACTTGTACCTGAAACTTATGAGCAATTTGGCAGAGTGTATGAACTCGTAAAAAGGGATTATATTAAGGCAAATGTGTATCACAGAGTCTGTCTCACTGTTGTTATTCTGAGTAAGAAAAATGAAACATTCCCTACACATTTAAGGATTTTCTCCAGTGTGAAATCTCAGATGTCTTAGAAGGTTATATTTTTGTCTAAACTATTTCCCAAACTCTGTCCACTCATAAGGCTTTTCCCCATGTGAACTCTCTTGAAGGAAAGGAGCTGACTACTGAACCCAAAAGACTTCCCATATTCACTACACTCATAAGGTTTTTGCCCAGTGTGAACTCTCTGATGTTCTGTGAGGGTACAACTTTCACTGAAGGACTTGCCACAATCAGTGCACTCATATGGCTTTTCTCCAGTGTGAACTCTGTGGTGGTGAGTGAGGTTAGACTTATACCTGAAAGACTTGCCACAATCCATACATTCATAAGGCTTTTCTTCAATGTGAATTCTCTGATATTGAATGAGGGTAGAGCTCTGACTGAAGTACTTCCCAAAATCTGCACACTCTTATGGCTTCTCTCCAGTGTGAACTCTGAGGTGTGCAGTGAGGTGACTCCTTTGACGAAAGGACATCCCACATTCTCTACACTCATGCAGCTTTTCTCCAGTGTGAACTCCCTTATGTCAAATGAGGCTAAAGATTCGTCTAAAAATTTTCCTACATTTGTTACACTCATAAATCAGTTCTCTAGAACAGACACCCTGAGATTCAACAACTTTCTGGTGGCTGGCAGCATTTTCACATTCACCCCACTGGTGATGAATTTTTCCACTGAGAAATTCCACAGCAATCTCACTGCCACAGTGTGGCTCCTCAGTGCTATGAGTAGCCTGGTGCTGGAGAAGCTCTGAGGGAGCTTGGATGGCTTCCCCAACCTCCCTAGTGTTTGAAGGCACCTCTGATAAGTAGAAGCTGCACCTGGTCACAAATGAGGCCTTGTCCATAGCTTCTTTGAAGGACATCTCTCCACCAGCATTCTTCTGTTGCTGGTGAGGATTTGCACTGAAACAGATGCCTCTCACACATGCATCACTGAAGAAGCCTTTGTGCTCAAAGTATGCTGCTTGTAACTCAGTCAGGTGCAAAATATCTTTTAACACTGAGAAACACCGCTTATACGAATGGTTCTTCTGGGTTGATGAAGCTATCCTAGGAAACCTGACCTGTGACTCTCTCTCTACAGATACACTCTGATCAGAGCAGGCCTCATCGTCATCCTTCTTATGCCAACAACCAGAAAACAGAAAAAAGATGAGGAAATTAATGCTGACTGTGGTGACGGGGGGTAGTTTCATTACAAAAGTGTGTTGACCATGACACCGTGGCTCTATGCAATTTTCTGAAAAGAAGACATGTGCAGGAAGGATTACTGAGAGGCTTCTGTGAAGTTCTGGGTCTCTGAAGATCAGAAAAGAAGGAAGACCACAGCAGGAATATGACAAAAAGATGGCAAGCACCACATGGCACAGAAGTAAGACTTTGTGCCCTTCCTTAGGCCAACAGTGTTCAGTAGGGCTTATCTGCAGGTGACATAGCAACTCTGCAGAACTTTGCTTCTGTCTTATTCAAAGAAAAAATCAGTAAATGAGTAGCTGTTGTTCTAGGACTACTTAAGCATGTATGTGCACCTCATAGCACATGTGCAGGTCAATGTTAAAGTATACTGCAGAGGCAGAAGTGCAGAGGAACAGGTGATGTAAAAATGTCACAAGGGTGAACACAGCCAAATGCTACAAAGTCCTAGGTGAAATAACGTATCAGAAAGTGTAATGTAGGTCAAATTAAAGGTAAAAATGAGGTGTAGGCAGTGGCACCTGCATCTGAACACTGATGGAATTGAGCTGGTTCCTGGTATAATTTAAACACAGCTCTTGTGTCATACATTATGATAGTTTCCACTCTGCTGTTCCAGGCCTCCTCTGAGACCATCCTGCATGTTCACCCTATGAAATAAACCAGGGTTCTTCCTGCACCAACTTCTCTACAAATACATAAAACATAAATATTCCAAGTATTAATGAAAGATGACAGGGTGACCAACCAGCCCTGGTCCAGAGCAATTCCACTTGCAATAGTATTCAGGGAATGTAATAATACAAACACCAATTGAAGGAGGGTCTTACAAGAACAGCCCATGGTTCATGTAAGTAAAGACCGTAACCTGTCACAGGTACTGCCCGAGGACCTTTATCCAGAGGAAGGGTGCAAAAATGGAAGCCATGGATCTGGATATAGTCACCCTCCCAGGGAGAGAACAGCAGGTGGGACCTATTGAGCTGTATGTAAGACTCCTGACTCCCAGGCACAACATGTATAGTTTGAGGAAAATAGTATTAAAGCAGTTTGTGGAGTCTATTCCTCAGGGCTCTTCACACAGCTCAGCACTAGCATCCATAGCACATTTGACATGACAGTGAGGAAAATTTGCAGAGCTCATGGTCTGGCTGTAAAAGAGAGAAAGCTACAGGTGGATAATAAAGGAAGAGAGGGCATCACCTCAGACTGTTAGGAGAGATGTGAAGGTCTAACCTACAGATTATACAAGTGCAAATACTTCCAGCATCACTTCGCAGTACAGAAGTCTCTGAGCCTCAACAAGGATCCCCCACTCCTCCGGAGAGAAGGAAATGGCCATGTCCTCAAAGTTCATATCCTGCCATAATGGGGACAGTTTAGTCCTTTATCAGCTTCTCTCCTAGGATTTTACATTGATCATACACCCCAACTTCCATATCCATCTGCTCCCTCAACTTCTGACTACAGAGAAGATATCAGGCCTTTGTTTCATCAAAGACACTCACTCCTTATATTCCTACTGATGCTGTGTCTTCCCACAACAATAAGGGCAATGAGCAACAATAGATCATACTTGTGTTCTAGAACTCACATGTAGGCAACACTGTGCCTTTTCAATACAGTGGGTGTCATGAACATAGGGTACAGAGAGATGTTGTCCATAATGAGAGTGTGAGTGATTGACACTGTTCTTGTCAGGCAATAAAGAGCAATTAAAACAAGATGAGACTGCAGCTGTTGCATATTAACTTGTGAATCACACACCAGGATTGTGATTCCCTAGATTCTCATTTCAAGACCCTGAAATTTTTGGCGTCACACTTCACCCTTTCGACACCAATCCTAGGGTGCTGAGGCCATCACTTTACACTGCCTGCTGCCCATAAGTCTTTGCACCACACTTCTCTCACACAGCTTCATTCCCAGAGGCATAATGCCAAAGGTAACACAAATATGTCATGACTTGGACAGTTTTTCTTAATCATCTTCATTTCCAATACTCCAATTCACCACTTCAGTAATGTATTTCTCTCTTACCCTTCATCCTTCCCAAAGCCAGCTGAGATGACACTGATGTATGCTATCTCTTTCCTATTGATCACTGTAACTGCTTTCACAACAAAAGGCAGGTGTGCACACATATTTCACCTAATCTCTGGACCAAGAATGTACCACCATAAGAGATCCTCTTTTCAGGAATTAATCTGAAATTCACCATATCACATTATCCAGATATCACCAGAAATTAATTCTGCCTTCATTCCCTCTTATGTCAATGTCAGGGCCCCTGCAGCCATGAATGCACATGCCCTCTCCAAGTACACATCACTCTTTCTAACATAACTCTCTCAAACCTACACTCCCACAGTCCCAGCCCCCATAATCATCTCCCTGACTTCCTACTCATTACTCAGCATGTGTGGTTTTGTGAATGTCTGGAAAAAATTCAAACAGAATTAATTTCTATACCAACTCTCATAGTCCACATTCATTGAGGAAGCCTTGAGTCCTTCTATGATGGCCTCCCTCCCTGATTGTTTTTTTCTTCAACCTCACCTACTGAGAAGCACATCAAATCAGAGATACCTGGAGCCCAGCTCTTCCGTTGCTGCACTCGATGTCCGTTTCACCAGTCACAGCCTTCAGCACTCAAGTCCCATGGCCTATGGCCCTCTATCCCAGGTCCAGTGTGTCTCACATATGAAAACTCATGCCTGTATGTAAATCATTCAGACTACTGACCATACCGCAGGCCACACCAAGGCTCTCAACACAATCCTGGTGTGTGATTAACAAGTAAATATGCAACAGCTGCAGTCTCATCTTGTTTTAATTGCTCTTTGGTCTCCAATTAAACAGAAAAAAAGTTTTTTTAAAAAGATGATCTACAACTCTACCCTGGTCACTACACTCCCAACTACCTTTCAAAGAAATTTTCAACCAGGACTGCTCCTCAGAGTTCCAGATGCTCATGAACTGCTCTCTGAAATATCACACACCATAACAGATAAAAGATAAAAGTTTGGTATCCCCAATGAACGTTACATTTCTACTATGAATATCTGCATCTCAGTTGATGGTGCTTCCATACCTCCAGCTGCCAAATACAAACCTTCAAGTCATCCCTGGCTCTTACCTCTCTCTCAAACTCAAAATTAGAAAATCCAGTTGGCCACACCTAAAACACCGATTCAGAATGCAACTGCTTATTTCAACTCCACAGTCACCATCATGGGCCACTTACCATCACGCTCACCAAAACTATCACAGCAGCTTCCATCCTAGATTTTCTACCACTTCCATCACACCCATATGGTTTGTTATGCTTCATCCATAGGGAGTATAATGAGATCTGGGTCAGATCACCTGTCCCTATTGCTCCAAATCTTCCATTGTTTCCTTCACCTGCAGAACAGACTCCAAAGGTATCACAAAGCTCCTCTAGATCTGACTCCTGTCCCATTGTTACCAGTTTTTATTTTTAAAAAATGGACATGAGCCCCAGCTGGTATTGCTCAGTGGATAGCGCACTGGCCTGTGAACTAAAGGGTCCCAGGTTTGATTCCAGTCAGGGGCACATGCCAGTGTTGTGGGCTCCATCCCCAGTGCGGGGGAGGGGGTGTAGGAGTCAGCCTATCAAAGATTCTTTCTGATCATTGATTTTTCTATCTCTCTCCTTCTCCCTTCCTCTCTGGAAGCAATAAAAAGATTTTTTTTAAAAAATATATTTTATTGATTTTTTACAGAGAGGAAGAGAGAGAGAGGGATAGAGAGTTAGAAACATCGATGAGAGAGAAACATCGATCAGCTGCCTCCTGCACACCTCCCACTGGGGATGTGCCCGCAACCAAGGTACGTGCCCCTGACCGGAATCGAACCTGGGACCCTTCAGTCTGCAGGCCGACGCCCTATCCACTGAGCCAAACCGGTCTCGGCAGATTTTTTTTTTTTAAAAAAAGGACACCAGTTGGTTCCTGAATGAGCTCAGTCTTCACTCTCAGCCTTTGCACATATAGGAACCTATGCCTGGAAGGACTTTTCACTTCCAATTCCACTGTGTGCCAAAAATAGGGATCACTTCATACAACCCAAACATGTACTTAGAATTCTGGGCTTGGTGTCTCATCAAGGTCCCCAGGTACAAGAGCTAGAGGAGAGGCAGGACAATCCCAGGATACCACTATCTCAGAAGTCATGAGTGTGAGGCCCTGATATCAGTTCCACAAAACAGCACCCTTAAACCACTCTGCATTTGCAGGAATCTGTGTTAAGAGAACGATCTGTTAAGACCCTGGCCACCACCCCCAGGATCCATGGGTTCAGACTGCTCAGTACCGTTTCCCAGCCAAATGGGGCCACATGTCCTGGAAATGACCGCATTACCTCAAGGCTCAGTCCTCAGTGCACACTCTTGCCAGTTATCTTACCTTTAACAGGATTTCTGCCTCCTGTCCCTAACTGCTATCATCTCTCTTCTGGTTTGTTCTTCTGAGCTGCTTTGGGAAAAACTACTTCACACAAGGACCCTCTTTTGTTTAGGATCATCCGTGTCCCCAGTTTCCTGAGAATGAAAGTAAAAACTCCTCGTGCAAAACACTGCCTCATCTTCTTTGTCGCCTTTAGACAGAAAACAAGTCCTGGGTTTCCCACATCACACCTTTTGTCACACATGAGCTACTCACTGTTCCGGGCACTGCGACCTGGACTGCAGGACCCCAGAGGTGCCCGCACCCCCAAGGCTGGAGGGTTAAATCTCATGAGGTTGCATCGAACTCTGTAAGCAGAGAGGAGTCCAGGAGTCACAAAGACCCCAATTCTGGTGTGTTGGGGCTCAGGAAACCTCAGACACACCACTGGGGAGATACTGCCTCTGATGCCTTGTCCTACTGGAGACCTGGATCTGGCAATGGGAAGCCTCAGTCTCTGTGAACAGACCAAAGAGATCAACATGATCATCAGGTAGATGCAGGAAGTCCCACCCTCACCCACATACACCTGGATAATATGCCTCTCCTGGGCTTTCATTGGCTAAACCCAGCCATCATTAGGGGCATAGCCCTTTGCGTAGTATACCTTTTCAGGCCTCCCAGGTGTAAATAGGATCCCAGTCACACACTGACCATTGAGAATATTGGCATTTGGGAGCCAGAGTGGTGCTGGGAAATGACAACATTAGGATCGTGTGGCTGGTGGTAGTTTCTGGTGTTTGTTGTCTCCATCTCATTTTTTGTTTGGCGATATTATTTCATATTCTACGAACCTCAGAATGCTCCTTGAGGTGACAAGTATCCTTTTAATGATTCCTTTATTTGATTTTTGAGAGAGAGAATGGGACAGGCAAGAGAGAAACATGGATCAGCTGCCTCCTGTCGACCCCTCATCCTCCCACTGGGAATCCAGCCGGAACACCAGGCTTGTGCCTCATGAAAAATTGAATCAGAAATTTTTCCGTGCATGGGAAGATGCTAAAACGTCTAAGCTATCCCAGCTGTCAGATTTTTTTTTATTTTTAATATAAAAATATCACATTATTGCCCTAACCCTGTGGTCGGCAAACTGCAGCTCACGAGCCAAATGCGGCTCTTTGGCCCCTTGAGGGTGGCTCTTCCACAAAATACCACGGCCTGGGCGAGTCTATTTTGAAGAAGTGGTGTTAGAAGAAGTTTAAGTTTAAAAAATGTGGCTCTCAAAAGAAATTTCAATTGTTGTACTGTTGATATTTGACTCTGTTGACTAATGAGTTTGCCGACTACTGCCCTAACCGGTTTGGCTCAGTGGATAAAGCATCAGCCTGCAGACTGAAGGGTCCCAGGTTCGGTTCCCGTCAAGGGCATGTACCTTGGTTGGGGGCACATCCCCAGTAGGGGGTGTGCAGGAGGCAGCTGATCGATGCTTCCTCTTTCATCGATGTTTCTAACTCTCTATCCCTCTCCCTTCCTCTCTGTAAAAAATCAATAAATATATTTTAAAAATGAAATAAAATAAAAAAATATCACATTATTAAGAGACAAATCAGGCTATTAGAGAATATATATAATCCAATTTTATTTGTTTAAAAACAAAATTTGAAATGCTACATAGAACAAAAAGTTGTCATTGCATACATTGTTAGAATGTTGGTAGTCAATACATATTGTGAAGCTATGGAGCTAATAGCTACCGAATGTTTTCTACAGGTGCCAGGCCTTGAATTCAGTGCTTTACATGCATTATTATGTCATTTAGTCTTTCTGCAACCTGAGATTTTATGAAGAGGAAATTGAGGCTCATAGGCTTAATGTAAATTGCCTGATTGTAGAGTTAAATAAAGGCACAACTGGAAGGCAAACCCATGTGTTTCTAATAACAGAGCTCTGACTTCTAATGTGAGGCTCTGCTGCCTCCTGGAGAGCAGAATTGTTAATGCACACCCATTATGACAGGCTAGATGTAATAGTAACAAATAGCCCCAAAGCTTTAGTGGCTTATAGTAAAGAAGGTGTCTTTCTTATTCATGCCACATGCCCTCCCTGGTTCTCCAGGGACCAGGATAAAGGTGCAGTTACCATGTAGGTACCTGCTAGGTGTTAGTAGCAATGAACAGAGAGAATGCCAGTCTCTGGCTCCAGACTCTTGTGTTAGTAGTGACAGACTTCACTCCCAACACATTTCATTGGTGAAAGCACATCACAGGGCTGCAGCCAAATTCAGGGGGTCAAGAGGGGAACCTGATATACTTGGTTTTCCCTATGAAGGACACCACATGGTGCCAAACAATCTGGGGGACTTTTCAGGGGTGAAGGAGAGGAATGGGCATTGGTAGGAAATAACTGCAGGGGTCAGTCAGCATGGACTGCTTTCTCTTCATCCATGTGCATTTTGTCCCTGAGCTTCCCTAAGCCATCATGGGCAAGATTCAAAGGAGTGAACTTCAAAAAAAAAGGGAGTTTGGTCAGTGTTCACTGGCAGTAAACTCAGAACCACTTCTGAGTGTGACGTTGTTTAAATCTCTGGCTGCCTCAGTTCACACACTGTGGTGATTGGGAAGGACACAGGACTGCAAGCATTCCAGCATCCATGTTCTTTTACATTAACCTCAGTCACTACCCTGCCTCTAAGTCTCATTATCATTTCAATTGCCCTGGTCTGCACTTCCATTGGAGATCACGGTAAAATATGCTGACATTTACACCAATGATGATCCTGTGGTTTCCACTCATTCTGTGCATGAACATGTGCTAAATGTGGTTTCTCCACAGTTCTCCTCATCCCCATTGGAGAGAGCACTGGGGCTACTTCCTCCAGCTGGTCACAGTGCTCCCGGATGGCCGTGCACTCCCACTATATTACCAGGATACAGAAAGTTGGGAGTGATGCTCTGAGCATCCCTAGGTAGCTTCCTCTATTACAGTGGTTCTCAACCTTCCTAATGCCGCGACCCTTTAATACAGTTCCTCATGTTGTGGTGACCCGCAACCATAAAGTTATTTTCGTTGCTACTTCATAACTGTAATTTTGCTACTGTTATGAATCGTAATGTAAATATCTGATATGCAGGATGTCTTAGGCGACCCCTGTGAAAGGGTGTTTGACCCCCAAAGGGGTCGTGACCCACAGGTTGAGAACCGCTGCTCTATTATGTGTCAGCCTAGCTTTCACAAGGGCAAGGTTGTGACCTGTTATCCAGGGACCAGGAGTCTCACAGGACTGTCCCTGCCCTCTCCAGCAATATACAGTTTCTTATTCCTATGGGATAATTATGGGCCTAAGAGTTGTTCCCCTCAGCATTGTCCCATATACATCCATATGCTTCAGAAAGTGAATCAGGCTGCATGGAGGGCAGCTGTCTCAGGCAGACACAGCTATGACCTGTAAGGACTGAGTCTGTGGACACTGTTGACTCTTCCAGACTTGGGAAGTATCAATAGAATCAAGACCACAGATCTCAGAATAATCCCACATAATTTGTGTCATAGTCATGATCCCCTCACTGCTTTTTAAGTACAAAAATCCCCAATGCTTTTTGAATAAGATAATCTGTTTATTTTTTTTAACTTAGATTAGTCTTTGAGTGATAAAAATTAACTTACCCGTGAGAGAAGGTGATTCTGAGGGATTGCAACATAGCTTTGGAAACTGGAGAGTGTAGAGCTCATGGTGAACTAGAAAGTGCTTTCTCTAGAGAAACCCAAGTTTCTAATGTCTAAAACCACTAAGAAGGAAGCACAAGTCAGTCAACGTGTAGTCTTTCTTTTTCTTTTTTTTTTTTCCCTCACCCTACGATTCTTTTTCCATTTACTTCTAGAGAGAGTGGAATGGTGGGAGGACGTAGAGAGAAAGAGAAAGAGAGAGAAAGAGAAAGAGAAAGAGGGAGAGGGAGAGAGAGAGAGAAAGAGAGAGAGAGGAAGAGAGAGGAAGAGAGAAAGAGAGAGAGCAAAACATCCACAAGAGAGAGACACATCTATGGGTTACTTCCTTTATGTGCCCGGACATGGCCTTAGGATTAAACCTGCAACTGAGGTCTTTGCCCTTGACCATAATGGAACCAGAGACCATTCGCTCCTGGAGCCAAAGCTCTAACCACTGAGTTAACTGGCCAGTACAGTCTTTCTTAAAACACGGGAATCCAATGGAGACCTCTATAGGCTGATGTTGGCTTTCTAAAGATGGTTTATTGAGCTAGATTTATTGTAAATGTCATTATCTCAAATATTATTTCTTTTATTCCATATCCTGTTCCATTGTTGTGAATTTTGGCCAGATATTCTGAAATTCTGTGGATGCTTATCATCAATACTGCCTCAGTGTATGTCATTTTTCTCTGGAGTACTATCCTTGGGGTGTGTATACTAAAGTACCTTACATGGGAAACCATAAACATCCTACAAGACGCCATAGGCAGCAAAAGAGCAGACATATGTCGTCGCAATATCTTTACAGACACAGCCCCTAGGGCAAAGGAGACGAAGGAGAAAATAAACAAATGGGACTACATCAAAATAAAAAGCTTCTGCACAGCAAAAGAAACCATCAACAAAACAACAAGAAAGCCCACTGCATGGGAGAACATATTTGCCAATGATACTTCCGATAAGGTTTTAATCTCCAAAATTTACAGAGAACTCATACAACTTAACAAAAGAAAGATAAACGATCCAATCAAAAAAATGGTCAAAGGATCTAAATAGACACTTTTCGAAAGAGGACATACAGAAGGCCCAGAGACATATGAAAACATGCTCAAAGTCACTAATCATCCAAGAGATGCAAGTCAAAACAACAATGAGATATCTTCTCACACCTGTCAGAATGGCTATCATCAACAAATCAACAAATGACAAGTGCTGGAAAGGATGTGGAGAAAAAGGAACCCTCCTGCACTGCTGGTGGGAATGCAGACTGGTGCAGCCACTCTGGAGAACAGTATGGAGTTTCCAGAAAAAGTCAAAAATGGAACTCCCATTTGACCCAATAATCCCACTTCTACGACTATATCCCAAGAAAACAGAAACACCAAACACAAAGTATATATGCACCCCTATGTTCATAGCAGCACAATTTACAATAGCTAAGATTTGGAAACAGCCTAAGTGCCCATCAGCAGATGAGTGGATTAAAAAACTTTGGTACATCTACACAATGGAATACTATGCCGCTATTAAAAAGAAGGAACTTTTACCATTTGCAACAGCATGGATGGAACTGGAGGACATTAGGCTAAGAGAAATAAGCCAATCAGAGAAAGATTAATATCACATGATCTCACTCATATGTGGGATATAATGATCAACATAATTTAATGAACAAGAATAGATTGATCTAGAGACAAATAGTAGGGGAGGGGAAGTTAGAGAGCAACCAAAGGACTTACATGCATGCATATTAGCATAACCAATGGACACAGACACTGGGGCGGTGGGGGCTTGCCAGGGCTGGGAATGGATGGGGTAGGGGGTCAATTGGGGAAAAAAGGGACATATGTAAAATTTTAGACAATAAGAAAATAAAATAAAGTACCTTACAGATACACTTTTAAGCAAAAGTGTCAGTCACTGGACTTTTTATTTGCATCAGTTCTGGAAAGTTCCCTCTGGTACAGAGGTACCAATTGGAAGGCAGCCCGAGGCTCAAGGCAAACTGTGAGGCCTCCTGCAGAGAAGGTTAACTCTGTCCACAGGGCCCACAGTTCAGCCATGAACCCACTTTCTGATCCTGGTTGTCCAAACCAACCACAGTGACTATCTTCAGCTTCCTGGTCAAAGAACATGCTAAACTGTGGCTTCCACCCCAGTAGGTGGCCTGTAGGAGACAGTTTATCAATGATTCTCTCTCATCATCGATGTTTCTATCTCTCTCTCCCTCTCTCTAACCTTTTTGAAATCAATAAAAACATTCTGAAATATATTTTTAAAATTAATAATATGTAAACAAACCTTTAAAGATATATTTAAAACTTGCCATTTCCCAATTATTTTACTAGTAGAGGCCCAGTACACGGCATTCGTGCACTTGCGGGGAGAGAGGTCCTTCAGCCTGGCCTGCGCCATCTCTAGTCTGGGACCCCTCAGGGGATGCCCTCTTAACGCTGTTGCAGAGGCAGTAGAGGCTCCCACCACCACCCCTGCACTCGTCAGCAGTGAGCCCAGCTTCTGGTTGAGCCGCGCTCCCCCTGTGGAAGAGCACTAACCACCAAGTGGCAGCTCCTGCGTTGAGCGTCTGTCCCCTGGTGGTCAGTGCACATCATAGTGACCAGTCATTCAGCTGTTTGGTAGATTTGCATATTAGGGTTTTATTATATAGGATTTTATTATAAACTAGAGGTCTGGTGCACAAAATGCATGCATGGGTAGGGTCCCTAGACCTGGCCAGCGATAAGGGCTGATCAGGGCCTTCCAGATACCAGCAGGGGCCTTCTTTCATTCCACACCGCCCCCCGGTGGTCAGCGCATTTTATAGCAAGCGATCAGTCTGCCAGTCAAACTCCCGTGGGGACAATTTGCATATTACGCTCATATATATATATATATATATATATATATATATATATATATATAGATGTTCTTGAGGATACTGATTGCTACCTAATTAATATGTTGGAAATAAAATATGATGATTTGCTACTGAAATATCTTATCATATCCTTGTTCAGTGCCATCATTTTGACAGTTTGAAACTAACCACAACGAGGGTATTTACATGAGGAAGTTAACAAAGATTGCAAACCTAGACATCACTTTATGTATTATTGAATGCTTAGACTTAGAAAAGAGTGGTGGAGAATGTTAACAATGCATATAAAACCTGTGAGTATATGGTACACGTGGATTTAAATTGTACATAGGTTAAAAATTGAGAAAAACTATTTTCCTTACAGTGCTCAAAACCCATAGTTCCATACAGCAAGAAGTCATTGAGTTATTGAGGAATGAGTGAAATTCAAATATATATCTTAGATTGTGAACTGTCCTCATATTGGTTAAAATAATAAATTATTTTAAAAATAAGCAAAATTTCTGAGCCAACATCTTAACAAAAAAGATAAAGACAATGTAAATAAATGTGTGAAAAATGTTCACCATCAAAAGTATTACAAAATAAAATTAAAACTAAAGCAAGGTCATATATAGACATTCCAGACCTACTATTTAAAAAGATTAACCATTGCATGTCCTTGCAGGGTTGAACAAAAACTGGATTTTTTATATGCTGGGCATGGGTGGGAAGGCAAAGTGCATGACAATTTTAAATCACAGTTCTGCATATGTTAAAATGTGAAACATTCACCTACACTGCAACAGTTTGATTAGTAAAGTACATATCTATGAAGATAACTGAACACAAATATTCCAAACAGATATATTTATAACTAGTAGCCCTGCGCACAAATCCGTGTGCCAGTAGGCCGCTGCCGCCCTCCTGTAGCTCCCCTGCCCCCCTCCTCCCTCCTCTCTCCACCCCTCATAGCTTGCTTTCCTGCCCCCTCCTGTTGCTCTCTGCCGCCCACTTGTAGTTTGCTCCCCCACCCTCCTGCAGATCCGTGATCCGGTCGTTAGGCGAGGTAGGTCGTTATGACTCAGGGCGTAACAGATAATGAGCATATTCCTCTCTTATTATATAGGACTAGAGGCCTGGTGCATGAAATTCTTGCACGGGGGGGGGGGGGTCCCCTCAACCCAGCCTGCACCCTCTCCAATCCGGGACCCCTCATATTGGGCCTAAACCGGCAATCAAACATCCCTCTCACAATCCAGGATGACTGGCTCCTAACTGCTCATCTGCCTGCCTGCCTGATAGCCCCTAACTTCCCCCCCTGCTGGCCTGGTCACCCCCCTCTGTTGGCCTGATTGCCCCTCTCTGCTCCCCCTTGCCAGCCTGGTTGCAACTAACTGCCCCCCCTGCAGACCTGGTTGACCCACGCAGCCTGCTGCTCAGTTGTTTGGTCGTCCCTCACTAATCCCTCTGCTGGCCTGGTTGCCCCATGCAGTCTGCTGCTAAGTCATTTGGTCATCCCTCACTAACACCCCCGCCAGCCTGGTCGCCCCACACAGCCTGTTCAGTCGTCCATTCGGTTGTTTTGGATGCAACAGTCGCTTAGCCTTTTATATATATATAGATACCCCAAACCTGGAAATAACCAATTTCATAGATCAATGGATGAAGTTGTTATCCATAGAATGCAATACTACTTAGCAATAAAACAAATTCAATATTCACATAAGCGTTTGTGTTTAATCTCAAAATACCTGTGTAGCCCTGACTGGTTTGGCTCAGTGGATAGAGTGTCGCCCTGCAGACTGAAGGGTCCTGGGTCCAATTCCAGTCAATCGCTCATGCCCAGGTTGAGGGCTTGATCCGCAGTAGGGGGCATGCACGAGGCAACTGATCAATGATTCTCTCTCATCATTGATGTTTCTATCTCTCCCCTCGACCTCTCTCTCTCTTCCTCTCTGAAAACCAATAAAATATATTTTAAAAATGTATCTGTGTAGCATTATGAAAACCAGTGTTTCTTAAAAAGTACACACCTTATAGCACATATTAAATTTTGAAGAATATGAACTAATTTAATGTAAAGGATGGAAAATGAATGATTGCATGGAAGACTGGGAAAGTCAGAAAGAGAGATTATAAAAGGGCAGGAGGAAAATGAAGAATGTGGGAAATTTAGGTTTAGAGTTGTTGGTATGGAAAATAATAACTAACAAATAAAAATACAGGAATAAACTCTGCTTTCACCTTGTGCCTCAGTTGGGTGGGTGTCATCCAGTGAACTAAAAGGTCCCTGGTGAATTCCAGGTCAGTGCACAGACCTGCCTGTGTTCCCAGTAAGAGATGTGCAGGATGGAGCTCATGGATGTTTATCTCTCCTTCCTCTCTTCCTAAGTAAAATAAAATAAAGGTATTTTAAAAAATATTTTTTTTAAAAGAACAAGAGATGTGTTTTGTGTACACACAACTGAAAGCCTACTTTTGCCACACCTTGTATATAGTGACAGATAAGATTATTTCACATGTGATGGCTTCATGGCTTTAGTGCACTTTCTTGCATGTCAGTTCTTATATCCTAGGAGGGACATCATTACCTCAGTGGCAGCAAATATTGGCAAGCAGTGAAGATTGTGCCATAGGAATCAACAGGAATGCTGACCGGTTACAAAAGACACATCCGGGGACTGATTACAGGATTATACTTCCTCTAGCTTTGAGTTCTTACAAAATGAGAAATGACGTTGAGGTGAACATGCTAGAGAGGCCACGGGAATCCACAAAACCATTAAATTATTTTCCCTGCCAATGACTTCAGCTACAGGAAATAGTTATGGAGGTCCTGAGAATGTCTGTTCACAAAGGTCACACAAGCCACACACCCTGGAACATTTGTGGATTTACGTTCAGATGAGGCATTTCTTCATCTAATGTACTGCAGTCTCTCCTATCACTATGAAAAGAGTTTCAGTCTCAATAGTAGTTTAACCTCAGAGTCTTACAACAAATGCCAGCAACCCATGTAATTTTGTACTTCATGGCACGTGGCTCCTTTGCAGTATGTGGGGAGGAGTTCCCCTCATCATTGCTGAGACTTATGTAATACATACTGTGAACAGAGAACATAATTCATATTGTTCACAGAAGCACAGTAAAAGGCCTTCCCTTCAGGGTGACCATTGACCTCATAAACAAGGTACCAGGCTCCAAATTAAAACCACAAAGTCATGCAGCCTTTCTTTCAAGGCCTTGGGCAGCAATGAAAAATAAGCCCATTTTGGACAAAGTGTGATTTTCTACCAGCATGCCCTTCCTTCAGAAGCACAGAAGTTTGATGGCCCCATAATATCTGTTCACTTCTACATGCTGACAGATTACAACTCTGCTTGCAAATCATCCCAGGCAGTGAATAGAGCAAACACAATTAAAGATACAAAAGAAAAAACACCTTTACAAAAATATCATAAACCAGAGCCATGTACAGCAAGCCAATTTCACACTGGTGAAATAGAACCTAAGCCAATCATCACAGCATAATATGTGAACCACAATGTCTCTGAAAGAGGTACCCCTTCTTAGCTGACTATAGGTGTTCTGGGCAAACCCTGGGTCAGGCCCATTTTCTAGTCAGAGAGAAAGGAATGAAGATTCTGCCAAGAGTTCAGAATATTCAGAATTTTTTCAAGCACAAGTGAGCATGCAGGGTTTGTGACTGATTCACACTGTTCAGGTGAGCCAGGTGGTGGAGGTGAAATCACTCCAGCCACATGCACTCACAGTGACATCAATGGCCTGGTCAGGATCGTAAGTGCAAGCACCTCCTTAAAGTCTCACTTGTATCTGAAAGTTATGAGGAATCTAGCAGGGTGTATGTCCTGATAAAAGGGCTTTATATTAAGGTAAATGTGTATCACGGATTCTCCTTTATTGTTGTTATTCTCAGTAAAACAAATAAAATTCCCTGCACATTTAAGGCTCTTCTCCAGTGTGAACTCTCAGGTGTCTAGTAAGGTTATTTTTGGCTAAAAGATTTCCTACAATCAGTACATTCAAAAGGCTTTATCCCAATGTGCACTCTCTGATGTTGAATGAGTGCATAGATATGCCAGAATGACTTTCTATAGCAAGCATGTCAAACTCGCAGCCCACAACGAATATTTTTGTGGCCCAGCCAATATAACGGTATGTAAGAAATGTTTTAATAAAAAATTCATAACTTAATTTTTACAATATTCTGTTATACATAATTATTAATAACGAACTACAATGTTCGCTAAGGACTGATGACTATAATTGTGTTACATCCATTTCCCTTACGGGCAGGCACACCATTTCTCTCCATTAATACTAGCAGCGAATATTTTAGCAGCCGATTGCCATGCCATTAGTCATAGAATGACTTGATGGTGTGCACAACAGGAAATATTTCACTTTCAGAGAACAAGAAAAAATAGGTTTATTTGCACTACACTTATTAATTCGTGCAGTTATTCAGTGTCTGTTAAGTTAATGTTCAAGAAAAAATATTAAATTTTTATTAAAATGTTCTATTATTTTATGTTAACAATTACTCATTTATTTCAGCCCTTCGTATTCAGCATGTCTCTATAGAAATAAACCTACGTTTCTATGAAAATTGAAGATTTTGGCTTTTTGCGGCCCACACACACTTAAACCTTGTTTATTTGGCCCATCTTAGCCTTTGACTTTGACATGCTTGTTCTATAGTCATTACCCTCATATGGCTTTTCTCCTGTGTGAACTCTTTTGTGTATAAGAAGGTGACTCTTTTGCCTAAAAGAATTCGCACATTCACTACACTCATAACGTTTTTCTCCAGTGTGAACTAACTCTCTGGTGTTATGTGAGGTTACCACTTTGACTGAAGAACTTCCCACAATCACTACACTCATATGGATTTCCTCCAGTGTGAACTCTCTGGTGTTTAATGACAGTTCTGCTTTCACTGAAGAATTTTCCACATTCTGTATATCCACGGGGCTTTTCTCCAGTGTGAACTCACTGGTGTTTAATGAGGTTAGACATGTATCTGAAGGACTTCCCACAATCACTACACTCATATGGATTTTCTCCAGTGTGAACTCTATGGTGCCTAATGAAGTCAGACCTGGGACTGAAGGACTTCCCACAGTCACTACACTCATACCACGTTTCTCTAATGTGAACTCTATTATGTTTAATGAGAGCAGCGCTGTAACTGAAGACCTTCCCACAATCAGTACACTCATAGGGCTTTTCTCCAGTGTGAACTCTCCCATGTTGAAGGTGGTTAAAGATTTGTCTAAACACCTTCCCACCTTTATTATACTCATAAATCATATCTCCAGAGCAGAGACCTTTCTGATAAACAACTTTCTGTTTCTGGCTGGCAGCTGTTTCACATCCAACCCACTGGTGATGTCTTTTTCCACTGAGAAATTCCTGTGAAATCTCATTGTTACTGTGTGGCTCCTCAGTATTAAGAGTGGCCTGGTACTGGAGAAGCCCTCAGATGGCTGGGGAGTCTTCCCCAACTTCTGTACTAGCTGTAGACACCCCGGATAAGTAGAAGCAACGACTGGTCACAAGTGAGTCACTCTCCATATCTTCGTTCCAGGGGTTCTCACCACTGGCATCCTTCTGTTGCTGGTGAGGGTTTGCACTGAAACACAAGTCTCTCACACATGCATCATTTAAGAACACATTCTTCTCAGTATACCACTTGTAACTCAGTCAGGGGCAAAATATCTTTTAACACGGAGAAACATGGATTACGCAGATGAGTCCCCTGGGTGACTGGAGCTGTCTTGGAAGCCCTGACCTGAGAATCTCCTACAGATACACTGTGCTCAGAATAGGCTTCCACATCATCCATTTTATGCCAACAACCCAAAAACAGAGAAATGATGAGGAAATGAATGTTGACTCTGGTGACAGGGGGAAGTCCCATTATAAAAGTGTGTTGCACATACTACATGGGTTTCATGCAATTGGCTGAAAATGAAAGACCTGAAAGATGGATTAATAAGAGGCCACTGTGAAGTTCTTGACCACTGAAAATCACAAAACAAGGGAGACTTCAACAGAAATAGAGCAAAAACATGGCAAGCGCCACGTGGAAGAGAAGCGGAATGTCCAGTTCATTCTGCTGCTAACAGCATTCAGTAGATATTTTCTGCTGGTGACATGGACAAGCTGTGCGGAAGGTTGGTTACACCTCATTCCAAGTAAAATTCAATACACAAGTACCTGGTGTTTGAGGGGTATTTAAGCATGTGTGTGCTCCTCATAACACTTGCTTAGGTCCATGTTGTAGTATACTTCAGAAAGAGATGTGCAGAGGAATAGGTGATGTAAAAAGGACATGAAGGCGAAGATAGACAAAGCTAGGAAGTCACCGATAAAATGACGAGTCAGCAAAGTGTCAAGTATGGAAAAGGAAAGGTATAAATGAGGTATGGCCATTGGAACCTACACCGTTAGACAGGAGCAGGTTCCTGGTACAATCTGAACACCATTCTTATGTCAGACCTCCCTCCATTGCCACACCGCACTTCCAGGCATCTTTTGAGACCATCTTGTATGTTCACCCTGGAGAAACCCAGGGTTCTCCCTGCACCTCCTTCTCTAGAAATATGTACAAACTAAATATTCTGAGTATCAATGAAAGACAACAGAGGTGAACAAGCCATCACTTGCCCATAACAATTTAGCTTGCAATAGTATTCAGAGAAGGTTATATTACAAACAATAATTGAAGGAGCATCTTACAAGAACAGCCCCTGGTTCATGTATAGAAAGATGATACCTGGCACAGGCATTCACCAAGGTCCTTATCTACAGGAAAGGTGCAGAAGGGAAAGCCATGGATCTGGATATAGTCACCCTCCCTGGGAGAGGAAGAGCAGGTGGGACCCATTAAGCTGTCTGTAAGACTGCTGACACCCAGACACTTCCTGCAGTTTCTGATGCAACTGGTGTTAGGGAGGTTTATGTAGTCTATTGTTCAGGACTTTCTGCAGAGCTCAGCACTGGCAGCCACAGCCCATTTGACAAGACAGTGGGGGAAATTAGCAGAGCACATGGTCTGGCTTTGAGAGAGAGAGAGTGCTATGTCTAGAGAATAAATAAAGAGTGGGCATCACTTCAGGACACTAGGAGAAATGTGAAGGTCTTAGCTACGAATGATTCAAGTGCAAACACTTTCAGAATCACATCGCAGTACAGATGTCTCTGAGACTCATCAAGGAGCCTCCACTCCTCCATAGAGAAGGCAATGGCCACATCCTCAAAGTTCATATCCTGTCATAATGGGGACAGTATATCCCATGATAATATTCTCTCTTGAGATGCCAAGTTTGTCATACTCCTCACCCTGCACATCCATCTGCTCCCTCTACTCCCCACATCAGAGAAGATAGCAGGCCTCGGTCCCATTAAAGTCAATCTCTCCTTATTTTCCTACTGATGCTGTGTCTTCCCACAATAATAAAGGCAGATGAGCAGATAGACCATACGTGTGCTCTTGGCCTCAAATGTGAGTCACATTGCCCCTTTTCATAACAGTGGGTGTCAGGAACATAGGGTAGGAAGAGATGTTGCACATAAAGGAAATGTGATGGATTTGACACTGGTCTTGCCAGGCAATACCCAATGTTGTCATCCAAATTGTCCCTCCAAGACACCAAAAATCATGCTAATGCAAATTACACTTCCAAGGCCAATTTCAGTTTGCTGAGGCCATCACTTTGCATTGCCTGCTGCCCATAGTTCTTTGATCCACACTTGTCTCAAACAGCTTCATTCCCAAAGGCACAACTTCACTGGTAACACAAATAAGCCATGACAAGGACAGGGTGTATCATAATCAGCTTCTTTTCCTACATTCCAATTCACCACCTCTGTAATATATTTCCCTCTCAACCTTCTCTCTTCTCCTTTCCCCATGCCAGTGGAGATTTTCAAGTGCAGGTGACACTGATGTATACTATCTCATTCCTATTGTTTACTGGGTCAGCCCTCAATAAGAAATGGCAGGTGGGCACATATATGGCACCTAAGCTCTGGATGTAGCACCACAGCAACCCATCTTGTTAGAAATTACCCTAAAATTTCCCATATCATATCATAAAGACATCATCAGAAATGGACTCCCTTTTCATTCACTCACACTAGTATGTCAATGTTAATGCCCTGCCACCATGAATTCACACTTCCTCTTCAAGTGCACATCACTCTTTACCACACCTCTCTAACACCTGCACTCCCTCAGCCTTGGCCCCCATAGTCCTCTCCTTGGCCTCTTACTTATTACTCAGCATGTGTTGTCCACAGAATGCTTGCCAACGTCTCTCACTTAACTGCCACTCAAATCCCAGCCCTGATGGCCCTCTGCACCATGCACAGTGAGTCTCACAGATGACCACTCAAGCCTCTAAGCTAATCCACAAACTCATGTAACTCCCCATACAGGCCACACCAAGTGTCACAACAACATCCTGGTGAGTGTTAGAGAAGTTAATATGTGCCAGCCCTAGTCTCATCTTGTTTGAAAAACTGTTCACCCTCCACTTAATCTCACGTCCACTCATCTTTTAAAGGCCTTGGCGACTCCAAAATGATTATTTCTCCCAGACACTCTACATGACAACTTCTGTCCCTATGCTGTGTTGTGATACCACCTCCCACAAAGAGTGGCTCCAGCAGGAAAGCTAGTCCTCAAGCTCACACTATCCCTTCTGAGATACCACTACCATTACCAACCTGACCATGATTTCCTATATTAAAGTGATCAATCTGCAGTCCTGGCTGATGTGTCTCAGTTGATTGAGCATAGACTCATGCACTGGTGAGGTCACATGCCTTGGTTGTGGGCTGGATCCACAATAGGGGTTGTGCAGGTGTCAACCAATCCTTGTTTCTTGCTCATCACTGTTTCTCTGTCTCTCTCCTTCTCCCTTCCTTTCTACCACACACACACACACACACACACACACACACACACACACACATACACACACACACAAATATATTTAAAAAACATACCTGCTGCTTCCTGAATCCGCTCACTCTTCACTCCAAGCCTTTGCACATTCTGGATCCCAGGCCCTGGAGGACCTCCCATTCATTACACTGGTTGCCAGAAACAAGGTCCACTTCATGAAGCCCTAGTCGTGGTCTTAGGAATCTGGGCCTAGTGTCTGCTCAAAGTACCCAGGTCCGAGGGCTACAAGAGTGGCTGGACAGTCCCAGGACACCACTCTCTCAGAGGCCACAAGTGTGTGAGGCCCTGAAATAAGCTCCAGAAACCCATACACCTAATCAATTCTGCATTTGCAGGAATTTGTGGAATGAAAATGGTCTGTTTAGAACCTGGCAACCGCCGCCAGGATCTATGGGCTCAGGCGGCTCAGTACCCTTGCCCAGCCCAGAGGCCAGGTGACCTCCAGATGCCTGTATTATCTCATGGCTCAGTCCTCAGTTCACACTCTTCCCAGTTACCTTAACATTTACAGGACTTCTCCTTCCTGTCCACAACTGCTGTCCTCTGTCTTCTAGTCTGTTCTTCCTCGGAGTAATGCTAGGAAAGGTTAGAACCCTACCTCAAAAAAATGTCCCTCTTTTGCCCTGGCTGGTTTGGCTCAGTGGATGGAGGATTGGCCTACAGACGGAAGGGTCCCAGATTCGATTCCAGTCAAGGGCACATGTCTGGGTGCAGGCTCAATCCCTAGTGGGGGATGTGCACGAGGCAGCCAATCAATGATTCTTTCTCATCATTGATGTTTCTATATATCTCTCTCTCTCTCTCCCTTCCTCTCTGCAATCAATAAAAATATATTTTAAAAAAATTTTAAAAATGTCCCTCTTTTTTTCACAACCATCTATTGTTAGGTCTGATCAAATAATTGAATCGATTACCCTCCCCCCTCTGGGGAACTGACTTTATGCCATTTCACAATGGACATTCTACTTGCTTAGACCACATTCCACTTGCTAAGACTGTTATCTCTCCCCTCTGGAGTTTCCCAGAATCCAGACCTGCACAGAGAATTCTCCATTCAGAAAAAGTCCGCCTAGAGTCCTTTGAAAACCTCTGACTTCCTGTCTTTAGGTGCTGGTGCCATTTTGGGGTTCAGCCCAGCTGGTATCCAGATTACCTAATAAATTCACAATTCTTCATTCTTTTTTGGCCTCATGCATTCCTCCTTCAGCAACCCTAACTTTTTCTGCCGAAATTCAGGAGGATTCTATGGGGATGGGGAGCCATCGCCCTGGCTTCGGTCACCCCAAGTTTGCTACTTGGAGAGCAGTAGGCAGTGGCAGCTCAACCTGGGCTTACCTCCAAATCCTACTCAGGTGACTCGATTGCAGGCCTCCATTAGGGCTCCCTCCCTTATGGACCCTCCTGAGACAGCAAAGGAGGATGACGGATCAGGATCCTCTCCTTCTCCATTGCTGACCCTCCATCCCACACCGGCCAATCTTCTCTAGGTGAGTAACGTTCCACAATTTCTCTCGTCTCAAGTCTTCCGCCCACTCTCTCTCACTGACTTTTTGAAAGCCTCTTGTCTCAAAAGTCCTGGTGTAGGCCAGAAGACTCCTCAGTCATTTGGCTTTCAGTCCTTCTGGACTAAGGGCGCCAAGTCCAGAGGGTCACCTCTCATTTCTCATAGTGATTTGTTTAGCTGTGGGGACGCCTGCCCTAAACAGTCACCTTTGGATTTGTGTGCTGTCACTCACCCTTCCTCTCTGTGGGCTACGCCACACTCCCTCTGAACACTCACAGGGGAGATCATGCCCAACCACCTCATTTTATTTTGTAGCACTGCTTGGCCACAATATAAACTAAATGATAAGTCTCAATGGCCTAAAAATGGCACTTTTAATTTTGATGTTTTGCACAATTTAGATAATTGCTATCGCTGCAATGGAAAATAGTCAGAGATTCCCTACATCCTGGCCTTTTTCACCTCTCAGTCCCAATCCTCTCTCTCAGTCCTGCTCTACCCATCAGAACTTTCTCCTTCACACAAAACATCATATTCCTAACATTTCTGATTCTAAATCTACTTTTGACTCAGCAGACCACTGACCTCCATCCCCTTACACATCCCTTCCCTCACCTGCAGTAGATTCCCAAAACCCAGACCCTCCTCACCAGCAACCACCTTCTCCCCCAGACCCTGAGAGCCCAAATCCCAAGAACTCAAGCTCCATTACAGCCTTTTCCCACATCACACTTGCTCTCAGGCCACCCTAAGACTGTCTTCCTCAATAGCTGCTTCTATTTCTAAACCCATTCTACCCTGAGGGAGGGAGCAGGAAAGGAGGGTATTGTCTGGGTACACATCCCATTTTCCATGTCTGACCTGGCACAGATTGAGAGGCATCTCAGGACTCTTTCCAGCAACACCACCACCTTTACTAAAGAATTTAAGTACCTGACCCAGTCCTATGACCTGACCTGGCACAACATCTAAGTCATCCTGTCGTGCTCTCTCACCCCAGAGGAAAAGGAGCAGGTCTGACTAGCAGCTCAGGACCATGCCATGCCCTCCATAGACAGGACTCAGTGGCCAACCCTGATGGTGCTAACGCGGTCCCCGGAACTGACCCAAGTTGAGGCTATCAGGTAAATTCTCCAGAGCGCTGGCTCTGTAGCCTGTCTCATTCTCAGACTCAAAAAGGCAGCCCATAAGGCGGTCAATTATGACAAACTTAATGAAATCACTCAAGACCCTGATGAAAACCCAGCTCTCCTCCTCTCCTACCGCACAGAGGACTTACATAAATTTAACACCTTAGAACCCACCTCCCCAGAGGGAGCCCTTCTTCTGAACATCTATTTTATATCCCAATTAGCCCCCGACATACACCATAAACTTCAAAAAGTAGAAGTAGGTCCACAAACACCTCAAAAAGACCCTGTTAACCTGGCCTTTAAGGTCTTTAATAATAGAAACGAGGAGACCCAAATCAAAAAACAAAGGTGAGAGCAGGCCAAGGCTGAGGCCTAGACGAATGTCTTTCAGCTCCTAGCCACCACTCTCACGAACCCCAAATGATGTGCCGGTCATCCAACCGAGGGTTAAGTCAGGGGCTAAACTTCTACTGGGCCCATGCTTCAAATGCAACAATGAAGGACACGGGACCAAGTCCTGCTCAAACCCGAGACCCCCACCTGGACCCTGCCCATGGTGCAGAAGGGAATGCCACTGGAAATCAGACTGCAGTCTGGCCCCTCCAGGTTGGACATCAGCCAGCCCAGCAAGGTCGCCCTCTGGGTCCGGTTTGGAGCTCCCAGACCTCCTAGGACTGGCCACCGAAGACTGAGGCCCCAACAAGGCCCCACAGATTTACAGCACCAAGACAGAGACTCGGGTAACGATGTGGGGGCAGGTAAGTCAATCTCAATTTTAATTGAAACTGGGGCCAATTATTCTGCCCTCCCTGAATTCACTGGGACCCTTGTCTCCTCTTCAGTCTCTATTATGGGGTTGATGGATTAGTCTCACAGCCATTAGCCACCTCACTTCTACACTGCATCTTACTAAATACCCCATGAACTCTTTTTTCGTTCTACCTCGGTGCCTGACCAGGGCTACAGCACATCCCCTCATAAAACCCAGTTGTCCCACATGACAGTCACCTACTTCAGTTTCCCTCTCACCCCACTAAGCTGCACCATTCCTTAGACTGTAAATGCCTTATCTCCATGACTGTCCCGTACTCTGAACAAGAAATACTCTCCTTTCTCAGGCTTGCTGGGTACTCTTGCCTCTGAGTTTCCAACTTCAGTCTTCTCACAAAGCTCCTCTATGAAATGACATGGCAAAGGGACCCCCCTCACTGAGCCATTAGACCCTTTAATGATCTGAAAACTGCTCTCACCTCAATGCCTTCTCGCTCCCCCTCCGCTCCCCCTCCACCCCCCGCCACTTCCCAAAGAACAACTCTACTACAAAATTATGAACGCTCACTTAACAGTTTGGCTGCTATCAGAAGATGAACTCATTATTAGCCAAACATTAGCATGTTATCTCTAAGGAAAAAATGTGGCAGTTTTAAATCCCAACAGCTTGAGGCCTGGGAATAGGCTGCAGGGCCTGCTCCCTCCTCCCCATGCCTTTTCTCCAGCCTTATATTGTGAGAATAAACAAGTCATCTTTTCTGTCAAAGAACAGTTTAGACAGCTGCCATTTTGGACTGCGTGAATTGGAAGCAGCCAGCCATGTTGGCTGCATGGCTTGCAGCTCCCCTGGGGGCTGCCATCTTGAAACAGCAAAGGCCAACCCTCCCTTTGAATTAGCCAATCGTGAAAGACTGTGTGCCTGAGCTTCAATCAAGAGCAAAGGACAGGTTACGTGCGTAAGGGATTATAAAGTCGAACAGACTGCCTGCTTGGTGTGCATGCCCTTCCAGACCATGTGTGTGCACCCTTCTACGTAGAAGTAAATATGTTTGCCTTGCTGCCTGGCTCCCGAGTGTTTTGTATTCTACCAGAACCCCTGACTTGGGGGGCTTGCCTTATTTCTAACAATATGCCTACACATAATTTTCCAAAGTCTTTGGTAACTTAAAGGCTTTGGAGCATTGCTGGGTTAGATGATAAACATCTAAATATTTTAAAGTAGCATGAAATATTGACTGCTAGACACGTTTTAATTCACCTGCTATTAGTGTTTATTACAGAAGGTCTCTTGTACTTGGTTGAATGTATATTTTCTAGAAAGTAAGAGTGTGTTATTTGTGAATGGGTAGAAAGTTTTTGTTGTCCAGTGAGTCAGGACCTGCTCACCTCTGACGTCCAAAGAGACCCCTTCTCTCCTAGTAAGCTAAAGTAGCCCCCCACAGGCTCTCTCCTGTTGCTTGAGTCCTTATAGCTGAGCCTAGACTTTATTTATTATCACTGCTCATTCACAGTCCTTGACACTATCATTGAAAGCATCAACAGGTCTTCCTGCTTGGTATTTAGGAACTTCTCTCCCCATTTCTAGCCTTCTTTAAAGTCATACACTGCAAAGGACTACGAGTCAGGAATTATCTCATAGTAAAGGGAAAAAACAAAGCAGACCAGGAGGCCAAGGCAGCGGCTCAGAGGAAGCCTCCATCTCCCCAACTCTTAGCTCTACCCCATAAAACACCCAAATATACTCCAGAGGAACTCAGGCCCTAATAGCTCTTGGGGCTATGCAGGAAGATCCATAGTTAAAATTTCAGGGAAAATATATCCTTCCCCAGGGACAGGCCTGTGATATCTTACCAGCTATTCACAATTCCCTACGTATAGAATACATTTACAACTCCTAAAGCCCCTCATCACCTGTCCTAGCCTAGCCTTCCTACTGCAAGATATCACCAAAACCTGATCTACTTGTTACTCAGTATGTCCCCAAGGACAGGTGAGATTAGACCTCCTTTCCCAACTAATCAGGCAAGGGGACAAATCCCTGGACAAGCCGTAACCGGTTTGGCTCAGTGGATAGAGCGTCGGCCTGCGGACTGAAGGGTCCCGGGTTCAATTCCGGTCAAGGGCATGTACCTTGGTTGCAGGCACATCCTCAGTGGGAGGTGTGCAGGAGGCAGCTGATCGATGTTTCTCTCCCATCGATGTTTCTAACTTTCTATCCTTCTCCCTTCCTCTCTGTAAAAAATAAAATATATTAAAAAAAAAAAATCCCTGGACAAGACTGGCAACTGACTTCACTCACATGTTTCCTATTAAAAAACAAAACAAAAACACACCAAATATCCCTTGACCCTCATAGATAGCTTCTCAGGCTGGGTAGAAGCATTCCCTCCTGCGTCTGAAAAGTCCATCGAGGTCACACAAGATTCTATTCAGAATATCATTCCCAGATCCGGCCTCTGCACCTCATTACAATCAGATGATGGACCTGCTTTCATATCTCAAATAACTCAACAGGTCTCCTCCACTCTGAACATCCTGTGGAACTTATACCCCCGCCCCTCCCAACCAGCCCCAATCTTCAGGCAAAGTAGAAAAGGCAAATTCATTAATTAAATCCCACCTAACTAAATTAACTCTCCAAACTAAAGAACCTTAAACTACTCTCCTACCGCTAGCCTTTATGCACATCAGGGCAATCCCCCATACACCCTTCTTTCTTAGTCCCGTTGAACTAAGTATGGTTACAAACACTGCTCTACAGTGTATTGTTCTTTAGCAGCGATTCCCAAGTTTGGTTAAACACTGTTCTCCACTGTTTCCTGATGTCAATCAGTGATTTCATGGGTTCTCAAAAACGTTTACCCCGTTTCCAGCCCGGATTAAGGGTTTGATCCCCAGTAGGAGGCCTGCAGGAGGCAGCTGGTCAGGATGTTTCTCTCCAGGATCTTTCTCTCTAGATCCCTCTCCCTTCCTCTCATTCTTTCTAAAAAAATCAATGAAAACATATTTTAAAAGTAAGTAGATGTTTTCCAGGTTTTAAATGAATTTAAACACAAAAATGTTGCAGGAGAGCTTGAATTAGAACCCACTTATATGTCCAATTTGTGTCCGTTTGCCTCTGCAAAGGGATAAACTACTTCCAATTAGTCGTATCCCTCAGTTGTGCTGAAACACACACACAAACAGCCCCCAAAATCAAAAGAGGTGTATAAGCACCCCAAAGAGTGGCTTATACCACTGGCTGCAGAATGCAGAGCCGGACCAACTCCTGCTCACTGTGGCCACGTTCCAGGAGCGAGCTCAGGGATGCCTGGCCCTAGGGTTGCCCTGCTGCCTGGCAGGGCCCGCGGCCAGCATGGTACCTCCAGCATCTGCCAGAAGCCTCAGGACCTGCAAGGCCCGCTGCCTCCACCCAAGCCACGCAAGGCCCTGCCTGGGCCCAGCGACTAGCGGGGACTCCTAAGTCCCATACTAAGGGGCAGCAGGGAAGACGCAGCGGGGGCTGAGGGGAGCCAGTTGGTGGCGTCACCAGGGGGTGGAACTGCTTCGCCATGGGGGAGGGGACCGCCATCCTGCCTGGGAAACAAAGGCAGCCTCTAGGTTTCCCAGAGGCCATCCTGCCTTCCCTGCCTCTTCCGGGTGGGAGTTGCGCCCACTCGTGGTGCCCTGCAGCAGCCCCCCGCTGCCTGGTTGCCCCTCCCGCACTCACCTGTCCCCCGCCCACAGGTCAGCCCAGGCGCAGCTCCCAGGTGGCCACTGGGATGGTCGGAGCGGCCACACAGCCCCGCCTGTGGACATAGGGTGGCTGGCAGCACTGCTCAGGCCCTGGTACTCCTGGGCGCCCCACACCGGCCCGCCAGTCACCAGGCCCAGCTCCGCCTATTTTCTTGTATTTTAAAACGAAGATTGGGTGAAGGTTATCATTTCAACAGGGAAGCAAAAATAATTCACATCAGGTATCTACAATGCATGACTCCATTTTCTAGACTCTATAAATATTAAGTATTATGGGTAATACCGTAATTCTATTTGGCCTTTGTTAATTACATATATGTCATTTTTATTTTCCACATTTACCACCCAAAATTTACTTATTTATTTATTGCTTCTAATAAAATGCTGGTGGTTTCTGCTGGGATAGAAATTAGCTCACAATGAGGAGGCTTTTATAAGCTAACTAGAGGCCCGGTGCACGAAATTCGTGCACGGGGGAGAGGTGTGTCCCTCAGCCCAGCCTGCACCCTCTCCAATCTGGGACCCCGGTGGGGATCGAGCCTAAACGGGCAGTCGGACATCCCTCTCACAATCCAGGACTGCTGGCTCCCAACTGCTCACCTGCCTGCCTTCCTGATTGCCCTTAACTGCTTCTGCCTGCCAGTGTGATCACCCTCTAACCACTCCCCTGCCAGCCTGATTGATGTCTAACTGCTCCCCTGCCAGCCTGTTTGCCCCTAACTGCCCTCCCCTGCAGGCTTGGTCACCCCTAACTGCCCACCCCTGCAGGCCTGGTACCTTCCAACTGCTCTCCCCTGCAGGCCTAGGTGCCTCCCAAATGCCTTTCCCTGCAGGCCTGGTCGCCCCCAACTTCCCTCCTCTGCAGGCTTGGTCACCCCTAACTGCCCTCCCCTGCAGGCTTCATTGCCCCCAACTGCCCTCCCTTGCAGGCCTGGTTGCTCCCAACTGCCCTCCCCTGCTGGCCATCTTGTGGTGGCCATCTTGTGTCCACATGGGGGCAGGATCTTTGACCACATGGGGGCAGCCATCTTGTGTGTTGGAGTGATGGTCAATCTGCATATTACTCTTTTATTAGATAGGATAGAGGCCTGATGCACAGGTGGGGGCCAGCTGATTTGCCCTGAAGGGTGTCCTGGATCAGGGTGGGGGATCGCTTGGGGCGTGAGGCAGCCTGTGCGAGTGGCCTGTGGTGGTTTGCAGGCTGGCCATGCCCCCTGACGACCAAAGTGGAGGCCCTGATATCTGGGGTTTATTTATCTTCTACAATTGAAATTTTGTAGCCTGGAGCGGAGCCAAGCCTTCTGCTTGCTCCATGGCGGCAGCCATTTTTTTTGGATTTATGTATCTTCTATAATTAAAATTTTGTAGCCTTAAGCGGAGGCCTGGGCTGACCAGGGTGTGTGGAAAGCTTGGCTTCCTCCATCACCGGGGGCAACCCTAGCCTCCTGCTCTTTCCAGCTCTGTGGCTGCTACCATTTCTGTTTGGTTTTATGTATCTTCTGTCATTGAAACTTTGTAGCCTTGAGTGGAGGCCTAGGCCGGCAAGGGCAGGCGGAAAGCTTGGCTACCTCCATCGCCTGGGAAACCCAAGCCTCCCTCCTGCTCTCTGTGGCCATAGCCCTCTTGGTTCGGTTTATTTGCATATTCACTCCTGATTGGCTGGTGGGCGTGGTTTGTGGGTGTAGGGGAGTGATGGTTAATTTGCATTTTACTCTTTTATTAGATAGGATGCTCCCACCCTGTGGTAATATGGAGGTATGGCACAGTTAAATCTTTAGAAACCATTAGCAAATTTGTAAGCCAATGCTGCCAACTGGCAGTGTTATTGAGATATGGCAGGGGTAAACCTTTAGAAACCTTAGATTAACACATCAGCCAGTACTTTTTTTGCAATTTCCTTATTTTTGCTTGTTTTAAAATACATTTTTTTATTAGAAGTTAAAATCGCTTTTTCTACCCTAACCGGTTTGGCTCAGTGGATAGAGCGTTGGCCTGCAGACTGAAGGGTCCCAGGTTCGATTCTGGTCAAGGGCATGTACCTTGGTTGCGGGCACAACCCCAGTAGGGAGTGTGCAAGAGGCAGCTGAATCGATGTTTCTCTCTCATCGATGTTTCTAACTCTCTATCCCTCTTCTTTCCTCTCTGTAAAAAATCAATAAAATATATTTAAAAAAATAAAAAAATAAAATCGCTTTTTCTGACAAGTATAGGACAATGCACAGAATTGTATAATTATTTAAAAAGTAAACAAAGAATGTTATATTTTTCTAGTAAAATAAAATAGTCAATAATTTACCCTAAAAAAAAAATCTAGGTTAAGATAGTATGTAAGACAAATTGTACTGGGCCTTTAGCAAACAGAGTATTCTCAGGCTATACAATCAGAGTATAGTAAACAATGTTTCTAAGTCCCTTTCGCAAGGCTAGCTTTAACCTTTACAGCAAATCTTCACACACACACACAAATGAGTCAAGCATACTTTTGAATACTGAAGCAGAAATCCTCAATAATATATTATCAAATAGACTTTGGCAGAGTATTAAGAGGATAGCCCTAACTGGTTTGGCTCAGTGGATGGAGCATCGGCCTGTGGACTGAAGGGTCCCAGGTTCGATTCCGGTCAAGGGCATGTACCTCGGTTGCGGGCACATCCCCAGTGGGGTCGTGCAGGAGGCAGCTGATCGATGTCTCTCTCTCATCGATGTTTCTAACTTTCTATCCCTCTCTCTTCCTCTCTGTAAAAAATCAATAAAATATATTTAAAAAAAGAGGATAATAAATAATGGGCTCTTGGTAAGCATGCCGCTGAGAATCTGATTTACCACTATCTTTCCAAGTACCTCAGCTTCTTCATTTACAAAAGAAATACAGAGAATCATGTAACTAGTGAGCTCAACTGAGTGATCAGTGAAGTAAAGGTCTACTAAGACAGATTTACTGTGTGGGTGTGGGTTGGGTTTGTGTATGGGTGGGGGAGGTGTGGGCATATGTGAGAGAGAGAGAGTTGAAAGAACTTATAGTATATAAAGTATTTTGTACCCCTTTTAATAATATTTTCACATAGGCTTATCTTTTATAAAGTTTATTTGAAAAAACTATCATTTCTTTGTATGGATGCACCTTTTTAAAAAATATGTTTTGATTGATTTCAGATAGGAAGGAAGAGGGAGAGATTGAAACATCGATGATGAGAAAGAATCATTGATGGCTGCCTCCTGCAGCCCCCTACTCAGGATCAAGCCTGACCTGGAATTGAACTGTGACCTCCTTTTTCATAGGTTGACGTTCAACCACTGAGCCACACTGGCTGAGCAGGATGCACCATTTTTGACATAACTAATCATTTATTGTTAGGCATCTAAGTTTCTCTTTTTATTACTAGAAAATATGTTACATTCCTGTCTAATTCATTACCTACATTTCTGATATCTCCTTAGGACCAATTTATAGAAGTAGAATTATTATATCAACTATTGCAACATTTAAAATTTTTTTTTACTATTGACACTATTACAGATATCCCCCCGGTTACCCCTATCTTGTCCCCCTCCACCCAGCCCCTGCCACTCCACCCTGGCCTTCACCACATCATTGTCTGTGTCCATAGGCTATGTATATATGTTCTTTAGCAAATCTCTTCTAGACACCACCCCCCATACCTCTCCTCAATGAGATCTATGGGTCTGTTCCATGTACGCCAAGCACAGCAAACTCAAACGCTAACATGGGCCAAATAAACAAGGTTTAATGCAAAGGGCTGAAATAAATGAGTAACCCTTAACATAAAATAATAGAACAGGCGTGCATGTGAATACCCAAGCCTTACACATCACCACTGCCTGGGGCTGCTGGAGGAGCAGCCAGAACCTGCAACCGCACAAGAAGCAGCCACCCTACGACCGCCCCCCCAGGAGCACCACCACCCATGACCACGTGAGAAGCAGCTGCCCCACTACCACAGGAGGAGCAGCTGCTCCGCGACCCCCTCAAGGAGCAGCCACCCCACACCACATAAGGAGCGACCACCACATGAGCAGCTGCCATCCTGTGACCGCGTGAGGAGTGGGTACAGTGTGACAGCCTGAAGAGCAGCCACCACCCACAACCACCTGAGGAGCAGATGCTGACCAAGACCACCTGAGGAACAGCCACTGCCCATGAACACACGACCCACCACCAAGCCCACTGCTGCAGCCATATGCCCCACGCAACTCAACACCTAGATCCTTTGGTGAGAGCAAAAATGGGGACACAGAAGAACAACCCCCAAAGGAAAGAAAAAGAGGAATTGACAGAATAGGAATTAATTGAAACAGAGGCATGCAATATGGCAGAAAAAGAATTCAGATTAAGGGTCATACAATTCATAAATTGGATGGATGAGAAAATCAACAACCTATTGAATCAGGAGGAAATAAAGAGTGATATAGCTACAATAAAAAACAATATGGAAGCTTTCAACAGTAGACTAGGTGAAGAAGAGGACTGAATTAGCAAATTAGAAGACAGGGAGGCAAAACACAACCAATCTGAACTGCAATTGGAGAAAAAAATCAAAAGACAGGAGGAGAGCCTGAGGGAGCTTTGGGACAACATGACATGAAGCAACCTGTGTATATTAGCGGTGCCAGAACAATAAGAAAAAGAGCAAGCTTTAGAAAACCTATTGGAAGAAATAATGTCAGAAAACTTCCCTGACTTGGGGAAGAAAAAAGTCACACAAGCACAGAGAGTCCCAAGCAAGATGAACTCCAAAAGACCCACAAACAAGATGAACTCCAAAAGACATGTCATAATAACAATGGCAAATGTTAATGACAAAGAGAGAATCTTTAAGGCTACAAGAGAGAGACAGAAAGTTACATACAAGGGATCTCCCATTAGATTTTCAAATAATTTCTCAACAGAAACACATCAGACAAGAAAGGAATGGAAGGAAGTATACAAAGTGATGCAAAGCAAGGGACTGAATCCAAGAATACTCTATCCAGCAAGGCTATCATTCAAAATTGAAGGGGAAATCAGGAGCTTCATAGACAAAAAAACAAAACAAAACAAAACAAAACTAAGGGAGTTTATCACTACCATGCCAGCAATGCAAGAAATGCTAAAGGAACTGTTGTAAAAACACGAAATAAAAAGGCAAGAAGGAACACAGGCACAAAAAATAAAATTGGCTAGAAACAAGTACCTTTCAATAATAACTTTAAATGTCAATGGCCTAAATGCTTCAATTAAAAGACATTCAGTGACTGAATGGATAAGAAAATATGACCATATATCTGCTGTCTACAAGATACTCACCTCAGAACAAGAGACTCACACAGACTGAAAGTGAAGGGATGGAAAAATATCTTTCAGGCAAATAGAAATGAAAATAAAAAGCTGGGGTAGCAATAGTTATATCTGACTAATTAGACCTCAGAGTGAAGGCCATAACAAGAGATAAGGAAGGCCATTTCATAGTACTAAAGGGATTGATACAACAAGAGGATATAACTCTGGTAAACATATATGTGCCCAATGCAGGAAAAACCAAATACATAAAACAAACTGCTGGAGGATATAAAGGGAGAGATAGACGGCAATGTAATTATACTAGGGGGCTTTAATACCCCACTGGATAAATTCTCTAGATAAAAAATCAGCAAAGAAACAGCAATCCTAAATGATTCACTAGATCAGATGGACTTAATTGACGTCTTCAGAACATTTCACCCCAAAGCTACAGAATATACATTCTTCTCAAGTGCACATGGAACATTTTGAAAGATAGACCACATATTGGGTCACAGGCAAAATCTCTCCAAATTTAAGAAGATAGATATCATATCAAGCATCAACTACAATAAAAATAATTCAAACACTTGGAGGCTGAATAGCATGCTATTAAACAATGATTAGGTTACCAAAGAGATTAAAGAAGAAATTAAAAAAATACTGGAAACGAATGACAATGAAAACACAACAATCCAAAACCTATAGGACACAGTGACAGCAGTCTTGAGAGGGAAGTTCATAGCATTACAGGCCTACCTCAAAAAAACAAGAAAACTGGTAATGAATTATCTAACTCTACAACTTAAAGAATTAGAAAGAGAGCAACAAGAAAAGCCCAGAGTGAGCAGAAGGAAGGAGATAATAAAGATTAGAGTAGAAATAAATGACATAGCCGAAACTGGTTTGGCTCAGTGGATAGAGCGTCAGCCTGTGGACTGAAGGGTCCCAGGCTCGATTCCAGTCAAAGGAATGTACCTTGGTTGTAGGCACATCCACAGTGGGGGTTGTGCATGAGGCGGCTGATCAATGTTTCTCTCTCATCGATGTTTCTAACTCTCTATCCCTCTCCCTTCTTCTCTGTAAAAAAATCAATAAAATATATTTAAAAAAAAGAAATAAATGACATAAAGACCCCAAAAACAAAACAAAACAATACGATCAATGAAACGAAGAGCTGGTTCTTTGAAAGGATAAAAAAGATTGATAATCCTCTTGCCAGACTCACCAAGAAGCAAAGAGAGAGGACCCACATAAACAAAATCAGAAATTAAAGAGGCAAAATAACAACAGATCCAACAGTAATACAAAAGATTGTAAAAAAAAAAAATACTATGAACAACTCTACTCCAACAAACTAAACAACCTAGAGGAAATGGACATATTCCTAGAAAAATATGACCTTCCAAAAGTCAACCAGGAAGAATGAAAAAATCTCAACAGGCTGAAAACAAAGGAGAAAATTGAAGCAGTCATCAAAAAGCTTCCAGCCATAACCGGTTTGGCTCAGTGGATAGAGCGTTGGCCTGCGGACTGAAAGGTCCCAGGTTTGATTCCGGTCAAGGGCATGTACCTTGGTTGCGGGCACATCCCCATTAGGGGGTGTGCAGGAGGCAACTGATCGATGTCTCTCTCTCATCGATGTTTCTAACTTTCTGTCCCTCTCCCTTCCTCTCTGTAAAAAATCAATAAAATATATTAAAAAAAAAAAAAAAAGCTTCCAGCAAACAAAAGTCTGGGATGAGCTGCCACTGTTCATTGCTGGCCTGGGTGCAGGTCAAGTGGGATTTCTTTTTCTTTTCTTTTTTTTTTTAATATATGTTTTATAGATTTTTTACACAGAGGAACGGAGAGGGATAGAGAGTTAGAAACATCGATCAGCTGCCTCCTGCACACCTCCTACTGGGGATGTGCCCACAACCAAGGTACATGCCCTTGATCAGAATCGAACCTTGGACCTTTCAGCCTGCAGGCCGATGCTCTATCCACTGAGCTAAACCAGTTAGGGCAAGTGATATTTCTTAAAACCTTAGGGGTGGCTGGCTGGTGTGGTTCAGTGGATGAGTATTGACTTATGAACCTGGAGGTTAAGGTTTGATTCCCAGTCATGACACATGCCCCAGTTGGTAGGCTGGATCCCCATTGTGGGGCAAGCAGGAAGCAGCCAATCAGTGATTCTCTTTCTATCTCTCTCTCATTCTCTCTTCCTCTCTGAAATAAATAGAAATATATTTTTGAATGTATGTTTTAAATCAATTACACTTAAAACAAAGTTTTAAAAAATGTTTAAAACTTGACACTTCCCCATTATTTTATTATTTTATCATGATTGTTCTTGAGCATATTTATACCTACTGTGTCAGTAAGTTGTAAATACAATACAATGTTTTGCTACTGAAATATCTTATCAGGCCCATGTTCAGTACCATCATTTTGGCAGTTTGAAACTGACAACGATGAGAGGATTTACACCAGGGAAATTGACAAAAACTACAAACCTTAACTTCACTTAATGTACTATTCAATGCTTTAACTAAAAGGAATGGTGGAGAATGTTAGTGCATTAAATTTATAAGTGTATCATGCAAGCGGGCTTTAAATTGTCCATAGGATAGAATTTGAGAAAGAGCAATTTTCCTTCCAGTATTCAAAATATATAGTTCCAAATGGCAAAGAAGAGAGTTGAGTCCTTGAGGAATGAGTGAGGTGAAAACAGATGTCCTAGGTGCTGAAGTCTCTCCTCCTATTAGTTAAATCATAAATTCATTTTAAAAATTGGCAAAAGTTTCTGACCAGACATTTAAACAAAATAGATAAAGACAGTGTAAATAAATGTACGAAAAAAATGCTTACCATAAAAATTCCTTAGAAAAATGGATTTAAAACAAAACAAGTTAACACTAAACTCATTTCTGGGCCTACAATTTAAAAATATTAAACATTGGACAAAGGGCAGGACTTCCTGCTTCCCTAGCGCCAGGATCTAGCAACCCAGGTCACCCCTAGGGCTGGAGGGGCTGAGGGCAGTGGGCTGAGGTGGTGTCCCCACCTGAGGAGGTACAGGGCTGGCCCTGCACCCCTGAAAAGGCAGCCCCACTGCAGAGGATCAGGGCAGTGCTAGCTTTGTGTTTGCACCTTGCAAGGCTCTATGTGAATCTGGTGTAGTTTGGCCTCCCAAGGTCTTGTCTTAGCAAGAAGGAAGTGGAAAATAATCTTGGAAAGAAAATGAAGACAATAAGAAAACCAGAACTTATTTTCACATGGTTGTCAGCTTACTTACCAATATGAACACTCTTCCCACCACTTGTCCTCCTGGTGGAGACAGTGGGCTGACAGATTCTGACCCTGTGTTACAAGCAATGTTAATTGATGAAAGATAACGATGTGAACATCATAAAACTGTCACTATGAGAACTGAACACAACAGGTTGAAAGATGAGTACACAACGTCACAAAATAAACTCAAGTGCCTGCTAAATGAAAAGCAAACTAACCAGGAAAAATTCCAGCTGCTTTTTGAAGAACTAAGAGAGGAAATATTAGAGAAAACTAAAGACTTAGAAGAAATAAAGCTGCAGGTATTAACTCCACAAAGTTTGGAATTGTTCAGAGCCCAAATACAATGAGAATTAGAAACTAAATGAGAGAGCGTTTTAGGAATCTGGATGAAGAAGTCGAAAGGTATAGAGCTGAATATAATAAACTTCTCAAATCAGAGTTCGAACACCAGAAAGAAGAATTTGCATGTGTTTTAAAAGAAAAAAATAAAAATATGAATCAGAGATTGCAATCAATACTGGAGAAAGATAAAGAAGAACTACATAATCAGCTGCTTAGTCTTGATCCCACAAGAGATAGCAAATGAGTGGAGCAACTTATTCGAGAAAATGTCCATTTGGTTCAGAAATTAAAAGAGTTAGAGGCTGAAGCAGCCGAATTAAGTGCTGTAAAAGAGAATTCTAGAGCTCAGATAGAAAATGTCCAAAGAATTCAGGTGCAATAGCTGAGATGCAAGCTGCAATCAGATCCCTGGAGGCTGAAAAACAGTCAAACTGCAGGCTGAATGCTTGGAAAAAGAGCTACAATCAAGCAATGAACAAAATACTGTTGTAATCAGTAAATTACATAAAGCTGAACGGGAAATAAATGCATTGACCCGTAAAGGAACTTAAACAAACAAATTAGAAATAACAGACATCAAACTGGAAGCAGCAGGAGCTAAAGAGTGATCTAGAAAGGGAAAGAAATAAGAGGCAAAGTGAATGGGTTACAGTCAGACAATGAAATTCTCAAGTCAGCTGTTGAACACCACAGAGTGCTCTTAGCAGATAAGGATCGTGAATTATTATGTAAAGTACAAGCTGCCAAGGAAGAAGGTTAAGAAAAACTTGTGGTATTACAAGATGAACAGCTTGAACTTGAGAACAGATTGGTGGACTTAGAGAAAATGAAAGTGGAATATGCTTTGTGGAGGCAGTCTGAAAAAGATCAGTGTGAACAGAAATGGCGGGCTTCACAGATGGCAGAAGAGTCGGCCAGAAGAGAACTTCAAAGTGTTAGGTTAAAACTTGAACAACACATTGTGAGTATTGAAAATGCAGAGAAAGAGAAAAATGAAAATTCTGACCTGAAACAGCAAATCAGTGGCTTGCAGATCCAAGTGACCTCACGTACACAGTGAATGAATGAATTGCTGAATTCAAACCAAATACGAAGGAAATGGTTAAAAATAAATGAGTATATATATATATATATATATATATATATATATATATATATACATCGCATGTGCTGGCAGGGTTTTAGGAAAACTAGAATTTTCATTACTGTGGGTGGCTGGGAAGGAAAAGGGAACAACAATTTTAGATCACAGTTCTGCATGTCTTAAAAAGTAAAACACTCACCTATACTGAAACATTTACATAAATAAAATATACATATATATACAGAACTAGACCCACTATTCCCAGAAAATTTATTTATAATACCCCAAACCTGGAAATAACAAAAACCATAGACAGATCATAGATAAAGTTATTACCCATAGAACACAATAATACTCAGGAATAAAAAATAATTAAAAATTTACATGATCATTAGTGTTCAATCTGAAAATAACTGTGTAGCATGAAAGAAACCGGTATTTGTTAAAGAGTACACAACTTATAGTGCTTACAAAATTATCAAAAATACTAGTGGCCCGGTGCATAGATTTGTGCACATTGAAAAGAAATTAATTAGAAAGTGGCTAGCGGGGCAGGACTGGGTGAGATGGGCTGGACATGCCCTGGGGCCAACCTCCCTTGGTCCCTTCCCAGCCAGCTGCACCTGGGCTGGCACTGTGGCTCAAAGGGGTCTATGGAGTGAGTGGGATCCCTCTGGCATAGGTGGGGTCCCTCAGCCTGGCCTGTGGAGATCAGGTCGAAATCAGCTCTCTGACATCCCCTGAAGGCATTCTGCAAATATGAGGTCACTCAGCAGTTCCTGCATAGAGTGTCTGCCCCTGGTGGTCAGTGCACATCATACCTACCGACCAGTCAGACAGTCAGTCAGTTGGACCCGTGGTCGGCAAACTGTGGCTCGCGAGCCACATGTGGCTCTTTGGCCCCCTGAGCGTGGCTCTTCCACAAAATACCATGGCCTGGGCAAGTCTATTTTGAAGAAGTGGGGTTAGAAGAAGTTTAAGTTTAAAAAATGTGGCTCTCAAAAGAAATTTCAGTCGTTGTAAGGTTAATATTTGGCTCTGTTGACTAATGAGTTTGCAAACCACTGAGTTGGACAGTTGCTCAGCCTTTTATATATATATCTATACTAATAAAAGGTATATGCTAATTAGTCCAGGTGACTAGACATCTTCTGGACATTAGACTTCCTTCTGGACAAAGCCACAGTGGTGGGAGCTGAGGCAGAGGTGGTTAGGGGTGATCAGGCCGGCAGGGGAGGGCAGTTGAGGGTCTACAGGCTGGCAGGGGAGCGGTTAGGGGGCAATCAGGCCAACAGGCAGGCAAGCGGTTAGGAGCCAGATGTACTAAACTGGCAGTAGGACATCCCCCGAGGGGTCCTGGATTGGAGAGGGTGCAGGCCAGGCTGAGGGACCCCCTACCATGCTCAAATTTTGTGCACAAGGTCATATATATATTTCTATAGTAATCTTGTAAAAGAAGGGAAATCAATGACTGCATTTAGGGCAGGTGAAGGCAGAAAGAGAGATTATGAAAAGGCAGGAGATAAATATAGGGTGTGGCAAAAGTAGGTTTAGAATTGTTGTATGGATATTAATTCAATAATTAAAAATAAAAGCATAAACTCTTCTCTGGCCAGTGTGCCTCAGTTGGTTGAGCAACATCCCCTGCTCTGAAAGGTCAATGGTTTCTTTCTAGGTCAGGCCATATGCCTGCCTGGATGCTTTGGAGGTGGCGTGCAAGAGATAGCAGTTCAATGTTTCTTTCTCATATCACCATTTCTCTCTCTCTCCCTTCCTCTCTTCCTAAAAAGTCAATAAAATATTTAAAAAACTTAAAAAATATATAAGGTATTTATTTTTTAAAAAGAGCATAAACTCAGTATTTTGCATATTCACATCTGTAAAGCAACTGCTACCCTAACCTGTATGTGGGTGAGAGATAAGCTTATTTTACATGAGACTGTTTTAGAGCTTTATCTGTATGTCCAATCTCAACAAATAGTACATTAGAAGAATAGATTTTGTTACATGTCAATTATAAATCTACCTAAATAAAGCCTTAAAAAGTACTTTCAAATAAAAACCTAGATAACCCCCCTTGTTAGTAAATTAAAATAGTGACCTGATATGGGTTCTACCATCTGTCCTAATTTTTTTGGATGATCAGCCTTGTCTCCGGGGCAGAAAATATTGGAAGGAAGTAAAGACTATTGCCATCAGAATCAACAGGAATGCAGACGGTTCCAAAACACACATCCGAGACTGATTACAGTGTACTCCTCCCTCTAGCTTTGAGGTCTTGCCTGTTGAGGAAACATTGAGGTGAACACCCTAAATGGGCCAGGGGAATCCAGTAAACTGTTAGATGATTTTTTCGGTCAATGACTTCAATCAGAGGAAAGAGCTATGGAGGTTTCGAGAATGTCTGTACAAATATATCACAAGCCACGGCCCTTTGATCATTTCTGGATAATGTTCAGAAGAGGCACTTTTCATCTAATTCACTACAATCTTTGCCACTCACTATTAATACAATGTTTATGTCCTAATGTTGGCTCGATTTATACCTCAGAGTCTTAAAACAAATGACCACCATATAAAATTTCCTACATGGCTCATGGTTCCTTTACAGTATGTGGGGAAGAATTCCACTAAACATTGCTGAGAATTATCTAATTCATACCGTGAACAGAGAATATAATTCATATAGTTAGCAGAAGAACAACACAGGACTCCTCTTATGGGTGACCAATTCAGCTCTTTAAAATCACACTTATAACTGAAACTTATGAGGAAACTAAAAGTGTATGATCCATTAAAAGGAGGTTAAATTCAGGTAAACGGGTCCCAAAGAGTCTCCTTCAGTGTTGTTATTCCAAGTGAGAAAAAGAAAACATTCCCTGCACATTTAAGGCTTTTCTCCAGTGTGAACTCTTGGGTGTGTAACCAGGCTACATTTGCAACTAAAAGTTTTCCCACATTCACTACACTCTAGAGATTTTTCCCCATTTTGACATCCATGGTCTTCCATGAGCTTAGAGTTTTGCCTGAAGGACTTTCCATAATTACTACTCTCAGACAGGTTTTCTATAATGTGAACTCTCTTGTGGTTAAGGGGGCGATTATTGCACTTAAAAGATTTCGCACATACACGATTTAAATGGTTTTTCGCCAGTGTGAACTCTGAGGTGTTGAATGAATTGGAACCTTCAACTGAAGGACGTTCTACATTCAGTACATTCATATGGCTTCTCTACAATGTGTAGTCTCTTGTGTTTTGTGAGGCTATGTCTTTGTCTAAATGACTTAAAACAATAAGTACACGAATATGGCTGCTCTCCAGTGTTAACTTTGTGGTGTTGAATTAGGGAATACCATCGACTGAAGGGCTTCCAATAATCACTACACTCATATGGCTTCTCTCTTGTGTGAACTCTATGGTGTGTAATGAAGGTGGATCATAGACTGAAGGATTTCCCACAATCTCTACACTCATACTGCTTCTCTTCCTTGTGAACTCTGTAGTGTACACATGAGGTGAGAACTTCGACTGAAGGACTTGCCACATTTACTACACTCATAACACTTTTCTCCAGTGTGAACTCTGTAGTATTGAATGAGGGTAGATCTTTGAGTGAAGTCCTTCCCTAAATCACTATACTCATATGGCTCTTCTCCAGTTGAATTATCTGGTGTTTAATGAGTTCAGTGCTCTTGCTAAAAAATTCCCACAACCAGTCCACTCATAGGGCATTTCTCCAGTATGAATTCTCACTGACGTTAAAAATTTGTCTAAAAGATTTCCCACTTTTGTTACACTCATAATTCACTTCTCTATAGCAGACACCCTGATGTTGGACAACTTTCTGGCACCGTTTTCACATTTCCCACTCTGGTGCAAACAATTTCAACCAATAAATACCTGTGAAATCTCACTGCCATTGTGTGGATCCTCATTGTTAAAAGTTGCCTGGTGCTGGACATGATATGAGGTGGCTGGGAAATCTTCCTCCACCTCCCTACCAGTTGAAGACACTCAAGATAAACACAAAATGATCTTGGACTCAAATGAAGCCCTGTTCACATTTTTCCCCCAGGGTTCCTTTTCACTAGCACCCCACTGTTGCTGGTCAGGATTTGCATTCAAAGAGAAGTCTCTCACACATGCATCACTGAAGAAGTCTTTCTGCAAAAAGAATGCTGCTGGTAACTTAGTCAGATGGAGCATATCTTTTAACACTGAGAAACATCAAGTACACAGAAGGGCCTGCTGTGTTGGGGAGCTGTCTTAGAAGCCCTGACCTGTGACTCTTCTTCTACAGATACACTCTATCCAATAGGTTCCACTGTATCTTCCATTTTATGATAACAGCTTAATAACAGAGAATGGAAAGGAAATAAATGTTGACTGTGGTGTGAGGGAAGTTGTAATACAAAAGTGTATTCCACATTATACACTGGCTCCATGCAATTGTCCAAAAATAAGAGATCTGCAGGAAATAGTAATAAGAGGTTGCTCTCAAATTCTGGGCATCTGAAGATAACAAACTGGAAAAGACATCACCAGAAATATGACCCAGACAAGGCAAGTACCACATGGAAGAAAATCAAGATGTAAAGCTCATTCTTCTGCTAAGTGTGTCCAGCAGTGTTTCTCTGTTGGTGAAACAGGCAAGCTGTTCAGAAGGTTGGTTATGTCTTATTCTATGTAAAAACAATAAAAGAGTCTCTGGTGTTTGAGGACTATTTACACGTGTATGTGCACCTCATAACACATGTGCAGGACAATGTTGTAGAATATTGCAGAGAGAGCAGTGCAGAGGGACAGGTGATATAATAAGGCCCCAAAGGAGAAGGTAGCCAACAGGCAGGTTAAATGACAAGTCAGCAAAGAATCAAGTATGGGAAAGAAGATGTACAAATGAGCTGTGGCCAGTGGCTCCTGCAGCTAAACACTATTGGTCACGTGCAGACTCAACACAGCCCTTATGTCATAACTTCCCCCAGTTGCCACTAAGAAGTTCCAAGCCTTAATTGAGATCATCTTGCATGTTCATCATGTGAAAAAAACCAGGGTTATCTTTGTACCATGTATTATACAAGTATATAAAACCTGAATCTCCAGAGTATTAATGAAGGACCACAGGGGTGAGCAATAAGCACTGGCTCAGATCAACATGGCATGCAATAGTATTCAATGAAAGAATATTACAAATAATAATTGAAGGAGGGTCTTACAAGAACAGCCTATGGTCCATATAAGTAAAGACCATTAGCTGGCACAGGCAGTCACAAGAAAACTTTTAGGTAGAGGAAGGGGGAAGAAGTGGAAGGCATGGATGAGGACATAGTAAACCTCCCAGGAAATGGAAGAGCAAGGTACCTATGGCAACCTAGCTTGCCCAATAGGACTGACAGGGCCCGGGGTATCCCAACCCGGCTCCTCAGAGGACTGCCATTTCCCCCCAGGAGCCCCAGGTAAGCCTGACAGTGGAGGGCAAGGAAATTAATTTCCTCCCCGATGCTGAAGCCACCTTCTCTGTACTCCTCCCAAGCCCTGGTAAATCATCCTCAGAGGGTGTAGCTGTTATAGGCATGTTTGGGAAGCCAAGAAAGAGATCTTTTTCTCAGCCTTTATCTCATAGCTGGGGTAAGCTGTTCCATTCCCAAGCCTTCCTGATCCTGTAAAAAGCCTCATATTCATATCAGAAACAATGTCCTCTCAACCCTGAGGCTCTAGAAGGACTCAATATTCTAATAAGTCATCCATTTTAGAAGCCCAAGGTTTACTGAAACCTTGTCATAGTCCTTACAATACCCCCATCTTAGGGGTACAAGAGCCTAATAGAGGCGGAGGACTAGTTCAAGACTTACAATTAGTAAATAAGGCAGTGATTCCTATCCAGCCAATTGTCCCTAACCCTTATGACTTACTTGTTCAAATTCTGGAAAACACAAAGTGGTTTATAGTACTAAATCCCAAGGATGCCTTTTTCTACATATACTCCTGTATCCTAACTCACAGTCCCTGTTTGCCTTTCAAAGATCCCAATAATCAAAGCCATCAGCTAACATGGACAATACTGCCCCAGAGCTTTCAGAATAACCCTCATTTATTTGGGCAGGCCTTTAAACAACGCAAAAAGCCCTTTTACAGGCACCATCTTTAAGTCTCCCAACAGGTCGGCAGCATCAACTCCTAGATCCATTTGTCTCCAGTGAGTCTTGAACGCCAGCAGAGGAGGAGGACATGTTACAGAATTTACCAGGTGACAAAAAAATACACAGGAGCACTTGTAGGTCCAGGAAATCCCTATTTATTTTCAGATGTTTCACATGTACTAGTACAGTGACTCAGGGGGTCAGTTCTCCAAATCCTAAGCCAATATGGAGGAAGCTTTCTCTTTATACCCTTCGGTTTCTTTGTTTTCTATCTGTTTCCTAACTACCAGGCTTTTGTGGTGGGCTTCCATAGCCCCTCCTGAGTCAGTTAGAAGAAAAAGTTAGATTGTATCTAAATGCCTGGTCTGGGTGGTGTCAGTGACCTCCCCTGTAGCTAAGCTGCTACATTCTTTGTTTATGGCCCCTTTGTAAATTGGGAATAATTAAGAAAACAGGTCTTGGGAGACCAGATTGTGGAGAAAGGGGCAGTGACTTAATTATAGGCTATCAAGAATGTACATTAGGTTACTGGCACAGATTCAGATTGCTAGCCCCCCAAAAATGTCTTATTTTCCCCATCAGACGAAGCTGCATTGCCATCAACTAGATCACCAAATTGCTACTCATGTGAGCCTCTGAAGGACCTGAAACTTCTCCTTCAAAGGGATCCTGGGATGTCAATGAGTGGCAGATTAGTAACATACTCCAGTATTACTAGATAAACAATGTTTTCATTTTTTAAATAATTCTTATTCTGTCTTTTTATAAGTGTCATGGAAATCCTAGACTGGTACCTGGAGTAGATCTTCTCTGCCCTTCCTGGGACCCCATGAGATTCTCCCACTTATGGTTCCCTTTTTTGTATCTCTATGAAGCATAGTGATCCCTCTTTTGGAAAAACTGTTTAAAGCTGCTCTTTGAACTACTCTGTTATTCTTAGTCTCGTGTTCTGTAGGTCAACTCTGTTATTTTTAGACTGTAAAATAACTTTGTGTTTAGCTTGAATAGAAAAGATAAACTTCATTGTCTGACCTTGCAAGCTAGACATCTAACTAATTTGCTGATATTGATGCCAGGTGCCTGTAAAGATATGATATGATAGTCAAGGTTACAGGTGTCTGTATAGATAAGACAGGTGTTTGCTAGATATGATATGTACTCAAGTTTACAAGCTGTCTACAAAAATAACTCATACAAAGAACTAGAATGATATAAAAAGGAAAATTTCCCTCCTATGTTTTTTCAGAATTTGACAGAGGTAATCTGCTCTGAACCTGCACACAATAAAGATGACTCCTAACTAATTGGCTCATTAATGCATCTTGTTCAGCTCGCTGATTCGTCATACAACACCTAATGTAGCAAATTTTTCAGCCACACTGGCTCCCCAAATCCCTAACTACTAAGTATATTATAAGCAGCCAAATTCAGGGTTGAATAATCTCAATTAGATATTTATCTCCCACATCTCTTTCAGAGTAAAATGTGTTAAATCTTAGTCTATAGGACAACTTATACTGCCACTACCACCAACCAGGCCAGAACCAGTTCTCAAGCCACTACAGATTTTTATTCATAGAGAAGCCCATGATTCAGCAGGGCAAAGTCTGTGCCATGAATAACCCTCCTTGCTGCAAAAAGCTTAGCTAAAAAATGCCTCATAGCCTCTTGCCCCAGAAGTCTGGGCACCAATTAAAGATATATTAGCTAACTCCCTTTCACAGACCTTGGTTTATACTGTGTTTTTTTATTAATTAACTTTAACCATTGCCTGTTTAATCTTTGGTATGTTTCATATCCTTCCATTCAGAAGCCCTAAAGCTACTCCTGATCCTCCACATGGAACAGCAAATGACAGCCACTACATCCATCTTCCGTGGACCCTTAGACCACCCACTTCCGATGGGACCCCAACTGCTGCCCCAAACTATGATCCCTTTGCCAGCAGGAAGCAGCCAGAATAATGTGGCGCTCCCTATCCGCAATGGCAGTTGGAGTTTCCTAATCAGACGAGCGGACTGAAACAGGAATTTTAGTGGAACATTGGCAGGTTTAGGGAATTTTTAGAATTGGGGTCCATGGGAAAAAACAAAACAGGGCTACAGACAGGGAGAAGGTACATTTCCATAACACAAGGAGCCAGGTGCAGATACATTTCCATAAGACAAGGGAGCAGCAACAGGTGTATTTCCATAAGACAAGGGAACTAGAAATAGCCAAAAGAGGTCTATATATACAAAATAAAGAAGTAAGAAAGCCCAGAAGGAATAGGAGCACAGTGAGGGAGGAGGGCCTCAGGAGTCACTATAGTAACCAATTCTAAAGGGAATATTGACTAATCAGAGGGGATATCAGGACACAGGAACTACAGCCTTTATAAACCATGGAAACAAGAAGTTGCTGGGAACCTTTTCCCTCTCCACATGGCTATTCAAGAAAACTTATTTGTTACCTACTATAAAAGTTACTAAAATTTTTATATTATATCCCTATTACTATCTATCTATATCTATCTATCTATCTATCTATCTATCTATCTATCTATCTATATATAAGGCAATATGAAAAGTGTCCCCTTGGGAGGTCAGATTTCGCCAGGAAAAGGAGAGGGAGAGCTATATAACCAGACACCCGGAGAAGAGAGATCATGGGGAGTCAAAGAAGCAGCCTGCATATGAAAGAAAAAGAGGCATCACCACAAAAGGAAGTAATCAAAATGGAGGCAAGCAATATGTCAGAAAGAATTCAGAGAAATGGTCATAAGGTCGCTGAAAAGAATGGAAGACAAATTCAACAATATGTGTAAGAACCATGAGGAAATGAAGAAGAACCAAGAAGAAATGAAAAATGACATCGCTGCTATAAAGAATTCAATAAAAAGCATCAAGAGTAGACTAGAAGAAGCAGAGGACTGCATCTGTGAGCTAGAAGACAAAGTAGAAAAAATTAACAAGCACAGCAGAATCCAAAAAAAAAAAAAAACCAACCTTAAAAAACATGAGGAGAGCCTAAGGCAGCCGTGGGCAAACTATGGCCCGCGGGCCGGATCTGGCCCGTTCAGCTGTTCTATCCGGCCCGCGGAGCCGAAAGAGCAGAGGGTTCTCTTGCTCTCCCCTCTGCTCCTTCACCAGCAGCAGTGTTAACATGGCAACATCGGGAAACACGGCTGCAGCTCCTTCTTCTGAGTGGGTGGATTTATATCTGCCCATTCAGTAGAAGGAACAACCTCTCAATCTTCCAGAGGCTCCTTGTAATGCCCGCGGATGCGTCCCCCGACATCACTCTGGGAATGCGTAGACACGTTATCATGGTGATGTAGGGAGACCCGCCCCTGGAGAGCACAGTATCAGAGCACTAGCTAAAAAGGAGACCAACAACACTGTTCCCACTGAAGTTGATGTTTTAAAGACCAAAAACCTTTCAACCCAGTCTACATTGCCATCTACATCTACGTCCCGGGCATAATTTGGAAGTTGCACTAAAGAAAATGTTTAATTTACTGTTTACACATTTTGTTCTTTTCTTTTTGTTTTAGTTTTAAATTATTTTATTATATTTAAGTTTAATTTGAAAGGCTTTTGTACCTTTCCTTTGTTGGGCAATTTTATTTTGCCTTTGCCATCTTTAATATAAGGTATGTTATTGTGCTATGATTCCTCCATTTTTTGAAGTTTCAAATTTTAATAATTAGTGTTTACATTCTTCTTGTTAAAATGTTTGAAATGAATAAAACTATTGAAATAAAAAAAAGACCATACCCTTTTATGTAATGATGTTTACTTTGAATTTATATTAGTTCACACAAACACTCCATCCATGCTTTTGTTCCGGCCTTCCGGTCCTGTTTAAGAACCCATTGTGGCCCTCGAGTCAAAAAGTTTGCCCACCCCTGGCCTAAGGGAACTTTGGGACAACATGTAACAAAACAACATCCACATAATAGGGGTGCCAGAAGGAGAGGGAACTGAGCAAGGAATAGAAAACCTGTTTGAAGAGATAATGACAGAAAAGTTCCCTGATATAGGGAGGAAAAAACTCACACAAATCCAAGAAGGTCACCGAGTCCTAAACAAAATGAACCCCAAAGACCGATGCCAAGGCACATTATAATTAAACTAGAGGCCCGGTGCATGAAATTCGTGTAGTGTGGGTGTGTGGGGGGAGTCCCTTAGACCTGCCTGTGCCCTCTCGTAGTCCGGAGCTCTCCGAGAATGTCCAACTGATGGCAGTCGGACATACTTAGCACTGCCATGGAGGCAAGAGAGGCTCCTGCACGGCCGCTGTGTTCACCAGCCTTGAGCCCAGCTTCTGGCTGAGTGGTGCTCCCCCTGTGGGAGTGCACTGATTACCAGGGGCACCTTCCACGTTGAGAATCTGTCCCCTCATGGTCATTGTGTGTCATAGCGACTGGTCATTCTGCTGTTGGGCTGAATCCAGCTCTCCAATATCCCCCAAGGGGTCCTGGATTGTGAGAGGGCACATGCCAGGCCGAGGGACCCCACTGGTGCACGATCAGGGTCGGTGAGAGACACGGTATATGGGCCAGCTGAAGAGAGACTGTGGGAAGGTTCCAGAGCATGTCCGGCCTGTCTTTCTTGGTCCCGATCAGCCAGACCAGCAGCAAGCTAACCTACCGGTCGGAGCATCTGCCCCCGGTGGTCAGTGCATGTCATAGTGACTGGTTGACCATCTACTGTCTGCCCCCTAGTGGTCAGTGCATGTCATAGTGAGCGGTTGAGTGGCCTTAGCATATCATTAGCAAACTACGCTTTGATTGGTTGAACGGCCGACTGAACGACCGAACACTTAGACTATTAGGCTTTTATTATGTAGGATTGGCAAACACCAGCAAGAAAGTAAGAATATTAAAAGTGGCCAGAGAGAGACAGAAAGTTACCTACAAAGGTTCCCCCATCAGACTAGCGATTGATTTCTTAACAGAAACACATCAGGCCAGAAAGGAATGGAATGAACTATACAAAGTCATGCAAAGGAAGGGTCTGAATCCAAGAATTCTGTACCCAGCAAATATATCAATCAAAATTGAGGGGGAAATCAGGAGCTTCACGGACAAAAAAGGACAAGAGACTTTATCACCACCAAACCAGCAATGCAAGAAATGCTAAAGGGTCTTGTTTGCAAGACACAGCCCCCTGTTAACCTGAGCACTGAGCCACACATCACCGCTTCAGGCTGTCCACCTGGCCCCTCCCCCTAATGATGTAACCAGGTCCAGCTGGCCACCGGATCCCACTGCCACTGGCTCACGTGACCACATCTGGGTATTCCTGAGGCCCTGGCTCACCAAAACAACTTCCGGCTGGCACCAGGCCTCTCCCCATGATGATGTAACCAGGTCCTGCTGGCCACTGGATCCCACCGCCCTAGGCGCACATGACCACATCGGGTATTCACGAGGCCCTGGCTCACGTGACCAACTTCCGGTTGGCACCAGGCTCCTCCCCCTGATTACATAACGAGATCCACCTGGCCACCTGACCCACCTGCCATGGCCATGGGCCACCGGACCACTTCGGCGTATGCCCCACGCCGTGGCACAACTGACCAACATCCATCTGGCCACCTGGGCCATCCCCTTAGGTTCGAGACACCGCCCCTTGTATGCCAAGCACTGATCCACACGGGCCGGGTTTCTTGTCTCCTCAGGCAGAGGGTGGACTTCCCAAATTGCTGGAAGTTGGGTTAAAGGCCTAAAACCCACAGCCCCAGATAAACTTCTTCTGATAGCCTGCCTCCGAATCCGTGGAAAGAGCGGCAAGCAAGGGGCCACCAGCCCTCCTTCAAAAAAAGCCTTGGGACTCCCTATCGTCCCCACCATGGGGGCATCTCACCCTCGAGTGGCCTTCAACACAGACAGCCTTGCCTGCGGGCTTTAAAATCCGGGCCAGAGTTCTGTTAAGCCCCTTAAAAACCTTTCCCTTAGGGGAACCAACTCCTTGCCCTACAGTATCACTTACGGGTGGCGGGGACCTTAGGTCTGGCTTTCTGCCTCACTTTCTGGGAACACCCTTCCTTGAGGACAGTGACCTTCCTGGTGCTATCCAGTGTCCAGACCACAGGGAAGTGGAGCTTTGGCGATGCCTTGTGACCCTTCTCCGCATTATGTGGCCCCACCAGCCTACCCACTAGACCACCTAGAGCTGTTGACGGGCCCCAAGAGCTAGCTCAACTGACCACCTCTGGGTGTTCACCTGGGCGAGCCCACACTGGCGATTATGTCACCATTTGCAGCTGTCCACCTGGCCTTACCCCTGAAAAGGTAACCAGGTCCAGCTGGCCACCATACCCCAGCGCCCCTGACTCATGTGACCAAAAACAGGCTGGCACCAGGCCCCTCCCCTGATGACATAACCACGTCCAGCAGGGAACCTGATGCCACCGCCCCCCAATGCCCTGGGCCACCCAACCTCTTCCGGGTATGCCCAAGGCCTTGGCACACCTGACCAATGTCCAGCTGGCCAACTGTAACCTCCCCCTTGTTTTTGAGACACTGCCCATTGTTCGCCTGAGCACTGAGCCACAATGGCTGGGCTTCTTCGCTCCTCACGTGGAGGGTGGACTTCTCTAATCGCTGAAAGTTAGATTAAAGGCCTAATACCCACAGCCCCAAATTACCTTCTCCTAACTGGCAGCCTCCAACCTGGTGGGGAAGGCACTTTACTGCCAGCCGACCTTCCAGACAGCCATGGGGGTCCATCTGCCTGAGGACTCCCGCTCATCCCTACCATGGTGAATCTCATCCTGGAGTGGCCTTCAACCCAGAAAAAAACTGCCTGTGGGCTTTGAAATCCTGGCCAGAGTTGAGTTAAGACACAGAAAACCGTTTCCCTTCTGGCACCTAACTCCAGACTCATCCAGTGTAACTAATGGGTGGTGAGGCCTGAGGGCTAGCTTTCGGCCACACACGCGGCAAATGCCATTCCTTAAGTACATGGACCTTCTTGATGCCATCAAGTGGCCGGACCACAGGGTAGTGGGGATTGGACAACCTCTTGTGACCCTTCTCCACATTAGGTGGCCACACCAGCCTATCCACTATGCCACCTCCAGCTGTTGACCGGGCCAAAAGCGCTGGCTCACCTGACGACTTGCATGGGTACACGTGGGTGAGCAAACCCCGGCAGTTATATCTCAGCTTCCGTTTGTCCACCTGGCCTTTGCCCCTGATGACGTAACCATGTCCAGCTGGCCACAGGACAACACTGCTCCTGGCTAACTTGACCAACTTCCAGCTGGAACCTGACTCTGCCCCTGGATAACGTCACCAGGTCCTGCTGGCCACCAACCCACCCCACCGTTCAGGGATCATAGGACACTTCCAGGTATTTTCCAGGCCTGGCACCCCCAACCAACATCCAGCAGGCCACCTGGACACTCCTCCTTGTTTTCGAGACACCGCACCTTGTTCGCCCAAGCACTGAGTCACAGTGGCCTGGCTTGATGGCTCCCTATGCTGACTGTGGTCTTCCCAAATCGCTGGAAGTTGGGTTAAAGGCCTAAACCCACAACCCCAGATCACCTTCTCCTCATAGCCTGCTTCCGATCCCGTGTGGAGCGCGGCAAGGAAGGGGCCACCAGGCCTCATTCAAAAAAGCCACGACGTCTATTTGCCACGGGACTCCGCATTGTCCAGAACAAGAGGGAATCTCAACCTGGAGTCGCCTTCGACCCAGACAAAACTGCCTGTGGGCTTTGAAATCTAGGCCAGGATTATGTTAAGCCCCAGAAAACCTTTTCCCTTATGGAAGCCAACTCTTGGCCCATGCAGTGTCACTAACGTGTGGGGGGCCTGACGGCTAGCTATCAGCCACAATTATAGCAAATGCCCTTCATTGAGGACATGAAACTTGTTGGTGCAATCCATTGTCCTCACCACAGGAAAGTGGGGATTTGGCAACACCTTGTGACCTCCTCCACAATAGGTGGCCTCTGCAGCCTATGCACTAAACCACCTAGAGCTGTTGACTGGGCCCCAAGCTCTAGCTAACATGACCACTTCTGGTGTTCCGCTCGGCGAGCCCACCACAGAGGTTATTTCACCATTTTTAATTGTCCACCTGGTCCCTCCCCCTGATGATGTAACCACGTCCATCTGGCCACAGGAAACCAGAGCCCCTTGCTCACAAGCCCTACCTCCAGATGCCAGCAGTATCCTCCACCCAATGACATAATAAGTTACAGCTGGCCACCACACCCCAAAGCCCCAGCTCACGGGACCAAATTTGGGTATGCCAGAAATCCTGGCTCACATTACCACCTGCTGGCTAACACCTGGCTTCTTCCCATGATGACTTCACCAGGCCCACATAACCTCTGACCGACCCCACACCACAGGGATCACTGGACAGTTCCGAGTATTTCCCAGGCCAACATCCAGTTGGCCACATGGGCCCTCCCCGTTGTTTTCCAGATACCACTCCTTGTTCGCACGACCTCCGAGCGACACTGCCCAAGCTTCTTTGCCCCTCAGGCGGAGGGTGGTCTCCACAAAGAGCTGAAAGTTCGGTTAAAAGCCTAAAACCTACAACTGAAGTTCCCCATCTTCTCAAAAGCTGCCTCTGATCTGGTCGATAGGGTGGGAAGCAGGGGGACGCCAGCCCTCTTTCAAGAAAGCCAGGGGGTTCATCAGCCTCGGTCTCCGCATCGTCCCCAACATGGGGGCATCTCGCCCTGCAATGGCCTTCGATCCAGACAAAACTGACAGCTGGCTTAGAAATCCAGATAGGATTTTCCTTAAGTCCCAGACAACCTTTTCCCTTCTTGCAGCCAACTATAATCTCCTCCAGTGTCACTAATGGGTGGGTGGGGGGATGAGGGACAGATTTCAGCCTCACTCATGACAAATGCCCTTCCTTGAGGACATGGACCTACTTGGTGCCATCCAGGACCTGGACAACAGGGAAGTGGGGTTTTGGTGACCCCTTGTGACCCTCCTCCACATTAGGTGGCCGCAACTTCCTATCCACCGTAACACCTCCAGTTGTTAACCAGGCCTCACCTGACGCTTCCTCGTGTTGACCTGGGCAAATCCACCCTTCTGGTTACATCACCGTTTCTGGCTTTCCACCAGGCCACCCCCCTGATGAGGTAACCAGGTCCAGATGGCAAACCGGCCCCAGCGCCCTTGGTTCACCTGAAAAACTTCTCATGGGCACCTGGTCCCTCCCCCTGATGACGTAATCAGGTCGGGCTTCCCACCAGCCTATGCACCTCCTCTCTCTCCCTTGAAAACATCTGGGGTGTGCCCAAGGACCTGCCTCACCTGACCAACCTCAGGCTAGCACCCGGCCCCATCCCTTTGATGAGGGAAAGAGGTAGGGCAGCCGACTCAACCCCCACAACCGCCCTCACTGCCCAGGGATCACATGACACTTCCGCGTATTTTCTAGTTCCTGACACCCCTGACCCACATCCAGTTGGCCACCTGGGCCCTCCCCCTTGTTTTCCAGACACTGCTCCTTGTTCGCCCGACCAATGAGCCACAATTCCTGGGCTTTTTTGCCCCTAAGGCGGAGGGTGGAATTCCCAAATCGCTAGAAGTTGGGTTAAAGGCCTAAACATACAGCCCCTGATCAGCTTCTCCTCATACCCTGCCTCAGATCCCTGGTGGAGGGCGGCAAGGATGTGGCTGCCAGCACTCATTCAAAAAAGCCATCAGGGTCCATCTGCCACGGGACTGCGATACGTCCCCACCAAGAGTAAATCTCAACCAGGAGTCGACTTCAACACACAAGACTGCCTGTGTGCTTTGAAATCTAGGCCAGAATTGTGTTAAGCCCCAGAAAACCGTTTCTCTTCTGGCAGCCAACTCTGGGCACATCCAGTGTCACTAACCTGCTGGGGGCCTGAGGGCTAGGTTTCGGCCTCAATTATAGCAAATGCCCTTCCTTGACACATGGACCATGTTGGTGCCATCCAGTGTCCCCATCAAAGGAAAGTGGCCTTTGGCGACCCCTTGTGACCGTCCTCCACAATAGGTGGTCCCACCAGCCTATGCATTGACCATCTAGAGCTCTTGACTGGGCTTCAAGCTCTAGCTAATCTGACCACTTCCGGGTGTTCCCATGGGCGAAACCACCCCAGTGGTTATGTCACCGTTTGTGGTTGTCCACCTGGCCTCTCCCCCTGATGATGTAACCAGGTACAGCGGGCGACCGGAAACCAGAGACCCTGGCTACAAGGCCTATCTCCAGATTGCGGCAGTATCCTCCACCTGATGACATAACAAGTTACAGCTGGCCACCACACCCCACAGCCCCTGGATCACGTGACCACATCCGGGTATGCCACAAATCCTGGCTCAGATGACCACCTGCTGGCTAACAACTGGCTTCTTCCCATGATGACTTCACCAGGTCCACATGGCCTCCTACTGACACAACACGCCCATGGATCCCTGGACAGTTCCGGGTATTTCCCAGGCCCTCACACGACTGACCAACATCCAGTTGGTCACCTGGGCCCTCCCCCTGGTTTTCCAGACACCGATCCTTTTTCACTGGACCACCGAGCGACACTGCCTGTGTTTCTTTGCCGCTCAGGCAGAGGGTGGTCTCCCCAAAGAGCTGGAGGTTGGGTTAAAAGCCTAAAACCAACAGCTGAAGATCCCTATCTACTCAAAGGCTGCCTCCGGTCCCATCAATAGGGTGGCAAGCAGGGGGCTTCCAGCCATCTTTCAAGAAAGCCAGAGGGTCCTTCTGCCTCGGGACTCCGCACCATCCCCAACATGGGGGCATCTGGACCAGCAATGGACTTTTACCCAGACAAAACTGATCGCGGGCTTAGAAATCCAGTAAGGAGTTGTGTTAAGACCCAGACAAACTTTTCCCTTCTTGCAGCCAACTACAGTCCCCTCCAGTGTCCCTAATGGCTGTGTGTTAGGGTGGCGGCTGAGGGACAGATTTGTCCACGTGGCCCCTCCCCTGATGATGTAACCAGGTCCAGCTGGCCACCGGAAACCAGAGACCCTGGCTAAGAAGGCCTATCTCCAGATGGCGTCAGTCTCCTCCACCTGATGACATAAAGAGGTACAGGTTGCCACCACACCCCACAGGCACTGGCTCACGTGACCACATCCGTGTATGCCACAAATCATGGCTCACATGACCACCTGCTGGCTAACAACTGGCTTCTTCCCATGATGACGTCACCAGGTCCACATGGCCTCCTACCGACCGCACACGCCCAGGGATCCCTGGACAGTTCCGGGTATTTCCCAGGCCCTGACACCCCTGAACAACATCCAGTTGGTCACCTGGTCTCTCCCCCTTGTTTTCCAGACACCGCTCCTTGTTCACAGGACCTCCGAGTGACACTGCTCGTGTTTCTTTACCCCTCAGGCGGAGGGTGGTCTCCCCAAAGAGCTGGAATTTGTGTTAAAAGCCTAAAACGGACAGCTGAAGTTCCCCATGTTCTCGAAGGCTTCCTCTGGTCCCATCCATAGGCTGGCAAGCAGGGGGCTGCCAGCCCTCTTTCAAGAAAGCCAGGGGTCCTTCTTCTTCGGGACTGCGATTCGTGCCCAACAAGGGGGCATCTCGACCAGCAATGGACTTTGACCCAGACAAAACTGACCACGGGCTGAGAAATCCAGTAAGGAGTTGCGTTTAGCCCCAGACAAACTTTTCCCTTCTTGCAGCCAACTACAGACCTCTCCAGTGTCCCTAATGGCTGGGGGGGGGGGTGCGGCTGAGGGACAGATTTCAGCCTCACTCAAGGCTAATGCCCTTCGTTGAGGACATGGTCCTCCTTGGTTCCATCCAGGATTCGGACCACAGGGAAGTGGGGTTTTGGTGACCCCTTGTGACACTCCTGCGCATTAGGTGGCAACAACTTCCTATCCACTGAAATACCTCCAGCTGTTAACCAGGCCTCACCTGACGCTTCCCTGTGTTGACCTGGGCAAATCCACCCTTCCGGTTATGTCACCATTTCTGGCTTTCCACCGGGCCGCCCCCCTGATGAGGTAACCAGGTCCAGCTGGCGAACAGGCCCCAGCGCCCTTGGTTCACCTGACCAACTTCTTGTGGGCACCTGGCCCCTCACCCTGATGACGTAATCAGGTCGGGCTTCCCATCGACCCCACCTCCTCTCTCTCACTTGAAAACAACTGCAGTGTGCCCAAGAACCTGCTTCACCTGACCAAAGTCAGCTTAGCACCTGGCCCCTCCCCTTGATGAGGGAAAGAGGTAGGGCAGCCGACCCGACCCCCACAACTGCCCTTTCTGCCCAGGTATCACAGGACACTTCTGGATATTTCCTAGTTTCTGACACCCCTGACCCACATCCAGTTGGCCACCTGGGCCCTCCCCCTTGTTTTCCAGACACCACTCCTTGTTGCCCCGACCACTGAGCCACAATTCCCGGGCTTTTTTGCCCCTAAGGCGGAGGGTGGACTTCCCAAATCGCTAGAAGTTGGGTTAAAGGCCTAAACATACAGCCCCTGATCACCTTCTCCTCATAGCCTGCCTCCGATCCCTGGTGGAGGGCGGCAAGCATGTTTTTGCCAGCACTCATTCAAAAAAGCCTTCAGGGTCCATCTGCCTCGGGACTGCGCTACGTCCCCACCATGAGGGAATCTCAACCTGGAGTCGAATTCAACACACAAGACTGCCTGTGTGCTTTAAAATCTAGGCCAGAATTGTGTTAAGCCCCAGAAAACCGTTTCCCATCTGGCAGCCAACTCTGGGCACATCCAGTGTAACTAACGTGTGGTGGGCCTGAGGGCTAGGTTTCGGCCTCAATTATAGCAAATGCCCTTCCTTGACACATGGACCATGTTGGTGCCATCCAGTGTCTGCATCACAGGGAAGTAGCCTTTGTCGACCCCTTGTGACAGTCCTCTGCAATAGGTGGTCTCACCACCCTATGCACTAGACCACCAAGAGCTATTTACTGGGCTCCAAGCTCTAGCTAATCTGACCACTTCCGGGTGTTCCCATGGGAGAACCCACCCCAGTGGTTATGTCAACGTTTGTGGTTGTCCACCTGGCCCCTCCCCCTGATGATGTAACCAGGTCCATCTGGCCTCCGGAAACCAGAGACCCTGCTACGAGGCCTATCTCCAGATGGAGGCAGTCTCCTTCACTTGAAGACATAACAAGGTACAGCTGGCCACAACACCCCACAGCCCATGGCTGACGTGACCACATCTGGGTATGCCACAAATCCTGGCTCACATGACCATTTGCTGGCTAGCACCTGGCTTCTTCCCATGATGACTTCACCAGGTCCACATGGCCTCCTATCGACCGCACACGCCCAGGGATCCCTGGACAGTTCCGGGTATTTCCCAGGCCCTGACACGCCTTACCAACATCCAATTGGTCACCTGGGCTCTCCCCCTTGTTTTGCAGACACTGCTCCTTGTTCACAGGACCTCCGAGCTACACTGCCCGTGCTTCTATGCCCCTCAGGCGGAGGGTGGTCTCCCCAAAGAGCTGGAATTTGTGTTAAAAACCTAAAACCGACAGCTGAAGATCCCCATGTTCTCGAAGCCTTCTTCTGGTCCCATCCATAGGCTGGCAAGCAGGGGGCTGCCAGCCCTCTTTCAAGAAAGCCAGGGGGTCCTTCTTCTTTGGGACTTTGCTTCGTGCCCAACATGGGGGCATCTCAACCAGCAATGGACTTTGACCCAGACAAAACTTACCACGGGCTTAGAAATCCAGTAAGGAATTGCGTTAAGCCCCAGACAAACTTTTCCCTTCTTGCAGCCAACTACAGACCTCTCCAGTGTCCCTAATGGCTGGGGGGGGGGGGTTCGGCTGAGGGACAGATTTCAGCCTCACTCATGGCTAATGCCCTTCGTTGAGGACATGGTCCTCCTTGGTTCCATCCAGGATTCGGACCACAGGGAAGTGGGGTTTTGGTGACCCCTTGTGACCCTCCTGCGCATTAGGTGGCCACAACTTCCTATCCACTGAAATACCTCCAGCTGTAAACCAGGCCTCACCTGACGCTTCCCTGTGTTGACCTGGGAAAATCCACCCTTCCGGTTATGTCACCTTTTCTGGCTTTCCACCGGGCTGCCCCCCTGATGAGGTAACCAGTTCCAGCTGGAGAACAGGCCCCAGCGCCCTTGGTTCACCTGACCAACTTCTTGTGGGCACCTGGCCCCTCACCTTGATGACGTAATCAGGTCGGGCTTCCCATCGACCCCACCTCCTCTCTCTCACTTGAAAACATCTGCGGTGTGCCCAAGGACCTGCCTCACCTGACCAATGTCAGGCTATCACCTGGCCACTCTCCTTGATGAGGGAAAGAGGTAGGGCAGCCGACCCGACCCCCACAACCGCCCTTTCTGCCCAGGTATCACAGGACACTTCCGGGTATTTCCTAGTTCCTGACACCCCTGACCCACATCCAGTTGGCCACCTGGGCCCTCCCCCTTGTTTTCCAGACACCACTCCTTGTTGCCCCGACCACTGAGCCACAATTCCCGGGCTTTTTTGCCCCTAAGGGGGAGGGTGGATTCCCAAATCTCTAGAAGTTGGGTTAAAGGCCTAAACATACACCCCTGATCACCTTCTCCTCATAGCCTGCCTCCGATCCCTGGTGGAGGGCGGCAAGCATGTGTTTGCCAGCACTCATTCAAAAAAGCCTTCAGGGTCCATCTGCCACAGGACTGCGCTACGTCCCCACCATGAGAGAATCTCAACCAGGAGTCGACTTCAACACACAAGACTGCCTGTGTGCTTTGAAATCTAGGCCAGAATTGTGTTAAGCCCCAGAAAACCGTTTCCCATCTGGCAGCCTACTCTGGGCACATCCAGTGTCACTATCGTGTGGGGGGCCTGAGGGCTAGGTTTCGGCCTCAATTATAGCAAATGCCCTTCCTTGACACATGGACCATGTTGGTGCCATCCAGTGTCCGCATCACAGGGAAGTGGCCTTTGGCGACCCCTTGTGACCCTCCTCCGCAGTAGTTGGTCCCACCAGCCTATGCACTAGACCACCTAGAGCTATTATCTGGGCTCCAGGCTCTACCTAATCTGACCACTTCCGGGTGTTCCCCTGGGCGAACCCACCCCAGTGTTTATGTCACCGTTTGTGGTTGTCCACCTGGCCCCTCCCCTGATGATGTAACCAGGTCCAGCTGGCCACCGGAAACCAGAGACCCTGGCTAAGAAGGCCTATCTCCAGATGGCGTCAGTCTCCTCCACCTGATGACATAAAGAGGTACAGGTGGCCACCACACCCCACAGGCACTGGCTCACGTGACCACATCCGTGTATGCCACAAATCATGGCTCACATGACCACCTGCTGGCTAACAACTGGCTTCTTCCCATGATGACGTCACCAGGTCCACATGGCCTCCTACTGACACCACACGCCCAGGGATCCCTGGACAGTTCCGGATATTTCCCAGGCCCTGACACCCCTGAACAACATCCAGTTGGTCACCTGGGCTCTCCCCCTTGTTTTCCAGACACCGCTCCTTGTTCACAGGACCTCCGAGTGACACTGCCCATGTTTCTTTACCCCTCAGGGGGAGGGTGGTCTCCCCAAAGAGCTGGAATTTGTGTTAAAAGCCTAAAACGGACAGCTGAAGTTCCCCATGTTCTCGAAGGCTTCCTCTGGTCCCATCCATAGGCTGGCAAGCAGGGGGCTGCCAGCCCTCTTTCAAGAAAGCCAGGGGTCCTTCTTCTTCGGGACTGTGATTCGTGCCCAACATGGGGGCATCTCGACCAGCAATGGACTTTGACCCAGACAAAACTGACCACGGGCTTAGAAATCCAGTAAGGAGTTGCGTTTAGCCCCAGACAAACTTTTCCCTTCTTGCAGCCAACTACAGACCTCTCCAGTGTCCCTAATGGCAGTGGGGGTGGGGGGCGGATGAGGGACAGCTTTCAGCCTAACTCATGGCAAATGCCCTTCGTTGAGGACATGGTCCTCCTTGTTTCCATCCAGGATTCTGACCACAGGGAAGTAGGGTTTTGGTGACCCCTTGTGACCCTCCTGCGCATTAGGTGGCCCCAACTTCCTATCCACTGGAACACCTCCAGCTGTTAACCAGGCCTCACCTGACGCTTCCCCGTGTTGACCTGGGCAAATCCACCCTCTAGGTTACGTCACCGTTACCTGCTTTCCACCGGGCCGCACCCGTGATGAGTTAACCAGATCCAGCTGATGAACGGACCCCAGCGCCCTTGCTTCACCTGACCAACTTCTTTTGGGAACCTGGCCCCTCCCCCTGATAACATAATCAGGTCAGGTTCCTATCGACCCCACCTCCTCTCACTCACTTGAAATCAGCTAGGGTGTGACTAAGGCCCTTCCTCACCAGACAAACAACAGGCTAGCACCTGGCCCCACTCCTTGATGAGGGAAACAGGTAGGGCAGACAACCCAACCCCCACAACCGCCCTCACTGCCCATGGATCACAGGGCAATTCCAGGTATTTTCCAGGCCCTGACACGCCTGACCAACATCCAGTTGGCCACCTGGGCCCTCCCTCTTGCGCATTAGGTGGCCCCAACTTCCTATCCACTGAAATACCTCCAGCTGTAAACCAGGCCTCAACTGATGCTTCCCAGTGTTGACCTGGGCAAATCCACCCTTCCGGTTATGTCATCGTTTCTGGCTTTCCACTGGGCCGCCCCCCTGATGAGGTAACCAGGTCCAGCTGGCGAACAGGCCCCAGCGCCCTTGGTTCACCTGACCAACTTCTTGTGGGCACCTGGCCCCTCACCCTGATGACGTAATCAGGTCGGGCTCCCCATCGACCCCACCTCCTCTCTCTCACTTGAAAACAACTGCAGTGTGCCCAAGAACCTGCTTCATCTGACCAAAGTCAGCTTAGCACCTGGCCCCTCCCCTTGATGAGGGAAAGAGGTAGGGCAGCGGACCCGACCCCCACAACCGCCCTTTCTGCCCAGGTTTCACAGGACACTTCCGGATATTTCCTAGTTTCTGACACCCCTGACCCACATCCAGTTGGCCACCTGGGCCCTCCCACTTGTTTTCCAGACACCACTCCTTGTTGCCCCGACCACTGAGCAACAATTCCCGGGCTTTTTTGCCCCTAAGGCGGAGGGTGGACTTCCCAAATAGCTAGAAGTTGGGTTAAAGGCCTAAACATACAGCCCCTGATCACCTTCTCCTCATAGCCTGCCTCCGATCCCTGGTGGAGGGCGGCAAGCATGTGTTTGCCAGCACTCATTCAAAAAAGCCTTCAGGGTCCATCTGCCTCGGGACTGCGCTACGTCCCCACCATGAGGGAATCTCAACCTGGAGTCGAATTCAACACACAAGACTGCCTGTGTGCTTTGAAATCTAGGCCAGAATTTTGTTAAGCCCCAGAAAACCGTTTCCTTTCTGGCAGCCAACTCTGGGCATATCCAGTGTCACTAACGTGTGGGGGGCCTGAGGGCTAGTTTTCGGCCTCAATTATAGCAAATGCCCTTCCTTGACACATGGACCATGTTGGTGCCATCCAGTGTCCCCATCACAGGGAAGTGGCCTTTGGCGACCCCTTGTGACCCTCCTCCGCAGTAGTTGGTCCCACCAGCCTATGCACTAGACCACCTAGAGCTATTGTCTGGGCTCCAAGCTCTACCTAATCTGACCACTTCCGGGTGTTCCCCTGGGCGAACCCACCCCAGTGTTTATGTCACCGTTTGTGGTTGTCCACCTGGCCCCTCCCCTGATGATGTAACCAGGTCCAGCTGGCCACCGGAAACCAGAGACCCTGGCTAAGAAGGCCTATCTCCAGATGGCGTCAGTCTCCTCCACCTGATGACATAAAGAGGTACAGGTGGCCACCACACCACAGAGGCACTGTCTCACGTGACCACATCCGGGTATGCCACAAATCATGGCTCACATGACCACCTGCTGGCTAACACTTGGCTTCTTCCCATGATGACTTCACCAGGTCCACATGTCCTCCTACCGACCGCACATGCCCAGGGATCCCTGGACAGTTCCGGATATTTCGCAGGCCCTGACACGCCTGACCAACATCCAGTTGGTCACCTAGTCTCTCCCTCTTGGTTTCCAGACACCGCTCCTTGTTCACAGGACCTCCGAGCAACACTGCCGGTGCTTCTTTGCCTCTCAGGCAGAGGGTGGTCTCCCCAAAGAGCTGGAATTTGTGTTAAAAGCCTAAAACCGACAGCTGAAGTTCCCCATGTTCTCGAAGGCTTCCTCCGGTCCCATCCATAGGGTCGCAAGCAGGGGGCTGCCAGCCCTCTTTCAAGAAAGCCAGGGGGTCCTTCTTCTTTGGGACTCCGCTTCGTGCCCAACATGGGGGCATCTCGACCAGCAATGGACTTTGACCCAGACAAAACTGACCACGGGCTTAGAAAACCAGTAAGGAGTTGCGTTATGTCCCAGACAAACTTTTCCCTTCTTGCAGCCAACCACAAACCCCTCCAGTGTCCCTAATGGATTTTTTTGGGGGGGTGCGGTTAAGGGACAGATTTCAGCCTAACTCATGGCAAATGCCCTTCGTTGAGGACATGGTCCTGCTTGGTGCCATCCAGGATTCGGACCACAGGGAAGTGGGGTTTTGGTGACCCCTTGTGACCCTCCTGCGCATTAGGTGGCCCCAACTTCCTATACACTGAAATACCTCCAGCTGTAAATCAGGCCTCACCTGACGCTTCCCTGTGTTGACCTGGGTAAATTTTCCCTTCCCGTTATGTCATCGTTTCTGGCATTCCACTGGGCCGCCGCCCTGATGAGGTAACCAGGTCCAGCTGGCGAACAGGCCCCAGCGCCCTTGGTTCACCTGACCAACTTCTTGTGGGCACCTGGCCCCTCCCCCTGATGACGTAATCAGGTCGGGCTTCAAATTGATCCCACCTCCTCTCTCTCACTTGAAAACATCTGGGGTGTGCCCAAGGACCTGCCTCACCTGACCAACGAAAGGCTAGCACCTGGCCCCTCCCTTTGATGAGGGAAAGAGGTAGGGCAGCCGACCCGACCCCCACAACCGCCCTTTCTGCCCAGGTATCACAGGACACTTCCGGGTATTTCCTAGTTCCTGACACCCCTGACCCACATCCAGTTGGCCACCTGGGCCCTCCCCCTTGTTTTCCAGACACCACTCCTTGTTGCCCCGACCACTGAGCCACAATTCCCGGGCTTTTTTGCCCCTAAGGGGGAGGGTGGATTCCCAAATCTCTAGAAGTTGGGTTAAAGGCCTAAACATACACCCCTGATCACCTTCTCCTCATAGCCTGCCTCCGATCCCTGGTGGAGGGCGGCAAGCATGTGTTTGCCAGCACTCATTCAAAAAAGCCTTCAGGGTCCATCTGCCACAGGACTGCGCTACGTCCCCACCATGAGAGAATCTCAACCAGGAGTCGACTTCAACACACAAGACTGCCTGTGTGCTTTGAAATCTAGGCCAGAATTGTGTTAAGCCCCAGAAAACCGTTTCCCATCTGGCAGCCTACTCTGGGCACATCCAGTGTCACTATCGTGTGGGGGGCCTGAGGGCTAGGTTTCGGCCTCAATTATAGCAAATGCCCTTCCTTGACACATGGACCATGTTGGTGCCATCCAGTGTCGGCATCACCGGGAAGTGGCCTTTGGCGACCCCTTGTGACCCTCCTCCGCAGTAGTGGGTCCCACCAGCCTATGCACTAGACCACCTAGAGCTATTGTCTGGGCTCCAGGCTCTACCTAATCTGACCACTTCCGGGTGTTCCCCTGGGCGAACCCACCCCAGTGTTTATGTCACCGTTTGTGGTTGTCCACCTGGCCCCTCCCCTGATGATGTAACCAGGTCCAGCTGGCCACCGGAAACCAGAGACCCTGGCTAAGAAGGCCTATCTCCAGATGGCGTCAGTCTCCTCCACCTGATGACATAAAGAGGTACAGGTGGCCACCACACCCCACAGGCACTGGCTCACGTGACCACATCCGTGTATGCCACAAATCATGGCTCACATGACCACCTGCTGGCTAACAACTGGCTTCTTCCCATGATGACGTCACCAGGTCCACATGGCCTCCTACTGACACCACACGCCCAGGGATCCCTGGACAGTTCCGGATATTTCCCAGGCCCTGACACCCCTGAACAACATCCAGTTGGTCACCTGGGCTCTCCCCCTTGTTTTCCAGACACCGCTCCTTGTTCACAGGACCTCCGAGTGACACTGCCCATGTTTCTTTACCCCTCAGGGGGAGGGTGGTCTCCCCAAAGAGCTGGAATTTGTGTTAAAAGCCTAAAACGGACAGCTGAAGTTCCCCATGTTCTCGAAGGCTTCCTCTGGTCCCATCCATAGGCTGGCAAGCAGGGGGCTGCCAGCCCTCTTTCAAGAAAGCCAGGGGTCCTTCTTCTTCGGGACTGTGATTCGTGCCCAACATGGGGGCATCTCGACCAGCAATGGACTTTGACCCAGACAAAACTGACCACGGGCTTAGAAATCCAGTAAGGAGTTGCGTTTAGCCCCAGACAAACTTTTCCCTTCTTGCAGCCAACTACAGACCTCTCCAGTGTCCCTAATGGCAGTGGGGGTGGGGGGCGGATGAGGGACAGCTTTCAGCCTAACTCATGGCAAATGCCCTTCGTTGAGGACATGGTCCTCCTTGTTTCCATCCAGGATTCTGACCACAGGGAAGTAGGGTTTTGGTGACCCCTTGTGACCCTCCTGCGCATTAGGTGGCCCCAACTTCCTATCCACTGGAACACCTCCAGCTGTTAACCAGGCCTCACCTGACGCTTCCCCGTGTTGACCTGGGCAAATCCACCCTCTAGGTTACGTCACCGTTACCTGCTTTCCACCGGGCCGCACCCGTGATGAGTTAACCAGATCCAGCTGATGAACGGACCCCAGCGCCCTTGCTTCACCTGACCAACTTCTTTTGGGAACCTGGCCCCTCCCCCTGATAACATAATCAGGTCAGGTTCCTATCGACCCCACCTCCTCTCACTCACTTGAAATCAGCTAGGGTGTGACTAAGGCCCTTCCTCACCAGACAAACAACAGGCTAGCACCTGGCCCCACTCCTTGATGAGGGAAACAGGTAGGGCAGACAACCCAACCCCCACAACCGCCCTCACTGCCCATGGATCACAGGGCAATTCCAGGTATTTTCCAGGCCCTGACACGCCTGACCAACATCCAGTTGGCCACCTGGGCCCTCCCTCTTGCGCATTAGGTGGCCCCAACTTCCTATCCACTGAAATACCTCCAGCTGTAAACCAGGCCTCAACTGATGCTTCCCAGTGTTGACCTGGGCAAATCCACCCTTCCGGTTATGTCATCGTTTCTGGCTTTCCACTGGGCCGCCCCCCTGATGAGGTAACCAGGTCCAGCTGGCGAACAGGCCCCAGCGCCCTTGGTTCACCTGACCAACTTCTTGTGGGCACCTGGCCCCTCACCCTGATGACGTAATCAGGTCGGGCTCCCCATCGACCCCACCTCCTCTCTCTCACTTGAAAACAACTGCAGTGTGCCCAAGAACCTGCTTCATCTGACCAAAGTCAGCTTAGCACCTGGCCCCTCCCCTTGATGAGGGAAAGAGGTAGGGCAGCGGACCCGACCCCCACAACCGCCCTTTCTGCCCAGGTTTCACAGGACACTTCCGGATATTTCCTAGTTTCTGACACCCCTGACCCACATCCAGTTGGCCACCTGGGCCCTCCCACTTGTTTTCCAGACACCACTCCTTGTTGCCCCGACCACTGAGCAACAATTCCCGGGCTTTTTTGCCCCTAAGGCGGAGGGTGGACTTCCCAAATAGCTAGAAGTTGGGTTAAAGGCCTAAACATACAGCCCCTGATCACCTTCTCCTCATAGCCTGCCTCCGATCCCTGGTGGAGGGCGGCAAGCATGTGTTTGCCAGCACTCATTCAAAAAAGCCTTCAGGGTCCATCTGCCTCGGGACTGCGCTACGTCCCCACCATGAGGGAATCTCAACCTGGAGTCGAATTCAACACACAAGACTGCCTGTGTGCTTTGAAATCTAGGCCAGAATTTTGTTAAGCCCCAGAAAACCGTTTCCTTTCTGGCAGCCAACTCTGGGCATATCCAGTGTCACTAACGTGTGGGGGGCCTGAGGGCTAGTTTTCGGCCTCAATTATAGCAAATGCCCTTCCTTGACACATGGACCATGTTGGTGCCATCCAGTGTCCCCATCACAGGGAAGTGGCCTTTGGCGACCCCTTGTGACCCTCCTCCGCAGTAGTTGGTCCCACCAGCCTATGCACTAGACCACCTAGAGCTATTGTCTGGGCTCCAAGCTCTACCTAATCTGACCACTTCCGGGTGTTCCCCTGGGCGAACCCACCCCAGTGTTTATGTCACCGTTTGTGGTTGTCCACCTGGCCCCTCCCCTGATGATGTAACCAGGTCCAGCTGGCCACCGGAAACCAGAGACCCTGGCTAAGAAGGCCTATCTCCAGATGGCGTCAGTCTCCTCCACCTGATGACATAAAGAGGTACAGGTGGCCACCACACCACAGAGGCACTGTCTCACGTGACCACATCCGGGTATGCCACAAATCATGGCTCACATGACCACCTGCTGGCTAACACTTGGCTTCTTCCCATGATGACTTCACCAGGTCCACATGTCCTCCTACCGACCGCACATGCCCAGGGATCCCTGGACAGTTCCGGATATTTCGCAGGCCCTGACACGCCTGACCAACATCCAGTTGGTCACCTAGTCTCTCCCTCTTGGTTTCCAGACACCGCTCCTTGTTCACAGGACCTCCGAGCAACACTGCCGGTGCTTCTTTGCCTCTCAGGCAGAGGGTGGTCTCCCCAAAGAGCTGGAATTTGTGTTAAAAGCCTAAAACCGACAGCTGAAGTTCCCCATGTTCTCGAAGGCTTCCTCCGGTCCCATCCATAGGGTCGCAAGCAGGGGGCTGCCAGCCCTCTTTCAAGAAAGCCAGGGGGTCCTTCTTCTTTGGGACTCCGCTTCGTGCCCAACATGGGGGCATCTCGACCAGCAATGGACTTTGACCCAGACAAAACTGACCACGGGCTTAGAAAACCAGTAAGGAGTTGCGTTATGTCCCAGACAAACTTTTCCCTTCTTGCAGCCAACCACAAACCCCTCCAGTGTCCCTAATGGATTTTTTTGGGGGGGTGCGGTTAAGGGACAGATTTCAGCCTAACTCATGGCAAATGCCCTTCGTTGAGGACATGGTCCTGCTTGGTGCCATCCAGGATTCGGACCACAGGGAAGTGGGGTTTTGGTGACCCCTTGTGACCCTCCTGCGCATTAGGTGGCCCCAACTTCCTATACACTGAAATACCTCCAGCTGTAAATCAGGCCTCACCTGACGCTTCCCTGTGTTGACCTGGGTAAATTTTCCCTTCCCGTTATGTCATCGTTTCTGGCATTCCACTGGGCCGCCGCCCTGATGAGGTAACCAGGTCCAGCTGGCGAACAGGCCCCAGCGCCCTTGGTTCACCTGACCAACTTCTTGTGGGCACCTGGCCCCTCCCCCTGATGACGTAATCAGGTCGGGCTTCAAATTGATCCCACCTCCTCTCTCTCACTTGAAAACATCTGGGGTGTGCCCAAGGACCTGCCTCACCTGACCAACGAAAGGCTAGCACCTGGCCCCTCCCTTTGATGAGGGAAAGAGGTAGGGCAGCCGACCCGACCCCCACAACCGCCCTTTCTGCCCAGGTATCACAGGACACTTCCGGGTATTTCCTAGTTCCTGACACCCCTGACCCACATCCAGTTGGCCACCTGGGCCCTCCCCCTTGTTTTCCAGACACCACTCCTTGTTGCCCCGACCACTGAGCCACAATTCCCGGGCTTTTTTGCCCCTAAGGGGGAGGGTGGATTCCCAAATCTCTAGAAGTTGGGTTAAAGGCCTAAACATACACCCCTGATCACCTTCTCCTCATAGCCTGCCTCCGATCCCTGGTGGAGGGCGGCAAGCATGTGTTTGCCAGCACTCATTCAAAAAAGCCTTCAGGGTCCATCTGCCACAGGACTGCGCTACGTCCCCACCATGAGAGAATCTCAACCAGGAGTCGACTTCAACACACAAGACTGCCTGTGTGCTTTGAAATCTAGGCCAGAATTGTGTTAAGCCCCAGAAAACCGTTTCCCATCTGGCAGCCTACTCTGGGCACATCCAGTGTCACTATCGTGTGGGGGGCCTGAGGGCTAGGTTTCGGCCTCAATTATAGCAAATGCCCTTCCTTGACACATGGACCATGTTGGTGCCATCCAGTGTCGGCATCACCGGGAAGTGGCCTTTGGCGACCCCTTGTGACCCTCCTCCGCAGTAGTGGGTCCCACCAGCCTATGCACTAGACCACCTAGAGCTATTGTCTGGGCTCCAGGCTCTACCTAATCTGACCACTTCCGGGTGTTCCCCTGGGCGAACCCACCCCAGTGTTTATGTCACCGTTTGTGGTTGTCCACCTGGCCCCTCCCCTGATGATGTAACCAGGTCCAGCTGGCCACCGGAAACCAGAGACCCTGGCGAAGAAGGCCTATCTCCAGATGGCGTCAGTCTCCTTCACCTGATGACATAAAGAGGTACAGGTGGCCACCACACCCCACAGGCACTGGCTCACGTGAGCACATGCGTGTATGCCACAAATCATAGCTCACATGACCACCTGCTGGCTAACAACTGGCTTCTTCCCATGATGACGTCACCAGGTCCACATGGCCTCCTACCGACACCACACGCCCATGGATCCCTGCACAGTTCCGGATATTTCCCAGGCCCTGACACCCCTGAACAACATCCAGTTGGTCACCTGGTCTCTCCCCCTTGTTTTCCAGACACCGCTCCTTGTTCACAGGACCTCTGAGTGACACTGCCCATGTTTCTTTACCCCTCAGGCGGAGGGTGGTCTCCCCAAAGAGCTGAAATTTGTGTTAAAAGCCTAAAACGGACAGCTGAAGTTCCCCATGTTCTCGAAGGCTTCCTCTGGTCCCATCCATAGGCTGGCAAGCAGGGGGCTGCCAGCCCTCTTTCAAGAAAGCCAGGGGTCCTTCTTCTTCGGGACTGCGATTCGTGCCCAACATGGGGGCATCTCGACCAGCAATGGACTTTGACCCAGACAAAACTGACCACGGGCTTAGAAATCCAGTAAGGAGTTGCGTTTAGCCCCAGACAAACTTTTCCCTTCTTGCAGCCAACTACAGACCTCTCCAGTGTCCCTAATGGCAGTGGGGGTGGGGGGCGGATGAGGGACAGCTTTCAGCCTAACTCATGGCAAATGCCCTTCGTTGAGGACATGGTCCTCCTTGTTTCCATCCAGGATTCTGACCACAGGGAATTAGGGTTTTGGTGACCCCTTGTGACCCTCCTGCGCATTAGGTGGCCCCAACTTCCTATCCACTGGAACACCTCCAGATGTTAACCAGGCCTCACCTGACGCTTCCCCGTGTTGACCTGGGCAAATCCACCCTCTAGGTTACATCACCGTTACCTGCAATCCACCGGGCCGCACCCGTGATGAGTTAACCAGATCCAGCTGATGAACGGACCCCAGCGCCCTTGCTTCACCTGACCAACTTCTTTTGGGAACCTGGCCCCTCCCCCTGATAACATAATCAGGTCAGGTTCCTATCGACCCCACCTCCTCTCACTCACTTGAAATCAGCTGGGGTGTGACCAAGGCCCTTCCTCACCAGACAAACAACAGGCTAGCACCTGGCCCCACCCCTTGATGAGGGAAACAGGTAGGGCAGACAACCCAACCCCCACAACCGCCCTCACTGCCCATGGATCACAGGGCAATTCCGGGTATTTTCCAGGCCCTGACACGCCTGACCAACATCCAGTTGGCCACCTGGGCCCTCCCTCTTGCGCATTAGGTGGCCCCAACTTCCTATTCACTGAAATACCTCCAGCTGTAAACCAGGCCTCAACTGATGCTTCCCAGTGTTGACCTGGGCAAATCCACCCTTCCGGTTATGTCATCGTTTCTGGCTTTCCAATGGGCCGCCCCCCTGATGAGGTAACCAGGTCCAGCTGGCGAACAGGCCCCAGCGCCCTTGGTTCACCTGACCAACTTCTTGTGGGCACCTGGCCCCTCACCCTGATGACGTAATCAGGTCGGGCTTCCCATCGACCCCACCTCCTCTCTCTCACTTGAAAACAACTGCAGTGTGCCCAAGAATCTGCTTCACCTGACCAAAGTCAGCTTAGCACCTGGCCCCTCCCCTTGATGAGGGAAAGAGGTAGGGCAGCGGACCCGACACCCACAACCGCCCTTTCTGCCCAGGTATCACAGGACACTTCCGGATATTTCCTAGTTTCTGACACCCCTGACCCACATCCAGTTGGCCACCTGGGCCCTCCCACTTGTTTTCCAGACACCACTCCTTGTTGCCCCGACCACTGAGCCACAATTCCCGGGCTTTTTTGCCCCTAAGGCGGAGGGTGGACTTCCCAAATAGCTAGAAGTTGGGTTAAAGGCCTAAACATACAGCCCCTGATCACCTTCTCCTCATAGCCTGCCTCCTATCCCTGGTGGAGGGCGGCAAGCATGTGTTTGCCAGCACTCATTCAAAAAAGCCTTCAGGGTCCATCTGCCTCGGGACTGCGCTACGTCCCCACTTTGAGGGAATCTCAACCTGGAGTCGAATTCAACACACAAGACTGCCTGTGTGCTTTAAAATCTAGGCCAGAATTGTGTTAAGCCCCAGAAAACCGTTTCCCTTCTGGCAGCCAACTCTGGGCACATCCAGTGTAACTAACGTGTGGTGGGCCTGAGGGCTAGGTTTCGGCCTCAATTATAGCAAATGCCCTTCCTTGACACATGGACCATGTTGGTGCCATCCAGTGTCTGCATCACAGGGAAGTGGCCTTTGTCGACCCCTTGTGACAGTCCTCTGCAATAGGTGGTCTCACCACCCTATGCACTAGACCACCAAGAGCTATTTACTGGGCTCCAAGCTCTAGCTAATCTGACCACTTCCGGGTGTTCCCATGGGAGAACCCACCCCAGTGGTTATGTCAACGTTTGTGGTTGTCCACCTGGCCCCTCCCCCTGATGATGTAACCAGGTCCATCTGGCCTCCGGAAACCAGAGACCCTGCTACGAGGCCTATCTCCAGATGGAGGCAGTCTCCTTCACTTGAAGACATAACAAGGTACAGCTGGCCGCAACACCCCACAGCCCCTGGCTCACGTGACCACATGTGGGTATGCCACAAATCCTGGCTCACATGACCATTTGCTGGCTAGCACCTGGCTTCTTCCCATGATGACTTCACCAGGTCCACATGGCCTCCTATCGACCGTACACGCCCAGGGATCCCTGGACAGTTCCGGGTATTTCCCAGGCCCTGACACGCCTTACCAACATCCAGTTGGTCACCTGGGCTCTCCCCCTTGTTTTCCAGACACTGCTCCTTGTTCACAGGACCTCCGAGCTACACTGCCCGTGCTTCTATGCCCCTCAGGCGGAGGGTGGTCTCCCCAAAGAGCTGGAATTTGTGTTAAAAACCTAAAACCGACAGCTGAAGATCCCCATGTTCTCGAAGCCTTCTTCTGGTCCCATCCATAGGGTCGCAAGCAGGGGGCTGCCAGCCCTCTTTCAAGAAAGCCAGGGGTCCTTCTTCTTCGGGACTGCGATTCATGCCCAACATGGGGGCATCTCGACCAGCAATGGACTTTGACCCAGACAAAACTGACCACGGGCTTAGAAATCCAGTAAGGAGTTGCGTTTAGCCCCAGACAAACTTTTCCCTTCTTGCAGCCAACTACAGACCTCTCCAGTGTCCCTAATGGCAGTGGGGGTGGGGGGCAGATGAGGGACAGCTTTCAGCCTAACTCATGGCAAATGCCCTTCGTTGAGGACATGGTCCTCCTTGTTTCCATCCAGGATTCTGACCACAGGGAAGTAGGGTTTTGGTGACCCCTTGTGACCCTCCTGCGCATTAGGTGGCCCCAACTTCCTATCCACTGGAACACCTCCAGATGTTAACCAGGCCTCACCTGACGCTTCCCCGTGTTGACCTGGGCAAATCCACCCTCTAGGTTACGTCACCGTTACCTGCTTTCCACCGGGCCGCACCCGTGATGAGTTAACCAGATCCAGCTGATGAACGGACCCCAGCGCCCTTGCTTCACCTGGCCAACTTCTTTTGGGAACCTGGCCCCTCCCCCTGATAACATAATCAGGTCAGGTTCCTATCGACCCCACCTCCTCTCACTCACTTGAAATCAGCTGGGGTGTGACCAAGGCCCTTCCTCACCAGACAAACAACAGGCTAGCACCTGGCCCCACCCCTTGATGAGGGAAACAGGTAGGGCAGACAACCCAACACCCACAACCGCCCTCACTGCCCATGGATCACAGGGCAATTCCGGGTATTTTCCAGGCCCTGACACGCCTGACCAACATCCAGTTGGCCACCTGGGCCCTCCCTCTTGCGCATTAGGTGGCCCCAACTTCCTATCCACTGAAATACCTCCAGCTGTAAACCAGGCCTCAACTGATGCTTCCCAGTGTTGACCTGGGCAAATCCACCCTTCCGGTTATGTCATCGTTTCTGGCTTTCCAATGGGCCGCCCCCCTGATGAGGTAACCAGGTCCAGCTGGCGAACAGGCCCCAGCGCCCTTGGTTCACCTGACCAACTTCTTGTGGGCACCTGGCCCCTCACCCTGATGACGTAATCAGGTCGGGCTTCCCATCGACCCCACCTCCTCTCTCTCACTTGAAAACAACTGCAGTGTGCCCAAGAACCTGCTTCATCTGACCAAAGTCAGCTTAGCACCTGGCCCCTCCCCTTGATGAGGGAAAGAGGTAGGGCAGCCGACCCGACCCCCACAACCGCCCTTTCTGCCCAGGTATCACAGGACACTTCCGGGTATTTCCTAGTTCCTGACACCCCTGACCCACATCCAGTTGGCCACCTGGGCCCTCCCCCTTGTTTTCCAGACACCACTCCTTGTTGCCCCGACCACTGAGCCACAATTCCCGGGCTTTTTTGCCCCTAAGGGGGAGGGTGGATTCCCAAATCTCTAGAAGTTGGGTTAAAGGCCTAAACATACACCCCTGATCACCTTCTCCTCATAGCCTGCCTCCGATCCCTGGTGGAGGGCGGCAAGCATGTGTTTGCCAGCACTCATTCAAAAAAGCCTTCAGGGTCCATCTGCCACAGGACTGCGCTACGTCCCCACCATGAGAGAATCTCAACCAGGAGTCGACTTCAACACACAAGACTGCCTTTGTGCTTTGAAATCTAGGCCAGAATTGTGTTAAGCCCCAGAAAACCGTTTCCCATCTGGCAGCCTACTCTGGGCACATCCAGTGTCACTATCGTGTGGGGGGCCTGAGGGCTAGGTTTCGGCCTCAATTATAGCAAATGCCCTTCCTTGACACATGGACCATGTTGGTGCCATCCAGTGTCGGCATCACAGGGAAGTGGCCTTTGGCGACCCCTTGTGACCCTCCTCCGCAGTAGTGGGTCCCACCAGCCTATGCACTAGACCACCTAGAGCTATTGTCTGGGCTCCAGGCTCTACCTAATCTGACCACTTCCGGGTGTTCCCCTGGGCGAACCCACCCCAGTGTTTATGTCACCGTTTGTGGTTGTCCACCTGGCCCCTCCCCTGATGATGTAACCAGGTCCAGCTGGCCACCGGAAACCAGAGACCCTGGCGAAGAAGGCCTATCTCCAGATGGCGTCAGTCTCCTCCACCTGATGACATAAAGAGGTACAGGTGGCCACCACACCCCACAGGCACTGGCTCACGTGAGCACATGCGTGTATGCCACAAATCATAGCTCACATGACCACCTGCTGGCTAACAACTGGCTTCTTCCCATGATGACGTCACCAGGTCCACATGGCCTCCTACCGACACCACACGCCCATGGATCCCTGCACAGTTCCGGATATTTCCCAGGCCCTGACACCCCTGAACAACATCCAGTTGGTCACCTGGTCTCTCCCCCTTGTTTTCCAGACACCGCTCCTTATTCACAGGACCTCTGAGTGACACTGCCCATGTTTCTTTACCCCTCAGGCGGAGGGTGGTCTCCCCAAAGAGCTGAAATTTGTGTTAAAAGCCTAAAACGGACAGCTGAAGTTCCCCATGTTCTCGAAGGCTTCCTCTGGTCCCATCCATAGGCTGGCAAGCAGGGGGCTGCCAGCCCTCTTTCAAGAAAGCCAGGGGTCCTTCTTCTTCGGGACTGCGATTCGTGCCCAACATGGGGGCATCTCGACCAGCAATGGACTTTGACCCAGACAAAACTGACCACGGGCTTAGAAATCCAGTAAGGAGTTGCGTTTAGCCCCAGACAAACTTTTCCCTTCTTGCAGCCAACTACAGACCTCTCCAGTGTCCCTAATGGCAGTGGGGGTGGGGGGCGGATGAGGGACAGCTTTCAGCCTAACTCATGGCAAATGCCCTTCGTTGAGGACATGGTCCTCCTTGTTTCCATCCAGGATTCTGACCACAGGGAATTAGGGTTTTGGTGACCCCTTGTGACCCTCCTGCGCATTAGGTGGCCCCAACTTCCTATCCACTGGAACACCTCCAGATGTTAACCAGGCCTCACCTGACGCTTCCCCGTGTTGACCTGGGCAAATCCACCCTCTAGGTTACATCACCGTTACCTGCTATCCACCGGGCCGCACCTGTGATGAGTTAACCAGATCCAGCTGATGAACGGACCCCAGCGCCCTTGCTTCACCTGACCAACTTCTTTTGGGAACCTGGCCCCTCCCCCTGATAACATAATCAGGTCAGGTTCCTATCGACCCCACCTCCTCTCACTCACTTGAAATCAGCTGGGGTGTGACCAAGGCCCTTCCTCACCAGACAAACAACAGGCTAGCACCTGGCCCCACCCCTTGATGAGGGAAACAGGTAGGGCAGACAACCCAACCCCCACAACCGCCCTCACTGCCCATGGATCACAGGGCAATTCCGGGTATTTTCCAGGCCCTGACACGCCTGACCAACATCCAGTTGGCCACCTGGGCCCTCCCTCTTGCGCATTAGGTGGCCCCAACTTCCTATCCACTGAAATACCTCCAGCTGTAAACCAGGCCTCAACTGATGCTTCCCAGTGTTGACCTGGGCAAATCCACCCTTCCGGTTATGTCATCGTTTCTGGCTTTCCACTGGGCCGCCCCCCTGATGAGGTAACCAGGTCCAGCTGGCGAACAGGCCCCAGCGCCCTTGGTTCACCTGACCAACTTCTTGTGGGCACCTGGCCCCTCACCCTGATGACGTAATCAGGTCGGGCTTCCCATCGACCCCACCTCCTCTCTCTCACTTGAAAACAACTGCAGTGTGCCCAAGAATCTGCTTCACCTGACCAAAGTCAGCTTAGCACCTGGCCCCTCCCCTTGATGAGGGAAAGAGGTAGGGCAGCGGACCCGACACCCACAACCGCCCTTTCTGCCCAGGTATCACAGGACACTTCCGGATATTTCCTAGTTTCTGACACCCCTGACCCACATCCAGTTGGCCACCTGGGCCCTCCCCCTTGTTTTCCAGACACCACTCCTTGTTGCCCCGACCACTGAGCCACAATTCCCGGGCTTTTTTGCCCCTAAGGCGGAGGGTGGACTTCCCAAATAGCTAGAAGTTGGGTTAAAGGCCTAAACATACAGCCCCTGATCACCTTCTCCTCATAGCCTGCCTCCTATCCCTGGTGGAGGGCGGCAAGCATGTGTTTGCCAGCACTCATTCAAAAAAGCCTTCAGGGTCCATCTGCCTCGGGACTGCGCTACGTCCCCACTTTGAGGGAATCTCAACCTGGAGTCGAATTCAACACACAAGACTGCCTGTGTGCTTTAAAATCTAGGCCAGAATTGTGTTAAGCCCCAGAAAACCGTTTCCCTTCTGGCAGCCAACTCTGGGCACATCCAGTGTAACTAACGTGTGGTGGGCCTGAGGGCTAGGTTTCGGCCTCAATTATAGCAAATGCCCTTCCTTGACACATGGACCATGTTGGTGCCATCCAGTGTCTGCATCACAGGGAAGTGGCCTTTGTCGACCCCTTGTGACAGTCCTCTGCAATAGGTGGTCTCACCACCCTATGCACTAGACCACCAAGAGCTATTTACTGGGCTCCAAGCTCTAGCTAATCTGACCACTTCCGGGTGTTCCCATGGGAGAACCCACCCCAGTGGTTATGTCAACGTTTGTGGTTGTCCACCTGGCCCCTCCCCCTGATTATGTAACCAGGTCCATCTGGCCTCCGGAAACCAGAGACCCTGCTACGAGGCCTATCTCCAGATGGAGGCAGTCTCCTTCACTTGAAGACATAACAAGGTACAGCTGGTCACAACACCCCACAGCCCCTGGCTCACGTGACCACATGTGGGTATGCCACAAATCCTGGCTCACATGACCATTTGCTGGCTAGCACCTGGCTTCTTCCCATGATGACTTCACCAGGTCCACATGGCCTCCTATCGACCGTACACGCCCAGGGATCCCTGGACAGTTCCGGGTATTTCCCAGGCCCTGACACGCCTTACCAACATCCAGTTGGTCACCTGGGCTCTCCCCCTTGTTTTCCAGACACTGCTCCTTGTTCACAGGACCTCCGAGCTACACTGCCCGTGCTTCTATGCCCCTCAGGCGGAGGGTGGTCTCCCCAAAGAGCTGGAATTTGTGTTAAAAACCTAAAACCGACAGCTGAAGATCCCCATGTTCTCGAAGCCTTCTTCTGGTCCCATCCATAGGGTCGCAAGCAGGGGGCTGCCAGCCCTCTTTCAAGAAAGCCAGGGGTCCTTCTTCTTCGGGACTGCGATTCGTGCCCAACATGGGGGCATCTCGACCAGCAATGGACTTTGACCCAGACAAAACTGACCACGGGCTTAGAAATCCAGTAAGGAGTTGCGTTTAGCCCCAGACAAACTTTTCCCTTCTTGCAGCCAACTACAGACCTCTCCAGTGTCCCTAATGGCAGTGGGGGTGGGGGGCGGATGAGGGACAGCTTTCAGCCTAACTCATGGCAAATGCCCTTCGTTGAGGACATGGTCCTCCTTGTTTCCATCCAGGATTCTGACCACAGGGAAGTAGGGTTTTGGTGACCCCTTGTGACCCTCCTGCGCATTAGGTGGCCCCAACTTCCTATCCACTGGAACACCTCCAGATGTTAACCAGGCCTCACCTGACGCTTCCCCGTGTTGACCTGGGCAAATCCACCCTCTAGGTTACGTCACCGTTACCTGCTTTCCACCGGGCCGCACCCGTGATGAGTTAACCAGATCCAGCTGATGAACGGACCCCAGCGCCCTTGCTTCACCTGGCCAACTTCTTTTGGGAACCTGGCCCCTCCCCCTGATAACATAATCAGGTCAGGTTCCTATCGACCCCACCTCCTCTCACTCACTTGAAATCAGCTGGGGTGTGACCAAGGCCCTTCCTCACCAGACAAACAACAGGCTAGCACCTGGCCCCACCCCTTGATGAGGGAAACAGGTAGGGCAGACAACCCAACCCCCACAACCGCCCTCACTGCCCATGGATCACAGGGCAATTCCGGGTATTTTCCAGGCCCTGACACGCCTGACCAACATCCAGTTGGCCACCTGGGCCCTCCCTCTTGCGCATTAGGTGGCCCCAACTTCCTATCCACTGAAATACCTCCAGCTGTAAACCAGGCCTCAACTGATGCTTCCCAGTGTTGACCTGGGCAAATCCACCCTTCCGGTTATGTCATCGTTTCTGGCTTTCCACTGGGCCGCCCCCCTGATGAGGTAACCAGGTCCAGCTGGCGAACAGGCCCCAGCGCCCTTGGTTCACCTGACCAACTTCTTGTGGGCACCTGGCCCCTCACCCTGATGACGTAATCAGGTCGGGCTTCCCATCGACCCCACCTCCTCTCTCTCACTTGAAAACAACTGCAGTGTGCCCAAGAATCTGCTTCACCTGACCAAAGTCAGCTTAGCACCTGGCCCCTCCCCTTGATGAGGGAAAGAGGTAGGGAAGCGGACCCGACACCCACAACCGCCCTTTCTGCCCAGGTATCACAGGACACTTCCGGATATTTCCTAGTTTCTGACACCCCTGACCCACATCCAGTTGGCCACCTGGGCCCTCCCCCTTGTTTTCCAGACACCACTCCTTGTTGCCCCGACCACTGAGCCACAATTCCCGGGCTTTTTTGCCCCTAAGGCGGAGGGTGGACTTCCCAAATAGCTAGAAGTTGGGTTAAAGGCCTAAACATACAGCCCCTGATCACCTTCTCCTCATAGCCTGCCTCCTATCCCTGGTGGAGGGCGGCAAGCATGTGTTTGCCAGCACTCATTCAAAAAAGCCTTCAGGGTCCATCTGCCTCGGGACTGCGCTACGTCCCCACTTTGAGGGAATCTCAACCTGGAGTCGAATTCAACACACAAGACTGCCTGTGTGCTTTAAAATCTAGGCCAGAATTGTGTTAAGCCCCAGAAAACCGTTTCCCTTCTGGCAGCCAACTCTGGGCACATCCAGTGTAACTAACGTGTGGTGGGCCTGAGGGCTAGGTTTCGGCCTCAATTATAGCAAATGCCCTTCCTTGACACATGGACCATGTTGGTGCCATCCAGTGTCTGCATCACAGGGAAGTGGCCTTTGTCGACCCCTTGTGACAGTCCTCTGCAATAGGTGGTCTCACCACCCTATGCACTAGACCACCAAGAGCTATTTACTGGGCTCCAAGCTCTAGCTAATCTGACCACTTCCGGGTGTTCCCATGGGAGAACCCACCCCAGTGGTTATGTCAACGTTTGTGGTTGTCCACCTGGCCCCTCCCCCTGATTATGTAACCAGGTCCATCTGGCCTCCGGAAACCAGAGACCCTGCTACGAGGCCTATCTCCAGATGGAGGCAGTCTCCTTCACTTGAAGACATAACAAGGTACAGCTGGCCACAACACCCCACAGCCCCTGGCTCACGTGACCACATGTGGGTATGCCACAAATCCTGGCTCACATGACCATTTGCTGGCTAGCACCTGGCTTCTTCCCATGATGACTTCACCAGGTCCACATGGCCTCCTATCGACCGTACACGCCCAGGGATCCCTGGACAGTTCCGGGTATTTCCCAGGCCCTGACACGCCTTACCAACATCCAGTTGGTCACCTGGGCTCTCCCCCTTGTTTTCCAGACACTGCTCCTTGTTCACAGGACCTCCGAGCTACACTGCCCGTGCTTCTATGCCCCTCAGGCGGAGGGTGGTCTCCCCAAAGAGCTGGAATTTGTGTTAAAAACCTAAAACCGACAGCTGAAGATCCCCATGTTCTCGAAGCCTTCTTCTGGTCCCATCCATAGGGTCGCAAGCAGGGGGCTGCCAGCCCTCTTTCAAGAAAGCCAGGGGTCCTTCTTCTTCGGGACTGCGATTCGTGCCCAACATGGGGGCATCTCGACCAGCAATGGACTTTGACCCAGACAAAACTGACCACGGGCTTAGAAATCCAGTAAGGAGTTGCGTTTAGCCCCAGACAAACTTTTCCCTTCTTGCAGCCAACTACAGACCTCTCCAGTGTCCCTAATGGCAGTGGGGGTGGGGGGCGGATGAGGGACAGCTTTCAGCCTAACTCATGGCAAATGCCCTTCGTTGAGGACATGGTCCTCCTTGTTTCCATCCAGGATTCTGACCACAGGGAAGTAGGGTTTTGGTGACCCCTTGTGACCCTCCTGCGCATTAGGTGGCCCCAACTTCCTATCCACTGGAACACCTCCAGATGTTAACCAGGCCTCACCTGACGCTTCCCCGTGTTGACCTGGGCAAATCCACCCTCTAGGTTACGTCACCGTTACCTGCTTTCCACCGGGCCGCACCCGTGATGAGTTAACCAGATCCAGCTGATGAACGGACCCCAGCGCCCTTGCTTCACCTGGCCAACTTCTTTTGGGAACCTGGCCCCTCCCCCTGATAACATAATCAGGTCAGGTTCCTATCGACCCCACCTCCTCTCACTCACTTGAAATCAGCTGGGGTGTGACCAAGGCCCTTCCTCACCAGACAAACAACAGGCTAGCACCTGGCCCCACCCCTTGATGAGGGAAACAGGTAGGGCAGACAACCCAACACCCACAACCGCCCTCACTGCCCATGGATCACAGGGCAATTCCGGGTATTTTCCAGGCCCTGACACGCCTGACCAACATCCAGTTGGCCACCTGGGCCCTCCCTCTTGCGCATTAGGTGGCCCCAACTTCCTATCCACTGAAATACCTCCAGCTGTAAACCAGGCCTCAACTGATGCTTCCCAGTGTTGACCTGGGCAAATCCACCCTTCCGGTTATGTCATCGTTTCTGGCTTTCCACTGGGCCGCCCCCCTGATGAGGTAACCAGGTCCAGCTGGCGAACAGGCCCCAGCGCCCTTGGTTCACCTGACCAACTTCTTGTGGGCACCTGGCCCCTCACCCTGATGACGTAATCAGGTCGGGCTTCCCATCGACCCCACCTCCTCTCTCTCACTTGAAAACAACTGCAGTGTGCCCAAGAACCTGCTTCATCTGACCAAAGTCAGCTTAGCACCTGGCCCCTCCCCTTGATGAGGGAAAGAGGTAGGGCAGCGGACCCGACCCCCACAACCGCCCTTTCTTCCCAGGTTTCACAGGACACTTCCGGATATTTCCTAGTTTCTGACACCCCTGACCCACATCCAGTTGGCCACCTGGGCCCTCCCACTTGTTTTCCAGACACCACTCCTTGTTGCCCCGACCACTGAGCCACAATTCCCGGGCTTTTTGCCCCTAAGGCGGAGGGTGGACTTCCCAAATCGCTAGAAGTTGGGTTAAAGGCCTAAACATACAGCCCCTGATCACCTTCTCCTCATAGCCTGCCTCCGATCCCTGGTGGAGGGCGGCAAGCATGTGTTTGCCAGCACTCATTCAAAAAAGCCTTCAGGGTCCATCTGCCTCGGGACTGCGCTACGTCCCCACCATGAGGGAATCTCAACCTGGAGTCGAATTCAACACACAAGACTGCCTGTGTGCTTTGAAATCTAGGCCAGAATTTTGTTAAGCCCCAGAAAACCGTTTCCCATCTGGCAGCCAACTCTGGGCATATCCAGTGTCACTAACGTGTGGGGGGCCTGAGGGCTAGTTTTCGGCCTCAATTATAGCAAATGCCCTTCCTTGACACATGGACCATGTTGGTGCCATCCAGTGTCCCCATCACAGGGAAGTGGCCTTTGGCGACCCCTTGTGACCCTCCTCCGCAGTAGTTGGTCCCACCAGCCTATGCACTAGACCACCTAGAGCTATTGTCTGGGCTCCAAGCTCTACCTAATCTGACCACTTCCGGGTGTTCCCCTGGGCGAACCCACCCCAGTGTTTATGTCACCGTTTGTGGTTGTCCACCTGGCCCCTCCCCTGATGATGTAACCAGGTCCAGCTGGCCACCGGAAACCAGAGACCCTGGCTAAGAAGGCCTATCTCCAGATGGCGTCAGTCTCCTCCACCTGATGACATAAAGAGGTACAGGTGGCCACCACACCACAGAGGCACTGTCTCACGTGACCACATCCGGGTATGCCACAAATCATGGCTCACATGACCACCTGCTGGCTAACACTTGGCTTCTTCCCATGATGACTTCACCAGGTCCACATGTCCTCCTACCGACCGCACATGCCCAGGGATCCCTGGACAGTTCCGGGTATTTCGCAGGCCCTGACACGCCTGACCAACATCCAGTTGGTCACCTGGTCTCTCCCTCTTGTTTTCCAGACACCGCTCCTTGTTCACAGGACCTCCGAGCAACACTGCCGGTGCTTCTTTGCCTCTCAGGCAGAGGGTGGTCTCCCCAAAGAGCTGGAATTTGTGTTAAAAGCCTAAAACCGACAGCTGAAGTTCCCCATGTTCTCGAAGGCTTCCTCCGGTCCCATCCATAGGGTCGCAAGCAGGGGGCTGCCAGCCCTCTTTCAAGAAAGCCAGGGGGTCCTTCTTCTTTGGGACTCCGCTTCGTGCCCAACATGGGGGCATCTCGACCAGCAATGGACTTTGACCCAGACAAAACTGACCACGGGCTTAGAAAACCAGTAAGGAGTTGCGTTATGTCCCAGACAAACTTTTCCCTTCTTGCAGCCAACCACAAACCCCTCCAGTGTCCCTAATGGATTTTTTTGGGGGGGTGCGGTTAAGGGACAGATTTCAGCCTAACTCATGGCAAATGCCCTTCGTTGAGGACATGGTCCTGCTTGGTGCCATCCAGGATTCGGACCACAGGGAAGTGGGGTTTTGGTGACCCCTTGTGACCCTCCTGCGCATTAGGTGGCCCCAACTTCCTATACACTGAAATACCTCCAGCTGTAAATCAGGCCTCACCTGACGCTTCCCTGTGTTGACCTGGGTAAATTTTCCCTTCCCGTTATGTCATCGTTTCTGGCATTCCACTGGGCCGCCGCCCTGATGAGGTAACCAGGTCCAGCTGGCGAACAGGCCCCAGCGCCCTTGGTTCACCTGACCAACTTCTTGTGGGCACCTGGCCCCTCCCCCTGATGACGTAATCAGGTCGGGCTTCAAATTGATCCCACCTCCTCTCTCTCACTTGAAAACATCTGGGGTGTGCCCAAGGACCTGCCTCACCTGACCAACGAAAGGCTAGCACCTGGCCCCTCCCTTTGATGAGGGAAAGAGGTAGGGCAGCCGACCCGACCCCCACAACCGCCCTTTCTGCCCAGGTATCACAGGACACTTCCGGGTATTTCCTAGTTCCTGACACCCCTGACCCACATCCAGTTGGCCACCTGGGCCCTCCCCCTTGTTTTCCAGACACCACTCCTTGTTGCCCCGACCACTGAGCCACAATTCCCGGGCTTTTTTGCCCCTAAGGGGGAGGGTGGATTCCCAAATCTCTAGAAGTTGGGTTAAAGGCCTAAACATACACCCCTGATCACCTTCTCCTCATAGCCTGCCTCCGATCCCTGGTGGAGGGCGGCAAGCATGTGTTTGCCAGCACTCATTCAAAAAAGCCTTCAGGGTCCATCTGCCACAGGACTGCGCTACGTCCCCACCATGAGAGAATCTCAACCAGGAGTCGACTTCAACACACAAGACTGCCTGTGTGCTTTGAAATCTAGGCCAGAATTGTGTTAAGCCCCAGAAAACCGTTTCCCATCTGGCAGCCTACTCTGGGCACATCCAGTGTCACTATCGTGTGGGGGGCCTGAGGGCTAGGTTTCGGCCTCAATTATAGCAAATGCCCTTCCTTGACACATGGACCATGTTGGTGCCATCCAGTGTCGGCATCACCGGGAAGTGGCCTTTGGCGACCCCTTGTGACCCTCCTCCGCAGTAGTGGGTCCCACCAGCCTATGCACTAGACCACCTAGAGCTATTGTCTGGGCTCCAGGCTCTACCTAATCTGACCACTTCCGGGTGTTCCCCTGGGCGAACCCACCCCAGTGTTTATGTCACCGTTTGTGGTTGTCCACCTGGCCCCTCCCCTGATGATGTAACCAGGTCCAGCTGGCCACCGGAAACCAGAGACCCCTGCGAAGAAGGCCTATCTCCAGATGGCGTCAGTCTCTTCCACCTGATGACATAAAGAGGTACAGGTGGCCACCACACCCCACAGGCACTGGCTCACGTGAGCACATGCGTGTATGCCACAAATCATAGCTCACATGACCACCTGCTGGCTAACAACTGGCTTCTTCCCATGATGACGTCACCAGGTCCACATGGCCTCCTACCGACACCACACGCCCATGGATCCCTGCACAGTTCCGGATATTTCCCAGTCCCTGACACCCCTGAACAACATCCAGTTGGTCACCTGGGCTCTCCCCCTTGTTTTCCAGACACCGCTCCTTGTTCACAGGACCTCTGAGTGACACTGCCCATGTTTCTTTACCCCTCAGGCGGAGGGTGGTCTCCCCAAAGAGCTGAAATTTGTGTTAAAAGCCTAAAACGGACAGCTGAAGTTCCCCATGTTCTCGAAGGCTTCCTCTGGTCCCATCCATAGGCTGGCAAGCAGGGGGCTGCCAGCCCTCTTTCAAGAAAGCCAGGGGTCCTTCTTCTTCGGGACTGCGATTCGTGCCCAACATGGGGGCATCTCGACCAGCAATGGACTTTGACCCAGACAAAACTGACCACGGGCTTAGAAATCCAGTAAGGAGTTGCGTTTAGCCCCAGACAAACTTTTCCCTTCTTGCAGCCAACTACAGACCTCTCCAGTGTCCCTAATGGCAGTGGGGGTGGGGGGCGGATGAGGGACAGCTTTCAGCCTAACTCATGGCAAATGCCCTTCGTTGAGGACATGGTCCTCCTTGTTTCCATCCAGGATTCTGACCACAGGGAATTAGGGTTTTGGTGACCCCTTGTGACCCTCCTGCGCATTAGGTGGCCCCAACTTCCTATCCACTGGAACACCTCCAGATGTTAACCAGGCCTCACCTGACGCTTCCCCGTGTTGACCTGGGCAAATCCACCCTCTAGGTTACATCACCGTTACCTGCTATCCACCGGGCCGCACCCGTGATGAGTTAACCAGATCCAGCTGATGAACGGACCCCAGTGCCCTTGCTTCACCTGACCAACTTCTTTTGGGAACCTGGCCCCTCCCCCTGATAACATAATCAGGTCAGGTTCCTATCGACCCCACCTCCTCTCACTCACTTGAAATCAGCTGGGGTGTGACCAAGGCCCTTCCTCACCAGACAAACAACAGGCTAGCACCTGGCCCCACCCCTTGATGAGGGAAACAGGTAGGGCAGACAACCCAACCCCCACAACCGCCCTCACTGCCCATGGATCACAGGGCAATTCCGGGTATTTTCCAGGCCCTGACACGCCTGACCAACATCCAGTTGGCCACCTGGGCCCTCCCTCTTGCGCATTAGGTGGCCCCAACTTCCTATCCACTGAAATACCTCCAGCTGTAAACCAGGCCTCAACTGATGCTTCCCAGTGTTGACCTGGGCAAATCCACCCTTCCGGTTATGTCATCGTTTCTGGCTTTCCACTGGGCCGCCCCCCTGATGAGGTAACCAGGTCCAGCTGGCGAACAGGCCCCAGCGCCCTTGGTTCACCTGACCAACTTCTTGTGGGCACCTGGCCCCTCACCCTGATGACGTAATCAGGTCGGGCTTCCCATCGACCCCACCTCCTCTCTCTCACTTGAAAACAACTGCAGTGTGCCCAAGAATCTGCTTCACCTGACCAAAGTCAGCTTAGCACCTGGCCCCTCCCCTTGATGAGGGAAAGAGGTAGGGCAGCGGACCCGACACCCACAACCGCCCTTTCTGCCCAGGTATCACAGGACACTTCCGGATATTTCCTAGTTTCTGACACCCCTGACCCACATCCAGTTGGCCACCTGGGCCCTCCCACTTGTTTTCCAGACACCACTCCTTGTTGCCCCGACCACTGAGCCACAATTCCCGGGCTTTTTTGCCCCTAAGGCGGAGGGTGGACTTCCCAAATAGCTAGAAGTTGGGTTAAAGGCCTAAACATACAGCCCCTGATCACCTTCTCCTCATAGCCTGCCTCCTATCCCTGGTGGAGGGCGGCAAGCATGTGTTTGCCAGCACTCATTCAAAAAAGCCTTCAGGGTCCATCTGCCTCGGGACTGCGCTACGTCCCCACTTTGAGGGAATCTCAACCTGGAGTCGAATTCAACACACAAGACTGCCTGTGTGCTTTAAAATCTAGGCCAGAATTGTGTTAAGCCCCAGAAAACCGTTTCCCTTCTGGCAGCCAACTCTGGGCACATCCAGTGTAACTAACGTGTGGTGGGCCTGAGGGCTAGGTTTCGGCCTCAATTATAGCAAATGCCCTTCCTTGACACATGGACCATGTTGGTGCCATCCAGTGTCTGCATCACAGGGAAGTGGCCTTTGTCGACCCCTTGTGACAGTCCTCTGCAATAGGTGGTCTCACCACCCTATGCACTAGACCACCAAGAGCTATTTACTGGGCTCCAAGCTCTAGCTAATCTGACCACTTCCGGGTGTTCCCATGGGAGAACCCACCCCAGTGGTTATGTCAACGTTTGTGGTTGTCCACCTGGCCCCTCCCCCTGATGATGTAACCAGGTCCATCTGGCCTCCGGAAACCAGAGACCCTGCTACGAGGCCTATCTCCAGATGGAGGCAGTCTCCTTCACTTGAAGACATAACAAGGTACAGCTGGCCGCAACACCCCACAGCCCCTGGCTCACGTGACCACATGTGGGTATGCCACAAATCCTGGCTCACATGACCATTTGCTGGCTAGCACCTGGCTTCTTCCCATGATGACTTCACCAGGTCCACATGGCCTCCTATCGACCGTACACGCCCAGGGATCCCTGGACAGTTCCGGGTATTTCCCAGGCCCTGACACGCCTTACCAACATCCAGTTGGTCACCTGGGCTCTCCCCCTTGTTTTCCAGACACTGCTCCTTGTTCACAGGACCTCCGAGCTACACTGCCCGTGCTTCTATGCCCCTCAGGCGGAGGGTGGTCTCCCCAAAGAGCTGGAATTTGTGTTAAAAACCTAAAACCGACAGCTGAAGATCCCCATGTTCTCGAAGCCTTCTTCTGGTCCCATCCATAGGGTCGCAAGCAGGGGGCTGCCAGCCCTCTTTCAAGAAAGCCAGGGGTCCTTCTTCTTCGGGACTGCGATTCGTGCCCAACATGGGGGCATCTCGACCAGCAATGGACTTTGACCCAGACAAAACTGACCACGGGCTTAGAAATCCAGTAAGGAGTTGCGTTTAGCCCCAGACAAACTTTTCCCTTCTTGCAGCCAACTACAGACCTCTCCAGTGTCCCTAATGGCAGTGGGGGTGGGGGGCGGATGAGGGACAGCTTTCAGCCTAACTCATGGCAAATGCCCTTCGTTGAGGACATGGTCCTCCTTGTTTCCATCCAGGATTCTGACCACAGGGAATTAGGGTTTTGGTGACCCCTTGTGACCCTCCTGCGCATTAGGTGGCCCCAACTTCCTATCCACTGGAACACCTCCAGATGTTAACCAGGCCTCACCTGACGCTTCCCCGTGTTGACCTGGGCAAATCCACCCTCTAGGTTACATCACCGTTACCTGCTATCCACCGGGCCGCACCCGTGATGAGTTAACCAGATCCAGCTGATGAACGGACCCCAGCGCCCTTGCTTCACCTGACCAACTTCTTTTGGGAACCTGGCCCCTCCCCCTGATAACATAATCAGGTCAGGTTCCTATCGACCCCACCTCCTCTCACTCACTTGAAATCAGCTGGGGTGTGACCAAGGCCCTTCCTCACCAGACAAACAACAGGCTAGCACCTGGCCCCACCCCTTGATGAGGGAAACAGGTAGGGCAGACAACCCAACCCCCACAACCGCCCTCACTGCCCATGGATCACAGGGCAATTCCGGGTATTTTCCAGGCCCTGACACGCCTGACCAACATCCAGTTGGCCACCTGGGCCCTCCCTCTTGCGCATTAGGTGGCCCCAACTTCCTATCCACTGAAATACCTCCAGCTGTAAACCAGGCCTCAACTGATGCTTCCCAGTGTTGACCTGGGCAAATCCACCCTTCCGGTTATGTCATCGTTTCTGGCTTTCCACTGGGCCGCCCCCCTGATGAGGTAACCAGGTCCAGCTGGCGAACAGGCCCCAGCGCCCTTGGTTCACCTGACCAACTTCTTGTGGGCACCTGGCCCCTCACCCTGATGACGTAATCAGGTCGGGCTTCCCATGGACCCCACCTCCTCTCTCTCACTTGAAAACAACTGCAGTGTGCCCAAGAATCTGCTTCACCTGACCAAAGTCAGCTTAGCACCTGGCCCCTCCCCTTGATGAGGGAAAGAGGTAGGGCAGCGGACCCGACCCCCACAACCGCCCTTTCTTCCCAGGTTTCACAGGACACTTCCGGATATTTCCTAGTTTCTGACACCCCTGACCCACATCCAGTTGGCAACCTGGGCCCTCCCACTTGTTTTCCAGACACCACTCCTTGTTGCCCCGACCACTGAGCCACAATTCCCGGGCTTTTTTGCCCCTAAGGCGGAGGGTGGACTTCCCAAATCGCTAGAAGTTGGGTTAAAGGCCTAAACATACAGCCCCTGATCACCTTCTCCTCATAGCCTGCCTCCGATCCCTGGTGGAGGGCGGCAAGCATGTGTTTGCCAGCACTCATTCAAAAAAGCCTTCAGGGTCCATCTGCCTCGGGACTGCGCTACGTCCCCACCATGAGGGAATCTCAACCTGGAGTCGAATTCAACACACAAGACTGCCTGTGTGCTTTGAAATCTAGGCCAGAATTTTGTTAAGCCCCAGAAAACCGTTTCCCATCTGGCAGCCAACTCTGGGCATATCCAGTGTCACTAACGTGTGGGGGGCCTGAGGGCTAGTTTTCGGCCTCAATTATAGCAAATGCCCTTCCTTGACACATGGACCATGTTGGTGCCATCCAGTGTCCCCATCACAGGGAAGTGGCCTTTGGCGACCCCTTGTGACCCTCCTCCGCAGTAGTTGGTCCCACCAGCCTATGCACTAGACCACCTAGAGCTATTGTCTGGGCTCCAAGCTCTACCTAATCTGACCACTTCCGGGTGTTCCCCTGGGCGAACCCACCCCAGTGTTTATGTCACCGTTTGTGGTTGTCCACCTGGCCCCTCCCCTGATGATGTAACCAGGTCCAGCTGGCCACCGGAAACCAGAGACCCTGGCTAAGAAGGCCTATCTCCAGATGGCGTCAGTCTCCTCCACCTGATGACATAAAGAGGTACAGGTGGCCACCACACCACAGAGGCACTGTCTCACGTGACCACATCCGGGTATGCCACAAATCATGGCTCACATGACCACCTGCTGGCTAACACTTGGCTTCTTCCCATGATGACTTCACCAGGTCCACATGTCCTCCTACCGACCGCACATGCCCAGGGATCCCTGGACAGTTCCGGGTATTTCGCAGGCCCTGACACGCCTGACCAACATCCAGTTGGTCACCTGGTCTCTCCCTCTTGTTTTCCAGACACCGCTCCTTGTTCACAGGACCTCCGAGCAACACTGCCGGTGCTTCTTTGCCTCTCAGGCAGAGGGTGGTCTCCCCAAAGAGCTGGAATTTGTGTTAAAAGCCTAAAACCGACAGCTGAAGTTCCCCATGTTCTCGAAGGCTTCCTCCGGTCCCATCCATAGGGTCGCAAGCAGGGGGCTGCCAGCCCTCTTTCAAGAAAGCCAGGGGGTCCTTCTTCTTTGGGACTCCGCTTCGTGCCCAACATGGGGGCATCTCGACCAGCAATGGACTTTGACCCAGACAAAACTGACCACGGGCTTAGAAAACCAGTAAGGAGTTGCGTTATGTCCCAGACAAACTTTTCCCTTCTTGCAGCCAACCACAAACCCCTCCAGTGTCCCTAATGGATTTTTTTGGGGGGGTGCGGTTAAGGGACAGATTTCAGCCTAACTCATGGCAAATGCCCTTCGTTGAGGACATGGTCCTGCTTGGTGCCATCCAGGATTCGGACCACAGGGAAGTGGGGTTTTGGTGACCCCTTGTGACCCTCCTGCGCATTAGGTGGCCCCAACTTCCTATACACTGAAATACCTCCAGCTGTAAATCAGGCCTCACCTGACGCTTCCCTGTGTTGACCTGGGTAAATTTTCCCTTCCCGTTATGTCATCGTTTCTGGCATTCCACTGGGCCGCCGCCCTGATGAGGTAACCAGGTCCAGCTGGCGAACAGGCCCCAGCGCCCTTGGTTCACCTGACCAACTTCTTGTGGGCACCTGGCCCCTCCCCCTGATGACGTAATCAGGTCGGGCTTCAAATTGATCCCACCTCCTCTCTCTCACTTGAAAACATCTGGGGTGTGCCCAAGGACCTGCCTCACCTGACCAACGAAAGGCTAGCACCTGGCCCCTCCCTTTGATGAGGGAAAGAGGTAGGGCAGCCGACCCGACCCCCACAACCGCCCTTTCTGCCCAGGTATCACAGGACACTTCCGGGTATTTCCTAGTTCCTGACACCCCTGACCCACATCCAGTTGGCCACCTGGGCCCTCCCCCTTGTTTTCCAGACACCACTCCTTGTTGCCCCGACCACTGAGCCACAATTCCCGGGCTTTTTTGCCCCTAAGGGGGAGGGTGGATTCCCAAATCTCTAGAAGTTGGGTTAAAGGCCTAAACATACACCCCTGATCACCTTCTCCTCATAGCCTGCCTCCGATCCCTGGTGGAGGGCGGCAAGCATGTGTTTGCCAGCACTCATTCAAAAAAGCCTTCAGGGTCCATCTGCCACAGGACTGCGCTACGTCCCCACCATGAGAGAATCTCAACCAGGAGTCGACTTCAACACACAAGACTGCCTGTGTGCTTTGAAATCTAGGCCAGAATTGTGTTAAGCCCCAGAAAACCGTTTCCCATCTGGCAGCCTACTCTGGGCACATCCAGTGTCACTATCGTGTGGGGGGCCTGAGGGCTAGGTTTCGGCCTCAATTATAGCAAATGCCCTTCCTTGACACATGGACCATGTTGGTGCCATCCAGTGTCGGCATCACCGGGAAGTGGCCTTTGGCGACCCCTTGTGACCCTCCTCCGCAGTAGTGGGTCCCACCAGCCTATGCACTAGACCACCTAGAGCTATTGTCTGGGCTCCAGGCTCTACCTAATCTGACCACTTCCGGGTGTTCCCCTGGGCGAACCCACCCCAGTGTTTATGTCACCGTTTGTGGTTGTCCACCTGGCCCCTCCCCTGATGATGTAACCAGGTCCAGCTGGCCACCGGAAACCAGAGACCCCTGCGAAGAAGGCCTATCTCCAGATGGCGTCAGTCTCTTCCACCTGATGACATAAAGAGGTACAGGTGGCCACCACACCCCACAGGCACTGGCTCACGTGAGCACATGCGTGTATGCCACAAATCATAGCTCACATGACCACCTGCTGGCTAACAACTGGCTTCTTCCCATGATGACGTCACCAGGTCCACATGGCCTCCTACCGACACCACACGCCCATGGATCCCTGCACAGTTCCGGATATTTCCCAGTCCCTGACACCCCTGAACAACATCCAGTTGGTCACCTGGTCTCTCCCCCTTGTTTTCCAGACACCGCTCCTTGTTCACAGGACCTCTGAGTGACACTGCCCATGTTTCTTTACCCCTCAGGCGGAGGGTGGTCTCCCCAAAGAGCTGAAATTTGTGTTAAAAGCCTAAAACGGACAGCTGAAGTTCCCCATGTTCTCGAAGGCTTCCTCTGGTCCCATCCATAGGCTGGCAAGCAGGGGGCTGCCAGCCCTCTTTCAAGAAAGCCAGGGGTCCTTCTTCTTCGGGACTGCGATTCGTGCCCAACATGGGGGCATCTCGACCAGCAATGGACTTTGACCCAGACAAAACTGACCACGGGCTTAGAAATCCAGTAAGGAGTTGCGTTTAGCCCCAGACAAACTTTTCCCTTCTTGCAGCCAACTACAGACCTCTCCAGTGTCCCTAATGGCAGTGGGGGTGGGGGGCGGATGAGGGACAGCTTTCAGCCTAACTCATGGCAAATGCCCTTCGTTGAGGACATGGTCCTCCTTGTTTCCATCCAGGATTCTGACCACAGGGAATTAGGGTTTTGGTGACCCCTTGTGACCCTCCTGCGCATTAGGTGGCCCCAACTTCCTATCCACTGGAACACCTCCAGATGTTAACCAGGCCTCACCTGACGCTTCCCCGTGTTGACCTGGGCAAATCCACCCTCTAGGTTACATCACCGTTACCTGCTATCCACCGGGCCGCACCCGTGATGAGTTAACCAGATCCAGCTGATGAACGGACCCCAGTGCCCTTGCTTCACCTGACCAACTTCTTTTGGGAACCTGGCCCCTCCCCCTGATAACATAATCAGGTCAGGTTCCTATCGACCCCACCTCCTCTCACTCACTTGAAATCAGCTGGGGTGTGACCAAGGCCCTTCCTCACCAGACAAACAACAGGCTAGCACCTGGCCCCACCCCTTGATGAGGGAAACAGGTAGGGCAGACAACCCAACCCCCACAACCGCCCTCACTGCCCATGGATCACAGGGCAATTCCGGGTATTTTCCAGGCCCTGACACGCCTGACCAACATCCAGTTGGCCACCTGGGCCCTCCCTCTTGCGCATTAGGTGGCCCCAACTTCCTATCCACTGAAATACCTCCAGCTGTAAACCAGGCCTCAACTGATGCTTCCCAGTGTTGACCTGGGCAAATCCACCCTTCCGGTTATGTCATCGTTTCTGGCTTTCCACTGGGCCGCCCCCCTGATGAGGTAACCAGGTCCAGCTGGCGAACAGGCCCCAGCGCCCTTGGTTCACCTGACCAACTTCTTGTGGGCACCTGGCCCCTCACCCTGATGACGTAATCAGGTCGGGCTTCCCATCGACCCCACCTCCTCTCTCTCACTTGAAAACAACTGCAGTGTGCCCAAGAATCTGCTTCACCTGACCAAAGTCAGCTTAGCACCTGGCCCCTCCCCTTGATGAGGGAAAGAGGTAGGGCAGCGGACCCGACACCCACAACCGCCCTTTCTGCCCAGGTATCACAGGACACTTCCGGATATTTCCTAGTTTCTGACACCCCTGACCCACATCCAGTTGGCCACCTGGGCCCTCCCACTTGTTTTCCAGACACCACTCCTTGTTGCCCCGACCACTGAGCCACAATTCCCGGGCTTTTTTGCCCCTAAGGCGGAGGGTGGACTTCCCAAATAGCTAGAAGTTGGGTTAAAGGCCTAAACATACAGCCCCTGATCACCTTCTCCTCATAGCCTGCCTCCTATCCCTGGTGGAGGGCGGCAAGCATGTGTTTGCCAGCACTCATTCAAAAAAGCCTTCAGGGTCCATCTGCCTCGGGACTGCGCTACGTCCCCACTTTGAGGGAATCTCAACCTGGAGTCGAATTCAACACACAAGACTGCCTGTGTGCTTTAAAATCTAGGCCAGAATTGTGTTAAGCCCCAGAAAACCGTTTCCCTTCTGGCAGCCAACTCTGGGCACATCCAGTGTAACTAACGTGTGGTGGGCCTGAGGGCTAGGTTTCGGCCTCAATTATAGCAAATGCCCTTCCTTGACACATGGACCATGTTGGTGCCATCCAGTGTCTGCATCACAGGGAAGTGGCCTTTGTCGACCCCTTGTGACAGTCCTCTGCAATAGGTGGTCTCACCACCCTATGCACTAGACCACCAAGAGCTATTTACTGGGCTCCAAGCTCTAGCTAATCTGACCACTTCCGGGTGTTCCCATGGGAGAACCCACCCCAGTGGTTATGTCAACGTTTGTGGTTGTCCACCTGGCCCCTCCCCCTGATGATGTAACCAGGTCCATCTGGCCTCCGGAAACCAGAGACCCTGCTACGAGGCCTATCTCCAGATGGAGGCAGTCTCCTTCACTTGAAGACATAACAAGGTACAGCTGGCCGCAACACCCCACAGCCCCTGGCTCACGTGACCACATGTGGGTATGCCACAAATCCTGGCTCACATGACCATTTGCTGGCTAGCACCTGGCTTCTTCCCATGATGACTTCACCAGGTCCACATGGCCTCCTATCGACCGTACACGCCCAGGGATCCCTGGACAGTTCCGGGTATTTCCCAGGCCCTGACACGCCTTACCAACATCCAGTTGGTCACCTGGGCTCTCCCCCTTGTTTTCCAGACACTGCTCCTTGTTCACAGGACCTCCGAGCTACACTGCCCGTGCTTCTATGCCCCTCAGGCGGAGGGTGGTCTCCCCAAAGAGCTGGAATTTGTGTTAAAAACCTAAAACCGACAGCTGAAGATCCCCATGTTCTCGAAGCCTTCTTCTGGTCCCATCCATAGGGTCGCAAGCAGGGGGCTGCCAGCCCTCTTTCAAGAAAGCCAGGGGTCCTTCTTCTTCGGGACTGCGATTCGTGCCCAACATGGGGGCATCTCGACCAGCAATGGACTTTGACCCAGACAAAACTGACCACGGGCTTAGAAATCCAGTAAGGAGTTGCGTTTAGCCCCAGACAAACTTTTCCCTTCTTGCAGCCAACTACAGACCTCTCCAGTGTCCCTAATGGCAGTGGGGGTGGGGGGCGGATGAGGGACAGCTTTCAGCCTAACTCATGGCAAATGCCCTTCGTTGAGGACATGGTCCTCCTTGTTTCCATCCAGGATTCTGACCACAGGGAATTAGGGTTTTGGTGACCCCTTGTGACCCTCCTGCGCATTAGGTGGCCCCAACTTCCTATCCACTGGAACACCTCCAGATGTTAACCAGGCCTCACCTGACGCTTCCCCGTGTTGACCTGGGCAAATCCACCCTCTAGGTTACATCACCGTTACCTGCTATCCACCGGGCCGCACCCGTGATGAGTTAACCAGATCCAGCTGATGAACGGACCCCAGCGCCCTTGCTTCACCTGACCAACTTCTTTTGGGAACCTGGCCCCTCCCCCTGATAACATAATCAGGTCAGGTTCCTATCGACCCCACCTCCTCTCACTCACTTGAAATCAGCTGGGGTGTGACCAAGGCCCTTCCTCACCAGACAAACAACAGGCTAGCACCTGGCCCCACCCCTTGATGAGGGAAACAGGTAGGGCAGACAACCCAACCCCCACAACCGCCCTCACTGCCCATGGATCACAGGGCAATTCCGGGTATTTTCCAGGCCCTGACACGCCTGACCAACATCCAGTTGGCCACCTGGGCCCTCCCTCTTGCGCATTAGGTGGCCCCAACTTCCTATCCACTGAAATACCTCCAGCTGTAAACCAGGCCTCAACTGATGCTTCCCAGTGTTGACCTGGGCAAATCCACCCTTCCGGTTATGTCATCGTTTCTGGCTTTCCACTGGGCCGCCCCCCTGATGAGGTAACCAGGTCCAGCTGGCGAACAGGCCCCAGCGCCCTTGGTTCACCTGACCAACTTCTTGTGGGCACCTGGCCCCTCACCCTGATGACGTAATCAGGTCGGGCTTCCCATGGACCCCACCTCCTCTCTCTCACTTGAAAACAACTGCAGTGTGCCCAAGAATCTGCTTCACCTGACCAAAGTCAGCTTAGCACCTGGCCCCTCCCCTTGATGAGGGAAAGAGGTAGGGCAGCGGACCTGACACCCACAACCGCCCTTTCTGCCCAGGTATCACAGGACACTTCCGGATATTTCCTAGTTTCTGACACCCCTGACCCACATCCAGTTGGCCACCTGGGCCCTCCCACTTGTTTTCCAGACACCACTCCTTGTTGCCCCGACCACTGAGCCACAATTCCCGGGCTTTTTTGCCCCTAAGGCGGAGGGTGGACTTCCCAAATAGCTAGAAGTTGGGTTAAAGGCCTAAACATACAGCCCCTGATCACCTTCTCCTCATAGCCTGCCTCCTATCCCTGGTGGAGGGCGGCAAGCATGTGTTTGCCAGCACTCATTCAAAAAAGCCTTCAGGGTCCATCTGCCTCGGGACTGCGCTACGTCCCCACTTTGAGGGAATCTCAACCTGGAGTCGAATTCAACACACAAGACTGCCTGTGTGCTTTAAAATCTAGGCCAGAATTGTGTTAAGCCCCAGAAAACCGTTTCCCTTCTGGCAGCCAACTCTGGGCACATCCAGTGTAACTAACGTGTGGTGGGCCTGAGGGCTAGGTTTCGGCCTCAATTATAGCAAATGCCCTTCCTTGACACATGGACCATGTTGGTGCCATCCAGTGTCTGCATCACAGGGAAGTGGCCTTTGTCGACCCCTTGTGACAGTCCTCTGCAATAGGTGGTCTCACCACCCTATGCACTAGACCACCAAGAGCTATTTACTGGGCTCCAAGCTCTAGCTAATCTGACCACTTCCGGGTGTTCCCATGGGAGAACCCACCCCAGTGGTTATGTCAACGTTTGTGGTTGTCCACCTGGCCCCTCCCCCTGATGATGTAACCAGGTCCATCTGGCCTCCGGAAACCAGAGACCCTGCTACGAGGCCTATCTCCAGATGGAGGCAGTCTCCTTCACTTGAAGACATAACAAGGTACAGCTGGCCGCAACACCCCACAGCCCCTGGCTCACGTGACCACATGTGGGTATGCCACAAATCCTGGCTCACATGACCATTTGCTGGCTAGCACCTGGCTTCTTCCCATGATGACTTCACCAGGTCCACATGGCCTCCTATCGACCGTACACGCCCAGGGATCCCTGGACAGTTCCGGGTATTTCCCAGGCCCTGACACGCCTTACCAACATCCAGTTGGTCACCTGGGCTCTCCCCCTTGTTTTCCAGACACTGCTCCTTGTTCACAGGACCTCCGAGCTACACTGCCCGTGCTTCTATGCCCCTCAGGCGGAGGGTGGTCTCCCCAAAGAGCTGGAATTTGTGTTAAAAACCTAAAACCGACAGCTGAAGATCCCCATGTTCTCGAAGCCTTCTTCTGGTCCCATCCATAGGGTCGCAAGCAGGGGGCTGCCAGCCCTCTTTCAAGAAAGCCTGGGGTCCTTCTTCTTCGGGACTGCGATTCGTGCCCAACATGGGGGCATCTCGACCAGCAATGGACTTTGACCCAGACAAAACTGACCACGGGCTTAGAAATCCAGTAAGGAGTTGCGTTTAGCCCCAGACAAACTTTTCCCTTCTTGCAGCCAACTACAGACCTCTCCAGTGTCCCTAATGGCAGTGGGGGTGGGGGGCGGATGAGGGACAGCTTTCAGCCTAACTCATGGCAAATGCCCTTCGTTGAGGACATGGTCCTCCTTGTTTCCATCCAGGATTCTGACCACAGGGAAGTAGGGTTTTGGTGACCCCTTGTGACCCTCCTGCGCATTAGGTGGCCCCAACTTCCTATCCACTGGAACACCTCCAGATGTTAACCAGGCCTCACCTGACGCTTCCCCGTGTTGACCTGGGCAAATCCACCCTCTAGGTTACGTCACCGTTACCTGCTTTCCACCGGGCCGCACCCGTGATGAGTTAACCAGATCCAGCTGATGAAAGGACCCCAGCGCCCTTGCTTCACCTGGCCAACTTCTTTTGGGAACCTGGCCCCTCCCCCTGATAACATAATCAGGTCAGGTTCCTATCGACCCCACCTCCTCTCACTCACTTGAAATCAGCTGGGGTGTGACCAAGGCCCTTCCTCACCAGACAAACAACAGGCTAGCACCTGGCCCCACCCCTTGATGAGGGAAACAGGTAGGGCAGACAACCCAACACCCACAACCGCCCTCACTGCCCATGGATCACAGGGCAATTCCGGGTATTTTCCAGGCCCTGACACGCCTGACCAACATCCAGTTGGCCACCTGGGCCCTCCCTCTTGCGCATTAGGTGGCCCCAACTTCCTATCCACTGAAATACCTCCAGCTGTAAACCAGGCCTCAACTGATGCTTCCCAGTGTTGACCTGGGCAAATCCACCCTTCCGGTTATGTCATCGTTTCTGGCTTTCCACTGGGCCGCCCCCCTGATGAGGTAACCAGGTCCAGCTGGCGAACAGACCCCAGCGCCCTTGGTTCACCTGACAAACTTCTTGTGGGCACCTGGCCCCTCACCCTGATGACGTAATCAGGTCGGGCTTCCCATCGACCCCACCTCCTCTCTCTCACTTGAAAACAACTGCAGTGTGCCCAAGAACCTGCTTCACCTGACCAAAGTCAGCTTAGCACCTGGCCCCTCCCCTTGATGAGGGAAAGAGGTAGGGCAGCCGACCCGACCCCCACAACTGCCCTTTCTGCCCAGGTATCACAGGACACTTCCGGATATTTCCTAGTTTCTGACACCCCTGACCCACATCCAGTTGGCCACCTGGGCCCTCCCCCTTGTTTTCCAGACACCACACCTTGTTGCCCCGACCACTGAGCCACAATTCCCGGGCTTTTTTGCCCCTAAGGCGGAGGGTGGACTTCCCAAATAGCTAGAAGTTGGGTTAAAGGCCTAAACATACAGCCCCTGATCACCTTCTCCTCATAGCCTGCCTCCGATCCCTGGTGGAGGGCGGCAAGCATGTGTTTGCCAGCACTCATTCAAAAAAGCCTTCAGGGTCCATCTGCCTCGGGACTGCGCTACGTCCCCACCATGAGGGAATCTCAACCTGGAGTCGAATTCAACACACAAGACTGCCTGTGTGCTTTGAAATCTAGGCCAGAATTTTGTTAAGCCCCAGAAAACCGTTTCCCATCTGGCAGCCAACTCTGGGCATATCCAGTGTCACTAACGTGTGGGGGGCCTGAGGGCTAGTTTTCGGCCTCAATTATAGCAAATGCCCTTCCTTGACACATGGACCATGTTGGTGCCATCCAGTGTCTGCATCACAGGGAAGTGGCCTTTGTCGACCCCTTGTGACAGTCCTCTGCAATAGGTGGTCTCACCACCCTATGCACTAGACCACCAAGAGCTATTTACTGGGCTCCAAGCTCTAGCTAATCTGACCACTTCCGGGTGTTCCCATGGGAGAACCCACCCCAGTGGTTATGTCAACGTTTGTGGTTGTCCACCTGGCCCCTCCCCCTGATGATGTAACCAGGTCCATCTGGCCTCCGGAAACCAGAGACCCTGCTACGAGGCCTATCTCCAGATGGAGGCAGTCTCCTTCACTTGAAGACATAACAAGGTACAGCTGGCCACAACACCCCACAGCCCCTGGCTCACATGACCACATCTGGGTATGCCACAAATCCTGGCTCACATGACCATTTGATGGCTAGCACCTGGCTTCTTCCCATGATGACTTCACCAGGTCCACATGGCCTCCTATCGACCGTGCACGCCCAGGGATCCCTGGACAGTTCCGGGTATTTCCCAGGCCCTGACACGCCTTACCAACATCCAGTTGGTACCTGGGCTCTCCCCCTTGTTTTCCAGACACTGCTCCTTGTTCACAGGACCTCCGAGCTACACTGCCCGTGCTTCTATGCCCCTCAGGCGGAGGGTGGTCTCCCCAAAGAGCTGGAATTTGTGTTAAAAACCTAAAACCGACAGCTGAAGATCCCCATGTTCTCGAAGCCTTCTTCTGGTCCCATCCATAGGGTCGCAAGCAGGGGGCTGCCAGCCCTCTTTCAAGAAAGCCAGGGGTCCTTCTTCTTCGGGACTGCGATTCGTGCCCAACATGGGGGCATCTCGACCAGCAATGGACTTTGACCCAGACAAAACTGACCACGGGCTTAGAAATCCAGTAAGGAGTTGCGTTTAGCCCCAGACAAACTTTTCCCTTCTTGCAGCCAACTACAGACCTCTCCAGTGTCCCTAATGGCAGTGGGGGTGGGGGGCGGATGAGGGACAGCTTTCAGCCTAACTCATGGCAAATGCCCTTCGTTGAGGACATGGTCCTCCTTGTTTCCATCCAGGATTCTGACCACAGGGAAGTAGGGTTTTGGTGACCCCTTGTGACCCTCCTGCGCATTAGGTGGCCCCAACTTCCTATCCACTGGAACACCTCCAGATGTTAACCAGGCCTCACCTGACGCTTCCCCGTGTTGACCTGGGCAAATCCACCCTCTAGGTTACGTCACCGTTACCTGCTTTCCACCGGGCCGCACCCGTGATGAGTTAACCAGATCCAGCTGATGAACGGACCCCAGCGCCCTTGCTTCACCTGACCAACTTCTTTTGGGAACCTGGCCCCTCCCCCTGATAACATAATCAGGTCAGGTTCCTATCGACCCCACCTCCTCTCACTCACTTGAAATCAGCTGGGGTGTGACCAAGGCCCTTCCTCACCAGACAAACAACAGGCTAGCACCTGGCCCCACCCCTTGATGAGGGAAACAGGTAGGGCAGACAACCCAACCCCCACAACCGCCCTCACTGCCCATGGATCACAGGGCAATTCCGGGTATTTTCCAGGCCCTGACACGCCTGACCAACATCCAGTTGGCCACCTGGGCCCTCCCTCTTGCGCATTAGGTGGCCCCAACTTCCTATCCACTGAAATACCTCCAGCTGTAAACCAGGCCTCAACTGATGCTTCCCAGTGTTGACCTGGGCAAATCCACCCTTCCGGTTATGTCATCGTTTCTGGCTTGACATAGGTAGGGCAGCCCACCCGACCTCCGCGACCGCCCTCACCACCCAGGGATCACAGGACACTTCTGGGTATTTCCTTGTGTTGTGGAGCGAGCGCGAGTGAATGACCACTGGAGCCCAGACCAAATTAAAATTTATGGAGCCTTGCCCTAGCTGGTTTGGCTCAGTGGATAGAGCGGTGGCCTGTGGACACAAGGGTCCCAGGTTCGATTCCGGTCAGGGGCATGTACCTTGGTTGCGGGCACGTCCCCAGCGGAGGGGGGGGGTGTGCAGGAGGCAGCTGATCGATGTTTCTCTCCCATCGATGTTTCTAACTCTCTTTTCTTCTCCCTTCCTTTCTGTGAAAAATCAATAAAATATATATATTTAAAAAAAATTTAGGGAGCCTTTATTAACCGGCCAGCTGGCCAGCCAGCCGTCCGGCGACTGCTCTACCTTTCTCCACGCAGGGAGTCCAGAGAGCAGCCCCTACCCTTTGTGCAGGACCACTTTTAAGCACATTAACTACATCCTGTTTTTGCAGAACAAGTAACCCAAGACAAAAGAGTTTTTCCTAAGCAACGTCAGGATCATTCCATTGACGACCATGTTATTCACAGGGTCATCCTGTTCTTCAGAAAGCTGACAGTGTTTTGTGAAAGAAGGCCTACGTGCTGGGAAGGGGCCAGGAGAACATATCTAAAGGCCTAGCCTGGTGTCAGCACTGACAACTCTATCTGGGGCATAGTCCACGGCCTCAGTAGTGCTCAAAGATTCCCACTCTCTAACATTCCCCTCTGGTTTTATGTACATGAGTCAAATCATTGACTCTTTTGGGTCATTGTTGGCAAGGGAGTTATATCGACCCCTGAGGACTATAAGCTTGGTGGAATTAATTCTCTACTGAATAAAGTCAGTGGGCCTGTTTATAAGATAAAGGCCAAGAATGAGGGCCAGGACTAATCTTTAGAGGGTCTGAAGAGTCCTGGACTCTCTATTTTCCTGGGCTGTCTTAAGCCAGGTGTGATGAAGCCACGTCAGGATCCTTTCGACCTTGACTGCTGTGGAGGTTGTCCTTTGCAGATAGGAGTCAGTCCTTGCGTGGCAAATTTCTTTATCCAAACAGAGTCACCAGGGTGGAAGGATGGACCGGATCAGACATGCTTCTGGACTGCTTTCTGGATGGACTGTAAAGCCTGTAAGAACTTGAGTAAAGGTTGGTTATGGATTTCAGCTTTTCCAGATTGGGTTTCTATGTAAGCTGGTGAGGTGGGTAGGTCAGGTCACTAGAATCTGTAGAGGCCCCATTGGTTTGAGGGCAGCCTCTCGGGCTGCTTCATCTGCAGCCTCGTTCCCTCTTGCTTATGGGGAGTCCCCTTGTCTCACATAGGTAAAGATGGAAAGACTTAATTACATCTGGTAGTGCTAGTTGGCCCATCATCCTTGCTCTGCTCATATCTGTCTAACTACCTAATGTATTACCTCAAGGATCCTGGCTCTGAATTCTTTTAGGGAAAATGGACATCCGTGGGCTCTTCTAGCTACTTCCTGCTGAGGCGGGTCAGAAGTTTCTCTCAGAGCCAAGAGATCCTTGCTGTCTGTCAGAGGGACAATGAGGCCTGGGCACAGAAGGAGGTGGGCTTGTGACCTGGTGGAGACAAACTGTAACAAATGGTCCGGTGGAAAGGAAAGAAAACCTTTCAGTTTTAATAACTTCTATTGAAATAGAATTTTTTCTCTTCAAAATTACCCCCATGTTTATCAAAAGAGCCAAATTAAGACTAATTTATCTATTGTATTTAATTTGGCCTGATTGTTTGCATAAACATAACAAGAATGGTAACTGACTACCTTTGCCGGAATTTCATTATTGAATCTTAATGTGCCCCTTGAATCTTAATGGGCCAGGAAGCCAAGCTATCCAGCTGCTGTCAGGCCTGCCTGTAGTATCTGCTGAGTTAGGTGAAGTCCTCACCTGTAGTGGCTCTACCTGGGCCCATGCCCTTGGCTTCAAGGCCCATCTCAGCCCTCCTACTCATCGCAGCTCAGAGTGTGTGGGGGTCCCGCAGGGACGCAGAGGCACCCTTATTGCTCCCCTTCTACTCTGACCAACCGCCAGTGATGGTAGAATATGGGCCTGATGCTCCAGCACCAGGTATTTTCAGGGCTACCAAGCAGGATACCAGGCTTTCTCCATGGCACTCTTATTGGCTTTAAGTCTTCAGAGTTCAGGCAGGGCTCTTTAAAACATGATATACCAGTCAAAGTTTCTGGTTAATAAAACTACTATTGGAAACCGGTCTTATTGAATTTATGCAAAGAAATATATTGCCATGATTTATCTATTAAGTATTGCCAAATTTCAGAGAAATTGTATAAGGAGAAAAATATACTGACCTGCTTTAAGATAGAAATTTCCTTGAAATTATTTACTCTTCCTGGCTTACTGGCCTGTATTATTTAATCAATTTCCTTATAACATTTCTCTTCTCCTTCTTATCACATACACAACGCTTATTAATTTTACACTTCTAAATTAGCCTTCAAACCTTCTTTCTGTGTCCTTTAAAAATGCATAACCATGCCTCAGACCTTCTACTCAGTATTCCTTATTCTTTGAAACCTCAATACTTTAATGACTCCCAAAAATAAACAGCCAGAATTTCTTATTAACATTGATGGATACACTTTAAATGTACTTTTTCAAGAAAATATACCTACATATTGTATTGATCTAATTTAGTTCAAAAATATTTCTTTTTGACAGAGAGATTTTTAAAACTTAAACTAGTTGTAACATTAAAGATATTATATCTTAAAGTTCCTTTGCTGAATATTCCGCCACCACCCAAGAAGTACCCAGTAACCCCTCTCTACCAGGCTCGGACAATGAGATTTTCTTTATGTGTATTGGAAGGGTTAAAGAGAAGAATACGGGGCAGAGGAAGATCCACTGTGTTCTGCCAGCATAGTTCAGATAAGTAAGAAACCAAGGACACCAGCAGAGTGGGTTGTACCCAGCAAAATCAACAAAAACCTATCTCTCCCTGCTCTCCCCGCCGATGCCCCCCCTTTTCTGCATTAACCATTTACTCTGTCCTTTGCAGGGGAAATAAGGTAAGTGGTCTGAGATCCTGTATAACCAGGCTTTTTACACTTAAGGAACAGCTGCTCTCCCTACCAGATTCTCCTTCTTTACTCCAAGGCCCCAGAGGATCTCAACCTTCACCTCTTCTGATATCTCCAACCATATCCCTGTCCCCAGCCTAGGGCTTCTGTATCTCAGCAGGCTGAGAGTGAATTCCACCACCTCTACCCTTTCGCACACCTGCTCCAGAACAGTTTTCAACTCTTTTCCTCCCCCAGAGAGAGACCTACTGTAAATCTATCAGGAAGGGCAGGCAGGTCCCAGTTCTCGGGACCACATGATTCTGTTTGCTAGGAGGGCTGAAAAAGGCAGCCTACAAAGCAGTTAATTATGACTAATCTTAACCTAACAAGCCTTTGTTTAAACTTCTCTGGATTGGCAACCTTCACAAATTAACCCTAGAATTCCAAAATTTTAAACTAACAGCAAATTACAAATCAAGGAAAAGCAATTAAAAGTTCTCTACTGTCTTCCCTCTAAAGCAGGGAGGTGCACTGTCTTTAAACAAATTAAACAACAGAAAGAGATAACAAATACTGTCATGTGTACAGCCAGATGGCACAAAGTAGCTTTCACTTCACACAGACCCTCACACTTACATTATACATCAGACAGTCTGAGTTTTTGACTTACGCGGCGGCACTCCTGCACCAGCACTTCCCCGTTCCCGTCCCACTCACAAAATTTCTATAAATCAAAAGCGTTAACGGAAGCTCCATAATCATCCGCTCGCCGCTTGAATTCCTGAAATTTTTCAAAAAACATTGCAAGGGAGTACAGACAAAACATGAAGCAGACTGACCCATTCTAATGATAGAGACAATTAGACCACAATAACACAGAATAACAAAAGACAAAGACAACCGACTGAGGATCACCAGGCACCGTTGTGCGCCGGGATCTGGTCTCGGAAGTAGGGCTGCGTCCAGCCTTCCAGAGACCCCAGATGGGCGCCCACAGAACAGAACCAGAAACAAATAAGTCTCTTACTGTTCTGGGCTGCAAACATTACACAGCTCCTCCATTGCCTGGGGGCAGGATACAAAGGGAGAGGAAGCAGGTCACCGAACAATGGGTCAGTTGGAGTTTGAAGGGAGGCAGTGGTTCATGCTCTGGCCAAGCGGCCAAGCGTGCCCAGGCATTGCACCTGTGCCCTGAGTTTCTTGGAAACAGCTGAAATGGCTTTTGTAACCTTTGGGTTGTCATTGTAACTATCCTAACTCCCTCTTGTGGTTCCCGTGTATAAATTTGCTGTAACACCTGTGGACTGCACTGCAGTTCGGCCTTTACCTCGGTGAAGTGCTGCAACTGTAGTCGCTGGCCAGCTTAATAAAGGCTCATAAATTTTTATCTCAGTCTCTGGTGGTCGTCTCTTGTGGGTCGTCCCACAACACTTACCAGTAAGAACCAGATCCAGGTGGCTCCGATCAGAGTCAATCAGGAAATTTAGCAGGCAGGGTCTCCGACCTCTACCAGTCCCTGGGTCAGAGAGTCCGGGAACCCCGGTGGGCTCCGGTCACAGGACCAGTCAAAGGCTGGTTATCTAGCTGGGGCCTCCAAATGTTGTGGAGCGAGCGCGAGTGAATGACCACTGGAGCCCAGACCAAATTAAAATTTAGGGAGCCTTTATTAGCCGGCCAGCTGGCCGGACAGCCGGCCGGCGACTGCTCTACCTTTCTCCATGCAGGGAGTCCAGAGAGCAGCCCCTACCCTTTGTGCAGGACCACTTTTAAGCACATTAACTACATCCTGTTTTTGCAGAACAAGTAACCCAAGACAAAAGAGTTTTTCCTAAGCAACGTCAGGATCATGCCATTGACGACCATGTTATTCACAGGGTCATCCTGTTCTTCAGAAAGCTGGCAGTGTTCTGTGAAAGAATGCCTACGTGCTGGGAAGGGGCCAGGAGAACATATCTAAAGGCCTAGCCTGGTGTCAGCACTGACAACTCTATCTGGGGCATAATCCACGGCCTCAGTAGTGCTCAAAAATTCCCACTCTCTAACACTAGTTACTGACACCCCTGACCAACAACCAGTTTGCCACTTGGGCCCTCCCCCTTGTTTTCCCGACACCGCTCCTCGACCCCAGTGACCCTCCTCCGCAATAGTTGGTCCCAACAGCCTGTGCATTAGACCACCTAGAGCTATTGACTGGGCTCCAAGCTCTAGCTAACCTGCCAACTTCGGGGTGTTCCCATGGGCGAACCCACCCCAGTGGTTATGTTACCGTTTGTGGTTGTCCACCTGGCCCCTCCCCCTGATGATGTAACCAGGTACAACTGGCCAACGGAAACCAGAGACCCTGGCTATGAGGCCTATCTCCAGATGGCTTCAGTCTCCTCCACCTGATGACATAACAAGGTACAGCTGGCCACCACACCCCACAGCCCCTGGCTCACGTGACCACATCCGGGTATGCCACAAATACTGGCTCACATGACCACATGCTGGCTAACACCTGGCTTCTTCCCATGATGATTTCACCAGGTCCACATGGCCTCCAACTGACCCCACACGCCCAGGGATCCCTGGACAGTTCCGGGTATTTCCAAGGCCCTGACACCCCTGACCAACATCCAGTTGGTCACCTGGGCCCTCCCCCTGGTTTTCAGATACTGCTCCTTGTTCACATGACCACCGAGCGACACTGCCCATGCTTCTTTGCCCCTCAGGGGAAGGGTGGTCTCCACAAAGAACTGGAAGTTCGGTAAAAAGCCTAAAACCGACAGCTGAAGGTCCCCAAGTTCTCATAGGCTGCCTCCGGTCCCATCCATAGGGTGGCAAGCAGGGGGCTGCCAGCCCTCTTTCAACAAAGCCAGGGGTTCCATCTGCCTCGGGACTCCGAATTGTCCCCAACATGAGGACATCTCGCCCAGCAATGGACTTTGACCCAGAGAAAACTGACCGCAGGCTTAGAAATCCAGTAAGGAGTTGTGTCAAGTCCCAGACAACCTTTTCCTTTCTTGCAGCCAACTACAGGCCCCTCCAGTGTCACTAATGGCTTTAAAGGGAGGTGCAGCTGAGGGACAGATTTCAGCCTCACTCATGGCAAACGCCCTTCCTTGAGGACATGGGCCTCCTTGGTACCATCCAGGATATGGACCACAGGGAAGTGGGGTTTTTTTGACCCCTTGTGAACCTCCTGCGCATTAGGTGGCCCCAACTTCCTATCCACTGGAACACCTCCAGCTGTTAACCAGTCCTCACCTGACGCTTCCCTGTGTTGCCGGGGGCAAATCCACCCTTCCGGTTACGTCACTGTTTCTGGCTTTCCACCGGGCCGCCCCCCTGATGAGGTAACCAGGTCCAGCTGGCGAACATGCCCCAGCGCCCTTGGTACACCTGACAAACTTCTCCTGGGCACCTGGCCCCTCCCACTGATGACGTAATCAGGTCGGGATTCCCATCGACCCCACCTCCTCTCTCTCACTTGAAAACAGCTGGGGTGTGCCAAAGGCCCTGCCTCACTTAACCAACCTCAGGATAGCACCGGGCCCCTCCCCTTGATGAGGAAAGAGGTAGGGAAGCCGACCTGACCCCCACAACCGCCCTAACCGCCCAGGCATCACAGGACACTTCCGTGTATTTCCTAGTTCCTGACACCCCTGACCCACATCCAATTGGCCACCTGGGCCCTCCCCCTTGTTTTCCCGACACCGCTCCTTGTTGGCCCGACCACTGAGAAACAATTCCTGGGCTTTTCTGCCCCTAAGGCGGAGTGTGGACTTCCCAAATCGCTAGAAGTTGGGTTAAAGGCCTAAACATATATCCCCAGATCACCTTCTCCTCATACCCTGAGTCCGATCACTGGTGGAGGGGGGCAAGCATGTGGCTGCCAGCACTCATTCAAAAAAGCCATCAGGGTCCATCTGCCATGGGACTGCGCTACATCCCCACCATGAGGGAATCTCAACCTGGAGTCGACTTCAACACACAAGACTTCCTGTGTGCTTTAAAATCTAGGCCAGAATTGTGTTTAGCCCCAGAAAACCGTTTCCCTTCTGGCAGCATACTCTGGGCACATCCAGTGTCACTAACGTGTGGGGGGCCTGAGGGCTAGGTTTCGGCTTCAATTATAGCAAATGCCCTTCCTTGACACATGGACCATGTTGGTGCCATCCAGTGTCTGCATCACAGGTAAGTGGCCTTTGTCGACCCCTTGTGACAGTCCTCTGCAATAGGTGGTCCCACCAGCCTAAGCACTAGACCACCTAGAGCTATTGACTGGGCTCCAAGCTCTAGCTAATCTGACCACTTCCGGGTGTTCCCCTGGGCAAACCCACCCCAGTAGTTATGTCACCGTTTGTGGTTGTCCACCTGACCCCTCCCCCTGATGATGTAACCAGGTCCAGCTGGCCACCGGAAACCAGAGACCCTGGCTACGAGGCCTATCTCCAGATGGCGGCAGTCTCCTCCACCTGATGACATAACAAGGTACAGCTGGCCACCACACCCCACAGCCCCTGGCTCACGTGACCACATCCGGGTATGCCAGAAATCATGGCTCATATGACCACCTGCTGGCTAATACCTGGCTTTTTCCCATGACGACTTCACCATGTCCACATGGCCTCCTACCGACCGCACACGCCCAGGGATCCCTGGACAGTTCCGGGTATTTCCCAGGGCCTGACATGCCTGACCAACATCCAGTTGGTCACCTGGGCCCTCCCCCTGATAATTCAGACACCGCTCCTTGTTCACACGACCACTGCCCGTGCTTCTTTGCTCCTCAAGTGGATGGTGGTCTCCCCAAAGAGCTGGAAGTTCGGTTAAAAGCCTAAAACCGACAGCTTAAGATCCCCATTTTCTCAAAGGCTGCCTCCTGTCCCATCCATAGGGTGGCAAGCAGGGGGCTCCCAGCCCTCTTTCAAGAAAGCCACGGGGTCTTCTGCCTCGCTACTCCGCATCATCCCCAACATGGGGGCATCTCGCCCAGCAATGGATTTTGACCCAGAGAAAACTGACCGCGGGCTTAGAAATCCAGTAAGGAGTTGTGTTAAGCCCCAGACAACCTTTTCTTTTCTTGCAGCCAACTACAGGCCCCTCCAGTGTCATTAATGGCTTTGGAGGGAAGTGCACCTGAGGGACAGATTTCAGCCTCACTCATGGCAAGTGCCCTTCGTTGAGGACATGGGCCTCCTTGGTGCCATCCAGGATTCGGACCACAGCGAAGTGGGGTTTTGGTGACCCCTTGTGACCCTCCTGCACATTAGGTGGCCCCAAGTTCCTATCCACTGGAATACCGCCACCTGTTAAACAGACCTCACCTGACGCTTCCCTGTGTTGACCTGGGCAAATCCACCCTTCCGGTTACGTCACCTTTTCTGGCTTTCCACCAGGACACCCCCCTGATGAGGTAACCAGGTCCAGCTGGCGAACGGGCCCCAGCACCCTTGGTTCACCTGACCAACTTCTTGTGGGCACCTGGCCCCTCCCCCTGATGACGTAATCAGGTCGGGCTTCCCATCGACCCCACCTCCTCTCTCTCACTTGAAAACATCTGGGGTGTGCCTAAGGCCCTGCCTCATGTGACCAACCTCAGGCTAGCACCTGGCCCCTCCCCTTGATGAGGGAAAGAGGTAGGGCAGCTGACCCGACCCCCACAACCGCCCTCACCGCCCAGGGATCACAGGACACTTCCAGGTAATTCCCAGGCCCTGACATGACTGACCAACATCCAGTTGGTCACCTGGGCTCTCAACCTGGTTTTCCAGACACCGCTCCTTGTTCACACGACCACCGAGCGAAACTGCCCGTGTTTCTTTGCTCCTCAGGTGGAGGGTGGTCTCCCCAAAGAGCTGGAAGTTCAGTTAAAAGCCTAAAAGCGACAGCTGAAGATCCCCATGTCCCCATGTTCTCAAAGGCTGCCTCGGGTCCCATCCATAGGGTGGCAATGAGGGGGCTGTCAGCCCTGTTTCAATAAAGCCATGGAGTCCATTAGCCTTGGGACTCCGCATTGTCCCCAACTTGGGGGCATCTCGCCCTGCAATGGACTTTGACCCAGACAAAACTGACCGCGGGCTTAGAAATCCAGTAAGGAGTTGCGTTAATCCCCAGACAAACTTTTCCCTTCTTGCAGCCAACTACAGTCTCCTCCAGTGTCACTAATGGCTGTGGGTGGGGGGGGGGTGAGGGACAAATTTCAGCCTCACTCAAGGCAAAAGCCCTTCCTTGAGTACATGGCCCTACTTGGTGCCATCTAGGATTCGGACCACAGGGAAGTGGGGTTTTGTTTACCCTTTGTGACCCTCCTCCGCATTAGGTGGCCCCAACTTCCTATCCACTTGAACACCTCCAGCTGTTAACCAGGCCTCACCTGACGCTTCCCTGTGTTGACCTGGGCAAATCCACCCTTCCGGTTACGTCACTGTTTCTGGCTTTCCACCGGGCCGCCCCCCTGATGAGGTAACCATGCACCGCTGGCCAATGGGCCCCAGCGCCCTTGGTTCACATGACCTACTTCTGGTGGGCACCTGGCCCCTCCCCCTGATGACATAACTAGGTTGGCCTTCCCATCGACCCCACCTCCTCTGTCTCACTAAACATCCGGGGTGTGCCCAAGGCCCTGCCTCAGGTGGCCAACCTCAGGCTAGCACCTGGCCCTTCCCCTTGATGTGGGAAAGAGGTCGGGCAGCCGACCCCCCCACCACGCCACATCCCCAGATCACAGGACACTTCCGGGTATTTCCCAGTCCCTGACACCTCTGACCAACATCCAGTTGGCTACCTGGGCTCTCCCCCTTGTTTTCCAGACATCACTCCTTGTTCGCCTGTCCACTGAGCCTCACTGCCCAAGTCTTGGCCCCTCAGGTGGAGGGTGGTCTCCCCAAATGCTGGAAGTTCTTTTAATTGCCTAAAAGCTATAGCTGAATATCCCCATCTTCTCTTGGGCTGCCTCTGATCCCGTTGAGAGGGTGGCGAGCAGTAGGTCCGCAGCCCACTTTCAAGAAATTCAGGGGGTTAAGGCAGGGTTTTGGGTTTGTGTTTGGGGAGGGTTAGGGTTAGTGCTAGGGTTAGGGTTAGGGCTATGGTTAGGGTTAGGGCTTGGTTTAGGTTTAGGGTTTGGGTTAGGGTTAGGGTTATGGAATATAAACATTTGGAATTCACAATGAATGAGCTTGAATCATTTGCCATAAGTGAAAGAGTAGCTACTTATGAAAAAAACAGGAGAAACACTTGGATTTCATAATGTTTGAGCGTGAATCACTGTACAAAAGTGAATCAAACACTGAGAATTCATAATGATAGATTTGGGAAATATTAAGCAATGTGCCTCATACACTTGGAATTCATGTTAAAAGAGATTTAATATTGGAAGGACACAATTTAGTTACTGAGAAATGTATTCAAAGAGCTGAGAAGTGAGTTCAATACCGTTTACATTTATTATTCCGTCAAAATGAGTTGGTGTTTTTGGATGAAAGTTGGTTAAAAATTCTTTTTTCATAGACCTGATATAACAATATTAAAGTATTCAAAACTCTGAGGAATCAAAATGATAGTGAGGCTAGTGTTCAAAATAGTAATAATTTTCATTTCAAGAGCTGGTATATATGTAATAACGCTGTATAAACCCTTGGAATTCACAATGAAAGAGCTTGAAACACTGGACAAAAGTGAAAAGAGCTGGAATATATGGAAAAAAGCTGTATAAACACTTGAATTCACAATGAATGAGCCTGAATCACTGGACAAAAGTCAATCCAACAATGCGAATTCACAATGATAGATTAGGGAAATATTTAGAAATGTACTTCAATCATTAGGTTTACCTGTTCATAGAGCCGTAATATCTGATGGACACTGTTTAATCACTTGGAAATCATGTTCTAAGAGTAGAGAATTGCCTTTGATTCTGGTTACATTTATAATTCAGTCTCAATGATTTGGTGTTTTTGAAAGAAGGTTGGTTAAACATTTGAACATTCATTTTCATGGGGCTCAGATACCTTAAAAAGTTATTTTCATACAGCAGATGTAACAGTTTAGTGTTAGGGTTAGTGTTAGGGCTAGTGTTAGGGTTAGGTTTTGGTTTAGGGCTAGGGTTAGGGCTAGGGTTAGTGTTAGGTTAGGGCTAGGGCTGGTTTAAGGTAAGGGATAGGACTAAAGCTAGAGCTAGGGTTTGCTTTACGGTTAGGGTTACGGTTAGGGCTAGTAATAGGGTTAGGCATAGGGCTCAGGTTAGGGCTTAGGTTAAGGTTAAGGCTAGGGTTCGGGCTAGGGCAGCCGTGGGCAAACTATATCCCACGGGCAGGATCCGGCCCATTCGGCTGTTCTATCCGGCCCGCGGAGCCGAAAGAGCAGAGGGTTCTCTTGCTCTCCTCTCCGCTCCTTCACCAGCAGCAGTGTTAACATGGCAACATTGGGAAACACGGCCGCAGCTCCTTCTTCTGAGTGGGCGGATTTATATCTGCCCATTCAGTAGAAGGAACAACCTCTCAATCTTCCAGAGGCTCCTTGTAATGCCCGCAGACGCGTCCCCCAACATTACCCTGGGAATGCGTAGACACGTTATCGTGGTGATGTAGGGATACACGCACCTGGAGAGCACAGTATCAGAGCATTAGCTAAAAAGGAGACCAACAACACTGTTCCCACTGAAGTTGATGTTTTAAAGACCAAAAACCTTTCAACCCAGTCTACATTGCCATCTGCATCTACGTCCCGGGCATAATTTGGAAGTTGCACTAAAGAAAATGTTTAATTTACTGTTTACACATTTTGTTCTTTTCTATTTGTTTTAGTTTTAAATTATTTCATTATATTTAAGTTTAATTTGAAAGGCTTTTGTACCTTTCCTTTGTTGGGCAATTTTATTTTGCTTTGCCATCTTCAGTATAAGGTATGTTATTGTGCTATGATTCCTCCATTTTTTGAAGTTTCAAATTATAATAATTAGTGTTTACATTCTTCTTGTTAAAATGTTTGAAATGAATGTTGTTGGGCGACCCGCAAGAGACGACCACCAGAGACTGAGATAAAAATTTATGAGCCTTTATTAAGCTGGCCAGCGACTACAGTTGCAGCACTTCACCGTGGTAAAGGCCGAACTGCAGTGCAGTCCACAGGTATTACAGCAAATTTATACTCGGGAACCACAAGAGGGAGTTAGGATAGTTACAATGACAACCCAAAGGTTATAAAAGCTATTTCAGCCGTTTCTAAGACACTCAGGGCACAGGTGCAATGCCTGGGCACACTTGGCTGGAGCATGAACCACCACCTCCCTCCAAATTCCAACCGACCCATTGTTCCGTGACCTACTGCACCTTCCTCTGTTTTAAGGCATCCTCCCTCCTGGCAACGGAGCGGCTGTGCAATGTTTGCGGCCCAGAACAATGAATAAAACTATTGAAATAAAAAAAAAAGACCGTACCCTTTTATGTAATGATGTTTACTTTGAATTTATATTAGTTAACACAAACACTCCATCCATGCTTTGTTCCGGCCCTCCAGTCCAGTTTAAGAACCCATTGTGGCCCTCAAGTCAAAAAGTTTGCCCACCCTTGGGCTAGGGTTAGGGTTAGTGCTAGGGTTAGGGTTAGGGTTAAGGTTAGGGCTAGGAGAGAAACCAAGATGGCAGCATAGGTAAGCACCTAAACTGCTGCCTCGCACAATAATTTCAAAACTACAACTCAAAGACAGAACGGACATCATCAAGAACCACAGGAAGGCTGGCTGAGTGGAAATTCTACAACTAGAAGGAAAGAGGAAAGCTCACGGAGAATCAGAGGAGCAGCAAAGGAGGGCTGAGGTACAGAGACGCGCACAGAGAGGAAGGGCGACTTAGTGCCTGGCTGACTTTCTCTGGTGGGAGGGGGAAGGAAGCCCCCGACTGCACTGAACCCCAGTTCCAACTGCACTGAAACCCAGTTCCAGGCGAAACCCCGTGGACCCAGGCTCATACAGTGGGAGTCTGGACAGTCAGGTAGAGAGAAAGGCAGACGGAGACTCGGAGATCCGGGGTAGCCGCGATGGGTCTAGAGGCGCGCGCGTGAACACAAGTGCTCACAGAGAAAGCTGAATGTGGAGGTTGTCGCAGGCATTCCCTAGCGGAAGGGAGTTGGAAGCTCCTGACTGCACTGAACCCTAGCTCCGACTGCACTGAACCCCAGTTCCGGGTGAGCCGCTGGGGACCCACGCTCTTACAGGGGGAATCTGGACTGTCAGGCAGAAACTCAGGGGAGTTGCGGAAGGTAGAGGTCTGGATGCGCGCGCGCAAGGGCAGGGCTGATGGGAAGCCAACACTATCTGCTCTGCCCTGAGCCTCCACCCCATCCAAGCTGAGCACAGAGGCTTTTGCGATTTTGCAAGTCTAATCCTATAAGGCTGTCTCCAGCACTGAACTTCTCCAAGCGTAGACACAGCTGATCCTCACAGCCAACTGGCCTGGAGGTCAATTCCTCCCAGTGATACCAACAACAATCAAGACTTAACTACAACAAGGCTGTACACACAGTCCACAAAGGGGTGCACCAAGAGTGTCCACCTCAGGTAACTGGGAGGCCGACCCACTGGGCCATATAGGAAACCTAGCACACAAAGCTACCCTACCAACTCAGGGAATCAATGAAAATGCGGAGGCAAAGAAACATAACACAAACGAAAGACATGGAGGAAAACAAACGACTGGATATAGAATTCAAAACCACAGTTATAAGGCTTTTCAAGAATATCCTAGAAAAGGCTGATAAATTTAGTGAGACCCTTGAGGATATGAAAAAGGACCAACTAGAAATTAAACATACACTGACTGAAATAAAAAATATTATACAGAGACCCAACAGCAGACTAGAGGAATGCAAGAATCAAGTCAAAGATTTGAAAAACAAAGAAGCAAAAAACACTCAACCAGAAAAGCAAAAGGAAAAAAGAATCCAAAAAGTTGAAGATAGTGTAAGAAGCCTCTGGGACAACTTCAAGCATACCAACATCACAATCATGGGGGTGCCAGAAGAAGACAGAGAGCAAGATACTGAAAACCTATTGGAAGAAATAATGACTGAAAACTTCCCCTACCTGGTGAAAGAAATAGACTTACAAGTCCAGGAAGCGCACAGAACTCCAAACAAGAGGAATCCAAAGAGGACCACACCAAGACCATAATTAAAATGCCAAGGGCAAAAGACAAAGAGAGAATATTAAAAGCAGCAAGAGAAAAACAGTTAGTTACCTACAAGGGAGCACCCATATGATTGTCAGCTGATTTCTCAACAGAAACTATGCAAGCCAGACGGGAGTGGCAAGAAATATTCAAAGTGATGAAAAGCAAGAACCTACAACCAAGATTACTCTACCCAGCAAAGTTATCATTCAGAATGGAAGGTCAGATAAAGAGCTTCACAGATAAGAAAAAGCTAAAGGAGTTCATCACCACCAAACCAGTATTATATGAAATGCTGAAAGGTGTTCTTTAAGAAGAGGAAGAAGAACGAAGTAAAGATAAAAATTATGAACAGCAAAAACACATCTATCAACAAGTGAACCTAAAAATCAAGTGAATTAAAAATCTGAGGAACAAAATAAACTGGCGAATATAATAGAATTAGGGGCATAGAAAGGGAGTGGACTGATAATTCTCAGGGGGAAAGGGTAGGGGGGTACAGGAAGAGACTGGACAAAAATTGTACACTTATGGATGAGGACAGTGGGGGGGAGGTAAGGGCAGAGGGTGGGGTGGGAACCAGGTGGAGGGGAGCTATAGGGGGGAAAAGGAGAAACAATTGTAATAATCTGAACAATAAATATTTATTAAATTAAAAAAATAAAAAAGGAAATAAAAGGTTAGGGCTAGGTTTAGGATTATGGTTAGGGTTAGGGTTAGGGCTAGGTTTAGGGTTACGGTTAGGGATAGGGCTAGGTCTAGGGCTAGGGTTTGCGATAAGGATAGGGTTAGGGTTAGGGCTAGGGATAGGGCTAGGGCTAGGGCTCCAGTTAGGGCTAAAGTTAGGGTTGGGGTAGAGCTAGGGTTAAGGTTAGTGCTAGGGTTATGATTTGGGCTCTGGTTAGGGTTTGGCTTAGGGTTAAGGCTAGGGCTAGGGGTAATATAGGGCTAGGGTTAGTGTCAGGGTTAGAGTTAAACCTAGGGCTAAGGTTAGGGTTAGGGTTAGGATTCGGGCTAGAGTTTGGGTTAGGTTTAAGTTTAGGGTTAGGTTTAGGGCTCGGGTTAAGGTTAGGTTTAGGGTTAGGGTTAGGGTTAGGGCTAGGGTTAGGTTTAGGAATAGGACTAGGGCTAGAGCTAGGCGAAAGGCTAGGGTTAGGGTTAGGGTTAGGGTTAGGGCTGGGGTTAGGGTTAGGGTTAGGCCTAGGATTAGTGTTAGGGTTAGGGTTAGGGGTACGGCTAGGGCTAGGGCTAGGGTTACGGTTTGTGTTAGGTTAGGGCTATGTCTAGTGTTAGGGCTAGGGCTAGGGTTAAGGTTAGGATTAGGGCTAGGACTAGGTTTAGGGTTAGGGATAGGGCTAAATCTAGGGTTAGGGTTTGCGTTAGGGTTAGTGTTAATGTTAGGGCTAGGGATAGGGCTAGGGCTAGTGCTCCAGTTAGGGCTAGGGTTAGGGTTAGGTTTGGGTTAGGGCTAGGGTTAGGGTTAGGGCTAAAGGTAGGGTTAGGTTTAGGGTTAGGGCTAGGGCTAGGTTTAGGGCTAGGGCTAGGGCTCGAGCTAGTGCTAGGGTTAAGGCTAGGGCGAGGGCTAGGGTAAGGGTTAGGGTTTGGGTTAGAATTAGGTTTAGAGTGAGGGGAAGGCTAGGGTTATTATTGGACTAGGGTTAGTGTTAGGGTTAGTGTTTGGGTTAGGGATAGGGTTAGGGTTAGGTCTAGGGTTAAGATTAGGTTTATGGTGTATAATTCACAATGAACGAGCTTGAATTACTGTACAAAAGTGAATCAAACACTGAGAATTCACAATGATAGACTAGGGAAATATTTAGGATTGTGCTTCATACACTAGGAATACATGTTAAAAGAGCTTTAATATCTGAAGGACACAATTTAGTCACTGGGAAATAGTGTTCAAAGAGCTGAGAAGTGAGTGCAATACTGTTTACATTTATTATTCCGTCAAAATGAGTTGGCGTTTTTGGAAGAAAGTTGGTTAAACACTTAAAAATTCATTTTCATAGTCCTGATATAAGAGTTTGAAAGTATTCAAAACTCTTAGGAATCAAAATGATAGGCTAGTGTTCAAAGTAGTAATAGTTTACGTTTAAAGAGCTGGTATATATGGGAAAAAAGCTGTATAAACACTTGGAATTCACAATGAATGAGCCTGAAACACTGAACAAAACTCAATCCAACACTGAGAATTCACAATGATAGATTAGGGAAATACTTAGGAATGTACTTGAAACACTAGGTTTACCTGTTCATAGAGCCATAATAACTGATGGACACTGTTTAATCACCTGGCAATCGTGTTCAAAGAGTAGTGACCTGAGTTGGATTCTGGTTACATTTATAATTCAGTCTCAATGAGTTGGTGTTTTTGAAAGAAGGTTGGTTAAACATTTAAACATTCATTTTCATAGTGCTCAGATACCTTAAAAAGTTATTTTCATACAGCAGATATAAGAGTCTAGGGTTAGGGTTAGGGTTAGGGTTAGGGTTAGGGTTAGGGTTAGGGTTAGGGTTAGGGTTAGGGTTAGTGTTAGGGTAAGGGCTAGGTCTAGGGCTAGGCTTTGCGTTAGGGTTAGTTTTAAGCTTATGGCTAGGTCTAGGGTTAGAGCTAAGGCTACGGCTTGGATTAGGGCTAGGGTTAGGGTTAAGGTTAGGGCTAGGGTTAGGGTTAGGGTTTGGGTTCGGGGGAGGGCTAGGGTTAGGGTTATGGTTAGGGTTAGGGCTAGGGTTAGGTTTAGGGATAGGGTTAGGGCTAGGACTCGAGCTAGTGCTAAGGCTAAGGCTAGGGCGAGGGCTAGGGTTAGGGTTAGGTTTTAGGTTAGGGTTAGGGTTAGGGTTAGGTTTAGGGCTAGGGCTAGAGTTAGGATAGGGCTAGGGTTAGGGTTATGGTTAGGGTTAGTGTAAGGGTTATGGTTAGGGCTGGGGTTAGGATTAGGATTAAGTTAGGGCTAGGGTTAGTGTTAGGGTTAGGGTTAAGGCTAGGGCTAGGGCTAGGGCTAGGTGTACGGTTTGCATTAGTGTTAGGGTTAGAGTTAGAGTTAGGTCTAGGGCTAGAGTCAGGATTAGGGTTGGGGTTAGTGTTAGGGTTAAGCTCAGGGTTAGGTCTAGGGTTAGGGTTAGTGCTAGGGTTACTGCTAGGGCTAGGGCAAAGGTTAGATTTAGTGTTGGGCTAGGGTTAGGGTTAGGGTTTGGGTTAAGGTTAGGGTTAGGGTTAAGGCTAGGGTTAGGGTTAAGTTTAGGGTTAGGGTTACTGCTAGGGTTAGGGTTAGGGTTAAGGTTAGGGTTATGGTGTATAAACATTTGGAATTCACAATGAATGAGCTTGAATCACTGTGCAAAAGTGAATCAAACACTGAGAATTCACAATGATAGACTAGGGAAATATTGGGTTTCTGACTCATACACTAGGAATACATGTTAAAAGATTGTTAATATCTGAAGAACACAATTTACTCACTTGGAAATCGAGTTCAAAGGGCTGAGAAGTGAGTGCTATACTGTTCATATTTATTATTCCGTCAAAATGAGTTGGGTTTTTGGATGAAAGTTGGTTAAACACTTAAAAATTCATTTTCATAGACCTGATATAACAGTATGAAATTATTCAAAACACTTAGGAATCAAAATGATAGTTAAGCTAGTGTTCAAAGTAGTAATAATTTACATTTAAAGAGCTGTTAAATATGGAAAAACACTGTATAAACACTTGGAATTCACAATGAAAGAGCTTGAAACACTGGACAAAAGTGAAAAGAGCTGGTAAATATGGAAAAACATTGTATAAACACTTTGAATTCACAATGAATGAGCCTGAAACACTGGACAAAACTCAATCCAACACTGAGAATTCACAATGACAGACTAGGAAAATATTTAGGAATGTATTAGAAACACTAGGTATACATGTTCTTAGAGCCGTGATATTTGATGGACACTGTTTAATCACCTGGAAATCGTGTTCAAAGAGTAGAGAACTGAGATGGATACTGGTTACATTTATAATACAGTCTCAGTGGGTTGGTGTTTTTGAAAGAAGGTTGGTTAAACATTTGAACATTCATTTTCATGGGGCTCAGATACCTTCAAAGGTTATTTTCATATAGCAGATATAACAGTTCAGGGTTAGGGTTAGAGCTGGGGTTAGCGTTAGGATAAGGGTTAGCGTTAGACTTCGGGTTAGGGCTAGGGCTAGGGTTAAGGCTAGGGTCAGGGCTCGGGTTAGGGTTAGAGTTTGGGCTAGGGTTAGGGTTAGGGATAGGGTTAGAGATAGGGTTATGGTTAGGGCTAGGTTTAGGGCTAAGGCTAATGCTAGGCCTAAGGCTAGGGCTAGGGCTAGGATTAGGGTTAGAGTACGGGTTAGGGTTAGGGTACAGGTTAGGGTTAGGGTTAAGGTTAGGGTTATGGTTTATAAACATTTGGAATTCACAGTGAATGAGCTTGAATCACTGGACAAAAGTGAATGAAACACTGAGAATTCACAGTGATAGAGAAGGGAAATATTTAGGAATGTGCTTGAAATACAAGTGTTAGGGTTAGGGTTAGGTTTACGGTTAGGGTTAGGGTTAGGATTCGGGTTAGGGCTTCGATTAAGGTTAGAGTTAGGGCTAGGGCTAGGATTAGGGCTAAGGTTAAGGTTAGGGTTAGGGCTAGGTATAAGGTTAGGGTTAGTCTTAGGGTTAGGTTTAGAGGTAGGGATAGGGCTAGAGTTAGAATAATGACTTGGGTTAGGGCTATGGCTAGGGCTAGGGTTATGGTCAGGGTTAGGGTTAAAGTTAGCGTTTTGTTAGGGCTCCAGCTAAGGTTAGGGTTAGGATTAGGGTTAGGGTTAGGACTAGGGCCAGGGTTTGCATTAGGGTTAGGTTTAGGGCTAGGGACAGGGCTAGAGCTAGGGATCAAGGTTACTTGTAGGGTTAGGGTTAGAGTTATGACTACGGTTAGGGTCAGTGCTAGGCTTAGGGTTAGGGCTATGGTTAGGTTTAGGGTTAGGGTTAGGGCTAGGTTGAGGGTTAGGGTTAGAGATATGGCTGGGTTTGGGTTAGGGTTAGGGTTAAGGTTAGTGTTAGTGTTAAGGCTAGGGTTAGGGTTAGTGTTAATGTTAGGTCAAGGGTTTGGGTTAGACTTAGGGTTAGGACTAGAGTTAGGTAGGATTAGGGTTAGGGATAGGGCTAGGATTAGGAATAGGGTGAGGGCTAAGTCTAGGGTTAGGGTAGGTTTAGGGTTAGAGCTATGCTTAGAGTTAGGGTTAGGGTTAGGTCTAGATTTAGTGTTAGGGCTAGGGTGATGGCTCGAGCTACTGCTAGGGCTAAGGCCAGAGGTATGGCTAGGGTTAGGGTTAGGGTTTGGGTTAGTGTTTAGGGTAGGGCTATGGGTAAGATAGGGATAGGGTTAGTGCTAGGGTTAGGGTTAGGGATATGGTTTGGGTTAGTCTTAAGGCTAGGGCCAGGGCTAAGATAGGGCAAGGGTTAGGCTTAGGGTTAAGGTTAGGGATAGGATTAGGGCTAGGGTTAGGATTAGGGTTAGGTTTAGGGATATGGTGTATAAACATTTGGAATTCACAATAAATGAGCTTGAATCACTTGAAAAAAGGGAAAAGAACTGCTATATAAGGATAAAACATGGAGAAACACTTGGAATTCACAATGAATTAGCTTGCATCACTGTACAAAAGTGAATCAAACACTGAGAAATCACAATGATACAAGGGAAATATTTAGGAATGTGACTCATACACTAGGAATTCATGTTAAAAGAGCTTTAATATCTGAAGGACACTATTTAGTCACTGGCAAATCATGTTCATAGAGCTGAGAAGTAAGTGCAATACTGTTTATTTACATTTATTATTCCGTCAAAATGAGTTGGCCTTTTTGGATGAAAGTTCTTTAAAAATTCATCTTCATAGACCTAATATAACAGTATGAAAGTATTCAAAACTCTTAGGAATCAAAATGATAATTAAGCTAGTGTTCAAAGTATTAATAATTTATAAAGAGCTGGTATGATACACGTATGAAAATGTTAAAACTCTCAGAGCTCAAAATAACAGACGAGGGAAATGTCTAGGACAGTATCTGAAAGACTGAATATGTTTGTAGTACCTTAAAACCTCTGTGCGGCCGAAACCGGTTTGGTTCAGTGGATAGAGCGTCGGCCTGTGGACTGAAGGGTCCCGGGTTCGATTCCGGTCAAGGGCCCGTACCTTAGTTGCGGGCACATCCCCAGTAGGGGGTGTGCAGGAGGCAGCTGATCGATGTTTCTCTCTCATAGATGTTTCTAGCTCTCTATCCCTCTCCCTCTCTGTAAAAAATCAATAAAATATATTTAAAAAAAAGATTTAAAAACAAAACAAACAAACAAAAAAAACCTCTGTGCGGTGTTGTAATACTGAGACTTTGTATATAAAGGGCTGTGAAAGGTTGGATATTCGTTAAAATAGTAATCACTCACATGAAAAGAGCTGGTATTTATAGAAAAACGCTGAACAAACACTTGAAATTCACAATGAAAGAGGTTGATTCACTGGACAAATGTGAATCAAACACTGAGGATTCGCAATGCTACACTAGGGAAATATCTAGGAATGTGCTTGAAATTTTAGGAATACATGTTACAGATTTTATATCAGAAGGACACTTTTTAATCACAGGAAAATCGTGTTCAAAGACCTGAGAAGAGCATGCGATACTGTTTATATTTGTAATTCAGTTTAAAAGAGTTGGGGTTTTCAGAAGAAAGTCAGTTAAACACTTAAAAATACATTTTCACACAGCTGATATGACAGTATGAAAGTGTTCAAAACTCTTAGAAATCAAAATGACAATTGGCTAGTTTTCAAAGTATTAATAATTTAATTATAAATAGCTGGTACGATACCTGTATGAAAATGTTAAAACTCTCAGAGCTCAAAATTACAGACCAGGGAAATGTCTAGGACTGTATCTGAAAGACTAGGAATACGTTTGTAGAACCTTAATACCTCTGGGCAGTGTTGAAATACTTAGAATTGGTATTCAAAGAGCTGTGAAAGGTAGCATAGCCTTTAAAATAGTAATCACTCATGTTTAAAGAGCTGGTATATATGGAAAAATGCTGTATAAACACTTGGATTTCACAATGAAGGAGCTTGAATCACTGGACAAAAGTGAATCAAACACTGAGAATTCAATGGTAAAATATGGACATATTTAGGAATATGCTTGAAACACTAGGAGTACATGTTCACAAAGCTTTTATATTGGAAGGACACTGTTTAGTCACTGGGAAATGGTGTTCAAAGAGCTGAGAAGTGAGTGTGATAGTTTCCATTTATAACTCAGACTAAATGAGTTGCGTTTTTGGAGGAATGTCAAACACTTAAAATTCATTTTCAAAGAGCTGATATGACAGTAGGCAACTTTTCAAAATTCTTGGAAATCACAATGATAGTTAGGCTAATTTTCAAATTAGTAATAATTTACGTATAAAGAGCTTAGATATAATGAAAAACTATGAACACTTGGAATTCACAATGAATGAGCTTGAATCAATGGACAAAAGTGAAAAGAGCTGCTATTTAGGGAAAAAGGCTGTAGAAACACTTGGAATTCACAATGAATGAGCTTCACTCACCCTACAAATTGAATCAAACACTGATAATTCACAGTAATAAGCTAGGGAAATATTTGGAAATGTGATTGAAACACTAGGAATACATGTCCCTAGAGCTTTGCTATCTGAAGGAAACTGTTTAGTCACTTGGAAATCATGTTCAAAGACCTGAGAAGGGCGTGAAATACTGTTTACATTTGTAATTCAGTCTAAATGAGGAGGGCTTTTTAAAAGAAAGTTGGTTAAACACTTAAACATTCATTTTCATACAGCTAGATTCGATTTGCTAGAATTTTGTTGAGGATTTTGGCATCTATATTCATGAAGGATATTGGCCTGTAATTCTCTTTCTTTGTGTTATCTCTATCTGGTTTTGGTATTAGGGTGATGCTGACTTCATAGAAGGAGCTTGGAAGTGTTCCTTCCTCTTGAATTTTCTGGAATAGTCTGAGGAGGATAGGTTTTAGTTCTTCCTTGAATGTTTGGTAAAACGCCCCTTTGAAGCCGTCTGGCCCCGGGCTTTTGTTTGCTGGAAGTTTTTTAATGACTGCTCCAATTTCTTCCATAGTTATCAGCCTATTGAGATTTTTAGAATCTTCCTGAGTGAGTTTTGGAAGGTTGCATTTTCTAGGAATGTGTTCATTTCCTCTAGGTTGTGTAGTTTGTTAGAATAGAGTTGTTCATAGTATTTTTTAACAATCCTTTGTATTTCTGTAGGTCTGTTGTTATTTCACCTCTTTCATTTCTGATTTTGTTCATTTGGGTCCTCTCTCTGATATGACAATATGAAAGTATTCAAAACACTTAAAAATTAAAATGATAGCTAGTGTTCAAAGTATTAATAATTTAACTATAAGACCTGGAATTATGCCTCTATGAAAATGTTAAAACTCTCAGAGCTCAAACGAGCAGACGAGGAAAATGTCTACAACTGAATCTGAAAGATGTGGAATATGTTTGTACAACATTAATACCTCTGTGCAGTGTTGAAATACTGAGAATTGGTATTCAAAGAGCTATGAAAGGTGGGATAATCTTTAAAATAGTAATCACTCACGTTAAAAGACCTGGTATTTACAGAAAAACAATGTATAAACACATGGAATTCACAACGAATTAGCTTGAATCACTGGACAAAAGTGAATACAACACTGAGAATTCACAATAATACACTAGAGAAATATCTAGGAATGTGCTTGAAATTTTAGGAATACATGTTCACAGAGATTATATCGGAAGGAAAGTGTTTAGACACAGGAAAATCCTGTTCAAAGAATTGAGAAGTAGTGCAAAACCATTTACATTTGTAATTCAGTTGAAATGAGTTGGGGATTTTGGAAGAAAGTTGGTTAAACATTTAAAAGTTCATTTTCATACAGCTGATAGGACAGTATGAAAGTATTCAAAACTTTAGAAATCAAATTGATGGTTGGGTAGTGTTCAAAGTATTAATAATTTAACTATTAAGAGCTGATATGATACCCGTATTTAAATGTTAAAACTCTCAGAGCTCAAAATAACAGACCAGGGAAATGTGTAGGGCAGTATCTGAAAGACTTGGAATATGTTTGTAGAACCTTAATACCTCATGTGGTGTTGAAATACTGAGAATTGATATTCAAAGAGCTGTGAAAGGTGGGATAGTCTTTAAAATATTAATCACATGTTTAAAGAGCAAGTATATATGGAAAAACAATGTATAAACCCTTGGAATTCACAATGAAAGAGCTTGAAACACTGGACAAAAGTAAAAAGACCTGGTATATATGAGGAAAAAGCTGTACAAATACTTGGAATTTACAATGAATGAGCCTGAATCACTGGACATAAGTCAATCCAACACTGAGAATTCACAATGATAGACTAGAGAAATATTTAGGAATGTACTTGAAACACTAGGTATACCTCTCCATAGAGTTGGAATATCTGATGGACACTTTAATCACCTAAAAATCGTGTTCAAAGAGTAGAGAACTGAGTTGGATACTGGTTGCATTTATAATTCTGTCTCAATGAGTTGGGGTTTTTGAAAGAATGCTGGTTAAACATTTAAACATTCATTCTCATAGTGCTCAGATACCTTAAAAAGTTATTTTCATACAGCACATATAACGGTTTAGGGATAAGGTTAGGGGTTAGGGTTAAGGTTAGAGCTAGGCTTAGGGTTAGGGTTACTGCTAGGGTTAGGGTTAGGGTTAGGGTTAGGGTTAGGGTTAGGGTTAGGTTTAGGCATATGGCTAGGACTAGGGCTAGGGTTAGAGTTAGGGTTAGGGTTAGGGTTAGAGTTAGAGTTAGAGCTAACGCTAGAGTTAGGGTTAGGCCTAGAGTTAAGGTTAGGGTTAAGGTTAGGGTTAGGGTTAGGGTTAAAGTTATGGTGTATACACATGTGGAATTCACAATAATTGAGCTCAATCACTTGACAAAAGTGAAAAGAGCTGCTGTGTAAGGAAAATAGCTGTAGAAACATTGGAATTTACAATGAATTAGCTGGAATCACTATACAAGAGTGAATCAAACACTGAGATATCACAATAATAGACTTGGGAAATATTTAGGAATGTGACTTAAACACTAGGAATTCATGTTAAAAGACCTTTAATATCTGAATGACACTATTTAGTCATTGGCAAATCATGTTCAAGTGAGTGCAATACTGTTTACATTCATTATTCCGTCAATATGAGTTGGCGTTTTTGAATGAAAGTCCTTTAAAAATTCATCTTCATAGACATGATATAACAGCATGAAAGTATTCAAATCTCTTAGGAATCAAAATCGTAGTTTAGCTAGTGTTCAACGTAGTAACAATTTACATTTAAAGAGCTGGTATATATTGAAAGGTAGGATCGTCTTTAAAATAGTAATCACTCACGTTAAAAGAGCTGGTATTTATAGAAAAACGATGTATAAAAACATGGAATTCACAACGAATTAGCCTGAATCACTGGACAAAAGTGAATCCAACACTGAGAATTCACAATAATAAACTAGGGAAATAACTAGGAATGTGCTTGAAACTTTAGGAATACATGTTCACAGAGATTATATCTGAAGGACAGTGTTTAGACACAGGAAAATCCTGTTCCAAGACCTGAGAAGTAGTGCAAAACCGTTTACATTTGTAATTTAGTCTAAATGAGTTGGGGTTTGGAAGAAAGTTGGTTAAACATTTAAAAGTACATTTGCATACAGCTATGACAGTATGAAAGTATTCAAAACTTTAGAAATCAAATTGATAGTTGGCTAGTGTTCAAAGTATTAATAATTTAACTATAAAGAGCTGATATGATACCCGTATGTAAATGTTAAAACTCTCAGAGCTCAAAATAACAGACCAGGGAAATGTGTAGGGCAGTATCTGAAAGACTTGGAATGTGTTTGTAGAACCTTAATACCTCTGTGTGGTGTTGAAATACTGAGAACTGATATTCAAAGAGCTGTGAAAGGTGGGATAGTCTTTAAAATAGTAATCACTCACGATAAAAGAGCTGGTATTTATAGAAAAACGATGTATAAACACATGGAATTCACAACGAATTAGCTTGAATCACTGGCCAAAAGTGAATCAAAAATGAGAATTCAATGGTAGAATAGGGACATATTTAGGAATGTGCTTGAAACTCTAGGAGTACATGTTCACAGAGCTTTCATATCAAAAGGACACTGTTTAGTCACTGGGAAATCGTGTTCAAAGAACAGAGAAGTGAGTGCAATACTGTTTCCGTTTATAATTCAGTCTAAATGAGTTGGCTTTTTGGGAGAATATCGGTTAAACACATAAAATTCATTTTCATAGAGCTGATACGACAGTGGGAAAATATTCAAAATTCTTAGAAATCACAATGATAGTTAGGCTAAGGTTCAAATTAGAAACAACTTACATTTAAAGAGTTGTGATATAATGAAAAACTATGAACACTTGGAATTCACAATGAAGGAGCTTGAATCACTGGACAAAAGTGAAACAAACACTGAAAATTCACAAGGATAGACTAGGGTAATAGATAGGAATGTCCTTGAAACTTTAGAAATACCTGTTCTCAGAGATTTTATATCGAAAGGACAGTGTTTTGTCACAGGAAAATCGTGTTCAAAGACCTGAGCAATGCGTGCGATACTGTTTATATTAGTAATTCAGTCTGAGTTGGGATTTTTAGAAGATAGCTGGTTAAACACTAAAAAATACATTTTCATACAGCTGATATGACAGCATGAAAGTATTCTAAACTTTTAGAAATCAAAAGGATTGTTGGCTTGTGTTCAAATTATTAATAATTTAAGTATTAAGAGATGGTATGATACCTGTATGAAAATGATAAAACTCTCAGAGCTCAAAATAACAGAACAGGGAAATGTGTAGGACAGTATCTGAAAGACTTGGAATATGTTTGTAGAACCTTAATACCTCTGTGCAGTGTTGAAATATAGAGAATTTATATTTAAAGAGCTGTGAAAAGTTGGGTAGTCTTTAAAATAGTAATCACTCACGTTTAAGAGCTGGTATATATGGAAGAACGCTGAATCAACACTTGCAATTCAAAATGAATGGGCTTCAATCACTGGCCAAAAGTGTATCAAAAAATGAGAATTCAATGGTAGAATAGGGACATATTTAGGAATGTGCTTGAAACTCTAGGAGTACATGTTCACAGAGCTTTCATATCAAAAGGACACTGTTTAGTCACTGGGAAATCATGTTCAAAGAACAGAGAAGTGAGTGCAATACTGTTTCCGTTTATAATTCAGTCTAAATGAGTTGGCTTTTTTGAAGAATTTCGGTTAAACACATAAAATTCATTTTCATAGAGCTGATACGACAGTGGGAAAATATTCAAAATTCTTAGAAATCACAATGATAGTTAGGCTAAGGTTCAAATTAGAAACAACTTACATTTAAAGAGTTGTGATATAATGAAAAACTATGAACACTTGGAATTCACAATGAAGGAGCTTGAATCACTGGACAAAAGTGAATCAAACGCTGAGAATTCACAATAATGCACTAGGGAAATATCTAGGAATGTGCTTGAAACTTTAGGAATACATGTTCACAGAGATTATATCGAAAGGAGAGTGTTTAGTCACAGGAAAATCCTGTTCAAAGAACTGAGAAGTAGTGCCAAACTATTTCCATTTGTAATTGAGTCTAAATGAGTTGGGGATTTTGGAAGAAAGTTGGTTAAACATTTAAAAGTTCGTTTTCATACAGCTGATATGACAGTATGAAAGTATTCAAAACTTTAGAAATCAAATTGATGGTTTGGTAGTGTTCAAAGTATTAATAATTTAACGATAAAGAGCTGATATGATACCCGTATGTGAATGTTAAAACTCTCAGTGCTCAAAATAACAGACCAGGGAAATGTGTAGGGCAGTATCTGAAAGACTTGGAATACATTTGTAGAACCTTAATACCTCTGTGTGGTGTTGAAATACTGAGAATTGATATTCAAAGAGCTGTGAAAGGTGGGATAGTCGTTAAAATAGTAATCACATGTTTAAAGAGCAAGTATATATGGAAAAACAATGTATAAACCCTTGGAATTCACAATGAAAGAGATTGAAACACTGGACAAAAGTAAAAAGAACTGGTATATATGGGGAAAAAGCTGTACAAATACTTGGAATTTACAATGAATGAGCCTGAATCACTGGACATAAGTCAATCCAACACTGAGAATTCACAATGATAGACTAGAGAAATATTTAGGAATGTACTTGAAACACTAGGTATACCTCTCCATAGAGTTGGAATATCTGATGAACACTTTAATCACCTAAAAATCGTGTTCAAAGAGTAGAGAACTGAGTTGGATACTGGTTGCATTTATAATTCTGTCTCAATGAGTTGGGGTTTTTGAAAGAATGTTGGTTAAACATTTAAACATTCATTCTCATAGTGCTCAGATACCTTAAACAGTTATTTTCATACAGCACATATAACAGTTTAGGGCTAAGGTTAGGGGTTAGGGTTAAGGTTAGAGCTAGGGTTAGGGTTAGGGGTAGTGCTAGGGCTAGGGTTAGGGTTAGTGCTAGGGCTAGGGTTAGGGTTAGGATTCCGGTGAGGGCTAGGGTTAAGGTTAGGGTTAGTGCTAGAGCTAGGGTTAGAGTTAGGGTTCAGGTGAAGGCTAGGGTTAGGGTTAAGGTTAGGGTTAGGTTTAGGGATATGGCTAGGGCTAGGGCTAGGGTTTGCGTTAGGGTTATGGCGTATAGACATTTGGAATTCACAATAAATGAGCTCAATCACTTGACAAAAGTGAAAAGAGCTGCTGTATAAGGAAAAAAGCTGTAGAAACATTGGAATTCGAAATGAATTAGCTTGAATCACTATACAAGAGTGAATCAAACACTGAGATATCACAATGATAGACTTGGGAAATATTTAGGAATGTGACTTAAACACTAGGAATTCATGTTAAAAGACCTTTAATATCTGAAGTACACTATTTAGTCACTGGCAAATCATGTTCAAGTGAGTGCAATACTGTTTACATTCATTATTCCGTCAATATGAGTTGGCGTTTTTGAATGAAAGTCCTTTAAAAATTCATTTTCATAGACTTGATATAACAGCATGAAAGTATTCAAATCTCTTAGGAATCAAAATCATAGTTTAGCTAGTGTTCAATGTAGTAACAATTTACATTTAAAGAGCTGGTATATATTGAAAGGTAGGATCGTCTTTAAAATAGTAATCACTCACGTTAAAAGCTGGTATTTATAGAAAAAGGATGTATAAACACATGGAATTCATAACGAATTAGCTTGAATCACTGGCCAAAAGTGAATTAAAAATGAGAATTCAATGGTAGAATAGGGACATATTTAGGAATGTGCTTGAAACACTAGGAGTAAATGTTCACAGAGCTTTTATATCAAAAGGACACTCTTTAGTCAATGGGTAATCGTGTTAAAAGAGCAGAGAAGTGAGTGCAATACTGTTTCTGTTTATAATTCAGTCTAAATGAGTTGGCTTTTTGGAAGAATGTCCGTTAAACACATAAAATTCATTTTCATAGAGTTGATACGACAGTGGGAAAATATTCAAATTCTTAGAAATCACAATGATAGTTAGTCTAAGGTTCAAATTAGAAACAACTTACATTTAAAGAGTTGTGATATAATGAAAAACTATGAACACTTGGAATTCACAATGAAGGAGCTTGAATCACTGGACAAAAGTGAAACAAACACTGAAAATTCAAAAGGATAGACTAGGGTAATAGATAGGAATGTGCTTGATACTTTAGGAACACATGTTTTCAGAGATTTTATATCGAAAGGACAGTGTTTAGTTACAGGAACATTGTGTTCAAAGCCCTGAGAAGTGCGTGCGATACTGTTTATATTAGTAATTCAGTCTGAGTTGGGATTTTTAGAAGATAGCTGGTTAAACACTAAAAAAATACATTTTCATACAGCTGATATGACAGCATGAAAGTATTCTAAACTTTTAGAAATCAAAAGGATTGTTGGCTTGTATTCAAATTATTAATAATTTAAGTATAAAGAGATGGTATGATACCTGTATGAAAATGATAAAACTCTCAGAGCTCAAAATAACAGAACAGGGAAATGTGTAGGACAGTATCTGAAAGACTTGGAATATGTTTGTAGAACCTTAATACCTCTGTGCAGTGTTGAAATATAGAGAATTTGTATTTAAAGAGCTGTGAAAAGTTGGGTAGTCTTTAAAATAGTAATCACTCACGTTTAAGAGCTGGTATATATGGAAGAATGCTGAAATAACACTTGCAATTCACAATGAGTGGGCTTCAATCACTGGCAAAAGTGAATCAAAAAATGAGAATTCAATGGTAGAATAGGGACATATTTAGGAATGTGCTTGAAACGCTAGGAGTACATGTTCACAGAGCTTTCATATCAAAAGGACACTGTTTAGTCACTGGGAAATCATGTTCAAAGAACAGAGAAGTGAGTGCAATACTGTTTCCGTTTATAATTCAGTCTAAATGAGTTGGCTTTTTGGAAGAATGTCAGTTAAACACATAGAATTCATTTTCATAGAGCTGATACGACAGTGGGAAAATATTCAAAATTCTTAGAAATCACAATGATAGTTAGGCTAAGGTTCAAATTAGAAACAACTTACATTTAAAGAGTTGTGATATAATGAAAAACTATGAACACTTGGAATTCACAATGAAGGAGCTTGAATCACTGGACAAAAGTGAATCAAACGCTGAGAATTCACAACAATGCACTAGGGAAATATCTAGGAATGTGCTTGAAACTATGGGAATACATGTTCACAGAGATTTTATATCGGAAGGGCAGTGTTTAGTCACAGGAAAATCATGTTCAAAGACCTCAGAAGGGCGTGTGACACTGTTTACATTTGTAATTCAGTCTAAATGAGTTGGGATTTTTAGAAGAAAGCTCGTTAAACACTAAAAAATACATTTTCATACAGCTGATATGACAGTATGAAAGTATTCAAAACTCTTAGAATTCAAAATGATAGTTGGCTAGTGTTCAAATACTAATAATATAACTATAAAGAGCTGGTATGATACCTGTAAGAAAATGATAAAACTCTCAGAGCTCAAAATAGCAGACCAGGGAAATGTCTAGGATTGTAACTGAAAGACTTGGAATACGTTTGTAGAACCTTAATACCTATGTGCAGTGTTGAAATACTGAGAATTAGAATTCAAAGAGTTGTGAAAGGTAGGATAGTCTTTAAAATAGTAATCACTCACATTTAAGAGCTGGTATATATGGAAGAATGCTGAATCAACACTTGCAATTCACAATGAATGGGCTTTGATCATTGGACAAAAGTGAATCAAACACTGAGAAATCATAGTGGTAGACAAGGCAAATATTTAGGAATGTGCTTCACGTACTAGTAATATATGTTCAAAGGCCTTTAATATCTGAAGGAAACTATTTATTCACTGGGAAATTGTGTTCAAAGAACTGAGAACTGAGTTGGATACTGGTTCCATTTATAATTTAGTCTAAATGCATTGATGTTTTTGAAAGAATGTTGGTTAAACACGTAAACATTCAATTTCATAGAGCTCAGATGCCTTTAAGACAATGTTAAAACTCTATGTGCTCAAATTTACAGACCAGAGAAATGTCTAGGAATGTATCTGAAACATGTTGAATATGTTTGTAAAACATTAATACTTCTAGTGAACTGTTGAAATACTGAGAATTTGTATTTAAAGGGCTGTGAAAGGTAGGGTAGTCTTTAAAATAGTAATCACTCACGTATAAGAGCTGGTATATATGGAAGAACGCTGAATCAACACTTGCAATTCACAATGAATGGGCTTTGATTATTGGACAAAAGTGAATCAAACACTGAGAAATCATAGTGTTAGACAAGGCAAATATTTAGGAATGTGCTTCACATACTAGTAATATATGTTCAAAGGCCTTTAATATCTGAAGGAAACTATTTATTCATTGGGAAATTGTGTTCAAAGAACTGAGAACTGAGTTGGATACTGGTTCCATTTATAATTTAGTCTAAATGCATTGATGTTTTTGGAAGAATGTCGGTTAAACACATAGAATTCATTTTCATAGAGCTGATACGACAGTGGGAAAATATTCAAAATTCTTAGAAATCACAATGATAGTTAGGCTAAGGTTCAGATTAGGAACAACTGATCTGGAAAGGAAAAGTGGAGCTTATCTTAAGCCTGAGAATCCACAACTGGGGCACCCACCGAACAGCTGAGAGCCCCAGAACACCAGTCCTCAATTGTCGCAAACACACGGATGCAGAGGAGCTCTACACTCCACCATGGAAAGGTCAGATTTCGCCTGGGATAAGGAGAGAGAGAACTACATAACCTGACATCCAGCGAAGAGAGACCCTGCGAAGACAAAGAAACAGCCTGCATATGAAAGAAAAGCAGGCATCACCAGAAAAGGAAGTAAACAAAACTGAGGCAAGCAACCTTCCAGAGAAAGAATTCAGAGAAATGGTCATAAGGTGGCTGAAAATAATGGAAGACAAATTCGACAATATGAGCAAGAATCAAGAGGAAATGAAGAACCAAGAAGAAATGAAAAATGACATTGCTGCTGTAAAGAACTCAATAGAAATCAAGAGTAGACTAGAAGAAGCAGAGGACCGCATCAGTGAGCTAGAAGACAAGATGGGAAAAAATACCCACGTAGAGCAGCTTCTAGAGAAAAAAATTAAAAGACAGGAGGAGAGCCTAAGGGAACTTTGGGACAACACAAAACAAAAAAACATCCGCATATTAGGGGTTCCAGAAGGAAAGGAAGCTGAGCAAGGAATAGAAAACCTGTTTGAAGAAATAATGACAGAAAACTTCCCTGATATAGGGAAGAAAAAACCCACACAAATCCAAGAAGCTCACAGAGTCCCAAGCAAAATGAATGCCAAAAGACCGACGCCAAGGCACATTATAATTAAATTGGCAAACACCAATGACAAAGTAAGAATCTTAAAAGCGGCAAGAGAGAGTCAGAAAGTTACACACAAAGGAACCCCCATGAGACTAGCGACTGATTTCTCAACAGAAACTCCTCAGGCCAGAAGGGAATGGAATGAAATATACAAAGTCATGCAAAGGAAGGGTCTGAATCCAAGAATACTGTACCCAGCAAGGCTATCAATCAAAATTAAAGGTGAAATCAGGAGCCTCACAGACAAAAAAGGACTAAGGGAATTTATTACCACCAAACCAGCAATGCAAGAAATGCTAAAGGGTCTGCTGTAAAAAAAAAAAATGAAATAGGAAGCAAAGAAGGAACACAGGGGTAAAGAATAAAAATGGCAACAAATAAGTACCTATCAATAATAACTTCAAATGTAAATGGATTATATGCCCCAATCAAATGACATAGGGTAATGGATTGGATAAAAAACAAGACCCATATATCTGCTATCTACAAGAAACCCACCTCAGAAAAAATGACGCACACAGACTGAGGGTGAAGGAATAGAAAAATGTTTTCCAGGCAAATGGAACTGAAAAAAAAAGCTGCAGTAGCAATACTTATATCTGACAAATTAGATCTCAAAGTGAAGGACATAACAAGAGATAAGGAAGGCCACTTCATAATACTAAAGAGAGCAATCCAAGAAGAAGAAATAACTCTGGTAAACATATATGCACCCAATACAGGAGCACCGAAATACATAAAAAAAAAAAAACTCCTGGAGGATATCAAGGGAGAGATTGACAGCTATGTATCATAGTAGGAGACTTTAATACCCCACTATCACCATTGGACAAATCCTCTAAACAAAAAATCAGCAAAGAAACATTAATCCTAAATGACTCACTAGACCAGATGGAATTAATTGACATCTTCAGAACATTTCACCCCAAAGCCACAGAATATACATTCTTCTCAAGTGCACATGGGTCTTTTTCAAAGAAAGACCATATGTTCGGACATAGGCAAAGTTTCTTCAAATTCAAGAATATAGAAATCATATCAAGCATCTTCTCAGACCACAGTGGCATAAAATTGGAAATCAACTACAATAAAAACAATCCAAAGAAATCAAACACATGGAGACTAAACAGCATGCTATTAAACCATGACTGATTACCAGAGAGATCAAGGAAGAAATAATAAACATCATGGCAACAAATGACAATGAAAACACAACAATCCAATATATATGGGACACAGCGAAAGCAGTCTTGAGAGGGAAGTTCATAGCTCTAAAAGCCTACTGTAAAAAAAAAAAAAAGAAAAGAAACAATGGAAATAAATTACCTAACCACACAACTCAAAGAGTTAGAAAAAGAGCAACAAGAAAAGCCCAGTGTAAGCAGAAGGAAGGAAATAATAAAGAGCAGGGCAGAGATAAACGACATAGAGAACAAAGAAACAATACAAAAGATCAACAAAATCAAGAGCTGGTTCCTTGAAAGGATAAACAAGATTGATGAACCTCTAGCCAGGCTCACCAAGAAGCAAAGAGAGAGGACCCAAATAAACAAAATCAGAAATGAAAGCGGTGAAATAACAACAGACCCCACCGAAATACAAAGGATTGTTAAAAAATACCACGAACAACTCTATTCCAACAAACTGGAAAACCTGGAGGAAATGGACATATTCCTAGAAAAATATAACCTTCCAGAACTCAATCAGGAAGAATCTAAACATCTCAATATGCCAGTAACTATGGAAGAAATTGAAGCAGTCATCAAAGAGCTTCCGGCAAACAAAAGCCCGGGGCCAGACAGCTTCACAGGAGAGTTTTACCAAACATTCAAGGAAGAACTAAAACCTATCCTCCTCAGACTATTCCAAAAAATACAAGAGGAAGGAACACTTCCAACCTCCTTCTATGAAGCCATCATCACCCTAATACCAAAACCAGATATAGACACAATGAAGGAGAATTACAGGCCAATATCCCTCATGAACGTAGATGCCAAAATCCTCAACAAAATTCTAGCAAATAGGATTCAGCAGTACATCTGAAAGATCATACACCATGACCAAGTAGGGTTTATCCCAGGAATGCAAGGATGGTACAATATCCGCAAATCAATAAATGTGATACATCACATAAACAAATTGAGAGATAAAAATCACATAGTCATATCAATTGATGCAGAAAAAGCATTGGACAAAATCCAACCTCCTTTTTTGATAAAAACTCTCAGCAAGGTGGAAATACAAGGATCATACCTCAACATAATAAAAGCTATATATGATAAACCCACAGCTAACATCATACTCAATGGGCAAAAACTAAAACCATTACCCCTAAGAACAGCAACAAGGCAGCAATGCCCACTCTCACCACTCCTGTTTGACATAGCACTGGAAGTATTAGCCATTGCAGTTAGACAAGAAGAAGAAATAAAAGGCATCCAAATTGGAAAAGAAGAAGTAAAGCTGTCCTTATTTGCAGATGACATGATATTGTACATACAAAACCCAAAAGACTCCATCAAAAAACTAACAGACTTAATAAATGAATTCGGCAATGTAGCAGGATACAAAATTAATGCAAAGAAGTCTATGGCATTTCTATACATCAATAGTGAACTTACAGAAAGAGAGACTGAAAAAGCAATCCCATTTACCATCACACCTAAAAAATTAAGATACTTAGGAATAAACCTAACCAAGGAGGTAAAAGACCTATACGTGGAAAACTACAGGACACTGAAAAAAGAGATAGAGGAAGTCATAAACAGATGGAAGAACATAACAGGTTCATGGATTGGTAGAATCAACATCATTAAAATGTCCATACTACCCAAAGCAGTCAATAGATTCAATGCACTCCCCATTAAAATACCAACGGCATATTTCACAGACCTGGAAATAACTCTCCAAAAATTCATCTGGAATAAAAAAAGACCTCAAATAGCCATAGCAATCCTGAGAAACAAGAATAAAGTAGGAGGGATCTCAATACCAGATTTCAAGCTGTATTACAAAGCTACTGTCCTCAAAACAGCCTGGTAGTGGCAAAAGAACAGACATATAGATCAATGGAATAGAATAGAGAATCCAGGTATCGACCCAAACCACTATGTACAATTAATATTTGACAAAGGAGGCATGAACATACAATGGAGTCAAGACAGTCTCTTCAATAAATGGTGTTGGGAAAATTGGACAGATACATGCAAAAAAAATGAAACTAGATCACCAACTTACACCATACACAAAAATAAACTCAAAATAGATACAGGACTTATTTAAACATTCATTTTCATAATGCTCAGATATCTTAAATAGTTATTATCATACAGCTGATATGACAGTTGAAGGTTAGGGTTAGAGTTAGGACACAATTTACTCAGTGGAAAATCGTGTTCAAAGAGCTGAGAACTGAGTTGGACACTGGTTACATTTATAATTTAGTCTAAATGCGTTGGCGTTTTCGAAAGGTTGGTTAAACATTTAAACATTCATTGTCTTAGGGCTCACATACCTGTATGAAAATCTTAAAACTCTCACAGGTACAAATGAGATACCAGGGAAAAGTCTAGGAATGTGTCAGAAACACTTGGACTACGACTTAGAACCAACATCTACAGGCAACTTATACACCTTAATAAAAGGAAGATAAATGATCCAATAAAAAAATGGGCAACGGACCTAAATAGAATCTTTTTGAAAGAAGACAAAAGGAAGGCCAAGAGACACATGAAAACATGATCAAAGTCACTAATTATCCGAGACATGCAAATCAAAATGACAATGCGATACCATCTCACACCTGTCAGAATGACTATTATCAACAAATCAACAAACGACAAGTGTTGGCGAGGATCCGAAGAAAAATGAACCCTCGTGCACTGCGGGTGGGAATGCAGACTGGTGCAGCCACTGTGGAGAACAGTATGGAGTTTCCTCAAAAAACTGAAAATGGAACTCCCATTTGACCCAGTGATCCCACTCCTAGGAATATATCCTAAGAAACTAGAAACACCAATCAGAAAGGATATATGCACCCCTATGTTCATAGCAGTACAATTTACAATAGCTAAGATTTGGAAACAGCCTAGGTGCCCATCAGCAGATGACTGGATCAGAAAACTGTTATACATCTACACAATAGAATACTATGCTGCCATAAAAAAAGAAGGAATTCTTACCATTTGTAGCAACCTGGATGGAATTGGAGAACATTATGCTAAGTGAAATAAGCCAGTCAATGAAATAAAAATACCACATGATCTCACGCATTTGGGGATAATAAAAAACATTATAAACTGATGAACAAAAAGATAGATACAGAGGCAGTAAAGCATCAAACAGACTGTCAAATTACAATGGAAACTTAGGAAGAGGTGGGGGAAATAAGAGATCAACTGAAGGACTTACATGCATGCATATAAGAGTATCCAACAAATGCAAAACTTTGGGGGGTGAGGGCATGTATGGGAGTGGGGTGGGTTGGGGCAATGGTAAGATATGTACACATATAATACCTTAATAAAAAAATTTTTAAAAAACAAAAAAATTAGGAACAACTTACATTTAGAGAGTTGTGATATAATGAAAAAAGGTATGAACACTTGGAATTCACAATGAAGGAGCTTGAATCACTGGACAAAAGTGAAACAAACAGAATTCACAATGATACTCTAGGGAAATATCTAGGAATGTGCTTGAAACTTTAGGAATACATGTTCTCAGAGATTTTATATCGGAAAGACAGTGTTTAGTGACAGGAAAATCGTGTTCAAAGACATGAGAAGTGCGTGCGATACTGTTTACATTAGTAATTCAGTCTAAGTGAGTTGGGATTTTTAGAAGAAAGCTGGTTAAACACTAAAAAATACATTTTCATACAGCTGATATGACAGCATGAAAGTATTCAAAACTCTTAGAATTCAAAATGATAGTTGGCTAGTGTTCAAATACTAATAATTTAACTATAAAGAGCTGGTATGATACCTGTAAGAAAATGATAAAACTCTCAGAGCTCAAAATAGCAGACCAGGGAAATGTCTAGGATTGTATCTGAAAGACTCGGAATACGTTTGTAGAACCTTAAAACCTCTGTGCGGTGTTGAAATACTGAGAATTGGTATTCAAAGAGCTATGAAAGGTAGGATAGTCTTTAAAATAATAATCACTCACATTTAAAGAGCAGGTATATATGGAAAAATGCTGTATAACCCCTTGGAATTCACAATGAAAGAGCTTGAGACCCTGGACAAAAGTGAAAAGAGCTGGTATATTTTGAAAAAAAGCTGTATAAATACTTGGAATTCACAATGAATGAGCCTGAGTCACTGGACATGTCAATCCAACACTGAGAATTCACAATGATAGACTAGGGAAATATTTAGGAATGTACTTGAAACACTAGGTATACCTGTTCATAGAGTTGGAATATCTGATGGACACTGTTTTATCACCCACAAATCGTGTCAAAGAGTAGAGAACTGAGTTGGATACTGGTTACATTTATAATACAGTCTCAATGAGTTGGGGTTTTTGAAAGAATGTTGGTTAAACATTTATACATTCATTTTCATAGGGCTCAGATACCTTAAAAAGTTATTTTCATACAGCACATATAACAGTTTAGGGTTAGGTTTAGGGTTAGGGTTAAGGTGAGGGCTAGGGTTTGGGTTAGGGTTAGGGCTAGGAAAGGATTAGGGTTAGGGGTAGGGTTCGGATTAGGGTTAAGGTTAGGGTTATGGTGTATACACATTTGAAATTCACAATGAATGAGCTTGAATCACTGTACAAAATTGAATCAAACACTGAGAATTCACAATAATAGACTGGGAAATATTTAGGAATCTGACTCATACACTAGGAATACATGATAAAAGAGCTTTAATATTTGAAGGACACAATTTTGTCACTTGGAAATCGAGTTCAAAGAGCTGAGAAGTGAGTGCTATCCTGTTTATATTTATTATTCTGTCAAAATGAGTTGGGTTTTTGGATGAAAGTTGGTTAAACACTTAAAAATTCATTTTCATAGACCTGATATAACAGTATGATATTATTAAAAACACTTAGGAATCAAAATGATAGTTAAGCTAGTGTTCAAAGTAGTAATAATTTACATTTAAAGAGCTGGTAAATATGGAAAAACACTGTATAAACAGTTGGAATTCACAATGAATGAGCCTGAAACACTGGACATAAGTCAATCCAACACTGAGGATTCACAATGATTGACTAGGGAAATATTTAGGAATGTATTTGAAACACTAGGTTTACCTGTTCATTGAGCTGTAATATCTGATGGGCACTGTTTAATCACCTGGAAATTGTGTTCAGAGAGTAGAGAACAGAGTTGGATACTGGTTACATTTATAATACAGTCTCAATGGGTTGGCATTTTTGAAAGAGGGTTGGTTAAACATTTGAACATTCATTTTCATGGGGCTCAGATACCTTAAAAAGTTATTTTCATACAGGAGATATAACAATTCAGGGTTAGGGTTAGAGCTGGGGTTAGGGTTAGGATTAGGGTTAGTGTTAGACTTAGGGTTATGGTTAGGGCTAGGTTTACGGCTAAGCCTAGGGCTAGGGCTAGAGCTAATGCTAGGCCTAAAGCTAGGGCAATTGTTAGGGTTAGGGTACGGGTTAGGGTTAGGTCTAGGGTTAAGGTTAGGGTTATGGTGTGTAAACATTTGGAATTCACAATAAATGAGCTTGAATCACTGGACAAAAGTGAATGAAACACTGAGAATTCACAGTGATAGAGAAGGGAAATATTTAGGAATGTGCTTGAAACACAAGGGGTAGGGTTAGGGCTAGGGCTAGGATTAGGGCTAGGGCTAGAGCTTGAGCTGGGGCTAAGGCTAGTGCTAGGGCTAGGGTTAGGATTCGGGTTAGGGCTTCGATTAGGGTTAGAGTTAGGGCTAGGGCTAGGATTAGGGCTAGGGTTAAGGTTAGGGTTAGGGCTAGGTATAAGGTTAGGGTTAGTCTTAGGGTTAGGTTTAGAGGTAGGGATAGGGCTAGAGTTTGGGTAAAGACTAGGGTTAGGGCTAGGATTAGGATTAGTGTTAGGGCTAGAGTTAGGGTAGGGTTAGGGTTAGGGCTATGCTTAGGGTTAGGGTTAGGGGTAGATTTAGTGTTAGGGCTAGGGCGAAGGCTCGAGCTACTACTAGGGCTAAGGCCAGAGGTATGGCTAGGGTTAGGGTTAGGGTTTGGGATAGGGCTATGAGTAAGATAGGGATAGGGTTAGGGTCAGGGTTAGGGCTAGAGTTAGCATTTGGGTTAGGGCTCGGGCTAGGGTTAGGGTTAGGGTTAGGGCTAGAATTAGGGTTAGGGACTGGGGTAGGGCTGGGGCTTGGGGTAGGATTATGGTTAGGGCAAGGGTTGGGGTTAGGTTTAGGGTTAAGGGTAGGGCTAGGGCTAGGGTTATGGTTAGGGCTACTGTTACGGCTAGGGCTAGGGAAACGATTAGTTTTAGCGTAGGGTTAGGGTTAGGGTTAGGTTTAGGGTTAGGGCTAAGGTTAGGGTTAGTGTTTGGGTTAGGCTTAAATCTAGGGTTGGGGTTTAGTTAAGCATTAGGGTTACTGCTAGGGTTAGAGTTAGGGTTAGGGTTAACGTTAGGGTTATGGTATATAAACATTTGGAATTCACAATGAATGAGCTTAAATCACTGTACAAAAGTGAATCAAACACTGAGAATTCACAATGATAGACTAGGGAAATATTTAGGAATGTACTTGAAACACTAGGTATACCTTTTCATAGAGCCGTAATATCTGATGGACACTGTTTAATCCCCTGGATATCGTGTTCAAAGGGTAAAGAACAGAGTTGGATACTGGTTATATTTATAATACAGTCCCAATGGGTTGGCTTTTTTGAAAGAATGTTTGTTAAACATTTAAACATTCATTTTCATAGTGCTCAGATACTCCAAATAGTTATTTTCATACATCAGATATAACAGTTCAGGGTTAGGGTTAGGCATATGCTTAAGGAGAGGGCTAGGGATAAGTCAAGGGCTAGGGCTCAGGTTAGGGCTAGCGTTAGGGTTAGGTTTAGGACGAGGTTTAGGGTTAGTGCTAGGGTAAGGGTTAGGGATATGGTTACGGTTAGGTTTTGGGTTAGTCTTAAGGCTATGGCTAGGGCTAAGATAGGGCAAGGGTTAGGCTTAGGGTTAAGGTTAGGGTTAGGCTTAGGGCTAGGGTTAAGGTTAGGTTTAGAGATAGGGTTAGGGCAAGTGCTAGGGTTAGGGTTAGGGATAAAGTTAGGGTTTGGGTTAGTGTTAGGGTTAGAGTTAGGGTTAGGGTTACAGCTTGGATTAGGGCTAAGGTAAATGTTAGGGTTACTGCTAGGGTTAGGGTTAGGTTTAGGGTTATGGTGTATAAACATTTGGAATTCACAATAAATGAGCTTGAATCACTTGACAAAAGTGAAAAGAGCTGCTATATAAGGAAAAAGGCTGTAGAAACACTTGGAATTCACAATGAATTAGCTTGAATCACTGTACAAAAGTGAATCAAACACTGAGAAATGACAATGATAGACGGGAAATATTTAGGAATGTGACTCATACACTAGAAATTCATTTTAAAAGAGCTGTAATATCTGAAGGACACTATTTAGTCACTGGCGAATCCTGTTCAAAGAGCTGAGAAGTGAGTGCAATGCTGTTTACATTTAATATTCCGTCAAAATGAGTTGGCATTTTTAGATGAAAGTTTTTTAAAAATTCATCTTCATAGACCTGATATAACTGTATGAAAGTATTCAAAACTCTTAGGAATCAAAATGATAGTTAAGCTAGTGTTCAAAGTAGTAACACTTTACATTTAAAGAGATGGTATATATTGAAAGGTAGGACAGTCTTTAAAATAGTAATCACTCACATTAAAAGAGCTGGTATTTATAGAAAAACTCTGTATAAACATATGGAATTCACAATGAAATAGCTTGAATCACTGGACAAAAATGAGTCAAACACTGAGAATTCACAATAATACACTAGGGAAATATCTAGGAATGTGCTTGAATATTTAGGAATACATGTTCACAGAGATTATATCGGAAGGACAGTGCAAAACTGTTTACATTTGTAATTCAGTCTAAATGAGTTGGGGTTTTTGGAAGAAAGTTGGTTAAACATTTAAAGGAAATTTTCATACAGCTGATATGACAGTATGAAAGTATTCAAAACTTTTAGAAATCAAAATGATAATAATTTAACTATAAAGAGCTGGTATGATACCTGTATGAAAATGTTAAAACTCACAGAGATCAAAATAACAGACCAGGTAAATGTCTAGGACAATATCTGAAATACTTGGAATATGTATGTGCAGGGCTGAAATACTGAGAATTAGTATTCAAAGTGCTGTGAAATGTAGGATAGTCTTTAAAATAGTAATCACTCACATTTAAAGAGCTGGTATATGGAAAAATGCTGGATCAACACTTGGAATTCACAATGAGTGGACTTCAATCACTGGACCAAAGTGAATCAAACACTGAGAATTCACAGTGATATACTAGGGAAATATTTAGTAATGTGCTTCACATCCTAGGAATACATGTTCAAAGCTTTTATATCTGTAGGGAACTGTTTAGTCACTGGGAAATCATGTTGAAAGAGCTGAGAACTGAGTTGGATACTGGTTACATTTATAATTTAGTCTAACTGCATTGACGTTTTTGAAAGAAGGTTGGTTAAACACTTAAACATTGATTTTCATAGGGTTCAGATGCCTTTCTGAAAATGTTAACACTCCTAGTGCTTAAAATGACAGAACAGGGAACTGTCTAGGAATGTGTCTGAAGCACTTGCAATACGTTTGTACAAACTTAATACCTCTAGTGCACTGTTGATATACTGAGAATTTGAATTCAAAGGGCTGTGAAAGGTAGGATAGTCTTTAAAATAGTAATCACTCACCTTAAGAGAGCTGGTATTTAGAGAAAAACGCTGTATAAACACATGGAATTCACAACGAATTAGTTTGAATCACTGCACAAAAGTGAATCGAACACTGAGAATTCACAACAATACACAGAGATTATATCGGAAGGACAGTGTTTACCCACAGGAAAATCCTGTTCAAAGACCTGAGAAGTAGTGCAAAACTGTTTACATTTTGTAATTCAGTCTAAATGAGTTGGGGTTTTTGGAAGAAAGCTGGTTAAACATTTAAAAGTACATTTTCATACAGCTGTTATGACAGTAGGAAAGTATTCAAAACTTTTAGAAATCATAATGATAGTTGGCTGGTGTTCAAAGTATTAATAATTTAACTATAAAGAGCTGGTATGATACCCGTATGAAAATGTTAAAACTCTCAGAGCTCCAAATAACAGACCAGGGAAATGTGTCGGGCAGTATCTGAAAGACTTGGAATACGTTTGTAGAACTTTAGTACCTCCAGTGCACTGTTGTAATACTCAGAATTGGTATTCAAAGAGCTGTGGAAGGTAGATTAGTCTTTAAAATAGTAATCATACACGTTTAAGAGCTGGTATATATGGAAAAACGCTGGATCTACACTTGGAATTCACAATGAATGGGCTTCAATCACTGGCCAAAAGTGAATCACACACTGAAAATTCAATGGTAGAATAGGGACATATTTAAAAATGTGCTTGAAACACTAGGAGTACATGTTCACAAAGCTTTTATATCGGAAAGACACTGTTTAGTCACTGGGAAATCGTGTTCAAGGAGCTGAGAAGTGAGTGCGATACTGTTTCCATTTATAATTCAGTCTAAATGTGTTGGCGTTTTTGGAAGAATGTTGGTTAAACACTTAAAATTCATTTTCATAGAGCTGACATGACTGTAGGAAAGTATTCAAAGCTCTTACAAATAAAAATGATAGGCTAATTTTCAAATTAGTAATAACTTATGTTTAAAGAGCTGAGATATAATGAAAAACTGTATGAACACTTGGAATTCACAATGAATGAGATTGAATCACTGGATAAAAGTGAAAAGAGCTGCTATTTAGGGAAAAAGGCTGTAAAAACACTTGGAATTCACAATAATTGAGTTTGAATCACCCAACAAAATGCATCAAACACTGAGAATTCACAGTGATAGACTAGGGAAATATTTAGGAATGTGCTTCACATACTAGGAATACATATTCAAAGAGCTTTAATATCTGAAGGAAACTGTTTAGTCACTGGGAAATCATGTTCAAAGAGCTGAGGACTGAGTTGGATACTGGTTACATTTATAATTTAGTCTAAATGCGTTGGTGATTTTGAAAGAAGGTTGGTTAAACACTTAAACATTCATTTTCTTTATTTTTTTTATTTTTTTTTATTTCCATTTTTTATTAAGGTGTTATATGTGTACATATCTTACCATTTCCCCTTCCCACGCCACTCCCATACATGCCCTTTACCCCCAATATTTTGTGTCTATTGATTATGCTTATATGCATGCATACAAGTCCTTCGGTTGATCTCTTATCTCCCCCACCTCTTCCTAGGCTTCCCAATGTAATTTGACAATCTGTTTGATGCTTTACTGCCTCTGTCTATCTTTTTGTTCATCAGTTTATAATGTTTTTTATTATCCCCAAATGAGTGAGATCATGTGGAATTTTTCCTTCATTGACTGGCTATTTCACTTAGCATAATGTTCTCCAGTTCCATCCAGGTGGCTGCAAATGGTAAGAATTCCTTCTTTTTTATGGCAGCATAGTATTCCATTGTGTAGATGTACCATAGTTTTCTGATCCAGTCATCTGCTGATGGGCACCTAGGCTGTTTCCCAATCTTAGCTATTGTAAATTGTGCTGCTATGAACATAGGGGTGCATATATCCTTTCTGATTAGTGTTTCTAGTTTCTTAGGATATATTCCTAGGAGTGGGATCACTGGGTCAAATGGGAGTTCCATTTTCAGTTTTTTGAGGAAACTCCATACTGTTCTCCACAGTGGCTGCACCAGTCTGCATTCCCACCCGCAGTGCACGAGGGTTCATTTTTCTTCGCATCCTCGCCAACACTTGTCGTTTGTAGATTTGTTGATAATAGCCATTCTGACAGGTGTGAGATGGTATCGCATTGTCATTTTGATTTGCATGTCTCGGATAATTAGTGACTTTGATCATGTTTTCATGTGTCTCTTGGCCTTCCTTTTGTCTTCTTTCAAAAAGATTCTATTTAGGTCCATTGTCCATTTTTTATTGGATCATTTATCTTCTTTTTATTAAGGTGTATAAGTTGCCTGTAGATGTTGGAGAATAAATCTTTATCAGTGATAACGTTTGCAAATATGTTCTCCCATACAGTGGGGTTTCTTGTTGTTTTGTTGATGGTTTCTTTTGCTGTGCAAAAGCTTTTTATTTTGATGTAGTCCCATTTGTTTATTTTCTCTTTGGCTTCCGTTGCCCTAGGGGCAGTATCAGTGAAAAAGTTCTTTCGGCATATGTCTGAGATTTTGCTGCCTGTGGATTTCTCTAGTATTTTTATGGTTTCCCATCTTATATTTAAGTCCTGTATCCATTTTGAGTTTATTTTTGTGTATGGTGTAAGTTGGTGATCTAGTTTCATTTTTTTGCATGTATCTTTCCAATTTTCCCAACACCAATTATTGAAGAGACTGTCTTGACTCCATTGTATGTTCATGCCTCAATATCTGGATTCTCTATTCTATTCCGTCGGTCTATATGTCTGTTCTTGTGCCAGTACCAGGCTGTTTTGAGAACAGTGGCTTTGTAATACCGCTTGAAATCTGGTATTGAGAGCCCTCCTACTTTATTCTTCTTTCTCATGATTGCTGTGGTTATTCGGGGTCTTTTTTTTTTTATTCCAGAAGAATTTTTGAAGAGTTCTTTCTAGGTCTGTGAAATATGCCATTGGTATTTTAATGGGGAGTGCATTGAATTTATAGATTGATTTGGGTAGTATGGACATTTTAATGATGTTGATTCTACCAATTTATGAAGTTGGTATGTTCTTCCATCTGTTTATGACTTTCTATATCTCTTTTTTTTTTCAATGTCCTGTAGTTTTCCATGTATAGGTCTTTTACCTCCTTAGTTAAGTTTATTCCTAGGTATCTTAATTTTTTTGGTGTGATGGTAAATGGGATTGCTTTTTTAGTCTCTCTTTCTGTAAGTTCACTATTGGTGTATAGAAATGCCATAGACTTCTTGGCATTAATTTTGTATCCTGCTACATTGCCAAATTCATTTATTAAGTCTGTTAGTTTTTTGATGGAGTCTTTTGGGTTTTGTATGTACAATATCATGTCATCTGCAAATAAGGACAGCTTTACTTCTTCTTTTCCAATTTGGATGCCTTTTATTTCTTCTTCTTGTCTAACTGCAATGGCTAATACTTCCAGTACTATGTCAAACAGGAGTGGTGAGAGTGGGCATTGCTGCCTTGTTGCTGTTCTTAGGGGAAATGGTTTTAGTTTTTCCCATTGAGTATGATGTTAGCTGTGGGTTTATCATATATAGCTTTTATTATGTTGAGGTATGATCCTTCTATTCCCACCTTGCTGAGAGTTTTTATCAAGAAAGGATGTTGGAGCCGAAACCAGTTTGGCTCAGTGGATAGAGCATCAGCCTGTGGACTGAAAGATCCCAGGTTCGATTTCGGTCAAGGGCATGTACCTTGGTTGCGGGCACATCCCCAGTACGGGGTGTGCAGGAGGCAGCTGATCGATGTTTCTCTCTCATCGATGTTTCTAACTCTCTATCCTTCTCTCCCTTCCTCTCTGTAAAAAATCAATAAAATATATTTAAAAAAAAGAAAGGAGTTTGGATTTTGTCATATGCTTTTTCTGCATCCATTGATATGACTATGTGATTTTTTTTCTCTCAATTTGTTTATGTGATGTATCATGTTTATTGATTTGCGGATATTGTACCATCCTTGCATCCCTGGGATAAATCCTACTTGGTCATGGTATATGATCTTTCTGATGTACTTCTAGATCTGATTTGCTAGAATTTTGTGAGGATTTTGGCATCTATGTTCATGAGGGATATTGGCCTGTAATCCTCTTTCATTGTGTTGTCTTTATATGGTTTTTGTATTAGGGTGATGCTGGCTTCATAGAAGGAGCTTGGAATGTTCCCTCCTGTTGAATTTTTTGGAATAGTCTGAGGAGAATTGGTTTTAGTTCTTCCTTGAATGTTTGTTAAAACTCCCTTGTGAAGCCGTCTGTCCTTGGTCTTTTGTTTGCCAGAAGCTTCTTGATGACTGCTTCAATATCTTCCATAGTTATTGGCCTATTGAGATGCTTAAATTCTTCCTTATTGATTTTTGGAAGGTTATATTTTTCTAGGAATATGTCCATTTTCTCTAGGTTGTCCAGTTTGTTGGAATAAAGTTGTTCATAGTATTTTTTAACAATCCTTTGTATTTCGGTGGGGTCTGTTGTTATTTCACCGCTTTCATTTCTGATTTTGTTTATTTAGGTCCTCTCTCTTTGCTTCTTGGTGAGCCTGGCTAGAGGTTCATCACTCTTGTTTATCCTTTCAAGGAACCAGCTCTTGGTTTTGTTGATCTTTTGTATTGTTTCTTTGGTCTCTATGTTGTTTATCTCCAGTCTTATTTTTATTATTTCCTTCCTTCTGCTTACACTGTGCTTTTCTTATTGCTCTCTTTGTAACTCTTTGAGTTGTAGGATTAGGTAATTTATTTCCATTGTTTCTTGTTTTGTTTTGCAGTAGGCTTGTAGAGCTATGACCTTCCCTCTCAAGACTGCTTTCACTGTGTCCCATAGATTTGGATTGTTGTGTTTTCATTGTCATTTGTTGCCATGGTTTTTTTTTTTTATTTCTTCTTTGATCTCTCTGGTAACCCAGTCATTGTTTAATAGCATGCTATTTAGTCTTCATGTGTTTGATTTTTTTGGGTTGTTTTTATTGTAGTTTATTTCCAGTTTGATGCCACTGTGATCTTAGAAGATTCTTGATATGATTTCTATCTTCTTGAATTTGAAGAAACTTAGCTTATGTCCCAGCATATGGTCTATCTTTGAAAATGACCCATGTGCACTTGAGAAGAATGTATATTCTGTGGCTTCAGGGTGAAATGTTCTGAAGACGTCAATTAATTCCATCTGGTCTAGTGAGTCAATTAGGATTGATGTTTCATTTCTGATTTTTTTGTTTAGAGGATTTGTCCAATGGTGATAGTGGGGTATTAAAGTCTCCTACTATGATTGTATTGCGGTCAGTCTCTCCCTTGATATCCTCCAGGAGTTGTTTTTTATGTATTTGGGTGCTCCTGTATTGGGTGCATATATGTATACCAGAGTTATTTCTTCTTGTTGGATTGTTCCCTTTAGTATTATGAAGTGGCCTTCCTTATCTCTTGTTATGTCCTTCACTTTGAGATCTAATTTGTCAGATATAAGTATTGCTACTGCAGCTTTATTTTTATTTCCATATGCCTGGAAAACCTTTTTCCATCCCTTCACCCTCAGTCTGTGTGCGTCTTTTTTTCAGAGGTGGGTTTCTTGTAGACAGCAGATATATGGGTCTTGTTTTCTTTTTTTTTTTTTAATATATTTTATTGATATTTTACAGAGAGGAAGGGAGAGAGATAGAGAGCTAGAAACATTGATGAGAGAGAAACATCGATCAGCTGCCTCCTGCACACCTCCTACTGGGGATGTGCCGGCAACCAAGGTACATGCCCTTGACCGGAATCGAACCCGGGACCCTTCAGTCCGCAGGCCGACGCTCTATCCACTGAGCCAAACCGGTTTCGGCAGGGTCTTGTTTTCTTATCCAATCTGTTACCCTATGTCTTTTGATTGGGGCATTTAATCCATTTACATTTAAAGTTATTATTGATAGGTACTTATTTGTCGCCATTTTTAGTCTTTACCCCTGTGTTCCTTCTTTGCTTCCTATTACTTTTTTTTTTTTTTTACCACAGACCCTTTAGCATTTCTTGCATTGCTGGTTTGGTGGTAATAAATTCTCTTAGTACTTTTTTGTCTGTGATGCTCCTGATTTCACCTTCAATTTTGATTGATAGCCTTGCTGGGTACAGTATTCTTGGATTCAGACCCTTCCTTTGCCTGACTTTGTATATTTCATTCCATTCCCTTCTGGCCTGATGAGTTTCTGTTGAGAAATCAGTTGCTAGTCTGATGGGGGTTCCTTTGTATGTAACTTTCTGTCTCTCTCTGGCCGCTTTTAAGATTGTTACTTTGTTGTTGGTGTTTGTCAATTTAATTATAATATGCCTTGGCGTTGGTCTTTTGGGGTTCATTTTGCTTGGGACTGTGTGAGCTTCTTGGATTTGGGTGGGTTTTTTCTTTCCTATATCAGGGAATTTTTCTGTCATTATTTCTTCACACAGGTTTTCTATTCCTTGCTCAGTTTCCTCTCCTTCTGGGACCCCTATTATGCGGATGTTGTTTTGTTTTGTGTTGTCCCAAAGTTCCCTTAGGCTCTCCTCCTGCTTTTCAATTTTTTTTTTCTAGAAACTGCTCTACTTGGGTATTTTTCCCACCTTGTCTTCTAGCTCTGCTTCTTCTAGTCTAGTCTTGATGCTTTCTATTGAGTTCTTTAGAGCAGCGATGTGATTTTTCATTTCTTCTTGGTTCTTCTTCATTTCCTCTTGGTTATTACTCATATTGTTGAATTTGTCTTCCATTTTCAGACACCTTATGACAGCCGTGGCCAAACTACGGTTCTCAGGCCGGATCCGGCCCGTTCGGCTGTTCTATCCGGCCCGCGGAGCCGAAAGAGCGGAGGGTTCTCTTGCCCTCCCCTCCGCTCCTTTACTTTGAATTTATATTAGTTCACACAAACACTCCATCCATGCTTTTATTCCGGCCCTCCGGTCCAGTTTAAGAACCCATTGTGGCCCTCAAGTCAAAAAGTTTGCTCACCCCTGCCTTATGACCATTTCTCTCAATTCTTTCTCTGACAGGTTGCTTGCCTCTATTTCATTTACTTCTTTTTCTGGTGATGCCTGCTTTTATTTTATAGGAGGGCTGTTTCTTTGTCTCCCCATGGTCTCTTTTCTCCGGATGTCTGGTTATGTAGTTCTCTCTCTTTCCTGTGTTGATTTAAAGGCACAAAGTACAACACAACCAGGTACAACACACAAGGTACTGAACAGAAATGTATTCACAATATTTAGAACCACCAATAAAGGTGACCACTAGAGAAAGACAAATTAGGGGATAGGAGAGAAAGAAGAGGAGGAAAAATAAAAAAATAAAAATAAAAATAAAAACGAGTGCCAAAATGAAATTGGGAAAAGGAAAAAAATAGTAAGAGAGAAAAGAACAAGACTAAGAAAGAAAAGGGGAACAAACTATATATATGGGGAAAAAATTCCAAGAGAACAGCCACTAATCCCAGCAAATGCCAGCAACAAGTACCTGGAGATTAATACAGACTACCAACAACAACTAATATCAAGTGAGGTGAGGGAAAACAGAAGCAAAAAAAAAAAACAAACAAAAACAAAGCCAACGAAAACAAACAAACAAAAAAGAATAAGCAAAACAATCTCACAAAAAAGCATAAAGAATCAATATAATCAACATTCAAGCAAACAACAGCAACATAAGGACAAAGAGAAAAACAATTTTTAGGATAGGTAAGACAGAGAAGAGAGAGGTGTGTATGGACTTGGAGCAGGGGATTGTAGATTAGATATATAAGTAGGGTGAAATTTTAACAGGTGGTAAACAGAAAGAATAGGGAAAATCTAAAGCAGGAAAAGGGTAAGAGAAACGACACCAAACGGGGAAAAGTTAGAAAGAACGTGATGGCATAAAGGTAGAGTTGAGATAGAGTAAAACAATGCTAAAGGAAAGATGAAAATAGAATGTAGAACACTAATCCCAAAGTAAAATAGAGAGAAAATAAAAGGACACTTAAAAAAAAAACACAAGGTAAAATAGTAGTAGTAATAAATTGAAAATAAAAATGTAATAATTAAAAAGGTAAAATCAAGTGAGGAAAAAACAAAAAATTACTTTCTTAAGTAAAAGATGAAAAAAATAAAAATGAAAAATGAAAAATAAAATAAATAAAAATAAATAAAATAAAATGTGTATAGTGAAGGTCATTCACTTCCTCTGTTGTTCTGTTTGGCATGCCTGTTTTCCAGTGAGGACAATATTGCATATCCCTGCGTTCCATGGCTCCTCAGTGTTGTAAGGCAGTCCCGATTTTTAAGCAGGCGGTGTCTTAATTTCTTGTATTCCATTATTTTTGATTACACAAGAGTCAATTTGTGATTCAGCCCCTGGGTGGCAGTGTTTCTGGATTGACTTCCATGTCTATATGGCCTCTCTAGCCTGTGCTTAGATCCTGCTTTCCCTGTGGCACTCAATACTATTTTGTAGGAGTGGGCTGCCCCAGAGCTGGCTCTCTGACGGTCACTCCCCACTCCGATCCCCAGGTTCCAGAAAAACAACTTTCCTCTGCATTCTCCCAGGGTGTCCCCAACTGGGTGATCCTATGTATTGGGCTTATTAATCAGAAGCAAGGATTTGAAGAGGAAAAAGCCCAAGTGTGCGAACAACAGGGCTTCAGGCAAGTCTGCGCAGACCCCCTTTCCCCCTTGGGTCTAAGGAGCCTGCACACTTTTAAAATTTTTAGGCTGTCCTTTTGTGTCAGATCAGAATGGGTTGCTTTTTAGAGATCCCTTCTGTTAGCAGCTCTGAGGACCCCCTTCCACATTCACAGATCAATCACACCAGCCCCAACTGCCACGGATTTTTCTAGACACAGACATCCCCCGGTCCTCCAGCTCCCGCAGTGTGCGCGTTTCTCTCCCCAACCGGGACCAGAGACCTCACCTTATCCCAGGCAAAATCTGTCCTTTTTTTGAGGGAGTGTAGATCTCCTCTGAATCCGCGTGTTTGCGCTAAATGGGGACCGGTGTTCTGGGGACTCGCAGCTGTTCGGTGGTTGCCACAGTTGTAGATTTTCAAGCTTCCTATAACATCCACTTTCCCCTTCAAGATGGCATGATCTCTGTGTCCAAGCCGGTCGCTCCAGGAGGGGACCCAGCAGCAGTGGGGGCTGCCCGGTCAGGGGAACCTTGTCCAGCAGTCCCCCACCTTCTCCAGGAGTACAGCTGTCCCTTAACTCACAAACAAATACTCCCTGTGCGACCCTCAGCTGTTCTTTCAATCTGCTCTGGGACAAGGTTCGGGACCCATCTGTCTATTCTGCCACCATTTTTCTTTCCCAAGGTTTGTGACTTTCAATGTGCAGCATGATATCACTCAAAGTCTAGCCTAGAATCGCAGCCTCTGAGCCAAACCTCCACACTTGGAGAGCACAGCCTAGCCCCACATAGCTGAACCTATCACCAAAGGGCCGAGCCTCGCTCAGGGAGAATACAGGCAAAGTCTTAAGCAATGGCAGACTGGGCCCTGGACCTCTCTCTCAGCGAGTCTTAGGAGGCCCTTGGCACACTACTCCCTTGGTCTCTCTATCAGAGATTCCTAACAAGGCCCAGGGCCCTGTCAACCTTGGCCCTGGGCCTCTCTTAGAGACTTCTAAAGAGTCAGTAAGTTTTTAGAGGCCAAGCCCCATAGAGATCCAGGGTCCGTAGAGGACTGAAGGGGCAAGATTTCTGGCTGAGGTCCACTTGGGTATCACTGGTGGCTTCCATTCCCTCCTTAGGCCTAAGCAGTCCTAACCTTAAGAGCCAGATAGTGAGGGTAAGGTGCTGTACTCATGCTGATGATGACCTGTGACTTTTCTGAAAGAGTTATCTGGGTTTCAAAAAGGAAGTGCTTAACTGTGGGCCACTAAGTTACCATGCAACCTGGCTGTCTGTTGTGACCTAGGTGAGATGTCACTCACGAAGTCTGAAAGAGGCCACACACAGGAAGACTACATGAATTTAAAACAGTACATACATGACGGGACCTTGGAGGATCAGAGCTGTTATATAAGAGGTGGCCCAATTGCCCTTGGGCCCTACTGCCCAAAACCAATTCCTTCTTTCAGCCTAGATTTTTGGGCTCATGGAAGGCTCCCTATGACCTGCTGACAGAGGAAGGAAAGTTGTGGAGTGGCTTTGCATGATGTCAATATCCAACCAGAAACTGCACTGCTGCGATACAACAGGCTATTCTGGATATTTGTGAAGGACAGTGGTAATGAAACCATAGCAATGGGCAGAGCTTGGGGCCTCATTCTCTTTGTTTGGATGACAAATGACCAGATTTGCAATCAGATTCTGATTCATGGCTCCAGCCATGATCTTGCAATTGTAGTCAGAGACATGAAAGACACATTATTGGAAGATCATTCCCAATGACATTTGGGCAGAAGTTTCTTAGACAGTTCTCAAGGAATGGGCATGAAATACAGATATTTGTGTCGCATATACTGTTTATAACAGTGAATTCTCACAGTTGAGGATTTCATTAATCAAGAATATAAAGTGGCCCTGACCGGTTTGGCTCAATGGATAGAGCGTCGGCCTGCAGACTCAAGGGTCCCAGGTTCGATTCCAGTCAAGGGCATGTACCTTGGTTGCGGGAACATACCCAGTAGGGGGTGTGCAAGAGGCAGCTGATCGATGTTTCTCTCTCATCGATGTTTCTGACTCTCTATCCCTCTCCCTTCCCCTCTGTACAAAGAATATAAAGTGGTCCTAGAAGGTTTGGCTCAGTGGGTAGAGCATTGGCCTGTGGACAGAAGGGTCCTGGGTTCGATTCTGGTCAAGGGAATATGGCAAAGTTGCAGGCTCAATCCCCAGTAGGAAAGGTGCAGGAGGCAGCAAATCAATGATTCTCTCTCATCTTGATGTTTCTATCTCTGTCTCTCCCTCTCCCTACCTCTCCAAAATAAATAAAAAATGTATCTATTTAAAAAAATAAGATAAAGTGGCACATTCTATATGTTCCCTCATATATGGAATGTAAAACCACAAACAAACAAACAAACAAACAAAACCTCCCACATAGAGATGAAATCATGGTGAGTACAAGAGGGGATAAACATGAAGGAGGAAAGGAGGTAAAGGGGTCAAATACAAGAGGACAGAGAAGGCTAGACTTTGGGAGGTGAGCACACAATGGATTATGCTATGTCGTACTACAAAGTCATAATATGACATTTATTTAATATTATTAACCGCATTACCTCCCACTCTTGTTCATGAATAGAAGGTATTCTTCTGTTTTTGGTAAACATATTTTTGTTTGTCTACAATTTGTTCAACCAGAATGGGGATAATCACCTGAGACTTGGTAATAGAACATGGGCAGCATGGTGTTAGCCATCAGACGGTTAGTGAGGAGGAGTGCTTAGAAAAATAAATAAAAAAGATTCATAATGTTATCAAACCCAGCTCTGAATCCAGACTTCTGCCAAGCAAGGCAATTTCCAAGTACTGGGCTACAGCTTCAGTAGCTGGAGAGTGAAGAGCACTGGGCAATCCAATGGGTTTCCTGCATTCTAGTTCCCATGTCTGTGGTGATAACATAGATTCTGAAAAATTTCCAAGTGGTCCCCTGCAGCAGACAAGGATATGCTCTTGCTCATCACTTAATTTATATCCAGAATCAGATTGAAGAGATTCAGAACATGAACAGATTATTCTTTTTCAATGGCTCAACAAAATATGAGGAAAATTGGAAAGGTTCCTAGTACAGTTGTAACTGATAAGGAAGGAAACTAGAATAATTCATGATTTGTCATGGACAGAAAAAGTGTGCAAAAAAGAGGAAGCACACAAGGGTAATAATGGCAGTGATGTCTCCTGTGGCAGTTGCCAACTTGAATAGATGCAACTCTCAGCAGGGCATTAAAGGTGAAGGATGAAATGGGAGACTTGAGGAAATGTGCTACTCTTTGGAAGAACTACACGAGTATAATAATTTACTCAAGCAGGAAAGTATAGAATATGTGTGGAAATATTTAATGTTGGGAAAAATGTTACAAGGTACATAAATTTGGATGAGAGGGAATGTATTAATTTTAGCTCACCAGACAGAGACTCTGTATTTAAATTTTCAGAGTGGGTGATTAGAAAAGGCTCTAAAAGCTTATAGGGATGATTGGCTGACGAATGCATTGAATCATGGCCCAATAAATGTGACATGGAAATGCCACTGTCTCTTGTTTAATAAAGAAAAAGCAGTTCAAAATTTTATGGAGGGGAGAATGTTAGAGTGGATTGGTCATAAGAGTCCTATTCCACATTCTGTGCATGTACACCTGGCATAACTTTCACCAATACATTGCAAAATATATTTAAGAGTGGAAATGGCATGAAGACCCACACCAAGACATGTCATAATTACAATGGCAATTGTTAACGACAGAGAGAGAATTTTTTTAATTTCTTTATTGATTAAGGTGTTACATATGTGTCCTTATTCCCCCATTACTCCCCAACCCCCCATTCATCCCCTTACCCCCCCTGTTGTCTGTGTCCATTGATTAGGCTTATATGCATACATATAAGTCCTTTGGTTAATCTCTCCCCTTACCTCCACCGTCCCCTACCTTCCCTGAGGTTTGACGTTCTGATCGATGTTTCTCTGTCTCTGGATCTGTTTTTGTTCATCAGTTTATGTTGTTCATTATATTCCATAAATGAGTGAGATCATGTGATATTTATCTTTTTCTGCCTGGCTTATTTCACTTAGTATAATGCTCTTCAGCTCCATCCATGTTGTTACAAATGGTAAGAACTCCTTTATTACCGCAGGTAGTATTCCATTGTGTATGTACAACAGGTTTTTAATCCACTCATCTGCTGATGGGCACTTAGGCTGTTTCCAAATCTTAGCTATGGTGAATTGTGCTGCTATGAACATAGGGGTGCATATATCCTTTCTGATTAGTGTTCTAGTTTACAAAGAGAGAATCTTAAAGGCTGCAAGAGAGAGACAGAAAGTTATGTACAAGGGATCTCCCATTAGATTATAAAATGATTTCTCAACAGAAATATATCAGGACAGAAAGGAAAGGAAGGAAGTTTACAAAGTGACAAAAAGCAAGGGACTGAATACAAGAATATTACATTCAGCAAGGCTATCATTCAAAATTGAAGGGGGAATAAGGAGCTTCACAGACAAAAAAAAAAAAAAAAAAAAAAAAAAAGGCTAAGGGAATTTATCACCACCAAGCCAGCAATGCAATAAATGCTAAAGGGAATGGTATAAAAATAAGAAATAAAAAGGGAAGGAGGAACACAGGCACAAAAAATAAAAATGGCTACAAACAACTACCTATCAATAATAACTTTAAACATAAACAGACTAAATTATCCTATCAAAAGATATTGAGTGGCTGAATGGATAAGAAAACATGACCCATACATTTTCTGTCTACAAGAGACCCACCTTAGAACAAGGGACTCATACAGACTGAACGTGAAAGGATGGGAAAATATCTTCCAGGCAAATGGAAATAAAAAAAAAAAAAACACAGCAGGGGTAGCAATACTTATATATCACAAAATATACCTCAAAGTAAATGCCATAACAAGTGATAAAGAAGGCCGCTTCATAATACTAAAGGGATCGGTACTACAAGAGAATATAACCCTGATAAACATACATGCACCCAATACAGGAGCAATCAAATACATTTAAAAAAAACCTCCTCGAAGATATCAAGGAAGAGATAGACAACAATACATAGTAGGGGACTCTAATACCCCATTGACATCACTGGATAAATCAGCTAGACAAAAAGAATCAGTAAAGAAACAGCAATCCTAAATGACTCACTAGATCACATGGACTTAATTGACATCTGCAGAACATTTCATCCCAAAGCCAGTAAATATACATTCTTCTCAAGTGCACATGGGACATATTCAAAGATAGACCATATATTGGGTCACAGGCAAAGTCTCTTCACATTCAAGAAGATTGAAATTATATCAAGCATCTTCTCAGACCACAATGGCATAATATTAGAAATAAACTACAATAAAAACAATTAAAAAATCAAACACTTGGAAGCTGAATAGCATACTATTAAACAATGATTGGGTTACCAAAGAGATCAAAAAAGAAATTAAAAACATCCTGGAAACAAATGATAATGAAAACACAACAATCCAAAATCTATGGGACACAGTGAAAGCAGTCCTGAGAGGGAAGTTTATAGCTCTACAGGCCTACCTTTAAAACAAGAAAAAAATGATAATAAATCATCTAACTCTACAACTTAAAGAATTAGAACAACAAGAAAAGCCCAGAGTGAGCAGAAGGGAAATAATAAAGATCAGAGCAGAAATACATGGCATAGAGACGCAAAAACAATAGAAAAGATCAATGAAACCAAGAGCTCTTTCTTTGAAAGTATACACTAAATGGATGAACCTCAGTCAGGCTCATCAAGAAGCAAAGAGAGAGGACCCAAATAAACAAAATCAGAAATGAAAGAGGTGAAATAACAACAGAACCCACGGAAATACAAAGTATCCTATATAATAAAGAGCTAATATGCAAATGGTCATCATGCGGTCATGTAATCATGCCATCACACCGGGGCCGAAGGACTTGAGGCCAGGCCGGGGGACCTGAGGCCATGCCCCCTGCCCCAGTGCTGAGGCTAGGGGACTAGAGGCCAGGTCTGGGACCAGAGGCTGCGCCAGGGGACCTGAGGCCATACCCCCCACCCATCAGGGCTTGATGGGGCAACTTAGGCTTTGCCTCCTGCCCAGTGCCGGGCCGGGGGACCTGAGGCTGCAACTCCAGCCAATGTGGGGTTTGATGGGGGTGGGGTCAGTGGGTCTGGGTCTTGAGTGATTTCAAGGCACACATGGGTGGGTGGGGACTTGACACTGGGGCTTGTGGCGTGCCCCAGATACTGACAGGAGGAAGATTTGAGATTTGCATATACATTTTACTAATTTTCTTTCATCTCTGATACTTCTATTATAGAGAAAGGTCAAATAGCAATATTAAAATATTTCCTCTACTTAATTCCCTTTTAATGTGCATGAATTTCATGCACCAGGACACTAGTTGTAAAAAAAAAATACTATGAACAACTCTATTCCAACAAACTGGAAAACTTAGAGGAAATGGACATATTCCTAGAAAAATACAACCTTCCAAAACTCAATCAGGAAGAATCCAAAAATCTCAATAGGCTGATAACTATGGAGGAAATCGAAGCAGTCATCAAAAAGCTTCCAGCAAACAAAAGCCCAGGTCCAGGCGGCTTCACAGGGGAGTTTTACCAAACATTCAAAGAAGAACTAAAACCTATCCTCCTCAAACTATTCCAAAAAATTAAAGAGGTAGCAACACTTCCAAGCTCATTCTATGAAGCCAACATTACCCTAATACCAAAACCAGATAAAGACACCACAAAGAAAGACAATTATAGGCCATTATCCCTCATGAACATAGATGCCAAAATGCTCTACAAAATTGTAACAAATCAGATCCAGCATTACATCAGAAAAATTTATACATCATGACCAAGTAGGATTTATCCCAGGAATGCAAGGATGGTACAATATCCACAAATCAATAAACATAATACATCACGCAGACAAATTGAGAGATAAAAGTCACATCGTCATATCAATTGATGCAGAAAAGCGCTTGACAAAATCTAACAGTCTTTCTTGATAAAAACCCTCAGCAAAGTGGGAATAGAGGGATCATACATCAACATAATAAAAGCCTTCCTTATACAACAAACCTCAGCCAACAGCATACTCAATGGGCAAAAACTGAAACCATTTCCCCTAAGAACAGGAACAAGACAGGGATGCGCACTGTCACCACTCCTGTTCCACATAGTACCAGAAGTGCTAGTCATAGCAATTAGACAAGAAGAAGAAATAAACGATATCCAATTTGGAAAAGAATACATAAAACTGTCATTATTCACAGGTGACATGATGCTGTACATAAAAAAACCCAAAGACTCCATAAAAAATTATTAGACTTAATATATGAATTTGGCAATGTAGCAGGATACAAAATTAATGCCAAGAAATCTATGGAATTTTTATACACCAATAGTGAACTTACAGAAAGAGAGGTTTAAAAAATCCCATTTACCATTGCACCAAAAACATTAAGATAACCTAGGAACAAACTTAACTGAGGAGGTAAAAGACCTGTACTCAGAAAACTACAGGACACTGAAAAAAGCGATAGAGGAAGACATAAACAGATGGAAGAACATACCATAGAATCAACATCATTAAAATGTCCATACTACCCAAAGCAATCTATAGATTCAATGCACTCCCCATTAAAGTACTAACAGCATATTTCACAGTCCTAAAACGAACTCTCCAAAAATTCATCTGGGATTTTAAAAAAATAAATAAATAAAGACTCCAAATAGCTGCAGCAATCCTGAGAAAGAAGAATAAAGTAGGAGGGATCTCAATACCAGATATCAAGCTGTATTATAAACTCACTGCTCTCAAAACTCCCTGGGACTGGCACAAGAAGAGACATATAGATCAATGGAACAGAACAGAGAACCGAGAAATCGACCCAAGCCATTATGTTCAATTAATATTTGACAAAGGAGGCAAGAGCATACAATGGAGTCAAAACAGTCTCTTCAATAAATGGTGTTGGGGAAATTGGACAGATAAATGCAATAAAATGAAACTAGACCATCAACTTACATCATACACAAAAATAAACTCAAAATGGATAAAGGACTTAAATGTAAGATAGGAAACCATAAAAATCTTAGAGGAATCCACAGGCAGCAAAATCTGAGACATATGCCAAAGCAATATCTTCAACGATATAGCTCCTAGGGCAATGGAAACTAAAGAGAAAATAAACAAATGGGACTACATCAAAATAAAAAGCTTTTGCACAGCAAAAGAAACCATCAACAAAACAACAAGAAAGCCCACTGCATGGAAGAACATATTTGCCAATGTTATCACCGATAAGAGTTTAATCTCCAACATTTACAGGGAACTCATACAAATTAACAAAAGGAAGACAAACAACCCAATCAAAAAATGGGCAACAGATCTAAATAGATATTTTTCATAAGAGGACAGAAGGAAGGCCAGGAGACATATGAAAACATGCTCAAAGTCACTAATCATCTGAGAGATGCAAATCAAAACGACAATGAGGTACCATCTCACACCTGTCAGAATGGCTATCATCAACAAATCAACAAATGACAAGTGTTGGCAAGGATTCAGAGAAAAAGGAACCCTCATGCACTGCTGGTGATTATGCAGACTGGTGCAGCCACTGTGGAGAACATTATGGAGTTTCCTCAAAAAACTAAAAATGGAACTGCCATTTGACCCAGTGATCCCACTTCTAGGACTATATTCCAAGAAACTAGAAACACCAATCAGAAAGGATATATGCACCCCTATGTTCATAGCAGAACAATTTACAATAGCTAAGATTTAGAAACAGCCTAAGTGCCCATCAGCAGATAAGTGGATTAAAAAACCGTGGTACAGAGTTTGCGCCATCTTGAATGGGAAAGTGGAGCTTATCGGAAGCCTGAGAATCCACAACTGCGGCACCCACGGAACAGCTGCGAGCCCCAGAACACCGGTCCCCAATTGGCACAAACACACGGATTCAGAGGAGCTCTACACTCACCACAGAAAGGTCAGATTTCGCCTGGGATAAGGTGAGGTCTCTGGTCCCTGCAGGAGAGAGGAACGCGCATTTTGCGGGAGCTGGAGGACCAGGGATGTCTTTGCCTAGAAAAATCCGAGGCTGTTGGGGCTGGCGTGATCTGTGAATGTGGAAGGGGGTCCTCAGAACTGCTAATAGAAGGGATCTCTAAAAAGCAACCCATTTTGATCTGGCGTGCAGGGACACCCTGGGAATTTCAGGGGTGTGCCGGCTGCCCAGACTTACGCGCAGCCCCGGAGTTTGCACACTTGGGCTTTTTCCTCTTCAAATCCTTGCTTCTGATTGCTAAGCCCAGTACATGGGATTGCCCAGTTGGGGACATCCTGGGAGACTGCAGGGGAAGGTGTTTTTCTGGAACCTGAGGATCAGAGCAGGGAGTGACCATCGGAGAGCCAGCTCTGAGGCAGCCCACTCCCACAAACCGGTAGTGAGTGCCACAGGGAAAGAAGGCTCTAACACTGCCTAGAGAGGCCATATATAGACCCAGAAGTCAATCCAGAAACACTGCCACCCAGGGGCTGAATCACAAATTGACTGTTGAGTAATCAAAAATAAAGAAATACGAGAAATTAAGACACACCGCCTGCTTAAAATCAGTACTGGCTTACAACACTGAAGAGCAGTGGAACGCAGGGAACTGCAATACTGTCCGGACTGAGAAACAGGCGTGCCAAACAGAACTAAAGAGGAAGTGAATGACCTTCACTACTCCACATTTTATTTTTATTTTTTATTTTTTTTTAATTTTCACTTTTTGCATCTTTTACTCAAGAAACTATTTTTTTTCCTTTTTTCCTCACTTGATTTTACCTTTTTAATTATTGCATTTTCATTTTCAATCCGTACTATTACTACTGCTATTTTATCTTTTTTTTTAAAGTGTCATTTTATTTTCTCTTCATTTTATTTTGGGATTAGTGTTCCACATTCTATTTTCATCTTTCCTTTCACATTGTTTTACTCTATCTCAACTCTACCTTTATGCCATCACTCTCTTCCTAACCTTCCCCTTTTCGGTGTCCTGTTTATCTTACCCCTTTCCTGCTTTATATTTTCCCTATTCTTTCTGTTTACCCCTTGTTAAAATTTCACCCTACTTACATATCTAATCTCCAATCCCCTGCTCCAAGTCCATACACACCTCTCTCTTTGCTGTCTTAACTATCCAAAAACTTGTTTTTCTGTCTGTCCTTTTGTTGTTGTTCGCTTGAATGTTGATTATATCGAATTTTTATGCTTTTTTGTGAGATTGTTTTGCTTATTCTTCTTTTGTTTGTTTATTTTTTTGTTTGTTTTGTGCTTCTGTTTTCCCTTGCCTCACTCAATATTACTTGGTGTTGTAGTTTGTATTAATCACCAGGTACTTGTTGCTGGAATTTGCTGGGATTAGTGATTGTTCTATTGGAGTTTTATCCCAAATATATATAGTTTGTTCCCCTTACTCTCTTAGTATCTTTCTTGTACATCTTACTTTTTTTTTCCTTTTCCCAATTTCATTTTGACACTCCTTTTTTTTCTTTTCCTTTCTTTCTTTTTCCTCTTCTTCTTTCTCTCCTATCCCCTAATTTGCCTTTCTCTGGTGGTCACCTTTATTGGAGGTTATTAATATCGTGAATACATTTCTGTTCAGGCCTTGTGTGTTGTACCTGGTAGTGCTGTATTTTGTGCCTTTAAATCAACGCAGGAGAGAGAGAACTACATAACCAGATACCCAGAGAGGAGAGACCATGGGGAGACAAAGAAACAGCCCACATATGAAAGAAAAGCAGGCATCAGCAGAAAAGGAAGTAAACGAAATGAAGGCAAGCAACCTTAAAGAAAAAGAATTCAGAGAAATGGTCGTAAGGTGGCTGAAAAAAATGGAAGACAAATTTGACAATATGAGCAAGAACCAGGAGGAAATGAAAAATGGCATCGCTGCTGTAAAGAACACAAAAGAAAGCATCAAGAGTAGACTAGAAGAAGAAGAGGACTACATCAGTGAGCTAGAAGAGAAGATGGGAAAATATACCCAAGTACAGCAACTTCTAGAAAAAAAAATTAAAAGGCAGGAGGAGAGCCTAAGGGAACTTTGGGACAACACAAAACAAAACAACATCCGCATAGTAGGGGTCCAAGAGAGGAGGAAGCTGAGCAAGGAATAGAAAACCTGTGTGAAGAAATAATGACAGAAAATTTCCCTGATATAGGGAAGAAAAAACCCACACAAATCCAAGAAGTTCACAGAGTCCCAAGCAAAATGAACCCCAAAAGACCGATGCCAAGGCACATTATAATTAAACTGGCAAACACCAACGACAAAGTAAGAATCTTAACAGTGGCAAGAGAGAGACAGAAAGTTACATACAAAGGAACCCCCATCAGACCAGCAACTGATTTCTCAACAGAAAATCCTCAGGCCAGAAGGGAATGGAATGAAATATACAAAGTCAGGCAAAGGAAGGGTCTGAATCCAAGAATACTGTACCCAGCAAGGCTATCAATCAAAATTGAAGGTGAAATCAGGAGCTTCACAGACAAAAAAGTACTAAGAGAATTTATTACCACCAAACCAGCAATGCAAGAAATGCTAAAGGGTCTGCTGTAAAAAAAAAGAAATAGGAAGCGAAGAAGGAACACAGGGGTAAAGAATAAAAATGGCAACAAATAAGTACCTATCAATAGTAACTTTAAATGTAAATGGATTAAATGCCCCAATCAAATGACATAGGGTAACAGATTGGATAAGAAAACAAGACCCATATATCTGCTGTCTACAAGAAAACCACCTCAGAAAAAAAGACACACACAGGCTGAGGGTGAAGGGATGGAAAAAGGTTTTCCAGGCATATGGAAATGAAAAAAAGGCTGGGGTAGCAATACTTATATCTGACAAATTAGATCGCAAAGTGAAGGACATAACAAGAGATAAGGAAGGCTACTTCATAATACCAAAGGGAGCAATCCAAGAAGAAGAAATAACTCTGGTAAACATATATTCACCCAATACAGGAGCACCCAAATACATAAAAAAAAAAATCCTGGAGGATATCAAGGGAGAGATTGACAGCAATATAATCATAGTAGGAGACTTTAATACCCCACTATCACCATTGGACAAATCCTCTAAACAAAAAATCAGCAAAGAAACATCAATCCTAAATGACTCACTAGACCAGATGGAATTAATTGACATCTTCAGAACATTTCACCCCAAAGCCACAGAATATACATTCTTCTCAAGTGAACATGGGTCATTTTCAAAGATAGACCATATGTTGGGACATAGGCAAAGTCTCTTCAAATTCAAGAAGATAGAAATCATATCAAGCATCTTCTCAGACCACAGTGGCATAAAACTGGAAATCAACTACAATAAAAACAACCCAAAGAAATCAAACACACGGAGACTAAACAGCATGCTATTAAAAAATGACTGGGTTACCAGAGAGATCAAAGAAGAAATAAAAAACATCATGGCAACAAATGACAATGAAATCACTACAATCCAAAATCTATGGGACACAGCGAAAGCAGTCTTGAGAGGGAAGTTCATAGCTCTAAAAGCCTACTGCAAAAAACAAGAAACAATGGTAATAAATTACCTAACCATACAACTCAAAGAGTTAGAAAAAGAGCAACATGAAAAGCCCAGTGTAAGCAGAAGGAAGGAAATAATAAAGAGCAGGGCAGAGATAAACGACATAGAGAACAAAGAAACAATACAAAAGATCAACAAAATCAAGAGCTGGTTCCTTGAAAGGATAAACAAGATTGATGAACCTCTAGCCAGGCTCACCAAGAAGCAAAGAGAGAGGACCCAAATAAACAAAATCAGAAATGAAAGCAGTGAAATAACAACAGACCCGCCAAAATACAAAGGATTGTTAAAAAATACTACGCACAACTCTATTGCAACAAACTGGACAACCTGGAGGAAATGGACATATACCTAGAAAAATATAACCTTCCAGAACTCAATCAGGAAGAATCTAAACATCTCAATATGCCAGTAACTATGGAAGAAATTGAAGCAGTCATCAAAGAGCTTCCGGCAAACAAAAGCCCGGGGCCAGATGGCTTCACAGGAGAATTTTAGCAAACATTCAAGGAAAAAATAAAACCTATCCTCCTCAGACTAATCCAAAAAATTCAAGAGGAAGGAACACTTCCAAGCACCTTCTATGAAGCCAGCATCACCCTAATACCAAAACCAGATAAAGACAACACAATGAAGGAGAATTACAGGCCAATATCCCTCATGAACGTAGATGCCAAAATCCTCAACAAAATTCTAGCAAATTGGATCCAGCAGTACATCAGAAACATCATACACCATGACCAAGTAGGGTTTATCCCAGGAATGCAAGGATGGTACAATATCCGCAAATCAATAAACGTGATACATCACATAAACAAATTGAGAGAAAAAAATCACATAGTCATATCAATGGATGCAGAAAAAACATATGACAAAATCCAAACTCCTATCTTGATAAAAGCTATCAGCAAAATGGGAATAGAAGGATCATACCTCAACATAATAAAAGCTATATATGATAAACCCACAGCTAACATCATACTCAATGGGCAAAAACTAAAACCATTTCCCCTAAGAACAGAAACAAGGCAGGGATGCCCACTCTCACCACTCTTGTTTGACATAGTACTGGAAGTATTAGCCATTGCAATTAGACAAGAAGAAGAAATAAAAGGCATCCAAATTGGAAAAGAAGAAGTAAAGCTGTCCTTATTTGCAGATGACATGATATTGTACATACAAAACCCAAAAGACTCCATCAAAAAACTAACAGACTTAATAAATGAATTTGGCAATGTAGCAGGATAAAAAATTAATGCCAAGAAGTCTATGGCATTTCTATACACCAATAGTGAACTTACAGAAAGAGAGACTGAAAAAGCAATCCCATTTACCATCGCACCAAAAAAATTAAGATACTTAGGAATAAACCTAACCAAGGAGGTAAAAGACCTATACGTGGAAAACTACAGGACACTGAAAAAAGAGATAGAGGAAGACTTAAACAGATGGAAGAACATACCATGTTCATGGATTGGTAGAATCAACATCATTAAAATGTCCATAGTACCCAAAGCAATCTATAAATTCAATGCACTCCCCATTAAAATACCAATGGCATATTTCAAAGACCTAGAAAGAACTCTCCAAAAATTCATCTGGAATAAAAAAAGACCCCGAATAGCCACAGCAATCCTGAGAAAGAAGAATAAAGTAGGATGGATCTCAATACCATATTTCAAGCGGTATTACAAAGCCACTGTCCTCAAAACAGCCTGGTACTGGCACAAGCACAGACATATAGATCAATGGAATAGGATAGAGAATCCAGATATCGACCCAAACCACTATGCGCAATTAATATTTGACAATGGAGGCATGAGCATACAATGGAGTCAAGACAGTCTCTTCAATAAATGGTGTTGGGAAAATTGGACAGATACATGCAAAAAAATGAAACTAGACTACCAACTTACACCATACACAAAAATAAACTGAAAATGGATACAGGACTTTATAAGACAGGAAACCATAAAAATACTAGAGGAATCCACAGGCAGAAAAATCTCAGACATATGCCGAAAGAACTTTTTCACTGATACTGCCCCTAGGGCAACAGAAGATAAAGAGAAAATAAACAAATGGGACTACATCAAAATAAAAAGCTTTTGCACAGCAAAAGAAACCATCAACAAAACAACAAGAAACCCCACTGCATGGGAGAACATATTTGCAAACGTTAGCACCGATAAAGGTTTAATCTCCAACATCTACAGGCAGCTTATACAACTTAATAAAAGGAAGATAAATGATCCAATAAATAAATGGGAAACGGACCTAAATAGAATCTTTTTGAAAGAAGACAGAAGGAAGACCAAGAGACACATGAAAACATGCTCAAAGTCACTAATTATCTGAGAGATGCAAATCAAAACGACAATGCGATACCATATCACACCTATCAGAATGGCTATCATCAACAAATCAACAAACGACAAGTGTTGGCGAGGATGCGGAGAAAAAGGAACCCTCGTGCACTGCTGGTGGGAATGCAGACTGGTGCAGCCACTGTGGAGAACAGTATGGAGTTTCCTGAAATAACTGAAAATGGAACTCCCATTTTTTTAAAAATATATTTTATTGACATTTTACAGAGAGGAAGGGAGAGGGATAGAGAGCTAGAAACATCGATGAGAGAGAAACATCGATCAGCTGCCTCCTGCACACCCCCCACTGGGGATGTTCTCGCAACCAAGGCACATGCCCTTGACCGGAATCGAACCCGGGACCCTTCAGTCCGTAGGCCGACGCTCTATCCACTGAGCCAAACCGGTTTTGGCTGGAACTCCCATTTGACCCAGTGATCCCACTCCTAGGAATATATCCTAAGAAACTAGAAACACCAATCAGAAAGGATATATGCACCCCTATGTTCATAGCAGTACAATTTACAATAGCTAAGATTTGGAAACAGCCTAGGTGCCCATCCGCAGATGACTGGAACAGAAAACTGTTATACATCTACACAATAGAATACTATGCTGCCATAAAAAAGAAGGAATTACTACCATTTGTAGGCACCTGGATGGAATTAGAGAACATTATGCTAAGTGAAATAGCCAGTCAATGAAAGAAAAATACTACATGATCTCACTCATTTGGGGATAATGAAAAACATTATAAACTGATGAACAAAAAGATAGATACAGAGGCAGTAAAGCATCAAACAGACTGTCAAATTACAGCGGTAAGGTTAGGGAGAGGTGGGGGAAATAAGAGATCAACTGAAGTACTTATATGCATGCATATAAGAGTAACCAACTGATGCAAAACATTGGGATGTGAGGGCATGTATGGGAGTGTGGTGGGGGGGGGCAATGGTAAGATATGTACACATATAATACCTTAATAAAAAATAAGTTAAAAAAAATAAATAAAAAACCGTGGTACATCTACACAATGGAATACTACACTGCTGTGAAAAGGAAGGATCTCCTACCACTCACAACAGCATGGATGGTCCTGGAGAGAAAGATAAATATCACATGATCTCACTCATTTGTGAAATATAATAAACAACATAAACTGATGAACAAAAAATAGATCCAGAGACTTAGAAGCATCGAACAGACTATCCAACCTCAGAGGGAAGGCAGGGAGGGTGGGAGGGTGAGGTAAGAGACCAACCAAAGGACTTGTATGTATGCATATAAGCATAACCAATGAACATAGACAATAGGGATTGAGGGCATGTGCTGGGGGGTGGGAGCAGCCAGGGAGAGGCCAATTGGGGAAATGGAGACATATGTAATACTTTAAACAATAAAAAATTTTATAAAATTAAAAGAAACTCCTGGTAAATTTCTCTTCTTACAGCAGTTTTTTTCCAACTAAATCTTTTAGAAAGGAATGTTATTTCTTAACAATGAGCTTAAAATCAGTACGTCCAATGCAAAATTTTGGTACTCTTTGAAACTTTATTTATTTATTTATTTTCTCTTGATACACATGAATTTAGCTTTTGTCTTTTTTTGCCATTAATTGCTAAGGAATTTTAAGATAAAAATACAAAGTCATTAACATCAAGAGACACAAAGGCACTTTGGATTCCAAAATATCTTTATAATGGGGGAGTAAGGGGAGCCTCACGTGTCACTTGCTTATTTTCTAAACTATTACTCTTTCAATTCTAATCTTTGAATAAAATATTTTTTCTACAATATAAAATGACTTTTTAGATCAAAACCAGCACAGTAACATTGTCTATTTTACAATAAATCTGAAAGGAAAATTTGGAAAACAATATTCTTACACCATATAGCATAACTTGTTTTTTAACTTGAATTTTTTTTGTTAATTGCCTAATCACCTAAATCAGTGAATAAGAATGCTCAGCATCCAATCCATGAATATAGAATACAATATAATTTATTCTACTTTTTACTTCAAAGTCACAGAGATGACATCCATATAATTATAAAGCCTACTCTACATTTTCAAGTTCTCAATCCAAATATATAGATTAGAACAGGTCACTTTATTGCTGACAATATTCGTGGAAGGGTCAGATTCCTCATAAAAAGACAAAATAAGTTTGATTGGGAGCCGGCCATTGCCCTACTCACCCATCAACAGAATTATGGAAGTCAAGAGGCAATATTTTTTCCTTTTTAAAATAGCAAAGGAACAAAAGAAGATTGGCTGGCTGTTGAGTGGGCCCCACATTAGAGTGCATAGCTCATCAGGATCGAGGCTGGCATCTGTGAGCAGTTAACTTCCTAAGAGCACTCACTGGGCACTATGTCATCTGCACTACAGCTCTCACCCTGGAAATTATTTGAAAATACTTTATGCTCAAAATATACACTGAGTGGCCAGATTATTATGATCTCTGAATGCATCATAATCGGGCCACTCAATGTATATACTATATAATAAAAAGCTAATATGCAAATTGTCCCCTCGACCAGCAGGCAGGCCGGCCAACCGCCCATGTCCCCTCCCCCTGGCCAGGCTGGCTGGAGAGTGTTATGCATTCAGAAATCATAATAATCTGGCCACTCGGTGTATAGTATCCATTCCTTGTCCTTGAGGATCCAAGTATCTATACTAATAAAAGCCTAAGTGGCCCTCGCACGTGACGTTGCCACTAGATGGCTGCCACAAGATGGCCACCACAAGATAGCCAAGTGCACAGAGGAGGTGGGGTGCAGCAGCCACTTCGTGTGGTGAGGCCTGGGGGTCGAGCATCTCCTCCGCCTCACGCAGAGGAGGTGGGTCCCGGCGGAGAAGGCAAGTTGCGGCAGGGGAGGGCAGTTGGGGGCGATAAGGCCAGCAAGGGAGCAGTTAGGAGTCAATCTGGCCAGCAGGGAGTGGTTAGGGGGTGATCAGGCTGGCAGGCAGAAACAGTTAGGGGCAATCAGGCAGGCAGGCAGGCAGGCAAGCGGTTATGAGCCAGCAGTCCTGGATTGTGAGAGGGATGTCCAACTGCCAGCATAGGCCCCATCCCGCACATCCTCCAAGGGGTCCCAGATTGCAGAGAGTGCAGGCCGGGCTGAGGGACACCCTCCCCCACCCCTGTGCATGAATTTTGTGCACTGGGCCACTAGTAAATCTAAAATTATAATGGGCTTCTTCAGTCCAAAGGTAGGACTTCTTTGCAGTAGAGTGTCTCCAGCGTTTCACAAAAATAAACAAAAGCAGCAGCTAACGTCTTTTCAGCTTCTTGACCTCTCCGCATTTTGTTGCTTCTTCCTCCGATCTCATTTCCTCTAAGTCCTCTTGCGTACCTGGTATTAAACTTTTTGCTTCTTTATCTTTGTATTTTTTTTGGTCATAGCCAAAGAATGTGCTTAGATATTTCTTCCTGAGATTCTCCTTCATCTTTGATAAAATCTTCCATTTTGGAGTCATAGTTCTCATCTTCCTCCTCTACATGTTCTCACTGTCTTTTGTAACCACCAGGGAAGGGAAACCCTTGAGAACGTTGGGCAGATCTATAGCCAGCTAAAGAAGGCTTCATTCCATTCATCTGTCCATTGGTGGGCTGGGTAATGATATTCTTAGAAGATATTGTTTCTGAGACAAAAGTGCATTTGGGCTTATGGGGGGATCTAAGCTACTAACTATTCACCCAGGTCCCAATCTGCTCACTGGTCTTCTAGGGCCTGAACTGCTGACAGTCTGTCTAGCTGAAACTGCCACTTACTGATCGCCCAGAGCCACTGACTAACCGCCTGGAGGGCACTGAGCCACTCATTGGTCGTCAGTTATGTGGATTGTGCACAGGCCACCCAGAGTCACCAGAACTGATCACTGACTTCCTAGAACCACCTGGGCCACTGATAGGTCATCCAGAGCCACCTATACTGCTGACTGTCCTTCCAGGAGGATTTAAGTCACTGGCTGGCCTCTTGGTCCCACTGATTGATTGAGTGCTCAGGTCCTGAGCTGGAGCTGCCATTCTGGTGCCTGGGCATGGAGTCAGAACTAACCATACGCCGAAGACTCCCTGTGATGGCCTGCCCAGGAACTGGGCTGGAGCTGCTGCCTGACTGCCTGACACCTGGACTCTTAGCCTTATGTGGGGAGACCACAGGTCCAGGTCTGGAATGGCTAGGATGGAGAGGAGATTTTTTGGCTGTGTGCTCAGTAACAGATTTCTGAGTCCCTTTAGCAGAAGTCTTTGGAACACTTGGTGAAAAGGTGCTCAAGTGGGTCTTTCCAGCCCCATTGTAAACAGGCCTGTCATGGTCCTTCCGAAGTGAGGCTTGGGAGCAGTTGCTAGATCCTACTTTGGTCCTCTCTCCTGGCATGGATTTGGATGAACACAAACCTAAATGTTTCTTATCTGTGCTGGGTCTGGATTTCTTCTCAGCATGAGGAAGGGGAGTACCTTTGGGAGAAGGATGCTTGTCCCTGGAAACTCTGCAAGTTTTTGTGCCCATACTTTCTGTATGAGAAGGCACCATTTTGGTCAGAGGTAGTCCTGCATCTGCTTCAGGCTTCTTTTTCACATGTCTTCATTCAAGAAGTTTTCACTCCCTAAGTTCTTGTGCAATCATAGGTCACTTTTCTGTGTGTGTATGTTGTTTTTTTTCCCACTACCTTGATTTCCACTGGTTCATACTGTTGGAAGCTAGCTATTGTCTTCCCTATCAGAAAAGTGTAAACAAGGAATGCAGAAGGATCATGAACCTTGAGCTCTGGCAAGGGCTAAAGCTATGCACTGATTGTTTAGTCGAGACAATGGTGGCTCAAGCAATTTCCTGGCGAAATGGTCTCAAAGTAAATTTTTACTAATATTTACTGACCTTTAAGATAGTCTTTCTTTTTCCAGAATTGCCTGCTTGACTAAGGGCAATATGTGTATCTAAAATTGAATGAAAGCCTGGCAGGGTCTGGGCACCAGTGCAGTCCTTGCCTTTGCATTGGACTCTCCACCTGGCCTCCCATTATTATTTCTTGTCTTGTCTCATCATTTGCCCACAGCCCTTCTCCAGATCCCAAACCCAGAACCATACGGGACATGAACTCTCACATCATACTGCTTTTTCTCAGCCAGCCTGAGTAGGTCAGTGAAGTTCATGATGGTGGGGCACTTTAAGGGGGACCTTTAGTTTACTTTCAACTTTGGGAGGAGGTTCTTGCTCTGATGCTGCTTGATTTTATTCTAAGAATGCTTCCTCTTCTTCTATTTCATACTCTTGGTCTGTTCCCTGACTAGTGGCTTTCCATTGCCTGTCTTTTCTTTGACTTTCCTCAACAGGAATCCCATTTAACCATGGAAATTGTCCTTTGTCCTCTTGGCCATAGTTCTTGCTTTCTTCTCATGTTTTAGCTCAATTCACTTTTTCACTACTTCTTCATTTCTCCTTTTTTTCTCTAAGGCTTTTTGTCCGAGCTCCTCCACTTTTCTTCTGAGAAAAGCTTGTATGCTGCTGATTAACTTTGCGGTCTTTTTTGGGAGGACCCACTGCCAAACTCTACCTTTTCGGTATGCTGTTGGTTCCTTGTCCTTTAGAAGCTACCATGAGAATTTCCCTGAAATCCATGTTGACCGAACTGGATAAAATGGGCCAGCTCTCGGAGAGGAATGAAAGCGCATCTGTCCCAGTGGCCAGCTGCAGCCAAATGAACTGGCTGGCCACCTCTTTCCTACCTCTACTCAGCTTGACCAATTCCAGCGCTATCCATGGCGGTCTGCATGCCCCCTTCCTCAAGCAGCCTATATCCTTGCAATTCCAATGCTGCGCTCCCATCTTTGAAACTTTAAATAAAAGTTTTACATCCACAAGATAAATTAGTAGATTGTTCCACATTCATTGACATAATCATTCAGTTGAGAATAAGTTACTTTAATTTAATTGTTAAATCTCATTTCAGCCTGGCTGGTGTGGCTCAGTGGACTGAGTATTCTCTCAGGCACCAAGAGGTTGCTGGTTTGATTTCTGGTCAGGGCACATGCCAGGGTTGTGGGTTCAATCCCCAGAAGGGGGCATGCAGCAGGCTGCCGATTGAAGTGATATCTCTATCTCATCAATGTTTCAGTCTCTCTCTCCCTTTCCCTTCCTCTCTCTCTGAAAATCAGTATTACCATATATTTTTTAAAATCAGAAATGGTGATAGACATGTACTCCCAAAATGTCTGAATACTTGCTTATATGGTGAAGAAAGAAAAGTTCATATTGATTTTTTTTACTAACTATCATTAATCTTACTCGCTTAATATCTTTTTTATTTATTTCAGAGAGGAAGAGAGAGATAACATGCATATAAATACATATCTTTAAAACAGTACATGAAATATATAATCGAAGAAAATGTACAATGGCAACAAAACATAAGATGCCTAGGAATGATCTTAACAAAAATGTGCACAATGTATATAAATAAAATTTTTAAATGCTACCCAATAACTGACACTTGAACAACTGGACAGTAACATCGTATTCTTGGCTAAAAAAATAAAATAAAGCCATAATGATGTCAATCTCCCAATGTTGATTATAAATTTATTATGATTTGATTAAAATATCAGCAAGATTTTTAAGACCAAAACAAGCTCATTTAAGTTCACATGTTAAAATGAAAAATGTAAAAGAAAATTCTGGCCTGGACAGCATGGCTCAGTGGTTGACCCATGAATAAGGAGGTTACAGTTTGATTCCTGGTTAGGTCACATGTCCTGATTGCAGGCTTGATCTCCCTAGTGGGGAGCATGCAGGAGACAGCTGATCGAGGATTCTCTCTCATCACTGATGTTTCTCTGTCTCCCTCTCCTTTCCTCTCTGAAATTAATAAAAATATTTTTTAAATAAAATTCTGAAAAAAATGAATGAATAAAAGCTACCCAAACAAATAGAATAATGTATCTACACTAATAAAAGAGTAAGATGCAAATTCACCATACCTTTGTGACGCCCACCAGCCAATTAGGAGTGAGTATGTAAATTAAGAAAGATGGGATAATTTGCATACGCAGGCGCCAAGCAGCCGGCGGCGGGGTGGGTAACTTGCATCATTGCTATGGCAATGATGCAGGCATTCTGCACTGCCCCAGCCACTCCGGGCCTCTGGGCAGTATGGGAAGGTGGAAAGGCGGCTCCAGGCCAGAGCAAAAAGGTGGCTCCAGAGCAAAGGCAGTGCTGGCAGCCAGGGTAAGGAAGGCCCATTCTTGCATGAATATTCATGCATCAGGCCTCTAGTTGTGTTATAAAACTACAGTAATTAAAAAACTTGGATAATGTCCTGTGAATAGATAAACTGATGGAACAGAAAACAAAGTCCAGTAATAGACTCAAATAAATATGGAAATTTGGTAAAATAAAAATATCTCCTTAGGTCAGTGGGAAAATATGCATTATATAATGAAGAGTATTGGAACAACTGAATGGGGAAAATATTGAACCAAAAATTAACTCACTTTACTCATAACTAATATAAAAACTGAAAGCTACCAAAAACCTAAGGGTACAAAGATATCAAAAGTGAAAGAATGGAAAAAAATATATTAAGCAAACATAAACAAAATAAAAAGTATATGATAACACAGGAGACTTGAAGGCAAAAAGCATTACTATAAATAAAGAGCACTTCATATCAATAATTTCATTTTACCAGGAATATCCAAATTCACAAGCACTTCATAACATGAAATCAAAGTACATAGAAGAGAGCTACAAGGGAAACTAGATACATCTATAATCGTAATAAATTTAACACACCTCTCTCATTCAGAGACAGAGAATACCTCTTTCAGAACGAATAGCCTCACACCAAGACTTCAGTAAGCATGTAAAACACTTCAACAACCTGAGCAGCAAACTGCATTCAACAATCAGGTAACCCACTGTACCCAACAACCTTTCCTGCTGAAAAATAATAAAGGTATTATTCCCAAGTTGAACATGCATACAAGTCTTTGGTTGATCTCTCCCCTTCCCCCCACCTTCCCCTGCCTTCCCTCTGAGGTTGGATAGTCTGTTTGATGCTTCTAAGTCTCTGGATTTATTTTTGTTTATCAGTTTATTTTGTTCATTATATTCCACAAATAAGTGACATCATGTGATATTTATCTTTCTCTGACTGGCTTATTTCGCTCAGCATAATGCTCTCTAGGTCCATCCATGCTATTGTGAATGGTAAGAGTTCTTTCTTTTTTACAGCTACATAGTATTCAATTTTGTAAATATACCATAGTTTTCTAATCCACTCATCTGTTGATGGGCTCTTAGGCTGTTTCCAAATCCTAGCTATTGTAAATTGTGCTGTTGTGAACATAGGGGTACATATAATTTTTCTGATTGCTGTTTCTGATTTCTTGGGATATAGTCCTAGAAGTGGGATTACTGGGTCAAATGGGAGTTTCATATTTAAATTTCTTTAGGAAATTCCATACTGTTTTCCACAGTGGCTGCACAGTCTGCATTCCCACCAGCAGTGCACGAGGGTTCCTTTTTCTCCACATCCTTGCCAGCACTTGTCACTTGTTGATGATAGGAAAGTTCTTAGTTTTAAAAGTTCTAAAATACACTCCTAAATAGCATTTCATTCAGCACTTAGAGATGCTCCACTATAGCCACCCCCTTGTCCTGCTGACCTGCACTGAGGTGCTACTCCCAAGATGCAAACGAGATGGCAGTGGAGGAGCATTTCAATTATTTTTCAAGTGAACCTGCTGGACTATGAAGCAGGTTTTGAAATTATATACAATATGTTTCTTGTTGTCATTGTAGTTAATCCAGAAATCAGGAACTGAAGTACCTAGAAACTCCTTATATTTAAAAGTTGTGAAATCCACTTCTAACCCCAAAAATACATCACAATTCAAGTTAGAAAATAAGTTGAACTAAATGATAATGCCACATACCAAAACTTATGAAGAAATGTGCACTCATAAATGCACATATTAGGAATAAAAGTTGAAAATTTACATGTTTTGCATCCATGTTAAGAACCTAAAATAGTAAATTATACAGAGATAAAACAGAAGAAAGGAAATGTGTGCATGTAGAGATGTCTGAAGGGAGATATACTTAAAATGATAGCAGTTTTCTTAACTCTTGGGGTAGAATTTTGAATTAACTCTATATTTTATTGCTTAAGTAAACTGCACACAGAAAGCCATTTTCATTTTAGGAAAAATGTTCTAGAGGAAAACATGGGATAATCCTAGATAATAAAGAGGTAATATGCAAATTGACCATCACACCCTCACACAAGATGGCCATCCTCATGTGCTCATAAGATGGCTGCCCCATGTGGTCACAAGATGGCCACGCCCATGTCATCACAAGATGGCCATTTCCATGTGGTCACAAGATGGCCTCACCCATCTGGTCACAAGATGGCCTCACCCATGTGGTCACAAGATGGCCACCCCCATGTGGTAACAAGATGGCCACGCCCATGTCATCACAAGATGGCCACCACAAGAATGCCAGCAGGGGAGGGCAGTTGTGGGGGACCAAGCCTGCAGGGGAGGGCAGTTGGGGGCGATCAGGCTGGCAGTGGAGGGCAGTTGGGGGCGACCTGGCCAGAAGGGGAGGGCAATTGGGGGAGATTGGGCTGGCAAGGGAGCAGTTAGGCATCAATCAGGCTGGCAGGGGAGTGGTTAGGGGGTGATCAGGCTGGCAGGCAGAAACAGTTAGGGGCAATCAGGCAGGCAGGCAGGCAGGCGAGCAGTTGGGAGCCAGCAGTCCTAGATTGTGAGAGGGATGTCCCAGATTGGAGAGGGTGCAGGCTGGGCTGAGGGACACCCTCTCCCCCCCAGTGCACGAATTTTATGTACCGGCCCCCTAGTCTTATATTATAAAAGGCTAATATGAAAATCAACTGAATGGCAGAACGACTGGTCGCTATGATGCGCACTGACCACCAGGGGGCAGATGCTCAACGCAAGAGCTGCCCCCTGGTGGTCAGTGTGCTCCTACAGTGGGAGAGCTGCTCAGCCAGTAGCTGGGCTCACCACTGGCCAGTGCAGCAGTGCTGGCAGGAGCCTCTACTGCCTCCATAGCAGTGCTAAGGATGTCCAACTGACAGCTTAGGTCCCTCAGTCGGACATCCCCCAAGGGCTCTGGACTGCGAGAGAGAGCACGCTGGGCTGAGGGAACCCCCCTACCACTGCAAGAATTTCATGCACTGGGCCTCTGGTTTATAAATAATAAGCTAGACTGTTGTGGTGGCAATACAAGTTTTTCCTTTGCTCACCAAGCCTGGTCTCTAAGACTAAAGAGAATAAAAATCCTTCCTAATTTTTTAGCCCAAAGTGGCTCCTTTCATAATCTGCACCTCTTTCTGTGAAATCCCAGCACTTCTGAGAAAGAAAAACCCTAAATTTTGGGGTCCCTGGAATCTACCTGAGCCTGGTTCTACGATTTACAAGCGATGTTCTTTTTAACACAGAACAGATTTCTCAAGGTTTTCATTTTGTAATTTGGAAAAAAAACCTTTTTTTTTTTTGTTAATTCTCAACCTGAGGATATTTTATCCATTGATCTTTTAGAGAGTGGAAGGGAGGGAGGGAGCAGAAAAAAGAGAGAAAAATCAATGTGAGGGAGACACATCAGTTGGTTGCCTCCTATACTCTTGGGGTATCAAACCTGCAACCCAGGTACATGCCCTTGACTGGGAATCAAACCTGCAACTCTTCCCAGTTTGGGATGACTCTCTAACCACTGAGAAACACCGGCCAGGACAAATTCTCCTGTTTTATAGTGTAGTTCATTCATTGCTGACAGTCCAAGCCTCAGCACCTTGGCTCAGCCTCCAGAGAGACTGTAAGATAGGACCACGCAGCTCAGGTAAGCAGTGCACTCCAGAATTCTGGTGTTCAGCCTGCAGGACATGCTCTTGAAAAGTGGTCACACAGGAAATACTCACTAATGTCCACCCCGTCTCTCAAATCAGAAAAAATCCTGCTGGTTGTTCTGTATCTGTGACCTGCTGTTTGCCCCATGTCCCAACACCATTTATTTTATAAGGCACATTTTCACAACTGATCTAAGGAGACATCTTTATCTTACAAAATTTACTGACGGATTTTGGTAACTTACTAAATCTTGTATTCTGTTCAATTAATTCACATGCAAATGAATGTGAAAAACCACGAGGAGCCGAAACCGGTTTAGCTCAGTGGATGGAACATCAGACTGCGGACTGAAGGGTCCCGGGTTCGATTCCGATAAAGGGCATGTACCTTGGTTGCAGGCACATCCCCAGTGGGAGGTGTGCAGGAGGCAGCTGATCGATGTTTCTCTCTCATCGATGTTTCTGGCTCTCTATCCCTTTCCCTTCCTCTCTGTAAAATATCAATAAAATATATTTAAAAAAAAAGAAAACCCATGCGGAAACATTTGGTATATAAAACGCTTAGGGAAATGGTAGAGTGAAGCATAATAGTAATTCCTCCTTTGGAAAACCTGCTATTTGAAATTCTCTGCTATTTTTAGATAGTCCCTTGTTCTGCAAGTGAACTCTGTCATTTTTAGACAGTCTCTTATTCTGTAAAATAACTTTGCTTTTTAGCTTAAATAATCGGAAAGATAAACTTAACTGCCTGACCTTGCAACCTAGCCATCCAACGTAAGGGGCTGATACACTGATACTGATATGTACTCCCATACCAGGTGTCTATATAGATATGATATGTACTCAAGGTTACAAGTTGTCTGTATAAATATGACAGGTGTTTGTTAGATATGATATATACTCAAGGTTAAAAGCTGTCTGCAAAAATAACTTACACAAAGACCTAGAATGATATAAAAAGAGAATACTCCTTCCTGTGTTTCTTCAGAATTTGACAGAGGTATTCTGCTCTGAACCTGCGCAAAATAAAGATGACTCCTAACTGTTTAACCTCCAAGAGTGATTGTCTGCTGAAAGAGTGTGAATGCAGAGGGAGAGTTCATGCACTCTCCTATCCATCGTGTGGCTCCACAACCTCAGTTACGGAGTCTGAGTGGGCCCTAACCTGCGTTTCCATGATTTGTCATACGGCATAATGGTGACTCACCCCTGTTCAGAGGTGACCAGGCCTGGGGTTTATAAGACAAATCTAAGCTCCCAAGGGACATGGCCACACAGGCATCTGAATGAATCTATGGATATAGATTACCCATTCCCACTTTCATTTGTCTGTCTGTCTCGGCATAATTATCTGTTCATTAACTGGTCTATAAATATAAGTGTGAAAGCCTGTGTAAAATCGAAAGCTACTTTGATTTATTCTGTACTTCTGTCGACTCATCTGGTTAAAACATTTGATTTATTTAAGGCTGAGTGCTCTGACAGACTGCAAAAATCCTCAAGCATCTTCTGGGATTTCTTTTTTTTCTCAGGGGTTTTTTGCTCTCTGTCAGAGAGGGAATCGGCCTGCTTAGCTAATAAAATTTCTGTCACCGACACTGGTTTAGCTCAGTGGATAGAGTGTCGGCCTGCGGACTGAAGGGTCCCGGGTTCGATTCTGGTCAAGGGCATGTACCTTGGTTGTGGGCACATCCCCAGTGGGAGGTGTGCAGGAGGAAGCTGATTGATGTTTCTCTCTCATCGATGTTTCTAGCTCTCTATCCCTCTACCTTCCTCTCTGTAAAATATCATTAAAATATATTAAAAAAATTTCTGCCTATGTTTTGTAGTAGGGACTTTAATTTGCTCTTTTCTGATTTATGATTTTGTTATGTTGGGTTAAAATTTTAGAATTCTAGGAATGATTTAAAGGTTAAAACTTTGTAAAGATTGTAGCACAGAGAAAGTTAAAACAAAGGCCGGCTAAGTTCCAAGGAATAGCAAGAAAAAAGTCTTTCAAGTTAACCATTTGCAAAGAAGGCATAATTAACTGATTAGTGGGCTGCCTTTTCAGCCCTTCTAGCAAGCAGAGAATCATGTGGTCCCGAGACCTGCGACCTGCCTGCCTTTCCTGATATATTTACAGTGGGTCTCTATTAGGGAGAGCTTCCACTCTGACTGGGGGAGGAAGAGAGATGAGAACTGCTCTGGAGTGGGTGTGAGATGGGGTGGTGGTGGTGGGATTCACTGGGTAGGGTAGTAGGCTCTCAGCCTACTGAGATGGAGGAGTCCTAGGCTAGGGGACAGGGGCATGGTAGGAGAGATAGAAAGTAGTAAAGGAGGAGGAGGATATAAGATCCTCTGGGGGCTTAAAGTAAAGAAGAAAAAAGTCTGGAAGGAAGAGCAGCTGTCACAGAAAGAAGGATGTGTCCTGAGTATAAAAAACTGGATATACAGGACTTCAGACCACTTGCCTTGTTTCCCCTGCTAAGGACAGAGTAAATGGTTAATGCAGAAAGCAGGGGCATCAACAGGGAGAGCGGGGAGAGATAGGTTTTTGTTGATTTTGCTGGCTGCAGACCACTCTGCTGGCAATGGGGTTTGTCAGTCCTTGGTAGCCTACCAGGTGTCTTATCTAAGCTGTACTGGGCTCAAGGCTGTAAGCTTTCTATAAAGCACAATAAATCTTTCTGCCCATTTTATTCCCTTTAACCCTTAATTTAACTGAAATACAGTTTTATAGCATCTCAAGGGCCCATTGGTCACACAAAAATCTCTCTCTCTCTCTCTCTCTCTCTCTCTCTCTCTCTCTCTTTCTCTTTCTCAAAAAGAAATATTTTGAACTAAATTATAAATGCTAGGTGTTTACTTTTTAGTAATCATTAAAGGATTGAGGTTTCTAAGAATAAGAAAAAAAAGAAAAATATTAGAATAAAAATACTAAATAGAAGGTCTAAGGCATGGTTATGCATTTCTTAAGGACATAGAAAGAAGGTTTAAAGGCTAATTTAAAAATGCAAAATTTATAAAGATTGTATATACAGTATAAGAAGAAGGAGAAAAGAAATATTAAAATGAAATTAATTAAATAATACAGGCCAGTAAGCCAGGTGAAAGAAGGCAGTATGCAGGGTGGGCAGGGGAGTGGTAGATGCCCTAGCCGCCTGCAGCAGCTGGAAGAAGCAGCAGTAGCGAGAAAGTGGGGAATGCCAGACAATAATAACCTGACACCCGAGCTGCTGCCCAATAAATTAAAGGATTTAAGCATTTGGCTTACTAATTAAAAAGTTAAAATTACAACAAATTAATGAAAGTATAAAAAAAGAAAACATTCCCTTTGAGTTAGAGGGCTTCCAGTGCCTTGAACTCTCCCAGAGAAGCTGAAAGATTTAACCCCTTAGATTAAGGGGTGGGCCAAGACACCCGGTTAGGGTGTCTTTGTTCTTAATTACAAAGAAGCCTGCGAGAAAGGTCAAGGTCTCTGCCAGGAAAGAGGACAGGTGGGAAGGCAAGGGCCTAAAGCCCAAGCCACCATCAGAGCGCTTTTCTATTTGCAAATTTGTCTTTCCCTGCAGGCCTGGCTGTGTTTGGCTCGCCAGTAGAAACCAAGCAGTGGTGAGATACAGGGATGGCAAAGCCCTGTAACTGGTAAACAGGGTTAACAGGGTTAAAGGGAAGGCACTCTCCATGGACCAGAGAGCCTTCAGGACTTTCAGACCCTCCTAGAAAAGAGGAGTCTGACTGAGGGACTGGCCAAAACCCCACTGGGCTGGGAAGACCTGAGGCTGCATGTAGACCAAAGTTTGCGGGGCAGATGTCCAAGCCCAGTTGTGTAAAGGTTAGCTGCCTGTGTACAGCAAAATAACTTTCTCCCGTGCCAGAATGCATTTTAGGGAAATTAGACTGTGTTTGTGACTAGAGAGAAGAAGTAGCTGCCATGCACAGCCCTGACAGTGGCTTGCAGAGAACTGAGCAAGGTGACTTTCCTGCTACACTTCCAGGTGCTGATTATAGCCAAGAGCATGGATCACCCTACATGGCATTAGAGCAATACCCTACATGATAGACTTAGTTGATGCCTTCTTCTCATGAACATGGCTCCAGAGAGTCAAGGACAATTTTACTTTGTTTAGAAAGGTCAAAAATAAACTTTAATAACCTCCCTGAGATGTTTGTATAGCCCTACCATGTGTCATGTGTGGTAGCAGAAGATTTGGCTGACAGAAGCGCCCGTTGTGCCAATGTTATACTTCATTATGTTAATACTAGAGTCCCGGTGTATGAAATTTGTGCACTGGGGGGCAGGGGTTGTCCCTCAGCCCAACCTGCACCCTTTCCAATCTGGGACCCCTCGAGAAATGTCCAACTGCCGGTTTAGGCCCAATACTTGGGGGATCGGGCCTAAACCGGCAGTCGGACATCCCTCTCACATTCCAGGACTGCTGGCTCCTAACCGCTCACCTGCCTGCCTGCCTGATTGCCCCTAACCACTCCCCTGCCAGCACGATCAACACCTAACTGCTTCCCTGCTGGCCCAATTTCCCCCAACTGCCCTCCCCTGCTGACCTGGTCACCACCAACTGCCCTCCCCTGCTGGCCATCTTTTGGTGACCATCTTGTGACCACATGGGAGTGGCCATCTTGTGAAAGGGTGTGACGGTCAATTTGCATATTACCTCTTTATTATACAGGATGTTGTATTAACCTTTAATTCTCTTGCATATTTAAATGCAGCTGCCACCAGTTACTATAGACCTATGTAGATTTACAGGCTTTAGTAGTTTTGGGGAGTAACTGGCAAATGTCCAGTTTTTCACACTGTCATTGTTATAGCCATATGTTAGCTATCGTAGAAAAGGGTTACATAGGGTTAAATCCCAAACAAAATAAAGGGTACCTAGCTGCCAAAAGGGCAGGTGCCCAAATGGGCAAGGAAAACCAGAAAATCTTAAAGCAGGTCAGTATATTTTTCTCCTTATATAATTCCTCTGAAATTTGACAATTCTTAATAAATAAATCATGGCAATACATTTCTTTGCGTAAATTCAATAAGACCGATTTCCAACCCTGGTTTTATTAACTGGATTATCATGATGTTGTTGTTGTTTTTTGTTTTGTTTTGTTTTGTTTTTAAATATATTTTATTGATTTTTTTACAGAGAGGAAGGGAAAGGGATAGAGAGTTAGAAACATCGATCAGCTGCCTCCTGCACACCCCCTACTAGGGATGTGCCCACAACCAGGGTACATGCCCTTGACCAGAATCGAACCTGGGACCCTTGAGTCCATAGGCCGACGCTCTATCCACTGAGCCCAACCGGTTAAGGCAAGGAGTATCATGTTTTAAAGAGCCCTGTCTGATCTCTAAAGACTTGAAGCCAATAAGAGTGTCATGGAGAAAGCCTGGTATCCTGCTTGGTAGCCCTGAAAATAGCTGGTGCTAGAGCATCAGGCCCATACCCTACCATCACTGGTGGTTGGTCAGAGTAGAAGGGGAGCAATAAGGGTGCCTCTGTGTTGCTGTGGGACCACCACACACTCTAGGCCATGAGGAGTAGGAGGGCTGCTGAGATGGGCCTTAAAACCTAGAGTGTGGGCCCGAGTGGAGTTGCTACAGGTGAAGAATTCATCTAACTCAGCAGATACTGCAGGCAGGCCTGACAGCAGCTGAATGGCTTGGCTTCCCGGCCCTATGGGGCACATTAAGATTCAATCATGAAATTCCAGCAAATGTAGTCAGTTACCATTCTTATTGTGTTTATGCAAACAGTCAGGCCAAATTGAATAAACATAAGGGTAATTTTAAGGAGAAAAATTCTATTTCAATAGAGGTTATTAAAACTGAAATGTTTTCTTTCCCTTCCATCAGACCATTTGTTACAGTTTGTCTCTGCCAGGTCACAAGCCCACCTCCTTCTGTGCCCAGGCCTCATTGTCCCTCTGACAGACAGCAAGGATCTCTTGGTTCTGAAAAGAGAACTCCATCCCTCTTCAGCATGGAAGTAACCAGAGGAACCCCACTGACATCCATTTTCCCTGAAAGAATTCAGAGCCAGGATCCTTGAGGTAATATATTAGGCAGTAAGGCAGACATGAGCAGAGCAAGGACAATGGGCCAACTGGCACTACCAGGTGTAACTAAGTCTTTCCACCCCAATGTATGTGAGACAAGGGGCATAGCCAACGGGGTTCTCACCCAAAGTCTCGGCCCCTAGAATAGGCCAGTAGCCTACTTGTCCAAAAGACTCAAGTCCATTGTGTCTGGGTGGCCCACCTGCCTCCAGACAGTAGCAGCTGCTACTATACTTGTCAAGGAAGCAGATGAAGCAGCCCAAAGGCTGCCCTAAAACCAGTGGGGCCTCTACAGATTCTAGTAACTCTTCAGACCCTGACCTACCCACCTCACCAGCTTACATGGAAACCCAATGTAGAAAAGCTGAAATCCATAAACAATCTTTTTTAAAAAAATATATTTTATTGATTTTTTTACAGAAAGGAAGGAAGAGGGATCGAGAGAAACATCGATGAGAGAGAATCATCAATCAGCTGCCTCCTGCACACCCCTTACTGGGGATGTGCCGCAACCAAGGTACATGCCCTTGACCGGATTCGAACCTGGGACCCTTCAGTCCATGGGCTGACGCTCTATCCACTGAGCAAAACTGGTTAAGGCCATAACCAGTCTTTACTCAAGTCCTTACAGGCTTTACAGTCCACCCAGAAAGCAGTCCAGAAGCACATTCAAGATGCTCTGCCTGTACCAACTTCTGATCCAGTCCATCCTTTCCAACCTGGTAACTCTATTTAGGTAAAGAAATTTGCCACCCAAGGACTGACTCCTACCTGGAAAGGACCACACACCATCACCTTGACCACCCCCACAGCAGTCAAGGTCAATGGGATCCCGATGTGGCTTCATCACACCGGGCTTAAGGCAGCCCAGGCAGAATAAAGAATCCAAGACTCTTCATCAGACCCACTAAAGCTGAGACTCTCCTCATTCTGGGCTGTTTTCTTATAAACTGATTTATTAACTTTATTCAACAGAAAATTAATTCTATTCAAGCTCATGATCCTCAGGGGTAGATATGATCCTCTCCCCAACAATGACCCACAAGAGTCAATGATTTGACTCAGTACATAAAACCAGTGGGGAATGAAGCATACTAGTAATCCCTCTTTTGGAAAACCTGCTATTTGAAATTCTCTGCTATTTTTAGATAGTCCCTTGTTCTGCAAGTGAACTCTGTCATTTTTAGACAGTCTCTTATTCCATAAAATAACTTTGCTTTTTAGCTTAAATAATCGGAAAGATAAACTTAACTGCCTGACCTTGCAACCTAGCCATCCAACGTAAGGGGCTGATACACTGATACTGATATGTACTCCCATACCAGGTGTCTATATAGATATGATATGTACTCAAGGTTACAAGTTGTCTGTATAGATATGACAGGTGTTTCTTAGATATGATATATACTCAAGGTTACAAGCTGTCTGCAAAAATAACGTACACAAAGACCTAGAATGATATAAAAAGAGAATACTCCTTCCTGTGTTTCTTCAGAATTTGACAGAGGTATTCTGCTCTGAACCTGCACGAATTAAAGATGACTCTTAACTAATTGACCCATTAAGGCCTCTTGTGTAGCTCGCTGATTTACAATACAAGAGCAGGTGATATTTAGGAAAAGCGCAGCACACTTGGCAGCTTATGTTTATAAGACAACCCCAAAGCAACAGGACATGCACGGGTGGGGGTGGTCAACAGGCTCCTGCTTGGAGCCTTAAGGTCTAAAGCTGAGGCAATTAGTCTAACGTTCCCTCCTGAAACCAGGTATTTCCATGGAAATCTCTTAGGAAGAAATGGGGGGAACTATAGGTTCTTTCTTAACTTATCCAACAGTTTAAAATCAACATGCACAATGCAAAGCTGTGGTCATATTTATTATTCCCACCTTTGGAACGGTAAATAAAAGCTTTACATCCAGAAGCTAAACTAGTAGATTGTTCCAAATTTCATTGATAAAATCATCCAGTCCCAAAAATGTTACTTTAGATAACTTGAAAAATCTTAGTTCAGGACAGGGTGAAGTAGATGTACTTCCAAAGTTTACATTCTATAAAATATCTGGTTACTTGCTTATGTGGGAGAGAAACAAACTTCCCTCTAAACTCAAGGTTTTCTTCTGGTCTAATAATCAAATAGATATGACACAGATTAGCAACAGAAATAACCATCTGTAAGACATACGTATGGATGGGCCCCTCACATACACGAGCAAGTCAGAGACCCTGCCTGCAGGAGAGGCTGAAACAGAAAGAAAACGTGGGTACATACACAAGGCATTCGGAGCTTGGGGCCTTCAAGTCCTTACAAAATGACATGAGCAGATGCTTTAGTAGAGAGATGCTATTCCTAATATGTACATTAGGGGGCAGCAGAGATAACCATTTCCTTGGGCAGGAAAAGGGGCGGGGCCACAGGTTCTGTCTGAGTCCTGCTCCTTGATAAACAGCTTAAGATAAAGATTCCAAAAAGTGGCATCAAGGTGGCAGAATGGTGATCCCTTCATAAGGAATGTAAATTGTCTGTGACACCAGTATTCTTTAGATTGGTAAATGTATGAACAAATTCCTTTCTAGAAATATACTTCCTCATGGTACAATTTTTTAATGTTCCACAGGACATGTTTGCTAACAGTCCCAATGTCTTCAGTTCCTCTATAAGATGAAGCAAAGCATGAATAAATCTATGTTCAGTAACCCCACTCTTCATCAAAACTCTCACTATATTACAACACACAATAAACTAAAACACACACCGTTTCCCACACCAGCTATCCCTTGCTGGTCCTCTGTAGGCGGACACTCTTTCTGCCTCATCTTTCCTCAGGTTTTGTGGAGATGCCTCCAGTCCTATGGAAATGCCCCTAAATGTCTGCTGAGGTACATGGACTGGCCTCAGCGACATGGTGCCACCTGAGGCAGAGAGAAGTGTCTAGGGCTTGCTTCCTGGCAGGGCTGAGCTGCCTGAGCATTCACTGGACACCAGCACCACAGGCTGATGGCACAAGCGCCATGTAGGTCAGAGAGGAAACTCAGGTGCTCCCTGCAAAGAACATGACCCCCTGGGAGACAGAATTCCAGGAGGAACCACTGCAGGCATCTGGATATGGTTGCTTTTCTTCTTAATGCTCATACGTCACTCTCTAAGGACTGTTCTGTACTGTAAATAAGAATCAATGATCTTGACCTTTTAGTTTCCAGAATTCACCATCAAGTTTCCCTCTTTGAAACTGTAACATTTGTCATATTGTGACTTTCTCACATTACCTACAGGGGACACAATTTCATTTACATAAACTTCTGATTTCTAGAACACCATGCGTCCAGACCCTGACCTCATTTTAAATGCAAAGAAAGTTGTTCCTACTTGATTGAATCATTAAAAAACTTAAAACTAGGAAAAAGAATTTTTCTACCTCCTCACATTATATTTCTTCATGTTTTTTCCAAGCTTAAACTGCCTACATATGTGTGGCAGTTTTTTTTGCATTTAATCATCACTAATTAGAGAGAGAGAGGGACAGAGTGGAGACAAACTGAGAAACATCCATGTGACAGAGAAACATGGACTGGTTGCTGGGATCCCAGCCTCACCCTTTGTTGTGCACAGGAGGACAGTCCAGCCACCTGCAGCTCTACACAGGTTCCTGCGTGGCTAACACACAGCATCATTGTTCTTGTGAAGCTGGGGAGAGGGAAACAAAAAGCAGCTTAGCACAGAAGAAGGAACAGGAGAGAGCCAGGAGGGGCACATTGGCTTTCTAGACAGGAGCTTCAGGGTGCTGTGGCTCCTGGAGAAATAAAACTCCAAGTCACAAAAGTGAGCAGAGAAAGCTGGCCTCACTTGTGGCCTAGCTCTCATCCTGACCACAGCCCCATAGCCAGCCCCCCACGGCCCTCAGTTCATCCCCTGCTTCCCTATCCCCTCAGCTCCTCCCACTGCTCCCTCTCTCCTCAGTTCATCCCCCTGCTCCCCTCTCCCCTCAGCTCTTCCCCCTGCTCCCCTTTTCCCTCAGCTCCTCCCTCTCACCTCTCCCCTCAGCTCCTCCCCCTGTTCCCCTCTCCCCTCAGCTCCTCTCCTGCACTCCTCTTCCCTCACCTCCTTCCTCTCCCCTCTCCCCTCAGCTCCTCCCCCTGCTCCCTTCTCCCCTCAGGTCCCAGCCATGCTGCTTCCTTCTCTTCCTTCTTCAGGCAGTCTGCACTTTGGGAATGTGAGGGAATTGTACAGTTCTTTTAAGTTGTCAAGTCTGTTGTTAGGAAACTGTTTATGTCACTTACTTCAAACCTAAATTGGTAATGTGTGTTTTCTCTTTTTCTTCCTGATTAGTCTAGTTAGGGTTGGATAACATTTGTTCATCTTCCCCCAATAAATAATATTTGGTTTCAGTACATTTGTATACTGTTTATTTACTCTTTCACAAGTACTCATATCTTTGTTCAACACTTTCAGCTATATACCTTGGACCTAGTTTGCTCGTTTTTCTAGCTTAAGGTGGCAGTTAGGGCTACTAACTATGCTTTTCTTTGTGTCTAATATAAGCACTTAAGACTTGAAGTTTTTCTTAATTAGTTATTTAATTTTATTCCACAAATTTTAATGGGTTGTGTTTCTGTTCAGTTCCAAATATAGTCTAAATTTCTTTGTGATTTTCTTCTTTGACCCTTTTCTACCAAGGGCCATTTGGATATTTTTAACATACAAAGTTATGAACTGCTATATTTTGTCACACATTTAATTAACCCTCCCCTAATGCCATGGCAGGGCCAGACCCAATGATTTCTCGGGCCTTATAAAGGCCCGCAGGCCAGACCTTCCCCAACCCTGATGTAGAAGATTGTCGTTTTATTCCCAGCAATTTTTGTGACTGAATTCTAAACTAATTATTTTGTATGAAAGAACGTACACTATATATTTCAATTCTTTTCCATTGAGACATTTTTGTGGCCTAAAATGTAGTCTATCTTGGTGAATATTCCCAATACATTTGGGTGGAAAATGCTCTCTAATGTTGTTGGATAGAGGTTTCTATAAATGACAATGAACTTAAATCAAGTAATAAACCATAACTCTCAGGTGCAGATATTCTTGTTGGTCCTCCCCCCCCTAATTTGTTCTATCAATTACTAAGAGAAGAGTGTTAAAATCTCAAGGTTTTCTGAAATTGTCTATTGCTTCTTTCAATTTTGTCAGTTTTGTGTATTTTGAAGTTATATTATTTAATCATACATATTTAGGAGTATCTTCTTGTTGAAATGATCTTTTCATTATTATGGAATAGCCCTTTTTAACACTGATGATTTTCATTGTTCTAAAATTTCTTTAATGTTAATTAATATAACCACTTTACTTTTCTTATAATATTAATGTAGCCACCGCAGCTTTCTTATAAAAATTCTAGGTAATTTTAAAGAAACCATTTTACTTGCAAACCTTTTGGTCCCTTTATAACTTTACAATTAAAACGTGGGGAGCAGGGGGCAGCTGGTGTGGCTTGGTGATTGAGCGTTGACCTATGACCCAGGAGGTTCCAGGTTTGTTTCCCATTTGGGGCACAAGCCTGGGTTTCGGGCTCGATACCCAGTGTGGGGTGTGCAGGAGGCAGCCAATTGATGATTCTCTCTCATCATTGATGTTTCTATCTCTCTCTACCTCTCCCTTCCTCTCTGAAATCAATAAAAATATATTTTAAAAAATGAGGTGGGGAGAAGGGGGACAGACATCTGTAAGAATCTCAACAATAAAGATTAAAGAAAGAAAAAGGGGGGACTATTTATGAAGAATTAATCCACTTATGTAAATAAATTCAGAACTATCCTTTAAAAAACTAAAATAAAATTAGGTTTTTTTGTGTGTAGTAAGCATCTCAATGAGTCTTTTAATCCAGTCATACATTGTCTGCCCTTTTTATTTGATGATTTAGTCCACTTCTTATTTCATTTCTTTTGTTTAGTTAATATCCTCACCCGAGGATATGTTTACTGATTTTTTTATTTTTTGATTTTTTTGCAAGAGAGGGAGAAAGAGAGACACAGAAACATTGATGTGAGAGAGAAACATGAAAATATCAAACTAACAGCGTAGGTATGTGCCCTGACCTGGAATCACACACTCAACCTTTTGGTGGATCAGATGATGCTCCATCCAACTGAGCCAACTGGCCAGGGTTAGCCCATTTATTTTTGATGAAATATTTGCCCATCTTAGGTTTAATTCTACCATCATTTTAGAATTTGTTTTTATTGGCTCACTCATTTAATTTTTTTCTCTCTCAAACTTTTTCCTTTAGGCTTATGGATTATCTTTGAGCTCCATTTTATGTCCTCTGCTGACCTATTAGCAATGGCTTTTTTGGTAGTTTTTATGACTGTTAATTGTTTCAGTCATTGGTCTAAGATTATTTAACTTATCGAAGTCTAGCTTCATATAATTGTATACCACTTCCACACACTATTAAAAACTTAGAGTACTGACTTTGTTTTCTCTTGCATGATCCTTTTATTTTAAATGTACTCAGCTGATTTGCATTTAAAAGTAATAATTTTTAGTTTCCACATTTTACTATTCTAAAGATTCACAATTTAGTGGGGAGAGAGCCACAGTTTTGATTCCCCCTTTTCTTTATGTCTAAACTCAGAGCACAGAAGTCTTCAATTGCAGGTACACACCCAGGCAGTGGCTCAGCGTGGGAGGCACTGACTGAGGAGCCTGAGAAGAGGCAGGGAGGGAAGCAGGGCAAGGAGACCTGGAAAGCAGGAGCCAGAAGTCCTGCAATGGGTCATTCATAGGATCCCAAACCAAAGGGCCAGTTTCCCTGGGAGGAGCTACCTGCTCCCAATACCCAGAGAGCAGGTAAAGGGGACACCCCCCCCCCATACAGCCTGCCACACCTGCACTTTGAGGTTCACTGAGAAACAAAGGCAGAGGCCAAGCTTGCAGGTCTGAACAGTCTCAAGGAGCCTCAGTGACCAGATTGGAAGAGGGGCTATTATATTGTAAATCAGCGAGCTAAACAGAGGACGCCTTAGGAAGCCAAATTAATTTGGAGTCTTTATAACACTAGCGGTCTCAGAGGAATTGTTTCCAGAGTCTGAGCAAAATAACATAGAGGGAGCCCTCCCTTTATACACTCCCAGACTCTGTCTTTCAAATATAGAATGGGGCTTCCGGACTTCACACAGGCTTTGCAAAAAACAAACAAACAAACAAACAAAAACCCTATGTGCTGGGATGGGGCAGTGAGACTGTATCTCAAGGCCTGGCCTGGCGCCAGTATTGATAACTTCATCTGGGGGCTGTATGGTTTATGGCCTTTCCAAAATGGGAGCAGAGCTTAAGTAAACAGGCCTTGCAGGACCAGGTACGTGAACTCATTTCCCCTATTATGCGAGCAAGCGTGTTTACAGAAGCCAAGAACAGCAAAGTTAACTCATAGAACAAAGGACCATTTTAGTAGAAAATTTCAAACAGCAGTTTTTACAACATAGAGGTTACTGGAACAAGATGGCCTATGCTTCAGGGCCATCTGCCCACGATTCTAGGAACCAGACTGATAAAAACTCCAGGGTCCCAGATGACCCCATCGGTCTCCATACAAGGATCTCTGACCAACCAAGGCCAGAGTCATATTTTGGACCACTGGCGGAGGAGTAGCTCTGACACAGGAAACACACCCATCATATTCCCTGAAATTGAGACAGCACCAACCCCTCCTAAAGCCGAGTCAGAAACAGGCCCTTGAGTGATTAAGATTGACAGCTGGCAGACAGGCAACGAGGGCAGATGGGACACGGACACAAGTAGTGGACCTGTGGATCCTGGGAGCTACAAGCAGGTGCTAGAAGCCAAAGACAGTGCCTGGCAGTGGCCAGCACCTAGGTCCTCACAGGAAGCCCAGCATCTGCAGACAGAACAGAAGAGTGAGGTCCTGAACCAGCTCCAAGGGGCAGTAAAACATGGCTGAAGCAAACACTTAACTTCATTTATTTTATTTTATCCCCATTATATTTTGCAACTTTTTCTTCCTCTCTTCTCTTTTTTTCCTCCCATTTTTTTTCTCCTTTCACCTTTTTGGTTTTTCTATTTCCTTTACTTTTCCCCCTTTAAAAATTGAACTTCCTTATTTATGTATCTGTTTTATTGATTTGTTATTATTCTATCTCTGTTATTTTGTTCATAATTAACTTTTTTCCTTTGGTTGATCTCTTACCCCCTCACCCCATCCCACCCTCTCTTGCCTTCCCCCTGAGGTTTGACAGTCTCTTCAATGCTTCTAGTCTATGGATCTATTTTTGTTCATCAGTTTATGTTGTTGATTATATTCCACAAATGAGTGAGATCATGTGATATTTATCTTTCTCCAACTGGTTTATTTCACTTAGCATGATGCTCTCCATGTACATCCATGCTGTTGTGAATGGTTAGAGCTCTTTCTTTTTTATAACAGCACTAGAGGCCCAGCACACGAAATTTGTGTGTGGGTACGGTCCCTAGGCCTGGCCTGTGATCAGGGCCATCTCCCCCGGCTGCCAGCAGCCACTGCCACCCACCCCCAATTCCCCATTAGCCATCGAGGGATCGGAGCCTGCCAGCCAGGGGGAGGGACCGAGAGGTGGTCAGTGAGCCTCATAGCGACTGGTCAAGCGGTCATTCTGGTTGTTCTACCATTGGTAGATTTGCATATTACTTTTATATATATAGATGTGCTCCAATCCTTCCACTTCCAGGGAAAGGGGCAAAGGAGGGTTGCTAAAAGTGATAAGGGAGGCAGCAGGGTGAACTTTCTTTTTTTTGGGGGGGGGGGGGCACTGGAAAGTTTCCTCCTAATGAGGGGCTTCAAAGGACAGCAGCCTACTTCTGCTACCCTCTGTCTCCAGATACACATTTCTGATTGGCATCTGGCAGGACAGAGCAGTTTCAGGTTCAGGATGGGAGCACCTTTCTGCATGCAGCTCCCTGGAGAGTCTCTTTCGGCCAAGGTAAGCTTTGTTCTAATCATTTATTCTGGAAACAGGGCTGCTGCGTGGTGTGGGGCAGGAGGGCAGAATGGAGGTGGGCAGGGCAAGAAGAAGTATGGGATAGAAGACTGGGGGGTGGGGGAGAGAGAGGATGAAACCTGTGTGTGGAGGGAGGAGGGCTGGTGCAGAAGGAGAGTTGGGGTCAGCAGAGGAAGTTTTGGAGGTACTGGGGCGTAAGAGGGACCAGCAGATGCCAGAATAGGGGAAAGGGTCTACGGAATCAGGTGGGGGTCCATGAGGGTGACTATAGACTAAGTCCCTTTCTCAGACCCTGCCATCCCAGGTGCCTAGTGGGAGGACCGCTTCTGGCTGTCCAACTGGTCAGTCCCGCTGATGTTGTAACCAGGTCCAGACAGCATTCGGACCCAAGCGCGCTTGGCTCACGTGACCAACTACCGCCTGGCACCTGGCCCCTCCCCCTGATGACGTAAACAGGTCTGGCAGCACACCGGACCCCACAACCCCTGACTCACATGACCACATCCGGGTATGCCAGAGGCCATGGCTCACGTGACCAATTTCAGGATGGCACAGGGCCCCTCCCAATGATGACATAAACAGGTCTGGCTAACCACCAGACACCCACCACCACCACCCAGGGATCACAGGACACTTCCGGGTATTTCCCAGGCCCTGGCACCCCTGACCAACATCCAGCTGGCCACCTGGTCCCTCCCCCTTGTTTTTTCACACCGCTCCTTGTTCGCCTGAGTACTGAGCCACACTGCCCGGGCTTCTTGGCTCCTCAGGTGGAAGGTGGACTTCCCAAATCACAAGAAGTTGGGGGAAAGGCCTAAAACCCTCAGCCCCAGATCACCTTCACCTCATAGGCTGCCTCCGTTTGCATCGAGAGAGGCAAATAGGGGGCCACCAGCCCTCCTTCAAAAAAGCCATGAGGGCCGAAACCGGTTTAGCTCAGTAGATAGAGCGTCGGCCTGCGGACTGAAGGGTCCCGGGTTCGATTCCGGTCAAGGGCATGTACATTGGTTGCGGGCACATCCCCAGTGGGAGGTGTGTAGGAGGCAGCTGATCGATGTTTCTCTCTCATCGATGTTTCTAGCTCTCTATCCCTCTCCCTTCCTCTCTGTAAAATATCAATAAAATATATTAAAAAAAAAAAAAAGCCATGAGGGTCCATCTGCCTCGGGACTCTGCATCGTCCTCAACATGGGGCATCTCACCCTGGAATGGCCTTTGACCCAGACAAAACTGCAGGCTTGGCAATCCAGGCCAGAGTTGTGTTAAGCCCCAGAAAACCGTTTCCCTTCTGGCAGCCAACTCCAGGCCCCTCCAGTGTCACTAATGGGTGGCGGGCCCTGAGGGACAGCTTTCGGCCTCACTCAGGATAAACGCCCTTCCTTGTGGACATGGACCTTTTTGGTGCCATCCAGTGTCTGGACCACAGAAAAGTGAGGCTTCCGTGACCCCTAGTGACCCTCCTCCGCATTAGGTGGCCCCACCAGCCTATGCACTAGACCACCTCCAGCTGTTGACCAGGCCTCAAGCGCTGGCTCATCTGACCCTTCCGCGTGTTGACGTGGGCAAGTCCACCCCAGAGTTTAAGTCACCGCTTCTGGCTGTCCACGTGGCCGGCCTTCTGATGACGTAACCAGGTACAGCTGGCTACCGGACCCCACTGACCCTGTCTCAGGTGACTACATCCGGGTATGCCGGAGGCCCTGTCTCACGTGACCCACTTCCGGCTAACACCTGGCCCCTCCCCCGATTATATCACCAGGTCCAGCTGGCCCAGGACACCAACGATCCTGGCCAACGTGACCATCTCCTGGCAGGCACCTGGCCCCGCCCCATGATGACGTCACCAGGTCCAGCTGGCCACAGACACCCCCACCCCAACCCCGCCACCTCCCAGGAATCACATGACACTTCCGGGTATTTCCCAGGTCCTGGCACCCCTGACGAACCTCCAGCAGTCCACCTGGGCCCTCCTGCTTTTTTTCGGGCACCGCCCCTTGTTCGCCCGACCACTGAGTGACACTGCCCGGGCTTCTTGGCTCCTTAGACTGAGGGTGGACTTCCCAAATCGCTGGAAGTTGGGTTAAAGGCCTAACCCCACAGTCCCAGATCACCTTCACATCATAGTCTGCCTCCAATCCCGTGGCGAGGGCGGCATGCAATGGGCCGCCAACCCCCTTCAAAGAAGCCATGAGGTTCCATCTGCCTCGGGACTCCATATGGTTCCCACCATGGGGGCATCTCACCTGGAGTGGCCTTCGACTCAGACAAAAGTGCCTGTGGCTTTGAATTCCAGGCCAGAATTGTGTTAAGCCCCAGAAAACTGTTAATCTTCTGGCAGCCAACTCCAGGCCCCTCCAGTGTCACTAATGGGTGGCGGGGCCTGAGGGCTAGCTTTTGGCCACACTCACAGCAAACGCCCTTCCTTGAGGACATGGACCTTGTTGGTGCCATCTAGTGTCCGGACCACAGGGAAGTGGGGCTTTGGTCACCCCTTGTGACCCTCCTCCGCATTAGGTGGCCCCACCAGCCTATCCACTAGACCACCTAGGGCTGTTGACCCGGACCAAAGTGAAAGCTCACCTGAACAATTCTGGGTATTCCCCTGGGCGAGCCAATCCTGGTGGTTATGTCACCATTTCAGGCTGTCCACCTGATCCCACCCATGGAGAGGTAACCAATGCCAGCTGGCCATCGAACCCCAGCACCCCTGACACACGTGACCAACATCCGGCTGGCACCTGGCCACTCCCCCTGATAATATAACCAGGTACAGCTGTCCACCGGACCCCACAGCTTCTGGCTCATGTGACCACATTCGGGTATGCCCGATGCCCTGGCTCACATGACCAACTTCCGGCTAACACCTGGCCCGTACCCCTGATGATGTCACCAGGTCCAGCTGGCCACCGACAGCCCCCCGCATACCACCCAGAGATAACAGCACACTTCCAGGTATTCCTCAGGCCCTGGCAGCCCTCACAAACATCCAGCAGGCCACCTGGGCCCTCCAACTTGTTTTCTAGATACCGCTCCTTGTTCGTCTGTGTACTGAGCCACACTCCCAGGCTTCTTGGCTCCTCAGGCGGAGAGCAGACTTCCCAAATCACTGGAAGTTGGGTTAAAGGCCTAAAACCCACAGCCCCAGAACACTTTTTTCTCATAGCCTGCCTCCGATCATGTGGGGAGGGTGGCAAGCAAGGGGTCGCCAGCCCTCCTTCAAAAAAGCCGTGAGGGTCCGTCTGCCTTGGGACTCTGCATCATCCCTGCCATGGGAGCATCTCACCCTGGAGTTGCCTTCGACCCAGACAAAACTGCCTGCAGGTTTTGAAATCCAGGCCAGAATTGTGTTAATCCCCAGAAAACCGTTTCCATTCTGGCAGCCAACTCCAGGACCCTCCAGTGTCACTAACGGGTGGTGGGGCCTGAGGTCTAGCTTTTGACCACACTCACAGCAAACACCCTTCCTTGAAAACATGGACCTTCTTGGTGCCATCCAGTGTCCGGACCATAGGGAAGTGGGGCTTTGGCGACCCCTTTTGTCCCTCCTCCACATTAGGTGGCCCCACCAGCCTATCCACTAGACCACCTAGGGCTGTTGACTGGGCCTCAAGCGCTAGCTCACCTGACCACTTCCTGGTGTTTACATGGGGGAGCCCACCCCGGCCGTTATGTCACCGTTTCCGGCTATCCACCTGGCCCCTCCCCCTGAAGAGGTAACCAGGTCCAGCTGGCCACCGTACCCCAGTACCCCTGACTCACTTGTCCGACATCGGGCTGGCACCAGGCCCCTCCGTCTGATGACATAACCAGGTATAGCTGGCCACCGGACCCCACAGCCCCTGGCTCATGAGACTACATCCGGGTATGCACGAGGCCTTGGCTCACGTGACCAACTTCCGGCTAACACCTGGCACCTCACCCTGATGACTTCACCAGGTCCACCTGGCCACCGAACCCCCCCACTGCCCAGGGACCACAGGATACTTATGGGTATTTCCCAGGTCCTGTAAACCCTGACCAACATCCAGCTGACCACCTGGGCCCTCCTTGTTTTCCAGTCACCGCCCCTTGTTCGCCCGAGCACTGAACCACATTGGCCGGGCTTCATGGCTCTCAGGTGGAGGGTGGACTGCCCAAATCGCTGGAAATTCGGTTAAAGGCCTAAACCCCACAGCCTCAGATCACCTTTTCCTCATAGCCTGCCTCCTATCACGTGGGGAGGGCGGCAAGCAAGGGGACACCAGCCTTCCTTCAAAAAAGCCATGAGGGACCATCTGCCTCTATAGTCCGCATCGTCCCCACCATGAGGGCATCTCACCCTGGAGTCGCCTTCGACCCAGACAAATCTGATTGCGGGCTTTGAAATCCGGCCCAGAGTTGTGTTGAGTCCCAGAAAACCATTTCCATTCTTGCAGCCAACTCCAGGCCCCTCTAGTGTCACTAACGGGTGGCGCGCCCTGAGGGCCAGCTTTCTGCCTCACTCATGGCAAACGCCCTTCCTTGAGGACATGGACTTTCTTGGTGCCATCAGGTGTCCGGACCACAGGGAAGTGGGGCTTTGGAGATCCCTTGTGACCCTCCTCGGCATTAGGTGACCCACCACCCTACCCAGTAGACCACCTCAGGCTGTTGACCGGGCCCAAAGCGCTGGCTCACCTGACCACATCTGGCTGTTCACTTGGGCGAGCCCAGCCCGGCGGTTATGTCACCATTTCTGGCTGTCAACCTGGCCCCTCCTCCTGATGACTTAACCAGGTCCAGCTGACCACCGACCCACCCCACCGCCAGGGATCACAGGACACTTCTGGGTATTTCCCAGGCCCTGGCACCCCTGACCAACATCCAGCTGGCCACCTGGTCCCTTTCCCTTGTTTTCGAGACACCGCCCCTTGTTTGCCTTAGCACTGAGCCACACTGCCCGGGTCCAGCTGGCCACCTGACCCTCGTCCCACCGCCCTGGGACACCAGACCACTTCCGGAGGGGGGACTTCCCAAATCGCTGGAAGTTGGGTTAATGGTTTAAAACCCACAGCCGCAGATCCCCTTCTCCTCATAGCCTGCCCCCGATCCCATGGGGAGGGAGGCAAGCAAGGGGCCACCAGCCCTCCTTCAAAATAGCCATGAGGGTCCATCTGCCTGGGGACTCTGCATCACCCCACCATAAGGGCATCTCACCCTGGAGTGGCCTTCGACTCAGACAAAACTGCCTGAGGCTTTGAATTCTAGGCTAGAATTGTGTTAAAACCCAGAAAACTGTTTCCCTTCTGGCAGCCAACTCCAGGCCCCTCCAGTTTCACTACGGGTGGCGGCCACTGAGAGCTAGCTTTTGGCCACACTCACAGGACAAGGACCTTCTTGGTGCCATCCAGTGTCCAGAGCACAGGGAAGTGGGGCTTTGGCGACCCCTTGTGACCCTCCTCCACCTAGAGATGTTGAACAGGCCCCAAGCTTTAACTCACCTGACCACTTCCAGGAGTTCACCAGGGCGAGCCAACCCTGGCGGTTATGTCAACGTTTCCGGCTGTCCAGCTGGCCCCTCCCACTGAAGAGGTAACTAGGTCCAGCGGGCTACCGTACCCCAGCGCCCCTGACTCACGTGACAAACATCCAGCTTGTACCAGGCCCCTCCCCCTGATGACGTAACCAGGTACAGCTGGCCACCGGACTCCATGGCCCCTGGCTTACGTGACCACATCCAGGTATGCTTGAGGCCCTGAATTACATGACAAACTTCCGGCTACACCTGGCCCCACACCCTGATGATATCACAAGGTCCAGCTGGCCACCGATCTCCCCACCCCCCGACTCCCCCCGACCCCGGACACTGATCACAGTACACTTTTGGGTTTTTCTCAGGCCCTGGCACCCCTGACCAGCATCCAGCAGGCCTCATGGGCCCTCCTCCTTGTTTTTGAGACATCGCCCCTTGTTCGCCCGAGCAATGATCCACAGTGGCTGGGCTTCATGGCTCCTTAGGCTGAGGTTGAACTTCCCAAATCACTAGAAGTTTGGTTAAAGGCATAAAATCCACAGACCCAGATCAATATTTCCTCATAGCCTGCCTCCAATCACGTGGGGAGGGTGGCAAGCAAAGGGCCGCCAGCCTTCCTTCAAAAAAGCCATGAGGGTCCATCTGCCTCGGGATTCCAAATTGTCCTCACCATGGGGGCATCGCAAACTAGAGTCTCCTTCTACCCAGACAAAACTGCCTGCAAGCTTTGAAATCTAGGCCAGAATTGTGTTAAGCCCCAGAAAACAGTTTCCCTTCTGGAAGCCAACTCCAGGCGCCTCCAGTGTCACTAATGGTGGTGGTGCCTGAGGGCTAGCATTCAGCCACACTCACGGCAAATGCCCTTCCTTGAGGACATGGACCTTCTTGGTGCCATCCAGTGACCGGACCACAGGAAAGTGGGGCTTTGGTGACCCCTTGTGACCCTCCTACACATTAGGTGGCCCCAGCAGCCTATCCACTACCAGGGGTGGGCAAACTTTTTGACTCGAGGGCCACAATGGGTTCTTAAACTGGACCAGAGTGCTGGAACAAAAGCATGGATGGAGTGTTTGTGTGAACTAATATAAATTCAAAGTAAAGGAGCGGAAGGGAGAGCAAGAGAACTGGATAGAACAGCCGGATCCGGCCCGCGAGCCATAGTTTGCCCATGACTGCACTAGACCCATCGTCGGCAAACTGCAGCTCACGAGCCACATGCGGCTCTTTGGCCCCCTGAGTGTGGCTCTTCCACAAAATACCACGGCCTGGGTGAGTCTATTTTGAAGAAGTGGCGTTAGAAGAAGTTTAAATTTAAAAAATTTGGCTCTCAAAAGAAATTTCAATCATTGTACTGTTGATATTTGGCTCTGTTGACTAATGAATTTGCCGACCACTGCACTAGACCACCTAGAGCTGTTGACCGGGCCGCAAGCACTAGCTCACCTGACCACTTCCGGGTGTTCCCCTGGGCGAGCTAATCTCGGCGGTTACGTCACCGTTTCCGGCTCTCCACCTGATCCCACCCATGAAGAGGTAACCAATTCCAGCTGGCCACCATACGCCAGCGCCCCTGACTCATGTGAGCAACATCCAGCTGGCACCTGGACCCTCCCCCTGATGACATCACCAGGTCCATCTGGCCACGGCACTCCCCCCCCACACTGCCCAGGGTTCACAGGACACTTCTGGGAATTTCCCAGGCCCTGGCACCACTGACCAACATCCAACTGGCCACCTGGACCCTATCCCTTGTTTTTGAGACACCGCCTCTTGTTCGCCTGAGCACTGAGCCATGCTGGCCGCCCTTCTTGACTCCAGAGGCGGAGGGTGGACTTCACAAATCGCTGGAAGTTGGGCTAAAGTCCTAAACTCCACAGGCCAAGATCACCTTCTCCTCATAGCCTACCTCCCATATCGTGGGGAGTGTGGCAAGTAAGGGGCCGCAGCCCTACTTCAAAAAAGCCATGAGGGTCCATCTGCCTCGGGACTCTGGATCGTCCCCAACATGGGGGCATCTTACCTTTGAATGGCCTTCGACCCAGACAAAACTGACTGTGGACTTTGAAATCTGGGCCAGAATTTTGTTAAGCCCCAGAAAACCCTTTCCCTTCTAGCAGCCAACTCCAGGCCCCTCCAGTGTCACCAGCGGGTGGCAGGCCCTGAGGGACAGCTTTCGGCCTCACTCACGGTAAACGCCCTTCCTTGAGGATATGGACCTTCTGGGTGCCATCCAGGGTCCGGACCACAGGGAAGTGGGGCTTTGGAGACCCCTTGTTACCCTCCTCCGTATTAGGTGGCCCCACCCTATACAGTAGAACACTGCCAGCTGTTGACCGGGCCTCAAGTGCCTGCTCAACTGACCACTTCCATATGTTCGCCTGGGCAAGTCCGCCCCGGCCGTTACGTCACCGCTTCTGGCTGTCCACCTGGCCCGTCCCCTGATGAGATAACCAGGTTCAGCCGGAGTTCGGACCCAGCGCCCTTGGCTCACGTGATCAACTTCCAGCTGGCACCTGGCCCCTAACTCGAATGACATAAACAGTCTGGTGGCCCACCAGAACCCACCTCCCCTGGCTCACGTGACCAAATAATAGTATGCCCCAGGCCCTGGCTCACGTGACCAGCTTCAGGCTGGCACCTGGACCATCCCCCTGATGACTTAAATAGGTCTGGCTGCCCACCGAACCCTCCCCACCGTTCAGGAACCACAGGACACTTCCAGTTATTTCCCAGGTCCTGGCACCCTGGACCAACATCTAGCTGGCCACCTGGGTCCTCCCCCTTGTTTTTGAGACCCTGCTCCTTGTTCACCTGAGCACTGAGCCACACACACTGCCCAGGCTTCTTGTCTCCTCAGGCGGAGTGTGGACTTCCCAAAACACTGGAAGTTGAGTTAAAGGCCTAAAACCCACAGCCCCAGATCACCTTCTCCTCATAGGCTGCCTGCGATTCCATAGAGCGGGCGGCAAGCAGGGGACTGCCAGCCCGCCGTCAAGAAAGCAATGAGGGTCCATCTGCCACGGGACTCCGCATCATCCTCAACATGGGGGCATCTCACACTTGAATGTCCTTCGACCCAGACAAAACTGACTGAGGGCTTGGCAATCCGGGCCAGAGTTGTGTTAAGCCCCAGAAAACCGTTTTTCTTCTGGCAGCCAACTCCAGGCCCCTCCAGTGTCACCAACGGGTGGTGGGCTTGAGGGCCAGCTTTCGGCCTCACTCACGGTAAACGTCCTTCCTTGAGGACATGGACCTTGGTGCCATCCAGGGTCCGGACCACAGGGAAGTAGGGCTTTGGCAACCCTTTTTGACGCTCCTCCGCATTAGGTGGCCCCACCAGCCTATCCACTACACCAGTGGTCGGCAAACTCATTAGTCAACATTGCCAAATATCAACAGTACAATGATTGAAATTTCTTTTGAGAGCCGAAAACTGACTTCGGCGCATGGCCCACGAAGTTTCAATCGCACTGTATGTGCGTGCCCACACGTGGTATTTTGTGGGAGAGCCACACTCACGGGGCCAAAGAGCCACATGTGGCTCGCGAGCCACAGTTTGCCGACCACTGCACTAGAATACTTCCAGCTGTTGACCGGGCCTCGAGCGATGGCTCATCTGACCAATTCCGTGTGTTCACCTGGGCAAGTCCGCCCCGGCTGTTACGTCACCACTTCTGGCTGTCCAACTGACCTGTCCCACTGATGACATAACCAGGTCCAGCCAGCATTCGGACCCCAGCGCCTTTGGTTCGTGCAACCAAGTACCAGTTGGCACCTTGACCCTCACCCTAATGAGGTAACCAGGTCCAGCTGGCCCACAACCCCCTCCCCCACTGCCCAGTGATCACAGGACACTTCCAGGTATTTCCCAAGCCCAGGAACCCTGACCAACATCCAGCTGGCCACCTGGTGCTCCAAATTGTTTTTGAGACACCGCTCCTTGTTCGCCTGAGCACTGACCTACACTGCCCGGGCTTCTTGGCTCCTCAGGCGGAGGGTGGACTTCCCAAATTGCTGGAAGTTCGGTTAAAGTCCTAAAATCCACAGCCCCAGATCACCTTCTCATCATAGGCTGACTCAACACAGCACTTATGTCATAACTTCGCCCAGTTGCCACTAAGAAGTGCCAAGCCTTCTCTGAGGTCATCTTGCATATTCATCATGTGAAAAAAAAAAAAAAAACAACACAGGGTTCTCTATGTACCATCTATTGTACAAGTATATAAAACCTGAATCTCCAGAGTATTAATGAAGGACCACAGAGGTGAGCAACAAGCACTGGCTCAGATCAACATGGCATGCAATAGTATTCAATGAAAGAATATTACAAATAATAATTGAAGGAGGGTCTTACAAGAACAGCCTATGGTCCATATAAGTAAAGACCATTAGCTGGCACAGGCAGTCACAAGAAAACTTTAGGTAGAGGAAGGGGGCAGAAGTGGAAGGCATGGATGAGGACATAGTAAACCTCCCAGGAAATGGAGGAGCAAGGTGCGTATGGCAACCTAACTTGCCCAATAGGACTGACAGGGCCCGGGGTATTCCAACGCGGCTCCTCAGAGGACTGCCATCTCCCTCCAGTAGCCCCAGGTAAACCTGACAGTGTAGGGCAAGGAAATTAATTTCCTCCCCGATGCTGAAGCCACCTTCTCTGTACTCCTCCCAAGCCCTGGTAAATCATCCTCAGAGGTTGTAGCTGTTATAGGCATGTCTGGGAAGCCAAGAAAGAGATCTTTTTCTCAGCCTTTAGCTCATAGCTGGGGTAAGCTGTTCCATTCCCAAGCCTTCCTGATCCTGTAAAAAGCCTCATATTCACATCAGAAACAATGTCCTCTTAACCCTGAGGCTCTAGAAGGACTCAATATTCTAATAAGTCATCCGTTTTAGAAGCCCAAGGTTTATTGAGACCTTGTCATAGTCCTTACAATACCCCCATCTTAGGGGTACAAGAGCCTAATAGAGGGGGAGGACTAGTTTAGGACTTATATCTAGTAAATAAGGCAGTGATTCCTATCCAGCCAATTGTCTCTAACCCTTATGATTTACTTGCCCAAATTCTGGAAAACACAAAGTGGTTTATAGTACTAAATCCCAAGGATGCCTTTTTCAATATAGACTCCTGTCTCTTAACTCTCAGTCCCTGTTTGCCTTTCAAAGATCCCAATAATCAAAGCCATCAGATAACATGGACAGTATTGCCCCAGAGCTTTCGGGAATAACCCTCATTTATTTGGGCAGGCCTTTAAACAACGCAAAAAGCCCTTTTACAGGCACCATCTTTAAGTGTCCCAACAGGTCGGCAGCATCAACTCCTAGATCCATCTGTCTCCAGTGAGCCTTGAACGCCAGCAAAGGAGGAGGACATGTTACAGAATTTATCAGGTGACAAAAAAATACACAGGAGCACTGGGAGGTCCAGGATAACCCCATTTATTTTCAGATGTTTCACATGTACTAGTACAGTGACTCAGGGGGTCAGTTCTCCAAATCCTGAGTAAGCCAATATGGAGGAAGCTTTCTCTTTATACCCTTCAGTTTCTTTGTTTTCTATCTGTTTCCTAACTACCAGGCTTTTGTGGTGGTCTTCCATAGCCCCTCCTGAGGCAGTTAGAAGGGGAAGTTAGATTGTATCTAAATGGCTGGTCTGGGTGGTGTCAGTGACCTCCACTGTAGCTAAGCTGTTACATTCTTTGTTTATGGCCCCTTTGTAAATTGGGAGTAATTAGGAAAACAGGTCTTGGGAGACCAGATTGTGGAGAAAGGGGCAGTGACTTAATTATAGGCTATCAAGAATGTACATTAGGTTACTGGCACAGATTCAGATTGCTAGCCCCCCAAAAATGTCTTATTTTCCCCATCAGACGAAGCTGCCTTGCCATCAACTAGATCACCAAATTGCTACTCATGTGAGCCTCTGAAGGACCTAAAACTTCTCCTTCAAAGGGATCCTGGCATGTCAATGAGTGGTAGATTAGTAACATACTCTGGTATTTCTAGATAAACAATGTTTTCATTTTTAAATAATTCTTATTCTGTCTTTTTATAAGTGACATCTAAACCCTAGGCTGGTTCCTGGAGGAGACCTTCTCTGCCCTTGCTGGGACCCCATAAGATGCTCCCACTTATAGCTCCTTTTTTGTATCCCTATGAAGCATAGTTGTCCCTCCTTTGGAAAAACTGCTGTTTGAAACTACTATTTGAACTACTCTGTTATTCTTAGTCTCGTATTCTGTAGGTCAACTCTGTTATTTTTAGACGGTAAAATAACTTTGTTTTTTACTTGAATGGAAAAGATAAACTTTATTGTCTGACCTTGCAAGCTAGCCATGGAACTGATATGCTAATATTGATGCCAGGTGCCTGTATAGATATGATATGATGCTCAAGGTTACGGGTGTCTGTATAGATATGATATGATATGATATGATATGATATGATATGATATGATATGATACTCAAGGTTACAAGTTGTCTGTATAGGTATGACAGATGTTTGCTAGATATGATATGTACTCAAGGTTACAAGCTGTCTACAAAAATAACTTATACAAAGAACTAGAAGGATATAAAAAGGAAAATTTCCCTCCTATGTTTGTTCAGAATTTGACAGAGGTAATCTGCTCTGAAGCTGCAGGCAATAGGATGATTCCTAACTAATTGGCTCATTAAGACATGTTTTCCAGCTCACTGATTCGTCATACAACACCTAATGTAGCAAATTTTTCAGCCATACTCGCTCCCCAAATCCCTAACTACTAAGTATATTATAAGCAGCCCAACTCAGGGTTGAATAATCTACATTAGATGTATATCTCCCAGTCTTTCAGAGTAAAATGTATTAAATCTTAGTCTATAGGACAACTTTTACTGCCACTACTACCAACCAGGCCAGAACCACTTCTCAAGCCACTACAGATTTTTATTCACAGAGAAGCCCTTGATTCAGCAGGGCAAAGTTCTTTGCCATGAATAGCACTTCTTGCTGCAATCAGCTTAGCTAAAAAACGCCTCATAGGAATCCACAGGCAGCGAAATCTCAGACATATGCCGCGAAGCAATTTCTTCACTGATACTGCTTCTAGGGCAATGGAAACTAAAGAGAAAATAAACAAACAGGACTACATCAAAATAAAAAGCTTTTGCACAGCAAAGGAAACCATCAACAAAACAAGAAGAAAGCACACTGCATGGGAGAACATATTTGCCAATATTATCACCGATAAGGGTTTAATCTCCAACATTTACAGGGATCTCACGCAAATTAACAAAAGGAAGATAAACAATGCAATCAAAAAAAAAAAGGGCAGTGGACCTAAATAGATACTTTTCGAAAGAAGGCAGAAGGAAGGCCAAGAGACATATGAAAACATGCTCAAAATCACTAATTATCCAAGAGATGCAAATCAAAATGACAATGCAGTATCATCTCACACATGTCAGAATGGCTATCATCAACAAACGACAAGTGTTGGCGAGGATGCGCAGAAAAAGTAACTGCTGGTGGGAATGCAGACTGGTGCAGCCACTCTGGAGAGTAGTATGGAGTTTCCTCAAAAAACTAAAAATGGAACTCCCATTTGACCCTGAGATCCCACTTCTAGTTATACCGAATTTTTGGACTGGAATCCGGATTCTTTGTCCGCCTGAATCAAAAAATGAATTCACGGACAGAAAAGTGGTATAGCAAAGATGGAGATTTATTGAAGAACAAGTACAGGCTCCCACGTGGGGAGAGGGAAGAGTCCCACAGAATGGACTCCCAAGTAGGGAAGGGGAAAAGTCCCTGAACTGACTCCCACAAGGGGAGGTGGAAGAGTCCCACTGGGTTCTTTTTTCCCAAGGCTTATATAGGCTGCAGAACTTGGTGCCTTGATATCCCATCTGATTGGTCACTATTCCCTTAGACTGGTTACTATAGCAACTCCTGGGCTCAAAGGTTGAACCTCACATGGGACATGTGAAGTTCTCCCCGCCTCCTTCCTTATTGTTCTCTTATTCCCTTTGGGCTTTCTTCTCCTCCTTCTGAATGAAGGGCTTCCTTCTCTTTATTTTGTAAATATGACCTTTCTTGGCTACTTCCGGTTTCTTTGTCTTATGGAAATGCAACTGCACCTGGCTTCCTTGTGTTATGGAAATGTACCTTCTCCCAGTCTGCAGCCCTGTGCTTTTTCCCATGGATTCCAATTCTAAAAAAATCCCTAAGCCTACCTATGTTCCCCTAAAATTCCTGCTTCACTAAGAATATATCCCAAGAAGCTAGAAACACCAGTCAGAAAGGATATATGCACCCCTATGTTCATAGCAGCACAATTTACAATAGCTAAGATTTGGAAACAGCCTAAGTGCCATCAGCAGGTGAGTGTATTAGAAAACTATGGTACATCTACACAATGGAATACTATGCTGTGTTAAAAAAGTAGGAATTCTTACCATTTGCAACAGCATGGTTGGAACTGGAGAGCATTATGCTAAATGAAATAAACCAGTCAGAGAAAGATAAATATCACATGATCTCACTCATTTATGGAATATAATGAACAACATAAACTGATGAACAGGGACAGATGCAGAGACAGAGAAGCATCGATCAGACTGAAGCATCCATCTTATATAAAAAGTGCTGTTTGAAAGTTTAGCCCTGCTATTTGGCTTCTGTAAATTCTTGCTTGCTAAGACTACTCCCACTTCAGAGAGGACATTAAACCTTCCCGAGACAAGGTTATCAGTGCTGGTGCCAGGCTAGGCCTCTGGTTGAGGTCTCAAGGCCCCAGTACATACGGGCTCATTAAGAATTTGCAAAAGGGGCTGGAAACACCCCATATTTGGGAGACAAAGAAGGTAAAAACATATAAATAGGGAAAATTCCTGTATGTTGGGGCCCAGAATTTGAGAGACATTTTCCTCTGGACCTGTGTGTAAGAAAAGTAACTCCATCTCTCTAAGTATTGCTTTGTTCTTCTTCGGTTTTCTGTAATATTATTGGTTCCCTGACCGAGATCAACTGTGCTTGGCCTTTTTGGCCTCTGGTGAATGGGCCGGGTTTGGGGCCCAGGGAGCCGGATAGGCCTCCGGGAGGTGCCACTCTGCTGATTTAGAAGAATTGAACCAGGGGACTCCGGGTGCTCCGGGACCTCAGCCCAGGACCCGGCCAGCATCTGGAGAGAGTGGATGAACACTTCTGGACCTGTCGACAGAATCTGTAAGGTAGGGGTCCCATCAGTTCAGCCCACTCCAAGTGAGTGAAAGGGGGAGCTTGATCACCTCCCCGGAAGCCATACGGCTTCCTCAGGCAAATTAATCAGGAGTCAGGAATCAGATGACTGTTTAAACTCTGGGTAAATATCTGGTAGAAGTCAAAAACTCAGACTAGCTAGTATATAAATGTGGGACTCTGGAGGTGAATGAATTCAGATTCGATTCAGGAATTACGAGTTCACTCTGCTGTTTGTTTGTGTGAGACTAGCCAGTTTGCTACCGAGAAGGGGAACTGGACGCAGTCTTAACTCCTCCGGTAGGTTCTCACCAAGACATTGGTTGAGAATTCTGTTCTGGAGCATGGGTGCCAGGAGTGCCCCCATGCCCATCTGGGGAGTTGGGCATTGTTTCGTTTATCTGCTCAGCTCCAGTTTGGGCTAGTCTACTGAGAAAGTGTGAGTATAGTTGTTTGTCTGTCTTGGCATAATTATCTGCTCATTAACTGGTCTGTGTGAAGCGAAAGCTACTTTGATTTATTCTGCATTTCTGTTGATTCATCTGGCTAAAATGTTTTATTTATTAAAGGCTGAACCTGTAATGGTCTACAAATGTCTTAAGCAGCGCTGCTGAGTTATTTTTCTCAGAGATGTTTGCTCTCTATCACAGTGGGAGGGAATCAGCCCACTTAGCTAATAAAAATTTCTCTCTAATTTTGTATAAGTAAGGGTTTCAGTTTGCTCTGCTTTGTGAATTTGCTGTATTAAATTGAAATTTTAAAGTCCTAGGGTCAATTTAAAGGTATAAATTTATTACATTTCAAAGAACAAAGAACTTTTATTTATGGCTTTCTTATCTCTTTTGGTGATCGGAGACTTCCAGGGGCAGGGCTTACAGCTCCACAGGGCGGAGAGATTTACAGGCCCTGTCCCTGCCTGTGACATCATAATCCAATGTGAGGACAAAGGCTGAAGTTATTATTAACTATCTATGGACCCCCAATTCTAATAGCATCTGTAACTGGATTAAAGATCTTTTCTTTCAGGAGGCCTTCCAGGCTTTCAGTTCCCAAGAAATCTCCCTACACACCCTTATCTTCCTCCTCCTTATCTTTCCAGGCTGACTAAGAGTCATTTTTCTCCACAGGTCGGACCTCAGCCTTCGAAAGGGAGGACAACTACAGCGGCAGTCTGTAGTTTTCTCTGAAGCTCCCACTGTTTCTATTTCTCCCCTCTGTAGGAATTGTCTTCCTCTGACTCACAATGGGGAAAAGAGACAAGCAACTGGACTGGGGGATGGGACTGAGGAGGGGGGGTTGTGGGCAGTTAATTATGAAGCAGGGAGAGATAGGTTTTTGTTGATTTTACTGGCTGCAGACCGTTCTGCTGGCGTAGGGGTATGGTCCAGGTGTCTTATCAGAACTTCACTAGATTCAAGGTCGCAAGTTTTCTGCAAGCATAATTAATCTAGCTGCCCTGGTGATTTAAAACTGGTTGTTAGGCAGACTCAACCCCTGAGAGCCAGGTGAAAGAAGGGGGTGATGGGGGCTGGATGCCCGAGCTGCTTACAGTGGCCCTGGAAGAAGCCTCAGCAGTGAGAAAAGCGGGAGACAGCAGACATTTACCTGACACTAGAGCTGCCCCTCTGCTGCCCAGTGAGTAATGAGCATTTTACAACAAGCAATACAAGACTTAGGCCTTTGGCTCCTTGGCTGCAGCAGTTAAACCAGAAGCCAGTGACTGCTACTAGCCATCCTTCAGCCCCAGGAATAGAGCAGCAGGCCCGGGATCTGTAAAAGCAGCAAATAGAGCTAGTAAAAGCTCCCTGTTTGCAAATGTACTGAAAGGGTTCAGTACCTGTTGCTGCTGGAAGAGGAGGGGCTGAGATCCCCTTCCAGTGCACTCCCTTGGGAGAGGCCTGGTCCCTGCTCTGCCACAAAGGGGACTGGAGGGAAGACAAGGGGCCTAAAACCCAAGCCACTGCCACAGAAGCGCTCTGCAGTATGCAAAGCTATTTCTAACTGCAACTCTGGCTGTTTTGGACTGGCAGCTTAAAGTCAAAGAGCAAAGGAAAGGCACTCTCCCTGGACCAGGGAGCCTTCAGGACTTTGAGATTCTCCAAGAGAGGAGGAGTCTGCCTGATGGGTGGCAGAGACCCTGTTGGGTTAGAAGGACTTAAGGCCACATGTTAAACTTATAAATTATGGCTTTCTAGGCAGATGTCCAAGCCCAGATATGTAGGGGTGAAGCTGCCTATTTACAGCAAAACAACTTTCTCCCGTGCCAGAATAAAATTTAGGGAAATTAGATAGGCTGTGTTTGTGGCTAGAAAGAAGAACTGGCCACCATGCACAGCCCTGACAGTGACCTGCAGAAAGCTGTATAATAGATTTAAATGATACCTGCGACTTCATGGACATGACTCCAGAAAGACAAGGACAATTTTGCTTTGTGTAGGAAGGTCAAGAATAGACTTTAGTCACCACCCTAAGACATTTGTATAGCCCTACCATATGTCATATATGGTAGCAGAAGATTTGGCTACCTAAGGTGGCCACTTTGCCAATGTTACTGTCTTTCAGGCCTGTGTGACCATGCCCATGTCAGGGGTGGCACAAACCTCAACTTTAGGAAACTGGGGAAGGCCTGTTTGGAACAGAGGGAAGTAGTGAGTACCAACACTTTGTTACAGGAATTGCAGACCCTGTGAGGTCCTGTGACATATGAGACCCTGTAAAGCAATAAAGCTCCCTTAGTCCTTTCTCAGAGGGCATGTCACCCCTCCCAGAGACCATATGAAATTTTAAGGACAAGTTAAGTAGGAGGAACCCTACTACAAGGACAGCTATAATTGTCTACTTGAATATAGACACATTTGAAATTTCTCCTTGTCATTTGAAGACAGTTATATTACTCTGAAGAATCCATAGAAAGGACTAACAAGGAAAATCAGAAGATCTTAAAGAAGGTCAGTATATTTTTCTCCTTATATAATGCCTCTAAAATTTGGCAATGCTTAATAAATCATGGCAATATATATCTCTGCATAAATTCAATAAGACCGGTTTCTAATAGTGGTTTTATTGACCGGAAACTTTGACTGGAGTGTCATGTTTTAAAGAGCCCCGTCTGAACTCTGAAGACTTAAAGCCAACAAGAGTGCCAAGGAAAAGCCTGGTATCCTGCTTGGGAGCCCTGAAAATGGCTGGCGCTGGAGCGTCAGGCCCATGTCCTACCATCACTGGTGGTTGGTCAGAGTAGAGGGGAGCAATAAGGACGACTCTGCGTCCCTGCGGAACCCCACACACTCTAGGCCATGACAAGTAGGAGGGCTACTGAGATGGGCCTTAAAACCTAGGGCGTGGGCCCAGGTGGAGTCGCTGCAGGTGAAGGATTCACCTAACACAGCAGATACTACAGGAAGGCCTGACAGCAGCTGGATGGCTTGACTTCCTGGCCCTACTAAGATTCAATCATGAAATTCCGGCAAAGGTAGTCAGTTACCATTCTTGTTGTGTTTATGCAAACAATTAGGCCAAATTAAATACAATAGGTAAATTAGTCTTTATCTGGCTCTTTAGATAAACATAGAGGTAATTTTGAGGAGAAAAATTCTATTTCAATAGAGGTCATTAAAACTGAAATGTTTTCTTTCCCTTCCACTGGACCATTTGTTACAGTTTGTCTCTGCCAGGTCACAAGCCCACCTCCTTCTGGGCCCAGGCCTCATCATCCCTGTGACAGACAGCAAGGATCTCTTGGCTCTGAGAGAAAACTCCGCCCCTCCTCAGCACAAAGCAGCTACAGAAGAAATTCATCGTCCATTTTCCCTAAAAGAATTCAGAGCCAGGATCCTTGAGGTAATATATTAGGCAGTTAGACAGACATGAGCAGAGCAGGGACGATGGGCCAACTAGTGCTACAGGATGTAACTAAGTCTTTCCACCCCTATGTATGTGAGACAAGGGGCATAGGCAAAGAGGTACTCACCAAAGTCTCAGCCCCTAGAAAAGGCTGGTAGCCCATTTGTCCAAAACACTTGACCCCTTTGCATTTGAGTGACCTGCTTGCCTCTGGGCGGTAGCAGCCACAGCTATGCTTATTGAAAAAGCAAATAAGTTAACCCTAGGGCAGTAACTAATCCTAACTGTCCCACATGAGGTCGAGGTTTTACTCCAGAACACACTAGAGCACTGGATGTCAAACACTTGAGTCACCCAGTTTCAGGCTCTCTGGTAGACAAAAGAAAAATCAGTAACAATTTATACTGATAGCAGGTACGCATTTACAACAAGGTAAGGGATCTCCACAGAAGCAATAGGGAACCGGGCCATAGATGAAGCTGCCTGGGAGGCTGCTCTAAAACCAGTGGGGCCTCTAAAGATTCTAGTGACTCTTCCAGATCCTGACCTACCCAATCTAGAAAATCTAAAATCCATAACCAGTCTTTACTCAAGTTCTTACAGGCTTTACAGTCTACCCAGGAAGCAATCCAGAAGCACATCTGAGACTCTCTGCCTGTACCAACTTCTGGTCTGGTTCATCCCTTCCACCCTGGTGACTCTGTTTGGGTAAAGAAATTTGCCACCCAAGGACTGACTCCTACCTGGAAAGGACCACCTCCATGGCAGTCAAGGTCAAGGGAATCCCAACGTGCTTTCATCACATCCGGCTTAAGACAGCCAAAGAAAAATTGAGAGTCCAGGACTCTTCAGACTCTCTAAAGATTACTCCTGACCCTCATTCCAGGCCCTTATCTTAGAAGCAGGCCCACTAACTTTATTAGGCAGAAAATTAAGATTATAGTCCTCAGGGGTAAATATAACTGCAATGACTAAGAGTCAATGATATGACTCATGCACATAAAACCAGTGGGGAATGAAGCATCCATCTTATATAAAAAGTGCTGTTTGAAAGTTTAACCCTGCTATTTGTCTTCTGTAAATTCTTGCTTGCTAAGACTACTCCCACTTCAGAGAGGACATTAAACCTTCCCCAGACAAGGTTATCAGTGCCGGCGCCAGGCCAGGCCTCTGGTTGAGGTCTCAAGGCCCCAGTACATATGGGCTCTTTAAGAACTTGCAAAAGGGGCTGGAAACACCCCATATTTGGGAGACAAAGAAGGTAAAAACATATAAATAGGGAAAATTCCTGCATGTTGGGGCCCAGAATTTGAGAGACATTTTCCTCTGGACCTGTGTGTAAGAAAAGTAACTCCATCTCTCTAAGTATTGCTTTGTTCTTCTTCGGTTTTCTGTAACAACACTGTCAAACCTCAGAGGGAAGGTAGGGGAGGGTGGGGCTAAGGGGGAGAGATCAACCAAAGTACTTTTGTGCATGCATATAAGCCTAACCAATGGACACGGACATCAGGGGTGGGTGAGGGCATGAGTCGGGGGCGGGGGAGGACTGGGGGGTTAATGGGGGGAATGAGGACACATATGTAATACCTTAATCTATAAAAAAAAATAAAAAAAATGTTTCTAGCCTCTTTCCCTGAAGTCTGGGAACCAACTAAAGATATATTAGCTAACTCCCTTTCCCAGACCTTGGTTTACATTGTGTTTTTATTACTCATCTTTAACCATTGCCTGTTTAACCTTTGGTATGTTTCATATCCTCCCATTTAGATGCCCTAAAGCTACTCCTGATCCTCCGCATGGAACAGCAAATGGAGGCTGCTACATCCATCTTCCATGGCCCCTTAGACCACCCACTTCTGATGGCACCCTGACTGCTGCCCCAAACTATGATCCCTTTGCCAGCAGGAAGCAGCCAGAAAGATGTGGCACTGCCTAACCCCAACGGCAGTTGGAGTTTCCTAATCAGAGGGTGGACTGAAACAGGAATTTTAGGGGAACATTGGCAGGTTTAGGGAATTTTTAGAATTGGGGTCCATGAAAAAAACACAGGGCTACAGACAGGGAGAAGGTACATTTCCATAACACAAGGAAGCCAGGTACAGATACATTTCCATAAGACAAGGGAGCAGCAACAGGTGTATTTACATAAGACAAGGAAACTGGAAGTAGCCAAGAAAGGTCTATATTTACAAAGTAAAGACAGAAGAAAGCCCAGAAGGAATAGGAGCACAATGAGGCAGGAGGGCCTTGGGAGTCACTATAGTAACCAATTCTAAAGGGAATATTGACCAATCAGAGGAGATATCAGGACACCGGAACTACAGCCTTTATAAACCATGGAAACAAGACCTTGGTCGGAACCTTTCCCCCTCCCCATGTGGAGTCCATTCTGTGGAACTGTTTCCCTCTCCCCACGTGGGAGTCTGTACTTGTTCTTCAATAAATCTCCACATTTGCTATACTACCCTCTGTCCATGGATTCATTCTTCGACTCCAGCGGACTAAGAATCTGGGTTCCAGTCCAAAAATTCCGTATCAGAATCATAATTGAAAATCCATGTATTAGGCCTCAAAAGATAGAAATACGAAAGAATTGCCTTCAGACCTTAAATGACTTTTAGAAATTATTAGAGGACATTAATTAGTTAAGACCTTATCTAAAAATTTATTCAATATACTTAGGGAATCCTAAGAAAGCTTTTATTAAGTGTATGCAAAGACCTACCAAATAATTTTCTAATTCTGTGGCTCACCTCATTCAAGCAGTGAGATGGCAAATACAGCATGTAACAGCAGTTTGCAACCATCTAAAAAATATAAATGCCAAGCAGTTTGGGACCATCTAGTAAATGCTATCTTCCCTAAACCAAGGACACTTAAGAGTAAGTAATTTGCATTTTGCCTCCCTAAACAAAGCATATGTCAATATACTAAAAAAAGACTGATAGCAGAAATCCAATTAGTGTCATTTATTGTCCACACCCAAGGACAAATGAAGTTAGAAAATAAACCTTATTTCAGACTAATTTAAATTGGCAAATTAAAATAAGTGGATATTCAAGGAAACTTAGTTGTCACCTACTATAAAAACAGTTACTACAATTTTTATATTACACCCCTATTACTATCTGTTATAACAATGTAACCCCTCTAATGTATGAAATGTTTGCTGTATGGAAACCCCCAATACTCTGTAACTTCCAAAATTAATGAACACCCCACTATCTTGATGTAAAAGCTCTGAGCCCTTAAAGTGTAAACGCCCTGCTCCCAGCATAAGGCACACCATCTGGCCCACACTGATATGGACACAAGTTGTTTACCACGGTCTATATAACCCTGAGACTGTCTTCAGTTGAGGTCTCCTGCCCGATAAGAGGAGGACTCCATGTCGCTCTGAGTGACAAGCCCCTGATTGCTCTGCTGTGTGAGCCTGAACCAACTGCGGCCGCCTGCCTGTCTCTGTTTTCATGGTCTGTCCTTCAGTGTGCATCGCCGGGTGGCCTTTGCTGGATCCTAGGACCCACTAGGAATAGGTAAATAAACCCCGTGTGATTGCATACTAATTCTGTCTTGTGTGTCATGTGTTCCGGTTCGGCTCAGCTGTCTAGACATTGAAGTACCAGGGGATAGGCCGTTATTGCTGACTCCTGGTCACCTGTGTTTGTCCCACTAAGTCTAGACAGATAAACAATTAATTGGGGCATAATTGGGACACTACCTATATATATAAAAGGTACTATGCAAAGTGTCCCCTTGGGAGTTCAACCGGGAGTTCGATTTCTCACTGTGACATGCGCTGACCACCAGGGGGCAGTGTGGAATGAAGAAAGGCCCTGGCTGGCAGCCAGCAGCTGAGGAAGGGAGGGCCTGGCTGGCAGCCATAGAAGGGAGGCCCCAACTGGCAGCTGGCAGCTGAGGAAGGGAGGCCCTGTCCCTGCCTAACAGCCGGCAGCTGGCAACTGGAAGCTGGGGAAGGAAGACCCCGGCTGGCAGCCACAAGGCCCCAATCAGCCCTGATCATCGGCCAGGCCTATGGACCCTACCCGTGCACGAATTTCATGCACCGGGCCTCTAGTATCAAATAATACTAGACAGGAACCGATTCCTCGAGCATTAACTGTTTTTACTGATGGTTCATCTAATGGTAAAACTGCTTATTGTGCAATAGATTCAGAACGAGTCATCCAGACTAGTCATACTTCTGTGCCAAGAATTGAATTAGAAGCTATTAAGGCTGCACTGCAGAATTTCCAAGAGCTTCTTAATATTGTTTCTGATTCTACCTATGCTGCTGGCCTGGTAAACAGAATTGAGACTGCTCGATTAAAATAGCTCAGTGACCAAAGTTTATTTATACTATTTAAACAGGTACAGCAAATTGTACAATAAAGACAATATTCCTTTTATATTACTCATATTAGGGCTCATACCACCCTGCCTGGTCCTTTAACAAAAGGAAATGGATATGCCAATCAATTGATTGCTTTATTAAAACAGGGCACAGAATTTCATCTGCTTTTACATCAGCCTGCCAAAATGTTGTCTAAACAATTCTCAATCACTCAACAGCAGGCGAAACAGATTATCAAGAAATGTCCTACTTGCATGTTACATCTGTCTCAAGGGCCTAATACAGGAATTAACCCTCAAGAATTGATAAGGGACCATATCTGGCAAGTGGATGTAACACATTATACTCCTTTTCGTCACCTTGGGGCATTGCATGTCTCTGTAGATACCTTTTCAAAGGTCCTATGGCCCACTGTATCTACAGGAGAAATGGTGAAACAGGTCATTAATCATTGCCTAGCTGCTTTTGCCATCATGTGAATTCCAAAAATTATTAAAACTGATAATGGACCTGCATACATACACAAGCTGTCATTTCCAGCATTTTTTGTACAGAATGGAAAATTCAACACATTACGGGAATACCATACAATTTCCAAGGACAGGCAATTATAGAACGCCAACATCAGCAGCTCAAATCCCAACTTGAAAAACAAAAAGGGGGAATAGCGATGCTGAAAAAATCTCCTATAGGTAGACTGCACCAAACCTTAATTATCTAAATTTTTTCACTTGTAATGCTGATGGCAAGACACCAATAAAATTATACTGGTGTCATAATAACCCAAAATAAAAAAGGCTTGATCAAATGGAAGGATCCCGAGTCTGGCTTATGGAAAGGTCCCAACCCTTTATTAAGCTTTGGTCGAAATATGCTTATGCATTTCCAGAAAACTCCTTCAAGCCTGTGTGGATTCCTGCAAGGAACATCAAACTCCAATATAGAGCTGTGGAAGAAGGTGACCAAACTAATGAGGACCTTACACCTGAAGCCTCATCCTGTATCTGTGGCTGCAGACAGATGACTACTCTGGCCCCAAATAGCAGAAGCCCCAAGCACACTTATGGACTAATTGCTTAGATGCCTGACAACAATTTTAAAAGGACATGAAAGAACTCAATCTTTTTCTCTGGATCTCCTTACATCTGCCTCTTAGCATAACCACTATTGTCTGTCTCATTCTTATATATTTCTAGTATGCACATGTGGAATAAAGTGTCTTAAAAGGACTCAATCCCTATAGATGGCAAACACTTTTCAAGATTTATTTAGAAGAGTTTGCAGAAAATCCGAGTCCTGACTCCAATCCTCAGAAATCCAGTTCTTTACCACAGGGGAGAGTGGCTGTTATCGGAAGCCTATACATCCTGGGACTCCACAACCACAACAGCCAGGGAACAGCTGCGAACCCAGGACACCAGATCACAAGCAGCACAAATACGTGGACTCGAATGAGCTCTCCACCTTCTCACAGAAATAAACAGATGGGACTACCTCAAAATAAAAAGCTTCTGCACAGCAAAAGAAACCATCCACAAAACAACAAGAAAGCCCACTGCATGGGAGAACATATTTGCCAATGTTATCTCCGATAAGGGTTTAATCTCCAACATTTACAGGGAACTCATACAACTTAACAAAAGGAAGATAAACAATCCAATAAAAAAATGGGCAAAGGACCTAAATAGACACTTTTTGAAAGAGGACTCTCAGAAAGCCAAGAGACACATGAAAACATGCTCAAAGTCACTAATCATCTGAGAGATGCAAATCAAAATGACAATGAGGTACCTCCTCACTCCTGTCAGATTGGCTATCATCAACAAATCAACAAATGAAAAGTGCTGGAGAGGATGCGGAGAAAAAGGAACCCTCCTTCCCTGCTGGTAGGAATGCAGACTGGTGCAGCCATTGTGGAAAACAATATGGCATTTCCACAAAAAATTTAAAATGGAACTGCCATTTGACCCAGTAATACCACTTCTAGGAATATATCGCAAGAAGCTAGAAACACCAATCGGAAAGGATATATGCCCCTCTATATTCATAGCAGCACAATTTACAATAGCTAAGATTTGGAAACAGCCTAAATGCCCATCAGCAGATGAGTGGATTAGAAAACTATGGTACATCTACACAATGGAATACTATGCTGCTATAACAAAGAAGGAATTCTTACCATTTGCAACAGCATAGATGGAACTGGAGAGCATTATGCTAAGTGAAATAAGCCAGTCAGTGAAAGAAAAATACTAAATGATCTCACTCATTTATGGATAATAAAGAACATTATAACCTAACTAGAGGCCAGGTGCATGAAATTCGTGCACTGGGGGTGTGTCCCTCAGCCCAGCCTGCACCCTCTCCAATCTGGGACCCCTCAAGGGATGTCCGACTGCCCGTTTAGGCCCGATCCAGGTAGGATTGGGCTTAAATGTGCAGTCAGACATCCCTCTCACAATCCAGGACTGCTGGCTCCCAACTGCTCGCCAGCCTGCCTTCCTGATTGCCCCTAACCGCTTCTGCCTGCCAGCCTGATCACCCCCTATCCACTCCCCTGCCAGCCTGATTGATGCCTAACTGCTCCCCTGCCAGCCTGATTGCCCCTAACTGCCCTCCCCTGCAGGCTTGATCACCCCCAACTGCCCTCCCTTGCAGGCCTGGTCCCTCCCAACTGCCCTCCCCTCCTGGCCATCTTGTGTCCACATGGGGGCAGCCATCTTTGAGAACATGGGGGTAGCCATCTTGTGTGTTGGAGTGATGGTCAATTTGCATATTATTCTTTTATTAGATAGGATGAACAAAAAGATAGATACAGAGGCACAGAAGCATCGAACAGACTGTCAGCTTACAGCAGGAAGGCTGTGGATGGGTGGGAGGGGAGAGGTAAGAGATCAACTGAAGGACTTGTATGCATGCATATAAGCATAACCAATGGACACAAACCCTGGGGGGGTGGGGTGAGGGCATGTGCCGGGGGGGCAGGGGAGGCTGGGGGAAGGTCAATGGGGAAAAAAAGGAGACATATGTACTACTATTTGTAATACTTTAAACAATAAAATAAAATAAAAAATAATTTTTTAATGAAAACCAAAAGGGAGATATGCGGGAAGCCACTACTTGCCATACTGTCAGCCACTACTTGCCATACTGTCAGCCACTACTTGCCATGCTGTCACGAGAGTGCACCAAGGAACACAGATGGCTGAAGCATCTAGAGTGTTAACAGGGCTGACACTAAGCACTGATTGTTTATGTTGAGATAGTGGTGGCTCAAGGCAATTCCATAACCTGATAATCCTCTTACTGTTTTCCAAACTTTACCTTCGATATGCGTGCATGCATTGCTAAAGGGCAAATGTGTATTCAAGTAAATAAATAGCAGACCAGGCCAGAAGTCGATGTGTCTCTTCAAGAAAGAGGCTACACCTGTCCCTCAATGCCTTCTAAATTCATAGTTCTTGTTTAGTATCCTCATTTGTGCATTGGCCCTCCATCAGATCGTGAACCCTACCGCGAAGGTTGCGGCAATCTGCTCCCACAAGTGTGCCTTACTTGGGTGGGTGTCATCTTGTGCATTGAAATGTCCTGGTTCAATTCCAGGTCAGTGCACAGTCCCGCCTGGTTCCTTAGTAGAGTGTGTGCAGGAGGGGGTTGATGGACGTTTATCTCTCTCCCTCCTCCTGCCTTCCTCTCTTCCTAAAAAAATAAATAAAAGTATTTTAAAAATATATTTAAAAAGAACAAATTCTGTGATTTATGTACTCACAACTATAAGTCTACTTTTGCCACACCTTGTTTAGGAGTGACAGATAAGATTATTAGATATGTGACGGTTTCACAGCTTTATCTCTGTGTCAAGGCTCAACAATAGTACACATTGAAAAAGTGCACATTCCTGCATGTCAGTTCTCATTTCCTGGGAGGAAAGCATTGCCTCAGTGGCAGCAAATATTGACAAGCAGTGAAGATTAATGCCATCAGAAATAACAGGAATTCTGACTGGTTACAAAAGACACATCCTGGGACTGATTACAGTATTATCCTTCCCATAGGCTTCAGTTCCTACATATTGAGAAATGACCTTGTGGTGAACACTGTATAGAGACCACGGGAATCCACACAACCATTAAATTATTTTCTCTGCCAATGACTTCAGCTACAGGAAAAAGTTTTGGAGGACTGAGAATGTCTGTACACAAAGGTCACACAAGCCACAAACCCAGGAACATTTCTGCATTTACGTTCAGAAGAGGCACTTTCCATTTAATTTACTGCAATCTCTCCTATCACTATGAATACAGTGTTTCTGTCTCAATGGTAGGTTAACCTCAGAGTCTTACAAAAAATGTCACAAAACTATGAAATTTCTACTTCATAGCACACGGCTCCTTTGCAGTATGTGGGGAGGAATTCCCCTAAACATTGCTGAGAATTATGTAATGCATACTATGAATGGAGAACATAATTCATAGTGTTCACAGAAGGAAAGAAAAGGACTCCTCTTCTGGGTGACCATTGACCTCACCAGTAATCAAGGTGCCAGGATGTAAATTAAAACCACAAAGTCACGCAGTCTTTCTTTCAAGGCCTTTGGCAACAATGCAAAATAAGCTGGTTTTGGACAGAGTGATTTTTCTGCCATCATGCTCTCCCTTCCGATGGACTGAAGGTTTGATGTCCCCACAATATCTGTTCACATCTTCATGCTGACAGATCACAACAGTGCTTTCAAATCATCGCAAGAAGTGAATAGAACCAACGCTATTAAAGGTACAACAGAAAAAAAGCTTCCTTACAAAAATATCATAACCCAGAGCCAGTGGTTTTCAGACAGGTGAAACAGAACCTAAGCCAATCTTCCAGCATAATGTGAGAGCCACAAACTCGCTGAAAGTGGTACCATTTATTTGCTGAGGATGGGTGTTCTGGACAAACCCTGGGTCACGCCAATACTGTAGTCAGAGAGAAAGAAATGAAGAACCCGCCAAGAGTTCAGAGTATTTAGAATTTTCTCAAGCACAAGAGAGCATGCAGGGTTTTAGAATGATTCACACTGTTCAGCTAAGTCAGGTGGTAGAGGTGAAATCACTTCAGCCACATACCCTCACAGTGACATCAATCGGGTAGTAGGCCTGGGCAAACAAACAAGAGCAAGCAGCTCCTTAAAGCCTCACTTGTACCTGAAACTTATGAGGAATTTGGCAGAGTGTATGAACTCATAAAAAGGGATTATATTAAGGCAAATGTGTATCGCAGAGTCTGTCTCACTGTTGTTATTCTGAGTAAGAAAAATGAAATATTCCCTACACATTTAAGGATTTTCTCCAGTGTGAAATCTCAGATGTCTTAGAAGGTTATATTTTTGTCTCAACAATTTCCCAAACTCTGTACACTCATGAGGCTTTTCCCCATGTGAACTCTCTTGAAGGAAAGGAGCTGACTACTGAACCCAAAAGACTTCCCATATTCACTACACTCATAAGGTTTTTTCCCAGTGTGAACTCTCTGATGTTCTGTGAGGTTACAACTTTCACTGAAGGACTTGCCACAATCAGTGCACTCATATGGCTTTTCTCCAGTGTGAACTCTGTGGTGGTGAGTGAGGTTAGACTTATACCTGAAAGACTTGCCACAATCCATGCATTCATAAGGCTTTTCTTCAATGTGAATTCTCTGATATTGAATGAGGGTAGAGCTCTGACTGAAGTACTTCCCAAAATCTGTACACTCTTATGGCTTCTCTCCAGTGTGAACTCTGAGGTGTGCAGTGAGGTGACTCCTTTGACAAAAGGACATCCCACATTTTCTACACTCATGCAGCTTTTCTCCAGTGTGAACTCTCTTATGTCAAATGAGGCTAAAGATTCATCTAAAAATTTTCCTACATTTGTTACACTCATAAATCAGTTCTCCAGAACAGACACCCTGAGATTCAACAACTTTCTGGTGGCTGGCAGCATTTTCACATTCACCCCACTGGTGATGACTTTTTCCACTGAGAAATTCCACAGTAATCTCACTGCCACAGTGTGGCTCCTCAGTGCTATGAGTAGCCTGGTGCTGGAGAAGCTCTAAGGGAGCTTGGATGGCTTCCCCAACCTCCCTAGTGTTTGAAGGCACCTCTGATAAGTAGAAGCTGCACCTGGTTACAAATGAGGTCTTGTCCATAGCTTCTTTGAAAAACATCTCTCCACCAGCATTCTTCTGTTGCTGGTGAGTATTTGCACTGAAACAGATGCCTCTCACACATGCATCACTGAAGAAGCCTTTGTGCTCAAAGTATGCTGCTTGTAACTCAGTCAGGTGCAAAATATCTTTTAACACTGAGAAACACCACTTATACGAATGGTTCTTCTGGGTTGGTGAAGCTATCCTAGGAAACCTGACCTGTGACTCTCTCTCTACAGATACACTCTGATCAGAGCAGGCCTCATCGTCATCCTTCTTATGCCAACAACCAGAAAACAGAAAAAAGATGAGGAAATTAATGCTGACTGTGGTGATGGGGAATAGTTTCATTACAAAAGTGTGTTGACCATGACACCATGGCTCTAGGCAATTTTCTGAAAAGAAGACATGTGCAGGAAGGATTACTGAGAGGCTTCTGTGAAGTTCTGGGTCTCTGAAGATCAGAAAAGAAGGAAGACCACAGCAGGAATATGACAAAAAGATGGCAAGCACCACATGGCACAGAAGTAAGACTTTGTGCCCTTCCTTAGGCCAACAGTGTTCAGTAGGGCTTGTCTGCAGGTGACATAGCAGCTCTGCAGAACTTTGCTTATGTCTTATTCAAAGAAAAAATCAGTAAATGAGTAGCTGTTGTTCTAGGACTACTTAAGCATGTATGTGCACCTCATAGCACATGTGCAGGTCAATGTTAAAGAATACTGTAGAGGCAGCAGTGCTGAGGAACAGGTGATGTAAAAATGTCACAAGGGTGAACACAGCCAAATGCTACAAAGTCCTAGGTGAAATAACGTATCAGAAAGTGTACTGTAGGTCAAATTAAAGGTAAAAATGAGGTGTAGGCAGTGGCACCTGCATCTGAACACTGATGGAATTGAGCTGGTTCCTGGTATAATTTAAACACAGCCCTTGTGTCATACATTATGATAGTTTCCACTCTGCTGGGCCAGGCCTCCTCTGAGACCATCCTGCATGTTCACCCTGTGAAATAAACCAGGGTTCTCCCTGCACAAACTTCTCTACAAATACATAAAACGTAAATATTCCAAGTATTAATGAAAGATGACAGGGTGACCAACCAGCCCTGGTCCAGAGCAATTCAACTTGCAATAGTATTCAGGGAATGTAATAATGCAAACACCAATTGAAGGAGGGTCTTACAAGAACAGCCCATTGTTCGTGTAAGTAAAGACCGTAACCTGTCACAGGTACTCCCCGAGGACCTTTATCCAGAGGAAGGGTGCAAAAATGGAAGCCATGGATCTGGATATAGTCACCCTCCCAGGGAGCAAAAAGCAGGTGGGACCTATTAAGCTGTATGTAAGACTCCTGACTCCCAGGCACAACATGTATAGTTTGAGGAAAATAGTATTAAAGCAGTTTGTGGAGTCTATTCTTCAAAGCTCTTCACACAGCTCAGCACTAGCATCCATAGCACATTTGACATGACAGTGAGGAAAATTTGCAGAGCTCATGGTCTGGCTGTAAAAGAGAGAAAGCTACAGGTGGATAATAAAGGAAGAGAGGGCATCACCTCAGACTGATAGGAGAGATGTGAAGGTCTAACCTACAGATTATACAAGTGCAAATACTTCCAGCATCACTTCGTAGTACAGAAGTCTCTGAGCCTCAACAAGGATCCCCCATTCCTCCGGAGAGAAGGAAATGGCCATGTCCTCAAAGTTCATATCCTGCCATAATGGGGACAGTTTAGTCCTTTATCAGATTCTCTCCTAGGATTTTACATTGATCATACACCCCAACTTCCATATCCATCTGCTCCCTCAACTTCTGACTACAGAGAAGATATCAGGCCTTTGTTTCATCAAAGACACTCACTCCTTATATTCCTACTGATGCTGTGTCTTCTCACAATAAGGGAATGAGCAACAATAGATCATACTTGTGTTCTAGAACTCACATGTAGGCAACGCTGTGCCTTTTCAATACTGTGCGTGTCATGAACATAGGGTACAGAGAGATGTTGTCCAAAATGAGAGTGTGAGTGATTGACACTGTTCTTGTCAGGCAGTAAAGAGCAATTAAAACAAGATGAGACTGCAGCTGTTGCATATTAACTTGTGAATCACACACCAGGATTGTGATTCCCTAGATTCTCATTTCAAGACCCTGAAATTTTTGGCATCACACTTCACCCTTTTGACACCAATCTTAGGGTGCTGAGGCCATCACTTTACACTGCCTGCTGCCCATAAGTCTTTGCACCACACTTCTCTCACACAGCTTCATTCCCAGAGGCATAATGCCAAAGGTAACACAAATATGTCATGACTTGGACAGTTTTTCTTAATCATCTTCATTTCCAATACTCCAATTCACCACTTCAGTAATGTATTTCTCTCTTACCCTTCATCCTTCCCAAAGCCAGCTGAGATGACACTGATGTATGCTATCTCTTTCCTATTGATCACTGTAACTGCCTTTCACAACAAAAGGCAGGTGTGCACACATATTTCACCTAATCTCTGGACCAAGAATGTACCACCATAAGAGATCCTCTTTTCAGGAATTAATCTGAAATTCACCATATCACATTATCCAGATATCACCAGAAATGAATTCTGCCTTCATTCCCAATTATGTCAATGTCAGGGCCCCTGCAGCCATGAATGCACATGCCCTCTCCAAGTACACATCACTCTTTCTAACATAACTCTCTCAAACCTACACTCCCACAGTCCCAGCCCCCATAATCATCACCCTGACTTCCTACTCATTACTCAGCATGTGTGGTTTTGTGAATGTCTGGAAAAAATTCAAACAGAATTAACTTCTATACCAACTCTCATAGTCCACATTCATTGAGGAAGCCTTGAGTCTTTCTATGATGGCCTCCCTCCCTGATTGTTTTTTTCTTCAACCTCACCTACTGAGAAGCACATCAAATCAGACATACCTGGATCCCAGCTCTTCCGTTGCTGCACTCGATGTCCCTTTCACCAGTCACAGCCTTCAGCACTCAAGTACCATGGCCTATGGCCCTCTATCCCAGGTCCAGTGTGTCTCACATATGAAAACTCATGCCTGTATGTAAATCATCCAGACTACTGACCATACCACAGGCCACACCAAGGCTCTCAACACAATCCTGGTGTGTGATTAACAAGTAAATATGCAACAGCTGCAGTCTCATCTTGTTTTAATTGCTCTTTGGTCTCCAATTAAACAGAAAAAAAGTTTTTTAAAAAAGATGATCTACAACTCTACCGTGGTCACTACACTCCCAACTACCTTTCAAAGAAATTTTCAACCTGAACTGCTCCTCAGAGTTCCAGATGCTCATGAACTGCTCTCTGAAATATCACACACCATAACAGATAAAAGATAAAAGTTTGGTATCCCCAATGAACATTACATTTCTACTGTGAATATCTGCATCTCAGTTGATGGTGCTTCCATACCTCCAGCTGCCAAATACAAACCTTTAAGTCATCCCTGGCTCTTACCTCTCTCTCAAACTCAAAATTAGAAAATCCAGTTGGCCACACCTAAAACACCGATTCAGAATGCAATTGCTTATTTCAACTCCATAGTCACCATCATGGGCCACTTACCATCACGCTCACCAAAACTATCACAGCAGCTTCCATTCTAGTTTTTCTACCACTTCCATCACACCCATATGGTTTGTTATGCTTCAGCCATAGGGAGTATAATGAGATCTGGGTCAGATCACCTGTCCCTATTGCTCCAAATCTTCCATTGTTCCCTTCACCTGCAGAACAGACTCCAAAGGTATCACAAAGCTCCTCTAGATCTGACTCCTGTCCCAGTGTTACCATTTTCTATTTTTAAAAAATGGACATAAGCCCCAGCTGGTATGGCTCAGTGGATCGCGCACCGACCTGTGAACTAAAGGGTCCCAGGTTTGATTCCGGTCAGGGGCACATGCCAGGGTTGTGGGCTCCATCCCCAGTTCGGGGGAGGGGGTGTAGGAGTCAGCCTATCAATGATTCTTTCTGATTATTGATTTTTCTCTCTCTCTCCTTCTCCCTTCCTCTCTGGAAGCAATAAAAAGATTTTTTTTTTTTTAAAAAAAAGGACACCAGTTGGTTCCTGAATGAGCTCAGTCTTTACTCTAAGCCTTTGCACATATAGGAACCTATGCCTGGAAGGACCTTTTACTTCCAATTCCACTGTTGGCCAAAAATAGGGATCACTTCATACAACCCAAACATGTACTTAGAATTCTGGGCTTGGTGTCTCATCAAGGTCCCCAGGTACAAGAGCTAGAGGAGAGGCAGGACAATCCTAGGATACCACTATCTCAGAAGTCATGAGTGTGAGGCCCTGATATCAGTTCCACAAAACAGCACCCTTAAACCACTCTGCATTTGCAGGAATCTGTGTTAAGAGAACGATCTGTTAAGACCCTGGCCACCACCCCCAGCATCCATGGGCTCAGACTGCTCAGTACCGTTTCCCAGCCAATGGGGCCACATGTCCTGGAAATGACCGCATTACCTCAAGGCTCAGTCCTCAGTGCACACTCTTGCCAGTTATCTTACCTTTTACAGGACTTCTGCCTCCTGTCCCTAACTGCTATCATCTCTCTTCTGGTCTGTTCTTCTTCTGAGCTGCTTTGGGAAAAACTACCTCACACAAGGACCCTCTTTTGTTCAGGACCATCCGTGTCCCCAGTTTCCTGAGAATGAAAGTAAAAACTCCTCATGCAAAACACTGCCTCATCTTCTTTGTCGCCTTTAGACAGAAAACAAGTCCTGGGTTTCCCACATCACACCTTTTGTCACACATGAGCTACTCACTGTTCCGGGCACTGCGACCTGGACTGCAGGACCCCAGAGGTGCCCGCACCCCCAAGGTTAGAGAGTTAAATCCCATGAGGCTACGTCGAACTCTGTAAGCAGAGAGGAGTCCAGGATTCACAAAGACCCCAATTCTGGTGTGTTGGGGCTCAGGAAACCTCAGACACACCACTGGGGAGATACTGCCTCTGATGCCTTGTCCTACTGGAGACCTGGATCTGGCAATGGGAAGCCTCAGTCTCTGTGAACAGACCAAAGAGATCAACATGATCATCAGGTAGATGCAGGAAGTCCCACCCTCACCCACATACACCTGGATAATATGCCTCTCCTGGGCTTTCATTGGCTAAACCCAGCCATCATTAGGGACATAGCCCTTTGCATAGTATACCTTTTCAGGCCTCCCAGGTGTAAATAGGATCCCAGTCACACACTGACCATTAAGAATATTGGCGTTTGGGAGCCAGAGTGGTGCTGGGAAATGACAACATTAGGATCGTGTGGCTGGTCGTAGTTTCTGGTGTTTGTTGTCTCCATCTGATTTTTTGTTTGGCGATATTATTTCATATTCCACGAATCTCAGAATGCTCCTTGAGGTGACAAGTATCCTTTTAATGATTCCTTTATTTGATTTTTGAGAGAGAGGATGGGACAGGAAAGAGAGAAACATGGATCAGCTGCCTCCTGTCGACCCCTCATCCTCCCACTGAAAATCCAGCCGGAATACCAGGCTTGTGCCTCATGAAGAATTGAATCAGAAATTTTTCAGTGCATGGGAAGATGCTCAAACATCTGAGCTATCCCAGCTGTCAGATTTTTTTTTTTATTTTTAATATAAAAATATCACATTATTGCCCTAACCCTGTGGTCGGCAAACTGCAGCTCGCGAGCCACATGCGGCTCTTTGGCCCCTTGAGTGTGGCTCTTCCACAAAATACCATGCCTGGGCGAGTCTATTTTAAAGAAGTGGCGTTCAAAGAAGTTTAAGTTTAAAAAATGTGGCTCTCAAAAGAAATTTCAATCGTTGTACTGTTGATATTTGGCTCTGTTGACTAATGAGTTTGCCGACTACTGCCCTAACCGGTTTGGCTCAGTGGATAAATCATCAGCCTGCAGACTGAAGGGTCCCAGGTACTGTTCCTGTCAAGGGCATGTACCTTGGTTGGGGGCACATCCCCAGTAGGGGGTGTGCAGGAGGCAGCTGATCGATGTTTCCTCTTTCATCGATGTTTCTAACTCTCTATCCCTCTCCCTTCCTCTCTGTAAAAAATCAATAAATATATTTTAAAAATGAAATAAAATAAAAAATATCACATTATTAAGAGACAAATCAGGCTATTAGAGAATATATATAATCCAATTTTATTTGTTTAAAAACAAAATTTGAAATGCTACATAGAACAAAAAGTTGACATTGCATACATTGTTAGAATGTTGGTAGTCAATACATATTGTGAAGCTATGGAGCTAATAGCTACCGAATGTTTTCTACAGGTGCCAGACCTTGAATTCAGTGCTTTACATGCATTATTATGTCATTTAGTCTTTCTGCAACCTGAGATTTTATGAAGAGGAAATTGAGGCTCATAGGCTTAATGTAAATTGCCTGATTGTAGAGTTAAATAAAGGCAGGACTGGAAGGCAAACCCATGTGTTTCTAATAACAGAGCTCTGACTTCTAATGTGAGGCTCTGCTGCCTCCTGGAGAGCAGAATTGTTAATGCACACCCATTACGACAGGCTAGATGTAATAGTAACAAATAGCCCCAAAGCTTTAGTGGCTTATAGTAAAGAAGGTGTCTTTCTTATTCATGCCACATGCCCTCCCTGGTTCTCCAGGGACCAGGATAAAGGTGAAATTACCACGTGGGTACCTGTTAGGTGTTAGTAGCAATGAACAGAGAGAATGCCCGTCTCTGGTTCCAGACTCTTGTGTTAGTAGTGACAGACTTCACTCCCAACACATTTCATTGGTCAAAGCACATCACAGGGCTGCAGCCAAATTCAGGGGGTCAGGAGGGGAACCTGATATACTTGGTGGGCCCTATGAAGGACACCACATGGTGCCAATCAATCTGGGGGACTTTTCAGGGGTGAAGGAGAGGAATGGGCATTGGTAGGAAATAACCGCAGGGGTCAGTCAGCATGGACTGCTTTCTCTTCATCCATGTGCACTTTGTCCCTGAGCTTCCCTAAGCCATCACGGGCAAGATTCAAAGGAGTGAACTTCAAAAAAAAAGGAGTTTGGTCAGTGTTCACTGGCAGTAAACTCAGAACCACTTCTGAGTGTGACCTTGTTTAAATCTCTGGCTGCCTCAGTTCACACACTGTGGTGATTGGGAAGAACACAGGACTGCAAGCATTCCAGCATCCATGTTCTTTTACATTAACCTCAGTCACTACCCTGCCTCTAAGTCTCATTATCATTTCAATTGCCCTGGTCTGCACTTCCATTGGAGATCATGGTAAAATATGCTGACATTTACTCCAATGGTGATCCTGTGGTTTCCACACATTCTGTGCATGAATATGTGCTAAATGTGGTTTCTCCACAGTTCTCCTCCTCCCCACTGGAGAGAGCACTGGGGCTACTTCCTCTGGCTGGTCACAGTGCTCCCGGATGGCCGTGCACTCCCACTATATTACCAGGATACAGAAAGTTGGGAGTGATGCTCTGAGCATCCCTAGGTAGCTTCCTCTATTACAGTGGTTCTCAACCTTCCTAATGCCGCGACCCTTTAATACAGTTCCTCATGTTGTGGTGACCCGCAACCATAAAGTTATTTTCGTTGCTACTTCATAACTGTAATTTTGCTACTGTTATGAATCGTAATGTAAATATCTGATATGCAGGATGTCTTAGGCGACCCCTGTGAAAGGGTGTTTGACCCCCAAAGGGGTCGTGACCCACAGGTTGAGAACCGCTGTTCTATTATGTGTCAGCCTAGCTTTCACAAGGGCAAGGTTGTGACCTGTTATCCAGGGACCAGGAGTCTCACAGGACTGTCCCTGACCTCTCCAGCAATATACAGTTTCTTATTCCTAGGGGATAATTATGGGCCTAAGAGTTGTTCCCCTCAGCGTTGTCCCATATACATCCATATGCATCAGAAAGTGAATCAGGCTGCATGGAGGGCAACCGTCTCAGGCATACACAGCTATGACCTGTAAGGACCGAGGCTGTGGACACTGTTGACTCTTCCAGACTTCGGAAGTATCAATAGAATCAAGACCACAGATCTCAGAATAATTCCACATAATTTGTGTCATAGTTATGATCCCCTCACTGCTTTTTAAGTACAAAAATCCCCAATGCTTTTTGAATAAAATAATCTGTTTATTTTTTTAACTTAGATTAGTCTTTGAGTGATAAAAATTAACTTACCCATGAGAGAAGGTGATTCTGAGGGATTGCAACATAGCTTTGGAAACTGGAGAGTGTAGAGCTCATGGGGAACTAGAAACTGGTTTCTCTAGAGAAACCCAAGTTTCTAATGTCTAAAACCACTAAGTAGGAAGCACAAGTCGGTCAACGTGTAGTCTTTCTTTTTCTTTTTTTTTTTTTCCCTCACCCTACGATTCTTTTTCCATTTACTTCTAGAGAGAGTGGAATGGTGGGAGGACGTAGAGACAAAGAGAAAGAGAGAGAGAGAGAAAGAGAAAGAGGGAGACAGAGAGAGAGAGAGAGAGAGAGAGAGAGAGAGAGAGAGAGAGAGAAGAGAGAAAAACAGAGAGAGGAAGAGAGAGGAAGAGAGAAAGAGAGAGAGCGAAACATCCACAAGAGAGAGACACATCTATGGGTTGCTTCCTTTATGTGCCCGGACATGGCCTTAGGATTAAACCTGCAACTGAGGTCTTTGCCCTTGACCATAATGGAACCAGAGACCATTCGCTCCTGGAGCCAAAGGTCTAACCACTGAGTTAACTGGCCAGTACAGTCTTTCTTAAAACACGGGAATCCAATGGAGACCTCTATAGGCTGATGTTGGCTTTCTAAAGATGGTTTATTGAGCTAGATTTATTGTAAATGTCATTATCTCAAATATTATTTCTTTTATTCCATATCCTGTCCCATTGTTGTGAATTTTGGCCAGATATTCTGAAATTCTGTGGATGCTTATCATCAATACTGCCTCAGTGTATGTCATTTTTCTCTGGAGTACTATCCTTGGGGTGTGTATACTAAAGTACCTTACATGGGAAACCATAAACATCCTACAAGACGCCATAGGCAGCAAAAGAGCAGACATATGTCGTCGCAATATCTTTACAGACACAGCCCCTAGGGCAAAGGAGACGAAGGAGAAAATAAACAAATGGGACTATATCAAAATAAAAAGCTTCTGCACAGCAAAAGAAACCATCAACAAAACAACCAGAAAGCCCACTGCATGGGAGAACATATTTGCCAATGATACTTCCGATAAGGTTTTAATCTCCAAAATTCACAGAGAACTCATACAACTTAACAAAAGGAAGATAAACGATCCAATAAAAAAAATGGTCAAAGGATCTAAATAGACACTTTTCGAAAGAGGACATACAGAAGGCCCAGAGACATATGAAAACATGCTCAAAGTCACTAATCATCCAAGAGATGCAAATCAAAACAACAATGAGATACCTTCTCACACCTGTCAGAATGGCTATCATCAACAAATCAACAAATGACAAGTGCTGGAAAGGATGTGGAGAAAAAGGAACCCTCCTGCACTGCTGATGGGAATGCAGACTGGTGCAGCCACTCTGGAGAACAGTATGGAATTTCCGGAAAAAGTCCAAAATGGAACTCCCATTTGACCCAGTAATCCCACTTCTAGGACTATATCCCAAGAAAACAGAAACACCAAACACAAAGGGTATATGCATCCCTATGTTCATAGCAGCACAATTTACAATAGCTAAGATTTGGAAACAGCCTAAGTGCCCATCAGCAGATGAGTGGATTAAAAAACTTTGGTACATCTACACAATGGAATACTATGCCGCTATTAAAAAGAAGGAACTTTTACCATTTGCAACAGCATGGATGGAACTGGAGGACATTAGGCTAAGAGAAATAAGCCAATCAGAGAAAGATTAATATCACATGATCTCACTCATATGTGGGATATAATGATCAACATAATTTGATGAACAAGAATAGATTGATCTAGAGACAAATGGTAGGGGAGGGGAGGTTAGAGAGCAACAAAAGGACTTACATGCATGCATATTAGCATAACCAATGGACACCGACACTGGGGCGGTGGGGTTTGCCAGGGCTGGGAATGGATGGGGGAGGGGGTCAATTGGGGAAAAAAGAGATATATGTAAAATTTTAGACAATAAGAAAATAAAATAAAGTACCTTACAGATACACTTTTAAGCAAAAGTGTCAGCCACTGGACTTTTTATTTGCATCAGTTCTGGAAAGTTCCCTCTGGTACAGGGGTACCAATTGGAAGGCAGCCCGAGGCTCAAGGCAAACTGTGAGGCCTCCTGCAGAGAAGGTCAACTCTGTCCACAGGGCCCACAGTTCAGCCATGAACCCACTTTCTGATCCTGGTTGTCCAAACCAACCACAGTGACTATCTTCAGCTTCCTGGTCAAAGAACATGCTAAACTGTGGGTTCCACCCCAGTAGGTGGCCTGTAGGAGACAGTTTATCAATGATTCTCTCTCATCATTGATGTTTCTATCTCTCTCTCCCTCTCTCTAACCTTTCTGAAATCAATAAAAACATTCTGAAATATATTTTTAAAATCAATAATATGTAAACAAAACTTTAAAGATATATTTAAAACTTGCCATTTCCCAATCATTTTACTAGTAGAGGCCCAGTACACGGCATTCGTGCACTTGCGGGGAGAGAGGTCCTTCAGCCTGGCCTGCGTCATCTCTAGTCTGGGACCCCTCAGGGGATGCCCTCTTAGCCCTGCTGCAGAGGCAGGAGAGGCTCCCACCACCACCCCTGCACTAGTCAGCAGTGAGCCCAGGTTCTGGTTGAGCAGCGCTCCCCCTGTGGAAGAGCACTGACCACCAAGGGGCAGCTCCTGCGTTGAGCGTCTGTCCCCTGGTGGTTAGTGCACATTATAGTGACCGGTCGTTCAGTTGTTTGGTAGATTTGCATATTAGGGTTTTATTATATAGGATTTTATTATAAACTAGAGGTCTGGTGCACAAAATGCATGCATGGGTAGGGTCCCTAGACCTGGCCAGCGATAAGGGCTGATCAGGGCCTTCCAGATAAAAGCAGGGGCCTTCCCTCATTCCACGCCGCCCCCCGGTGGTCAGCGCATTTCATAGCAAGCGATCAGTCTCCCAGTCAAACTCCCGTGGGGACAATTTGCATATTACGCTCATATATATATATATATATATATATATATATATATATATATACACACATATATATACATATATATATATATAGATAGATAGATGTTCTTCTTGAGGATACTGATTGCTACCTAATTAATATGTTGGAAATAAAATATGATGATTTGCTACTGAAATATCTTATCATGTCCTTGTTCAGTGCCATCATTTTGACAGTTTGAAACTAACCACAACGAGGGTATTTACATGAGGAAGTTAACAAAGATTGCAAACCTAGACATCACTCTATGTATTATTGAATGCTTAGACTTAGAAAATAGTGGTGGAGAATGTTAACAATGCATATAAAACCTGTGAGTATATGGTACACGTGGATTTAAATTGTACATAGGTTAAAAATTGAGAAAAACTATTTTCCTTACAGTGTTTAAAACACATAGTTCCATACAGCAAGAAGTCATTGAGTTATTGAGGAATGAGTGAAATTCAAATATATATCTTAGATTGTGAACTGTCCTCATATTGGTTAAAATAATAAATTATTTAAAAAATAAGCAAAATTTCTGAGCCAACATCTTAACAAAAAAGATAAAGACAATGTAAATAAATGTGTGAAAAATGTTCACCATCAAAAGTATTACAAAATAAAATGAAAACTAAAGCAAGGTCATATATAGACATTCCAGACCTACTATCTAAAAAGATTAATCATTGCATGTCCTTGCAGGGTTGAACAAAAACTGGATTTTTTATATGCTGGGCATGGGTGGGAAGGCAAAGTGCATGACAATTTTAAATCACAGTTCTGCATATGTTAAAATGTGAAACATTCACCTACACTGCAACAGTTTGATTAGTAAAGTACATATCTATGAAGATAACTGAACACAAATATTCCAAACAGATTTATTTATAACTAGTAGCCCTGCGCACAAATCCGTGTGCCAGTAGGCCGCTGCCACCCTCCTGTAGCTCCCCTGCCCCCCTCCTCCTTCCTCTCTCCACCCTTCATAGCTTGCTTTCCTGCCCCCTCCTGTTGCTCTCTGCCGCCCACTTGTAGTTTCCTCCCCCACCCTCCTGCAGATCCATGATCCGGTCGTTAGGCGAGGTAGGTCGTTATGACTCAGGGCGTAACTGATAATGAGCATATTCCTCTCTTATTATATAGGACTAGAGGCCCGGTGCATGAAATTCATGCACGGGGGGGGGGGTCCCCTCAACCCAACCTGCACCCTCTCCAAACCGGGACCCCTCATATTGGGCCTAAACCGGCAATCAAACATCCCTCTCACAATCCAGGACGACTGGCTCCTAACTGCTCATCTGCCTGCCTGCCTGATCACCCCTAACTTCCCCCCCTGCTGGCATGGTCACCCCCCTCTGTTGGCCTGATCGCCCCTCACTGCTCCCCCTTGCCAGCCTGGTTGCCCCTAACTGCCACCCCTGCGGACCTGGTTGACCCACGCAGCCTGCTGCTCAGTCGTTTGGTAGTCCCTCACTAATCCCTCTGCTGGCCTGGTTGCTCCATGCAGCCTGCTGCTAAGTCATCTGGTCATCCCTCACTAACGCCCCCGCCAGCCTGGATGCCCCACACAGCCTGTTCAGTCGTCGATTCTGTTGTTTTGGATGCAACGGTCGCTTAGCCTTTTATATATATAGATAACCCAAACCTGGAAATAATCAATTTCATAGATCAATGGATGAAGTTGTTATCCATAGAATGCAATACTACTTAGCAATAAAACAAATTCAATATTCACATAAGCTTTTGTGTTTAATCTCAAAATACCTGTGTAGCCCTGACTGGTTTGGCTGAGTGGATAGAGTGTCGCCCTGCAGACTGAAGGGTTTTGGGTCCAATTCCAGTAAAGGGCTCATGCCCAGGTTGAGGGCTTGATCCGCAGTAGGGGGCATGCACGAGGCAACTGATCAATGATTCTCTCTCATCATTGATGTTTCTATCTCTCCCCCCGACCTCTCTCTCCCTTCCTCTCTGAAAACCAATAAAATATATTTTAAAAATGTATCTGTGTAGCATTATGAAAACCAGTGTTTCTTAAAAAGTACACACCTTATAGCACATATTAAATTATGAAGAATATGAACTAATTTAATGTAAAGGATGGAAAATGAATGATTGCATGGAAGACTGGGAAAGTCAGAAAGAGAGATTATAAAAGGGCAGGAGGAAAATGAAGAATGTGGGAAATGTAGGTTTAGAGTTGTTGGTATGGAAAATAATAACTAACAAATAAAAATACAGGAATAAACTCTGCTTTCACCTTGTGCCTCAGTTGGGTGGGTGTCTTCCAGTGAACTAAAAGGTCCCTGGTGAATTCCAGGTCAGTGCACAGACCTGCCTGGGTTCCCAGTAAGAGATGTGCAGGATGGAGCTCATGGATGTTTATCTCTCCTTCCTCTCTTACTAAGTAAAATAAAATAAAGGTATTTTAAAAAATATTGTTTTAAAAAGAACAAGAGATGTGTTTTGTGTACATACAACTGAAAGCCTACTTTTGCCACACCTTGTATATAGTGACAGATAAGATTATTTCACATGTGATGGATTCATGGCTTTAGTGCACTTTCTTGCATGTCAGTTATTATATCCTAGGAGGGACATCATTACCTCAGTGGCAGCAAATATTGGCAAGCAGTGAAGATTGTGCCATAGGAATCAACAGGAATGCTGACCGGTTACAAAAGACACATCCGGGGACTGATTACAGGATTATCCTTCCTCTAGCTTTGAGTTCTTATAAAATGAGAAATGACGTTGAGGTGAACATGCTAGAGAGGCCACGGGAATCCACAAAACCATTAAATTATTTTCCCTGCCAATGACTTCAGCTTCAGGAAATAGTTATGGAGGTCCTGAGAATGTCTGTTCACAAAGGTCCCACAAGCCACACACCCTGAAACATTTGTGGATTTATGTTCAGATGAGGCATTTCTTCATCTAATGTCCTGCAGTCTCTCCTATCACTATGAAAAGAGTTTCAGTCTCAATAGTAGTTTAACCTCAGAGTCTTACAACAAATGCCAGCAACCCATGTAATTTTGTACTTCATGGCACGTGGCTCCTTTGCAATATGTGGGGAGGAGTTTTCCTCATCATTGCTGAGACTTATGTAATACATACTGTGAACAGAGAACATAATTCATATTGTTCACAGAAGCACAGTAAAAGGCCTTCCTTTCAGGGTGACCATTGACCTCATAAACAAGGTACCAGGCTCCAAATTAAAACCACAAAGTCATGCAGCCTTTCTTTCACGGCCTTGAGCAGCAATGAAAAATAAGCCCATTTTGGACAAAGTGTGATTTTCTACCAGCATGCTCTTCCTTCAGAAGCACAGAAAGTTTGATGGCCCCATAATATCTGTTCACATCTACATGCTGACAGATTACAACTCTGCTTGCAAATCATCCCAGGCAGTGAATAGAGAAAACACAATTAAAGATACAAAAGAAAAAACTCCTTTACAAAAATATCATAAACCAGAGCCATGTACAGCAAGCCAATTTCACATTGGTGAAATAGAACCTAAGCCAATCATCATACCATAATATGAGAACCACAATGTCTCTGAAAGAGGTACCACTTCTTAGCTGACTATAGGTGTTCTGGGCAAACCCAGGGTCAGGCCCATTTTCTAGTCAGAGAGAAAGGAATGAAGATTCTGCCAAGAGTTCAGAATATTCAGAATTTTTTCAAGCACAAGTGAGCATGCAGGGTTTGTGACTGATTCACACTGTTCAGGTGAGCCAGGTGGTGGAGGTGAAATCACTCCAGCCACAAGCACTCATAGTGACATCAATGGCCTGGTCAGGATCATAAGTGCAAGCACCTCCTTAAAGTCTCACTTGTATCTGAAAGTTATGAGGAATCTAGCAGGGTGTATGTCCTGATAAAAGGGCTTTATATTAAGGTAAATGTGTATCACGGATTCTCCTTCATTGTTGTTATTCTCAGTAAAACAAATAAAATTCCCTGCGCATTTAAGGCTCTTCTCCAGTGTGAACTCTCAGGTGTCTAGTAAGGTTATTTTTGGCTAAAAGACTTCCTACAATCAGTACATTCAAAAGGCTTTATCCTAATGTGCACTCTCTGATGTTGAATGAGTGCATAGATATGCCAGAATGACTTTCTATAGCAAGCATGTCAAACTCGCAGCCCACAACGAATATTTTTGTGGCCCAGCCAATATAACGGTATGTAAGAAATGTTTTAATAAAAAATTCATAACTTAATTTTTACAATATTCTGTTATACATAATTATTAATAACGAACTACAATGTTCGCTAAGGACTGATGACTATAATTGTGTTACATTCATTTCCCTTACGGGCAGGCACACCATTTCTCTCCATTAATACTAGCAGCGAATATTTTAGCAGCCGATTGCCATGCCATTAGTCATAGAATGACTTGATGGTGTGCACAACAGGAAATATTTCACTTTCAGAAAACAAGAAAAAATAGGTTTATTTGCACTACACTTATTAATTCGTGCAGTTATTCAATGTCTGTTAAGTTAATGTTCAAGAAAAAATATTAAATTTTTATTAAAATGTTCTATTATTTTATGTTAACAATTACTCATTTATTTCAGCCCTTCGTATTCAGCATGTCTCTATAGAAATAAACCTACGTTTCTATGAAAATTGAAGATTTTGGCTTTTTGCGGCCCACACACACTTAAACCTTGTTTATTTGGCCCATCTTAGCCTTTGACTTTGACATGCTTGTTCTATAGTCATTACCCTCATATGGCTTTTCTCCTGTGTGAACTCTTTTGTGTATAAGAAGGTGACTCTTTTGCCTAAAAGAATTCGCACATTCACTACACTCATAACGTTTTTCTCCAGTGTGAACTAACTCTCTGGTGTTATGTGAGGTTACCACTTTGACTGAAGAACTTCCCACAATCACTACACTCATATGGATTTCCTCCAGTGTGAACTCTCTGGTGTTTAATGAGGTTAGACATGTATCTGAAGAACTTCCCACAATCACTACACTCATATGGATTTTCTCCAGTGTGAACTCTATGGTGCCTAATGAAGTCAGACCTGGGACTGAAGGACTTCCCACAGTCACTACACTCATACCATGTTTCTCTAATGTGAACTCTATTATGTTTAATGAGAGCAGCGCTTTAACTAAAGACCTTCCCACAATCAGTACACTCATAGGGCTTTTCTCCAGTGTGAACTCTCCCATGTTGAAGGTGGTTAAAGATTTGTCTAAACACCTTCCCACCTTTAGTATACTTGCCGGAGCCTGCCGGCATCAGTCGAACAGTACCTGCAAGGGGGGGAGAGGATGAGAAAAGACAGACAGAAAACAGAATGGGATCGGGAGGACTGTAGCACTTCCCGCTTACAGTCCCGAGTTTATTTCTCACCATACATTTATACAGGGTCAGTTACATTCCATACAATACATCATTCCTATTATGTGGTAAACATAATTATACCCCTTTGTTTCAGGTTTCCTACTGACCTTTACACAAAGCTCCTTATCTTGGCTAAGATTCCAATGGCTATACCTGCACATACACCTCCGGCGCCACCTAAGTTCCTTTCCATGAGATAGTCTAGCTATGCTTCTTGCTTAAGGACAATTACGCTTATAAATCAACTGTGCTTGAAGATTAACTAAGCTCTAGGGGGCAGAATGTGTGATTACTAAACTATTGTGCTAAAGGGTCTCTAAGCCTAAAAGGGGGGCAGGATGTATGACTAACCTTGGGAACAGGCAGGCCACTTTGTGAAACCTGCCCTCTCAGGACTTTGTCAACTGAGGTCGCTCCCAACAATTCCCCCCTCCTTAAAAATTAAGTAGGTTGGGCTTTTAATTTTAGTTCATGTAGCCCAGTGCGCAGTGCAAGAATGCCTTTACCTACTCTACGCATTAAGATAGGAAATAAACAAAACAGTATCAGAACTAAACCTCCTAATCCAGAAATTCCTAGAGCTAAATGCTGAAAATCTCCTACAGAGGGAACAATCTTAAGAAATTGATCAAGAAAATTTCTAGCAGTATCACTGGCATCAAAACGCAAGGGTCCTGCTTCTTGCAAAACTTGAATCTCTTTATGCAAAGCTAATAAGTCTAAAGAATCATCCGCACTATGCCATATGCCTTCTAAGTGGTTCTTCACTCTATTCCAGGTATGCACACTCTTATTATATTTCTTAGAAGTAACACAGATCCAACTATAATCTGCGTGACAGTCCAATCTAGATCTTATTTGGAGACTCTGTACCTTTTCTCCTAGGTACAGTACCATGTCATGTAAAGCATTCAGTTTCTCCTCTATTTTCCTATCAATATTTTCCTGAGTGCCCAATGCCTGGGAGACATTTTTTGACAAGTTATTAACAAAATGCGCTGTTTGTACTTGCTGAGTTAATGCCACTGCCGCTGCAGTAGCAGAGGCAATCAAGGTGATGAGGGCTGTGATACCTGCTATCAGTAAGCCAATGAATCTCCTTGGCCTGGATAGTGCCCCTGTGATCTCGTGCCAAACCTGTAACCCCTTGTCTGAATACCAGGGGCCCGTAAGATTGACAGGCACCATTACAAAGGATGGTTGGTGTACTACAGCAACTTGTTTCCCATTTTCTAAATTCTTGACACAGTTGGTCAAATTGCATTGGACACACTGCAACTGGTATCTATTTCCAGAAAATGTGACATTAATCCTTCCTACTAATAGAGCATAAGGTTCAGGCACACAGGCAATGACAGGCCTTTTTTCAGGCAGATTAGTATAAAGTAATGACTCTGGTCTAATGCGAGAGATGTCCTTATTATCTTTCTGAACCAGAGGAGTACCCATACTTGCTCCTAATTTCCATAACCCATATTGGAATTTCCCATTACTTAATCCCCATATTCCCTTATACATTCCCAGTTCTAAGGAGTCTGTCCTATTGGGTTGAGACCAGTCATAAATGGAGAAATTAGTTCCTGGGAGTACATACTGTACTGCCTGAGTACCATGACAGCGTTTCCATGGCACAGCGTACTTGGCAGTCAGGGATTCTTTTTCACAAGGGGGCAAGTCCTGGGGTGGAGTGATGTTGATTACCTTTCCCTTTTTCCCGCTCAGTCCTTTAAGAAACACTGTCCAGCCAGGAGATGCCATTGCTACAGAGTCCATTTGTAGACATCCCGTTACATCACCCTCTAATGACAAACAAATAGGCATTCCATTCCCTTGTCCAAAATAGTCAAAACCCACATGTAGTTCTGGTCTTATATGTCCATTAGAAGGTATCCCCAGGGTGTGAGTGTCATTCACATATACCGGAACTGACGGTCCGCCCCATTCAGCTGGATGAAGTAAAGGAGGGTCAGGAACGTAGGCCCAGTGGATGTCTCCTCGGACGCTCGGTACTTGGCAGCTTAGGACAGCCATCATTGCCAGGAACATTGAGACTCCTGTCTTTGGAGTAGAAGTCTGTATCAGCGTCTGTTCTGCTTCAACCGCCAACTTCTTCATCTGTCCCCAGGTGGGCACCGCTGCTGTCCGTGTTGTCTGAGCCAGGTTGTAGGGTTGCTCTTGGAGAGTCAGTTGTCGAACTCCCTTGACCAGCTCGCCCATCTCCTGCGAAGCGCACAAGCCTCTCCGGAAGCCACCTTGCACTTTCGGCATCCTGGGGAAAAACACAAACATGCCCTCGTCCCCAAATGAGCACGGGGTCTGGTCCATGCCATTGTCCGGTTAAAGGGTCCTTCCACCTGACCTGAGCATAGGTGGATGCAGTTCCTGTATTCCAGAAACGCTGTGCAGCTGATCGCCCATGCACATCCAAAATTAAAAAATTAAGAATAAATAGAGTATGATGTAATAAGTTCTGTGGTGTCAGGGGATATAACTCCCCCCTTTTTATTTTTTGTAATTGTATCTTTAGAGTGCTATGAGCTCTTTCTACTATCCCCTGTCCTTGGGGATTGTATGGAATTCCTGTTTTATGGGTAATATTTAGCTTCTGGCAAAACTGTTGAAAACTTTTTCCAGTATAGCCTGTGCCATTGTCAGTTTTAATACATTTTGGCTGTCCCATAACTGCAAAACACTTTAAACAGTGGGCTATACAGTGCTTACTTGCTTCACCAGTCTGAGATGTAGCCATAATAAAGCCAGAAAAAGTATCTACAGTGACATGTACATACTTTACCTGCCCAAAACTGGAGATATGAGTCACATCCATTTGCCACAAATGATTAGCTTTTAGTCCCCTTGGGTTAACCCCATAATGAGGCACTGATTGAGTAGTAGGACAATTTGTACATTGTTTTACTATTTGTCTGGCAGCTTCCCTGGTAATTTTAAATTGCTGCCTGAGACTATTACTATTTTGATGATGCAGCGCGTGAGATTGCTCAGCCAATTGTTCCTGGGTATATAATATTATTCTAGTTGCAATGTCTACCTGTTCATTCCCTTTTGATAATGGTCCAGGCAGTCCAGTATGAGCTCTGAGATGACCAAAGAAACATGGCTGGATGCGCTGCTGTAGGGCGCGTTGTATGTCTCTAAACATACTTTGTACTATGGAATTAGTTGTCCCAATAAAGGGAACAGTTTCAATTACTTCCATTGCTTTTATTACATACTGACTGTCTGAATACAGGTTAAATGCTTGATTTGGAACACATTGTAATACTGCTAAGATGGCACACAGTTCTACTACCTGCGCAGATGTATAGGTAGTTTGAAAAGTTCTTACTTTACCCTGAATACTGTAGGCTGCATTACCATTAGATGAACCATCAGTAAAAATTAACAAAGCCTCTGTAATAGGTTCTTTTTGTACTATTTTGGGAAATACAAAAGCATGCTGGCTTGCAAACTGCAAAAGTTTATTGTGAGGGTAATGATTATCTGTTTGACCAGGGTAATTAGCCATAGCCACTCCCCAGTTGTCACTATGTTGTAACAACCAATCTACTTGCTGTTTAGAGTAAGGAAGACAGATATAAGGCGGCTCACGTCCAATTAATTTGCAAGCTTCAGTCCTTACCATGTGGATAAGAGTAGCTACTTGATCATAGTAAGGTGTAAGTACTTTTGCAGGCGATACAGGCAGGTGAATCCATAATAAAGGACCTTCCTGCCATAATACTGCCGTGGGGGTGTGTTGAGTAGCAAGAATGTAAGCTCCCCATGGCTGAGAATAGTCTAAATATGAAACCTGCTGTTGACCAATAGCTGTTTCTACTATCTGTAAAGCCTGTCTGGCTTCTTCTGATAGCTCTCTGGGAGAGTTAGGATTAGAATCTCCCTTGAGGACTTCAAAAAGAGGCTTAAGTTGTCCTGTGGTGATTTTAAGATAAGGCCTTAGCCAATTAATGTCTCCTAGCAGTTTCTGAAAATCATTAAGTGTTTTTAACCCATCCTTTCTTAGCTGTATTTTCTGAGGGGTAATACAATTCTGATGTAAAGTATATCCCAAGTAAGAGAAAGGAGACTGTCTCTGTACTTTCTCAGGGGCAATGACCAGTCCCTTTTCTTTAAGCCCTTCTTGTAGTTGAGCATATGCAGCTAGCAATATGCCTTCATTCTGATAAGCTAACAGAATATCATCCATATAATGTATAATATAAACTTGAGGAAATTTCTTTCTAGTACTAATAAGAGCTTGAGCAACAAACTTTTGACATAACATGGGACTATTGGCCATCCCTTGAGGGAGAACTAGCCAATGATATCTCCTCATAGGTTCCTGAAAATTAGTGGATGGTATACTAAAAGCAAATCTTTTACAATCTTGAGGTGCTAGGGGAATAGTATAAAAACAGTCCTTAAGATCAAGAATTATTTTGTAAGTACCTGCTGGAATGGCAGAAGGTGAGGGAAGTCCTGGTTGTAAGGCTCCCATAAGTTCCATTGTCTCATTAACCTTTTTTCCTAAAAGGTCTTATCGCAGCCTGGCAGGCCGTGTTAGCATTCTCAAATGCCAGTTGTTTTACCAGTAACATTCCTGATTCTCCATCACCAATGAGCCGTCCTGCTGTTTGCAGCAGGCGGGATACAAAATCCTGAAAAGGCTCATCAGGTCCTTGCCTGATTTTAGATAAATCTTCTGTTTGCCTTCCTGTAGAAGGCAATTTTCTCCATGCCTTAGTGGCAGCTGTATTGACCTGAGCATAAGCCCCAGGAGGATACTGAAGTTGGTTGTTCAGTCCTCCATAAGGTCCTTCTCCTGCTAGCATCTCAAAAGTAAAAGGAATATTTTGGCCTCTGTTTATTTCTGCTGTAGCTTGACACTGTTCTATAAATTCTGATTTCCACAACAGATAATCTCCTCCTCCCAAGCAAGCTCTTGCCATGTTCTTCCAATCATTAGGAGGCAGAGCATCCGTAGCTAAAGTGTCCAGCAGCGCCTCAGTAAAAGGTGCTGTTGGCCCATACTGGGAACAAGCTACTTTAAGTTCTTTTAGTTGTTTAAATGGAATGGGAGAGTGATATCTCTGCATTTGTCCCTGATCATCTGGCCGTTCCAGTATGGGAAATGCCGTATGAAATCCTCCTGTGTCCTCATCCTTTTCTGCTGCCCTCTGTAACGTCTGCTGCAGAGGGGAATTTAAACCTAGCTTGCTAGGTCCCCAGGATAGCTCTTTATTTTCTGACGGAGGGACCCGTATTGGGCACGGTTCCCCTTCATCCAGTTTTTCTACTTTTAGGACGGAGGGCTCCTGAGGCGTTCCTCTGCCAGAGGAAGGCGTAGAACATCTACTATGCAGTTTAATTGTTTTTTCCTCAGGTGGTGACATTAGCTCACAATTCTTTAGCTTGGAGGCCAGTCGTAACAGTTCTTCCTTAATTCCTCTAAGTCCCTCTTTCATTTCTACCTCTTCTCCCAATTTCTCTGAACAGTTTAGCCGTGTTAATTCCCTTTTTATCTCAGCTAATTCCTCCTCCATTTTCTCCATACGACTGGGGGCTGGTTCAGTTACTGTTGCCAACACCCTCTGAAAGAAGAGCCAACCGTTATCATTATCATGATAATGAGCGGCTGCATCTTCTAAAGCCTCTTCTTCCTCAGGAGGAAGAAGATCCCAAGGCTCGTCCTCATACGGGTTTTCCTCTTTCTGTGCTAGCAGCACTTCCTGCTCTTTATTCTCTGATTTTAAGTGAGGGTTTTCAGACAGCGGCCGTTCTAGCGGTGCTGAAGGCTCAGGAGATTTATTAAACCCCTCAGGAAGGGATAACTTTTCTAGGCTGGGGCAAGAAAGGTTCTTGTCTTTTAAAGACAGCCTCTCTAGACTAGGACATGATGGACTTCTTTGCCTCATTCCCTCATTCCACCTTTTCCCTTCATGGCGGGGGTCAAGACAATCCCGAATAAGATTCCACAAAGAAAATGTATCCACAGGCACCTTCTTCGGGCCATGAGCAGAATAATAATCTTGTATTCTTTTTCCAACCCTAATCCAAGTCTCAAGATTCACAGTCCCTTCTTCTGGAAACCAAGGACAAACTTCTACCACAAAAGCCAGAAAGCGCTCAAGCTGTTTATGCCCTACCCTAGTTCCCCGAGCGCAAAGCATATTTTTAAGCACATGTACAAACAACTCTTTACTATTACTTTGTCCCATAATTTATCTCTCCCGACTATAAACTCACTGCTCCACTTACCTTACTCGGTGCACCTTCTTCTTAAATTGCAGTGTCCTTCTCCGTTTCCCCCTATATCAGGTCTCCTGTTCGGGCGCCAGAAAATGCCGGAGCCTGCCGGCATCAGTCGAACAGTACCTGCAAGGGGGGGAGAGGATGAGAAAAGACAGACAGAAAACAGAATGGGATCGGGAGGACTGTAGCACTTCCCGCTTACAGTCCCGAGTTTATTTCTCACCATACATTTATACAGGGTCAGTTACATTCCATACAATACATCATTCCTATTATGTGGTAAACATAATTATACCCCTTTGTTTCAGGTTTCCTACTGACCTTTACACAAAGCTCCTTATCTTGGCTAAGATTCCAATGGCTATACCTGCACATACACCTCCGGCGCCACCTAAGTTCCTTTCCATGAGATAGTCTAGCTATGCTTCTTGCTTAAGGACAATTACGCTTATAAATCAACTGTGCTTGAAGATTAACTAAGCTCTAGGGGGCAGAATGTGTGATTACTAAACTATTGTGCTAAAGGGTCTCTAAGCCTAAAAGGGGGGCAGGATGTATGACTAACCTTGGGAACAGGCAGGCCACTTTGTGAAACCTGCCCTCTCAGGACTTTGTCAACTGAGGTCGCTCCCAACATATACTCATAAATCATATCTCCAGAGCAGAGACCTTTCTGATAAACAACTTTCTGTTTCTGGCTGGCAGCTGTTTCACATCCAACCCACTGGTGATGTCTTTTTCCACTGAGAAATTCCTGTGAAATCTCATTGTTACTGTGTGGCTCCTCAGTATTAAGAGTGGCCTGGTACTGGAGAAGCCCTCAGATGGCTGGGGAGTCTTCCCCAACTTCTGTACTAGCTGCAGACACCCCGGATAAGTAGAAGCAACGACTGGTCACAAGTGAGTCACTCTCCATATCTTCGTTCCAGGGGTTCTCACCACTGGCATCCTTCTGTTGCTGGTGAGGGTTTGCACTGAAACACAAGTCTCTCACACATGCATCATTTAAGAACACATTCTTCTCAGTATACCACTTGTAACTCAGTCAGGGGCAAAATATCTTTTAACACGGAGAAACATGGATTACGAAGATGGGTCCCCTGGGTGACTGGAGCTGTCTTGGAAACCCTGACCTGAGAATCTCCTACAGATACACTGTGCTCAGAATAGGCTTCCACATCATCCATTTTATGCCAACAACCCAAAAACAGAGAAATGATGAGGAAATGAATGTTGACTCTGGTGACAGGGGGAAGTCCCAGTATAAAAGTGTGTTGCACATAATGAAAGACCTGAAAGATGGATTAATAAAAGGCCACTGTGAAGTTCTTGATCACTGAAAATCACAAAACAAGGGAGACTTCAACAGAAATAGAGCAAAAACATGGCAAGCGCCACGTGGAAGAGAAGCAGAATGTCCAGCTCATTCTGCTGCTAACAGCATTCAGTAGATATTTTCTGCTGGTGACATGGACAAGCTGTGCGGAAGGTTGGTTCACCTCATTCCAAGTAAAATTCAATACACAAGTACCTGGTGTTTGAGGGGTATTTAAGCATGTGTGTGCTCCTCATAACACTTGCATAGGTCCATGTTGTAGTATACTTCAGAAAGAGATGTGCAGAGGAATAGGTGATGTAAAAAGGACACAAAGGCGAAGATAGACAAAGCTAGGAAGTCACCGATAAAATGACGAGTCAGCAAAGTGTCAAGTATGGAAAAGGAAAGGTATAAATGAGGTATGGCCATTGGAACCTACACCGTTAGACAGGAGCAGGTTCCTGGTACAATCTGAACACCATTCTTATGTCAGACCTCCCTCCATTGCCACACCGCACTTCCAGGCATCTTTTGAGACCATCTTGTATGTTCACCCTGGAGAAACCCAGGGTTCTCCCTGCACCTCCTTCTCTAGAAATATGTACAAACTAAATATTCTGAGTATCAATGAAAGACAACAGAGGTGAACAAGCCATCACTTGCCCATAACAATTTAGCTTGCAATAGTATTCAGAGAAGGTTATATTACAAACAATAATTGAAGGAGCGTCTCACAAGAACAGCCCCTGGTTCATGTATAGAAAGATGATACCTGGCACAGGCATTCACCAAGGTCCTTATCTACAGGAAAGGTGCAGAAGGGGAAGCCATGGATCTGGATATAGTCACCCTCCCTGGGAGAGGAAGAGCAGGTGGGACCCATTAAGCTGTCTGTAAGACTGCTGACACCCAGACACTTCCTGCAGTTTCTGATGCAACTGGTGTTAGGGAGGTTTATGTAGTCTATTGTTCAGGACTTTCTGCAGAGCTCAGCACTGGCAGCCACAGCCCATTTGACAAGACAGTGGGGGAAATTAGCAGAGCACATGGTCTGGCTTTGAGAGAGAGAGAGAGTGCTATGTCTAGAGAATAAATAAAGAGTGGGCATCACTTCAGGACACTAGGAGAAATGTGAAGGTCTTAGCTACGAATGATTCAAGTGCTAACACTTTCAGAATCACATCGCAGTACAGACGTCTCTGAGACTCATCAAGGAGCCCCCACTCCTCCATAGAGAAGGCAATGGCCACACTCTCAAAGTTCATATTCTGTCATAATGGGGACAGTATATCCCATGATAATATTCTCTCTTGAGATGCCAAGTTTGTCATACTCCCCACCCTGCACATCCATCTGCTCCCTTTACTCCCCACATCAGAGAAGATAGCAAGCCTTGGTCCCATTAAAGTCAATCTCTCCTTATTTTCCTACTGATGCTGTGTCTTCCCACAATAATAAAGGCAGTTGAGCAGATAGACCATACGTGTGCTCTTGGCCTCAAATGTGAGTCACATTGCCCCTTTTCATAACAGTGGGTGTCAGGAACATAGGGTAGGAAGAGATGTTGCACATAAAGGAAATGTGATGGATTTGACACTGGTCTTGTCAGGCAATACCCAATGTTGTCATCCAAATTGTCCCTCCAAGACACCAAAAATCATGCTAATGCAAATTACACTTCCAAGGCCAATTTCAGTTTGCTGAGGCCATCACTTTGCATTGCCTGCTGCCCATAGTTCTTTGATCCACACTTGTCTCAAACAGCTTCATTCCCAAAGGCACAATTTCACTGGTAACACAAATAAGCCATGACAAGGACAGGGTGTATCCTAATCAGCTTCTTTTCCTACATTCCAATTCACCACCTCTGTAATATATTTCCCTCTCAACCTTCTCTCTTCTCCTTTCCCCATGCCAGTGGAGATTTTCAAGTGCAGGTGACACTGATGTATACTATCTCATTCGTATTGTTTACTGGGTCAGCCCTCAATAAGAAATGGCAGGTGGGCACATATATGGCACCTAAGCTCTGGATGTAGCACCACAGCAACCCATCTTGTTAGAAATTACCCTAAAATTTCCCATATCATATCATAAAGACATAATCAGAAATGGACTCCCTTTTCATTCACTCACACTAGTATGTCAATGTTAATGCCCTGCCACCATGAATTCACACTCCCTCTTCAAGTGAACATCACTCTTTACCACACCTCTCTAACACCTGCACTCCCTCAGCCCCGGCCCCCAAAGTCCTCTCCTTGGCCTCTTACTTATTACTCAGCATGTGTTGTACACAGAATGCTTGCCAATGTCTCTCACTTAACTGCCGCTCAAATCCCAACCCCGATGGCCCTCTGCACCATGCCCAGTGAGTCTCACAGATGACCACTCAAGCCTCTAAGCTAATCCACAAACTGATGTAACTCCCCATACAGGCCACACCAAGTGTCACAACAACATCCTGGTGAGTGTTAGAGAAGTTAATATGCGCCAGCCCTAGTCTCATCTTGTTTGAAAAACTCTTCACCCTCCACTTAATCTCACATCCACTCATCTTTTAAAGGCCTTGGCGACTCCAAAATGATTATTTCTCCCAGACACTCTACACGACAACTTCTGTCCCTATGCTGTGTTGTGATACCACCTCCCACAAAGAGTGGCTCCAGCAGGAAAGCTAGTCCTCAAGCTCACACTATCCCTTCTGAGATACCACTACCATTACCAACCTGACCATGATTTCCTATATTAAAGTGATCAATCTGCAGTCCTGGCTGATGTGTCTCAGTTGATTGAGCATAGACTCATGCACTGGGGAGGTCACATGCCTTGGTTGTGGGCTGGATCCACAATAGGGGTTGTGCAGGTGTCAACCAATCCTTGTTTCTTGCTCATCACTGTTTCTCTGTCTCTCCTTCTCCCTTCCTTTCTACCATACACACACACACACACACACACACACACACACACACACATAAATATATTTAAAAAACATACCTGCCGCTTCCTGAATCCACTCACTCTGCACTCCAAGCCTTTGCACATTCTGGATCCCAGGCCCTGGAGGACCTCCCACTCATTACACTGGTTGCCAGAAACAAGGTCCACTTCATGAAGCCCTAGTCGTGGTCTTAGGAATCTGGGCCTAGTGTCTATTCAAAGTACCCAGGTCCAAGGGCTACAAGAGTGGCTGGACAGTCCCAGGACACCACTCTCTCAGAGGCCACAAGTGTGTGAGGCCCTGAAATAAGCTCCAGAAACCCATACACCTAATCGATTCTGCATTTGCAGGAATTTGTGGAATGAAAATGGTCTGTTTAGAACCTGGCAACCGCCGCCAGGATCTATGGGCTCAGGTGGCTCAGTACCCTTGCCCAGCCTAGAGGCCAGGTGACCTCCAGATGCCTGTATTATCTCAGGGCTCAGTCCTCAGTTCACACTGTTCCCAGTTACCTTATCATTTACAGGACTTCTCCTTCCTGTCCACAACTGCTGTCCTCTGTCTTCTAGTCTGTTCTTCCTCTGAGTAATGCTAGGAAAGGTTAGAAACCTACCTCAAAAAAATGTCCCTCTTTTGCCCTGGCTGGTTTGGCTCAGTGGATGTAGGGTCGGCCTACGGACGGAAGGGTCCCAGATTCGATTCCAGTCAAGGGCACATGTCTGGGTTGCAGGCTCAAGCCCTAGTGGGGGATGTGCAGGAGGCAGCCAATCAATGATTCTTTCTCATCATTGATGTTTCTATCTCTCTCTCTCTTTCCCTTCCTCTCTGCAATCAATAAAAATATATTTTAAAAAAATTTTAAAAATGTCCCTATTTTTTTCACAACCATCTATTGTTAGGTCTGATCAAATAATTGAATCGATTACCCCCCCCTCCAGGGAACTGACTTTATGCCATTTCTCAATGGACATTCTACTTGCTTAGACCACATTCCACTTGCTAAGACTGTTATCTCTCCCCTCTGGAGTTTCCCAGAATCCAGACCTGCACAGAGAATTCTCCATTCAGAAAAAGTCCGCCTAGAGTCCTTTGAAAACCTCTGACTTCCCGTCTTTAGGTGCTGGTGCCATTTTGGGGCTCAGCCCAGCTGGTATCCAGATTACCTAATAAATTCACAATTCTTCACTCTTTTTTGGCCTTATGCATTCCTCCTTCAGCAACCCTAACTTTTTGTGCCGAAATCCAGGAGGATTCTATGGGGATTGGGAGCCATCGCCCTGGCTTCAGTCACCCTAAGTTTACTACTTGGAGAGCAGTAGGCAGTGGCAGCTCAACCTGGGCTTACCTCCAAATCCTACTCAGGTGACTGAATTGCAGGCCTCGATTAGGGCTCCCTCCCTTATGGACCCTCCTGAGCCAGCAAAGGAGGATGACGGATCAGGATCCTCTCCTTCTCCATTGCTGACCCTCCATCCCACACCGGCCAATCTTCTCTAGGTGAGTAACATTCCACAATTTCTCTCGTCTCGAGTCTTCTGCCCACTCTCTCTCACTGACTTTTTGAAAGTCTCTTGTCTCAAAAGTCCTGGTGTAGGCCAGAAGACTCCTCAGTCATTTGGCTTTCGGTCCTTCTGGACTGGGGGCGCCAAGTCCAGAGGGTCACCTCTCATTTCTCATAGTGATTTGTTTAGCTGTGGGGACGCCTGCCCTAAACAGTCACCTTTGGATTTGTGTCCTGTCACTCACCCTTCCTCTCTGTGGGCTACGCCACACTCCCTCTGAACAGTCACAGGGGAGATCATGCCCAACCACCTCATTTTATTTTGTAGCACTGCTTGGCCACAATATAAACTAAGTGATAAGTCTCAATGGCCAAAAAATGGCACTTTTAATTTTGATGCTTTGCACAATTTAGATAATTGCTATCACTGCACTGGAAAATAGTCAGAGATTCCCTACATCCTGACCTTTTTCACCCCTCAGTCCCAATCCTCTCTCTCAGTCCTGCTCTACCCATCAGATCTTTCTCCTTCACACAAAATATCATATTCCTAACACTTCTGATTCTAAATCTACTTTTGACTCAGCAGACCACTGACCTCCATCCCCTTACACATCCCTTCCTTCACCTGCAGTAGATTCCCAAAACCCAGACCCTCCTCACCAGCAACCACCTTCTCCCCCAGACCCTGAGAGCCCAAATCCCAAGAACTCAAGCTCCATTACAGCCTTTTCCCACATCACACTTGCTCTCAGGCCACCCTAAGACTGCCTTCCTCAACAGCTGCTTCTATTCCTAAACCCATTCTACCCTGAGGGAGGGAGCAGGAAAGGAGGGTATTGTCTGGGTACACATCCCATTTTCCATGTCTGACCTCGCACAGATTGAGAGGCATCTCAGGTCTCTTTCCAGCGACACCACCACCTTTACTAAAGAATTTAAGTACCTGACCCAGTCCTATGACCTGACCTGGCATGACATCTAAGTCATCCTGTCGTCCTCTCTCACCCCAGAGGAGAAGGAGCATGTCTGACTAGCAGCTCAGGACCATGCCATGCCCTCCATAGACAGGACTCAGTGGCCAACTCTGATGGTGCTAACGTGGTCCCCGGAACTGACCCAAGTTGAGGCTATCAGGTCAATTCTCCAGAGCGCTGACTCTGTAGCCTGTCTCATTCTCGGACTTAAAAAGGCAGCCCATAAGGCGGTCAATTATGACAAACTTAATGAAATCACTCAAGACCCGATGAAAACCCAACTCTCCTCCTCTCCTACCGCACAGAGGCCTTACACAAATTTACCACCTTAGAACCCACCTCCCCAGAGGGAGCCCTTCTTCTGAACATCTATTTTTATATCCCAATTAGCCCCCAACATACACCATAAACTTCAAAAAGTAGAAGTAGGTCCACAAACACCTCAAAAAGACCCTGTTAACCTGGCCTTTAAGGTCTTTAATAATAGAAACGAGGAGACCCAAATCAAAAAACAAAGGTGAGAGCAGGGCAAGGCTGAGGCCTAGACGAATGTCTTTCAGCTCCTAGCCACCACTCTCACGAACCCAAAATGATGTGCCGGTCCTCCAACCGAGGGTTAAGTCAGGGGCTAAACCTCTACTGGGCCCATGCTTCAAATGCAACATGAAGGACACTGGACGAAGTCCTGCTCAGACCCGAGACCCCCACCTGGACCCTGCCCATGGTGCAGAAGGGAATGCCACTTTAAATCAGACTGCAGTCTGGCCCCTCCAGGTTGGACATCAGCCAGCCCAGCTAGGTCGCCCTCTGGATCCGGTTTGGAGCTCCCAGACCTCCTAGGACTGGCCACCGAAGACTGAGGCCCCAACAAGGCCCCACAGATTTACAGCACCAAGACAGAGACTCGGGTAACGGTGTGGGGGCAGGTAAGTCAATCTCAATTTTAATTGAAACTGGGGCCAATTACTCTGCCCTCCCTGAATTCACTGGGACCCTTGTCTCCTCCTCAGTCTCTATTATGGGGTTGATGGATTAGTCTCACAGCCATTAGCCACCTCACTTCTACACTGCATCTTACTAAATACCCCATGAACTCTTTTCTCGTTCTACCTCGGTGCCTGACCAGGGCTACAGCACATCCCCTCATAAAACCCAGTTGTCCCAAATGACAGTCACCTACCTCAGTTTCCCTCTCACCCCACTAAGCTGCACTATTCCTTAGACTGTAAATGCCTTATCTCCATGACTGTCCCGTCCTCTGAACAAGAAATACTCTCCTTTCTCAGGCTTGCTGGGTACTCTTGCCTCTGAGTTCCCAACTTCAGTCTTCTCACAAAGCTCCTCTATGAAATGACATGGCAAAGGGACCCCCCTCACTGAGCCATTAGACCCTTTAATGATCTGAAAACTGCTCTCACCTCAATGCCTTCTCACTCCCCCTCCGCTCCCCCCCCCCCCCGCCACTTCCCAAAGAACAACTCTACTGCAAAATTATGAACGCTCACTTAACAGTTTGGCTACTATCAGAAGCTGAACTCATTATTAGCCAAACCTTAGCATGTTATCTCTAAGGAAAAAATGTGGCAGTTTTAAATCCCAACAGCTTGAGGCCTGGGAACAGGCTGCAGGGCCTGCTCCCTCCTCCCCATGCCTTTTCTCCAGCCTCATATTGTGAGAATAAACAAGTCATCTTTTCTGTCAAAGAACAGTTTAGACAGCTGCCATTTTGGACTGCGTGAATTGGCAGCAGCCAGCCATGTTGGCCGCATGGCTTGCAGCTTCCCTGGGGGCTGCCATCTTGAAACAGCAAAGGCCAACCCCTCCCTTTGAATTAGCGAATCGTGAAAGACTGTGTGCCTGAGCTCCAATCAAGAGCAAAGGACAGGTCATGTGCGAAAGGGATTATAAAGCCGAGCAGACTGCCTGCTTGGTGTGCATGCCCTTCCAGACCATGTGTGTGCACCCTTCTACGTAGAAGTAAATATGTTTGCCTTGATGCCTGGCTCCCGAGTGTTTTGTATTCTACCAGAACCCCTGACTTGGGGGGCTTGCCTTATTTCTAACAATATGCCTACACATAATTTTCCAAAGTCTTTGGTAACTTAAAGGCTTTGGAGCATTGCTGGGTTAGATGATAAACATCTAAATATTTTAAAATAGCATGAAATATTGACTGCTAGACATGTTTTAATTCACCTGCTATTAGTGTTTATTACAGAAGTTCTCTTGTACTTGGTTGAGTGTATATTTTCTAGAAAGTAAGAGTGTGTTATTTGTGAATGGGTAGAAAGTTTTTGTTCTCCAGTGAGTCAGGACCTGCTCACCTCTGACGTCCAAAGAGACCCCTTCTCTCCTAGTAAGCTAAAGTAGCCCCCCACAGGCTCTCTCCTGTTGCTTGAGTCCTTATAGCTGAGCCTAGACTTTATTTATTATCACTGCTCATTCACAGTCCTTGACACTATCATTGAAAGCATCAACAGGTCTTCCTGCTTGGTATTTAGGAACTTCTCTCCCCTTTTCTAGCCTTCTTTAAAGTCATATACTGCAAAGGACTCCGAGTCAGGAATTATCTCATAGTAAAGGGAAAAAAATAAAGCAGACCAGGAGGCCAAGGCAGCGGCTCAGAGGAAGCCTCCGTCTCCCCAACTCTTAGCTCTACCCCATAAAACACCCAAATATACTCCAGAGGAACTCAGGCCCTAATAGCTCTTGGGGCTATGTAGGAAGATCCATAGTTAAAATTTCAGGGAAAATATATCCTTCCCAAGGGACAGGCCCGTGATATATTACCAGCTATTCACAATTCCCTACGTATAGAATACATTTACAACTCCTAAAGCCCCTCATCACATGTCCTAGCCTAGCCTTCCTACTGCAAGATATCACCAAAACCTGATCTACTTGTTACTCAGTATGTCCCCAAGGACAGGTGAGATTAGAACTCCTTTCCCAGCTAATCAGGCAAGGGGCCAAATCCCTGGACAAGCCGTACCGGTTTGGCTCAGTGGATAGAGCGTCGGCCTGCAGACTGAAGGGTCCCGGGTTCGATTCCAGTCAAGGGCATGTACCTTGGTTGCAGGCACATCCCCAGTGGGAGGTGTGCAGGAGGCAGCTGATCGATGTTTCTCTCCCATCGATGTTTCTAACTTTCTATCCTTCTCCCTTCCTCTCTGTAAAAAATTAATAAAATATATTTTTTAAAAAAAATCCCTGGACAAGACTGGCAACTGACTTCACTCACATGTTTCCTATTAAAAAACAAACAAGGAGAAACCAAGATGGCGGCATAGGTAAACACCTAAACTGCTGCCTCGCACAACAATTACAAAACTACAACTAAAAGACAGAACGGACACCATCCAGAACCACAAGAAAGCTGGCTGAGTGAAAATTCTACAACTAGAAGGAAAGAGAAAAGCTCACAGAGAATTGCAGGTACGGCAAAGGGGCTTTGTGCGCGCAGAGAGGAAGGGCGGCTGAGAGCCTGGCTGACTTTCTCTGGCGGAAGGGGGAAGGAAACCTCCGACCGCACTGAACCCCAGTTCTGACTGCACTGAACCCCAGTTCCGGGCGAACCCCTGGGGACCCATGCTCTTACGGGGGGAGTCTGGACTCTCAGGCGGAGACTCGAGCTGGGAAAGGCAGAAGTCTGAAGGCGCACGCGGGCCAGTGCGCACAAAGGCTGTGGAGGTTGCCACAGGCTTTCCCTAGTGGAAGGGAGTCAGAGGCTCCTGACTGCACTGAGCCCCAGTTCTGACCGCAGTGAAACCCAGTTCCAGGCGAGCCCCTGGGGACCCACGCTCTTGTGGGGGGAGTCTGGACTCTCAGGTGGAGACTCGAGCTGGAGAAGGCGGAGGACTGAAAGTGCACATGCGCGCAAGGGCAAGGCTGACAGGAAGCCAAGACTGAGACTCCACCCCATCCAAGCTGAGCACAGAGGCTATTGAAATTTGGCAAGTCTAATCCTATAAGGCTGTCTCCAGCACCGAACTTCTCCCAGCATAGACACAGCTGATCCTTACAGGCAACTGGCCTGGAGGTCAATTCTTCCCAGTGATACCAACAACAATAAAGACTTAATTACAACAAGGCTGTACACACAGTCCACAAAGGGGTGCACCAAGAGTGTCCACCTCAGGTTAACTGGGGAAGCAGACCCACTGGGCCATATTGGAAACCTAGCACAAATATCTACCTTACCAACTCAGGGAATCAGTGAAAATGCGGGGTCAAAGAATCAGATCACAAACGAAAGAAATGGAGAAAAACAAACGACTGGATATAGAATTCAAAACCACGGTGATAAGACTTTTTAAGAATATCCTAGAAAAGGCCGATAAATATAACGAGACCCTCGAAGATATGAAAAAGGACCAACTAGAAATTAAACATACACTGACTGAAATAAAAAATATTATACAGAGACCCAGAAACAGAATAGAGGAACACAAGAACCAAGTCAAATAATTGAAATACAAAGAAGCAAAAAACACTCAACCGAAAAAGCAAAAAGCAAAAAAAAAAAAATCCAAAAAGTTGAAGATAATGTAAGAAGACTCTGGGACAACTTCAAGCGTACCAACATCAGAATTATGGGGGTGCCAGAAGAAGAGAGAGAGCAAGATACTGAAAACCTATTTGAAGAAATAATGACAGAAAACTTCCCCCACCTGGTGAAAGAAATAGACTTACAAGTCCAGGAAGCCCACAGAACCCCAAACAAAAGGAATCCAAAGAGGACCACACCAAGACACATCATCATTAAAATGCCAAGAGCAAAAGACAAAGAGAGAATATTAAAAGCAGCAAGAGAAAAACAGTTAATTACCTACAAGGGAGCACCCATACGACTGTCAGCTGACTTCTCAACAGAAACTATGCAGGCCAGACGGGAGTGGCAAGAAATTTTCAATGTGATGAATAGCAAGAACCTACAACCGAGATTACTCTACCCAGCAAAGCTATCATTCAGAATTGAAGGGCAGATAAAGAGCTTCACAGATAAGAAAAAGCTGAAGGAGTTCATCATCACCAAACCAGTATTATATGAAATGCTGAAAGGTATTCTTAAAGAAGAGGAAGAAGAAAAAAGTAAAGAGAAAAATTATGAACAACAAATACATATCTATCAACAAGCGATCCTAAAAATCAAGTGAATTAAAAACCTGAGGAACAGAATAATCTGGTGAATATAATAGAATCAGGGGCATAGAAAGGGAGTGGACTGATAATTCTCAGGGGGAAAGGGGTATGGGGGGTTCATGAAGAGAATGGACAAAAATCATACACCTATGGATGAGGACAGTGGGGGGGAGGTAAGGGCAGAAGGTGGGGTGGGAAATGGGTGGAGGGGAGCTATGGGGGGAAAAAGGAGAAATAATTGTAATAATCAGAATAAAGATTTATTAAAAAAAAAAAAAACACCAAATATCCATTGACCCTCATAGATAGCTTCTCAGGCTGGGTAGAAGCATTCCCCACTGCGTTTGAAAAGTCCATCGAGGTCACACAAGCTTCTATTCAGGATATCATTCCCAGATCCGGCCTCTGCACCTCATTACAATCAGATGATGGACCTGCTTTCATATCTCAAATAACTCAACAGGTCTCCTCCACTCTGAACATCCTGTGGAACTTACACCCCCGCCCCTCCCAACCAGCTCCAATCTTCAGGCGAAATAGAAAAGGCAAATTCATTAATTAAATCCCACCTAACTAAATTAACTCTCCAAACTAAAGAACCTTAAACTACTCTCCTACCGCTAGCCTTTATGCACATCAGGGCAATCCCCCCATGCACCCTCCTTTCTTAGTCCCGTTGAACTAAGTATGGTTTCAAACACTGCTCTACAGTGTACTGTTCTTTAGCAGTGATTCCCAAGTTTGGTTAAACACTGTTCTCCACTGTTTCCTGATGTCAATCAGTGATTTCATGGGTTCTCAAAAACGTTTACCCCGTTTCCAGCCCGGATTAAGGGTTTGATCCCCAGTAGGAGGCCTGCAGGAGGCAGCTGGTCAGGATGTTTCTCTCCAGGATCTTTCTCTCTAGATCCCTCTCCCTTCCTCTCATTCTTTCTAAAAAAATCAATGAAAACATATTTTAAAAGTAAGTAGATGTTTTCCAGGTTTTAAATGAATTTAAACACAAAAATGTTGCAGGAGAGCTTGAATTAGAACCCACTTATATGTTCAATTTGTGTCCGTTTGTCTCTGCAAAGGGATAAACTGCTTCCAATTACTCGTATCCCTCAGTTGTGCTGAAACACACACACACACACAGCCCCCAAAATCAAAAGAGGTGTATAAGCACCCCAAAGAGGGGCTTATACCACTGGCTACAGAATGCAGAGCCGGACAAAGGCCTGCTCACTGCGGCCATGCTCCAGGAGCGAGCACAGGGATGCCTGGCCCGAGGGTTGCCCTGCCACCTGGCAGGGCCCGCGGCCAGCATGGCACCTCCAGCATCTGCCAGAAGCCTCAGGACCTGCCCGGCCCGCTGCCTCCACCCAAGCCACGCGCGGCCCTGCCTGGGCCCAGGGACTAGCGGGGACTCCTAAGCCCCATACTAAGGGGCAGCAGGGAAGATGCAGCGGGGGCCCAGGGGAGCCAGGTGGTGGCGTCACCAGGGGGTGGAACTGCTTTGCGATGGGGGAGGGGACCGCCATCCCGCCCTGGAAAGGAAGGCAGCCTCTAGGTTTCCAAGAGGCCATCCTGCCTTCCCTGCCTCTTCCGGGTGGGAGCTGCGCCCACTCATGGTGCCCTGCAGCAGCCCTGCGCTGCCTGGTTGCCCCTCCCCCACTCACCTGTCCCTGGCCAGGGGTCAGCCCGGGCGCAGCTCCCAGGCGGCCTCTAGGTTGGCCAGAGGGGCCGCACAGCCCCGCCTGTGGACATAGGGTAGCTGGCAGCACTGCTCAGGCCCTGGTACTCCTGGGCGCCCCGCCGGGCGGGCCCTGCTCCCTCCCGTGCGCCCCACACCCAGCCCGCCAGGCCCCAGGCACAGCTCCGCCTATTTTCATGTATTTTAAAACTAAGATTTGGTGAAGGTTATCATTTCAACAGGGAAGCAAAAATAATTCACATCAGGTATCTACAATGCATGACTCCATTTTCTAGACTCTATAAATATTACGGTATTATGGGTAATATTGTAATTCTATTTGGCCTTTGTTAATTACATATATGTCATTTTTATTTTCCACATTTACCCCCCAAAATTTATTTATTTATTGCTTCTAATAAAATGCTGGTGGTTTCTGCTGGGATAGAAATTAGCTCACAATGAGGAGGCTTTTATAAGCTAACTAGAGGCCCGGTGCACGAAATTCGTGCACGGGGGAGAGGGGTGTCCCTCAGCCCAGCCTGCACCCTCTCCAATCTAGGACCCCGGTGGGGATCGAGCCTAAACGGGCAGTCGGACATCCCTCTCAAAATCCAGGACTGCTGGCTCCCAACTGCTCACCTGCCTGCCTTCCTGAGTGCCCCAAACTGTTTCTGCTTGCCAGCGTGATCACCCCCTAACCACTCCACTGCCAGCCTGATTGATGTCTAACTGCTCCCCTGCCATCCTGTTTGCCCTTAACTGCCCTCCCCTGCAGGCCTGGTCACCCCTAACTGCCCTCCCCTGCAGGCCTGGTACCTCCCAACTGCTCTCCCCTGCAGGCCTAGGTGCCTCCCAACTGCCTTTCCCTGCAGGCCTGGTCGCCCCCAACTTCCCTCCTCTGCAGGCTTGGTCACCCCTAACTGCCCTCCCCTGCAGGCTTCATTGCTTCCAACTGCCCTCCCTTGCAGGCCTGGTCTCTCCCAACTGCCCTCCCCTGCTGGCCATCTTGTGGTGGCCATCTTGTGTCCACATGGGGGCAGCCATCTTGTGTGTTGGAGTGATGGTCAATCTGCATATTACTCTTTTATTAGATAGGATAGAGGCCTGGTGCACAGGTGGGGGCCAGCTGATTTGTCCTGAAGGGTGTCCTGGATCAGGGTGGGGGTTCCCTTGGGGCGTGAGGCAGCCTGGGCGAGTGGCCTGTGGTGGTTTGCAGGCCGGCCATGCCCCCTGGCGACCCAAGTGGAGGCCCTGGTATCTGGGGTTTATTTATCTTCTACAATTGAAATTTCGTAGCCTGGAGCGGAGCCAAGCCTTCTGCTTGCTCCATGGCGGCAGCCATTTTTTTTTTTTGGATATATGTATCTTCTATAATTAAAACTTTGTAGCCTTAAATGGAGGCCTGGGCTGACCAGGGTGTGTGGAAAGCTTGGCTTCCTCCATCACCGGGGGCAACCCTAGCCTCCTGCTCTTTCCAGCTCCGTGGCTGCTGCCATTTCAGTTTGGTTTTATGTATCTTCTATCATTGAAACTTTGTAGCCTTGAGTGGAGGCCTAGGCTGGCAAGGGCAGGTGGAAATCTTGGCTTCCTCCATCGCCGGGGAAACCCAAGCCTCCCTCCTGCTCTCTGTGGCCGTAGCCATCTTGGTTCGGTTAATTTGCATATTCGCTCCTGATTGGCTGGTGGGCATGGCTTGTGGGTGTAGCGGAGTGATGGTTAATTTGCATATTACTCTTTTATTAGATAGGATGCTCCCACCCTGTGGTAATATGGAGGTATGGCACAGTTAAATCTTTAGAAACCATTAGCAAATTTGTAAGCCAATGCTGCCAACTGGCGGTGTTATTGAGATATGGCAGGGGTAAACCTTTAGAAAGCTTAGTTTAACACATCAGCCAGTACTTTTTTTGCCATTTACTTATTTTTGCTTGTTTAAAATACATTTTTTTATTAGAAGTTAAAATCGCTTTTTCTGACAAGTATAGTACAATGCACAGAATTGTATAATTATTTAAAAAGTAAACAAAGAATGTTATATTTTTCTAGTAAAACAAAATAGTCAATAATTTACCCTAAAAAAAAAAATCTAGGTTAAGATAGTATGTAAGACAAATTGTACTTGGCCTTTAGCAAACAGAGTATTCTCAGGCTATACAATCAGAGTATAGTAAACAATGTTTCTAAGTCCCTTTCGCAAGGCTAGCTTTAACCTTTACAGCAAATCTTCACACACACACACAAATGAGTCAAGCATACTTTTGAATACTGAAGCAGAAATCCTCAATAATATATTATCAAATAGACTTTGGCAGAGTATTAAGAGGATAATAAATAATGGGCTCTTGGTAAGCATGCCGCTGAGAATCTGATTTACCACTATCTTTCCAAGTACCTCAGCTTCTTCATTTACAAAAGAAATACAGAGAATCATGTAACTAGTGAGCTCAACTGAGTGATCAGTGAAGTAAAGGTCTACTAAGACAGATTTACTGTGTGGGTGTGGGTTGGGTTTTTGTATGGGTGGGGGAGGTGTGGGCGTATGTGAGAGAGAGCGAGTTGAAAGAACTTATAGTATATAAAGTATTTTGTACCCCTTTTAACAATATTTTCACATAGGCTTATCTTTTATAAAGTTTATTTGAAACAACTATCATTTCTTTGTATGGATGCACCTTTTTAAAAAATATGTTTTGATTGATTTCAGATAGGAAGGAAGAGGGAGAGACTGAAACATCAATGATGAGAGAGAATCATTGATCGGCTGCCTCCTGCAGCCCCCCTACTCAGGATCAAGCCTGACCTGGAATTGAACTGTGACCTCCTTTTTCATAGGTTGATGCTCAACCACTGAGCCACACTTGCTGAGCAGGATGCACCATTTTTGACATAACTAATCATTTATTGTTAGGCATCTAAGTTTCTCTTTTTATTACTAGAAAATATGTTACATTCCTGCCTAATTCTTTACCTACATTTTTGATATCTCCTTAGGACCAATTTATAGAAGTAGAATTATTATATCAACTATTGCAACATTTAAAATTTTTTTTTACTATTGACACTATTACAGATATCCCCTCGGTTACCCCTATCTTGCCCCCCTCCACCCAGCCCCTGCCACTCCACCCTGGCCTTCACCACATCGTTGTCTGTGTCCATAGGCTATGTATATATGTTCTCTAGCAAATCTCTTCTAGACACCACCCCCCATACCTCTCCTCAATGAGATCTATGGGTCTGTTCCATGTACGCCAAGCACAGCAAACTCAAACGCTAACATGGGCCAAATAAACAAGGTTTAAGTTTATGTAGGCCACAAAAACAAAAACAAAAACAAAAAAACACCAAAAGCTTCAATTTTCATAGAAACAGTTTATTTTGATAGAGACATGCTGAATACAAAGGGCTGAAATAAATGAGTAATCCTTAACATAAAATAATAGAACAGGCGTGCATGTGAATAGCCAAGCCTTACACAGCACCACTGCCTGTGGCTGCTGGAGGAGCAGCCAGCACCTGCAACCGTACAAGAAGCAGCCACCCTACGACCGCCCCCTTAGGAGCACCACCACCCATGACCACGTGAGAAGCAGCTGCCCCACTACCACACGAGGAGCAGCAGCTCCATGACCCCCTCAAGGAGCAGCCACCCCACACCACATGAGGAGCGACCGCCACATTAGCAGCTTCCACCTTGTGACTGCGTGAGGAGTGGCTACACTGTGACTGCCTGAAGAGCAGCCACCACCCACAACCACCTGAGGAGCAGATGCTGACCAAGACCACCTGAGGAACAGCCACTGCCCATGAACACACGACCCGCCACCAAGCCCACTGCTGCAGCCATAGGCCCCACGCAACTCAACACCTAGATCCTTTGGTGAGAGCAAAAATGGGGACACAGAAGAACAACCCCCAAAGGAAAGAAAAAGAGGAATTGCCAGAAAAGGAATTAATTGAAACAGAGGCATGCAATATGGCAGAAAAAGAATTCAGATTAAGGGTCATACAATTCATAAATTGGATGGATGAGAAAATCAACAACCTATTGAATCAGGAGGAAATAAAGAGTGATATAACTACAATAAAAAACAATATGGAAGCTTTCAACAGTAGACTAGGTGAAGAAGAGGACTGAATTAGCAAATTAGAAGACAGGGAGGCAAAACACAACCAATCTGAACTGCAATTGGAGAAAAAAATCAAAAGACAGGAGGAGAGCCTGAGGGAGCTTTGGGACAACATGACATGAAGCAACCTGTGTATATTAGGGGTGCCAGAACAATAAGAAGAAGAGCAAGCTTTAGAAAACCTATTGGAAGAAATAATGTCAGAAAACTTCCCTGACTTGGAGAAGAAAAAAGTCACACAAGCACAGAGAGTCCCAAACAAGATGAACTCCAAAAGACATGTCATAATAACAATGGCAAATGTTAATGACAAAGAGAGAATCTTTAAGGCTACAAGAGAGAGACAGAAAGTTACATACAAGGGATCTCCCATTAGATTTTCAAATAATTTCTCAACAGAAACACATCAGACAAGAAAGGAATGGAAGGAAGTATACAAAGTGATGCAAAGCAAGGGATTGAATCCAAGAATACTCTATCCAGCAAAGCTATCATTCAAAATTGAAGGGGAAATCAGGAGCTTCATAGACAAAACAAAACAAAACAAAACTAAGGGAGTTTATCACTACCATGCCAGCAATGCAAGAAATGCTAAAGGGACTGTTGTAAAAACATGAAATAAAAAGGCAAGAAGGAACACAGGCACAAAAAATAAAAATGGCTAGAAACAAGTACCTTTCAATAATAACTTTAAATGTCAATGGCCTAAATGCTTCAATTAAAAGACATTTAGTGACTGAATAGATAAGAAAATATGACCCATATATCTGCTGTCTACAAGATACCCACCTCAGAACAAGAGACTCACACAGACTGAAAGTGAAGGGATGGAAAAATATCTTTCAGGCAAATAGAAATGAAAATAAAAATCTGGGGTAGCAATAGTTATATCTGACTAATTAGACCTCAGAGTGAAGGCCATAACAAGAGATAAGGAAGGCCATTTCATAATACTAAAGGGATTGATACAACAAGAGGATATAACTCTGGTAAACATATATGCGCCCAATGTAGGAACAACCAAATACATTAAAAAAACTGCTGGAGGATATAAAGGCAGAGATAGACAGCAATGTAATTATACTAGGGGGCTTTAATACCCCACTGGATAAATTCTCTAGATAAAAAATCAGCAAAGAAACAGCAATCCTAAATGACTCACTAGATCAGATGGACTTAATCGACGTCTTCAGAACATTTCACCCCAAAGCTACAGAATATACATTCTTCTCAAGTGCGCATGGAACAGTTTCAAAGATAGACCACATATTGGGTAACAGGCAAAATCTCTCCAAATTTAAGAAGATAGATATCATATCAAGCATCAACTACAATAAAAATAATTCAAACACTTGGAGGCTGAATAGCATGCTATTAAACAATGATTAGGTTACCAAAGAGATTAAAGAAGAAATTAAAAAAATACTGGAAACGAATGACAATGAAAACACAACAATCCAAAACCTATAGGACACAGTGACAGCAGTCTTGAGAGGGAAGTTCATAGCATTACAGGCCTACCTCAAAAAAACAAGAAAACTGGTAATAAATTATCTAACTCTACAACTTAAAGAATTAGAAAGAGAGCAACAAGAAAAGCCCAGAGTGAGCAGAAGGAAGGAGATAATAAAGATTAGAGTAGAAATAAATGACATAGCCGAAACCGGTTTGGCTCAGTGGATAGAGCGTCAGCCTGTGAACTGAAGGGTCCCAGGTTCGATTCCAGTCAAAGGCATGTACGTTGGTTGCGGGCACATCCCCAGTGGGGGGTTTGCAGGAGGCGGCTGATCGATGTTTCTCTCTCATCGAAGTTTCTAACTCTCTATCCCTCTACCTTCTTCTCTGTAAAAAAATCAATAAAATATATTTTAAAAAAATAAATGACATAAAGACCCCAAAAACAAAACAAAACAAAACAAAATGATCAATAAAACCAAGAGCTGGTTCTTTGAAAGGATAAACAAGATTGATGATCCTCTTGCCAGGCTCACCAAGAAGCAAAGAGAGAGGACCCACATAAACAAAATCAGAAATTAAAGAGGCAAAATAACAACAGATCCAACAGAAATACAAAAGATTGTAAAAAAAAAAAAATACTATGAACAACTCTACTCCAACAAACTAAACTAGAGGAAATGGACATATTCCTAGAAAAATATGACCTTCCAAAAGTCAACCAGGAAGAATGAAAAAATCTCAACAGGCTGAAAACTAAGGAGAAAATTGAAGCAGTCATCAAAAAGCTTCCAGCAAACAAAAGTCTGGGATGAGCTGCCGCTGTTCATTGCTGCTCTGGGTGCAGGTCAAGTGGGATTTCCTTTTCCTTTCTTTTTTTTAAAATATATGTTTTATAGATTTTTTACAGAGAGGAACAGAGAGGGATAGAGAGTTAGAAACATCGATCAGCTGCCTCCTGCACAGCTCCTACTGGGGATGTGCCCACAACCAAGGTACATGCCCTTGATCAGAATGGAACCTGGGACCTTTCAGTCTGCAGGCCGATGCTCTATCCACTGAGCTAAACCAGTTAGGGCAAGTGAGATTTCTTAAAAGCTTAGGGGTGCCTGGCTGGTGTGGTTCAGTGGATGAGTATTGACTTATGAACCTGGAGGTTAAGGTTTGATTCCCAGTCATGACACATGCCCCGGTTGGTAGGCTGGATCCCCATTGTGGGGCAAGCAGGAAGCAGCCAATCAGTGATTCTCTTTCATCACTGTTGTTTCTATCTCTCTCTCATTCTCTCTTCCTCTCTGAAATAAATAGAAATATATTTTTGAATGTATGTTTTAAATCAATTACACTTAAAACAAAGTTTTAAAAAATGTTTAAAACTTGACACTTCCCCATTATTTTATTATTTTATCATGATTGTTCTTGAGCATATTTATACCTACTGTGTCAGTAAGTTGTAAATACAATACAATGTTTTGCTACTGAAATATCTTATCAGGCCCATGTTCAGTGCCATCATTTTGGCAGTTTGAAACTGACAACGATGAGAGGATTTACACCAGGGAAATTGACAAAAACTACAAACCTTAACTTCACTTAATGTACTATTCAATGCTTTAACTAAAAGGAATGGTGGAGAATGTTAGTGCATTAAATTTATAAGTGTATCATGCAAGCAGGCTTTAAATTGTCCATAGGATAGAATTTGAGAAAGAGCAATTTTCCTTCCAGTATTCAAAACATATAGTTCCAAATGGCAAAGAAGACAGTTGAGTCCTTGAGGAATGAGTGAGGTGAAAACAGATGTCCTAGGTGCTGAAGTCTCTCCTCCTATTAGTTAAATCATAAATTCATTTTAAAAATTGGCAAAAGTTTCTGACCAGACATTTAAACAAAATAGATAAAGACAGTGTAAATAAATGTACGAAAAAATGCTTACCATAAAAATTCCTTAGAAAAATGGATTTAAAACAAAACAAGTTAACACTAAACTCATTTCTGGGCCTACAATTTAAAAATATTAAACATTGGACAAAGGGCAGGACTTCCTGCTTCCCTAGCGCCAGGATCTAGTAACCCAGGTCACCCCTAGGGCTGGAGGGGCTGAGGGCAGTGGGCTGAGGTGATGTCCCCACCTGAGGAGGTACAGGGCTGGCCCTGCACCCCTGAAAAGGCAGCCCCACTGCAGAGGATCAGGGCGATGCTAGTTTTGTGTCTGCACCTTGCAAGGCTGTGTGTGAGTCTGGTGTAGTTTGGCCTCCCAAGATCTTGTCTTAGCAAGAAGGAAGTGGAAAATAATCTTGGAAGGAAAATGAAGACAATAAGAAAACCAGAACTTATTTTTACATGGTTGTCAGCTTACTCACCAATATGAACACTCTTCCCACCACTTGTCCTCCTGGTGGAGACAGTGGGCTGACAGATTCTGACCCTGTGTTATAAGCAATGTTAATTGATGAAAGATAACGATGTGAACATCATAAAACTGTCACTATGAGAACTGAACACAACAGGTTGAAAGATGAGTACACAACGTCACAAAATAAACTCAAGTGCTTCCTAAATGAAAAGCAAACTAACCAGGAAAAATTCCAGCTGCTTTTTGAAGAACTAAGAGAGGAAATATTAGAGAAAACTAAAGACTTAGAAGAAATAAAGCTGCAGGTATTAACTCCACAAAGTTTGGAATTGTTCAGAGCCCAAATACAATGAGAATTAGAAACTAAATGAGAGAGCGTTTTAGGAATCTGGATGAAGAAGTTGAAAGGTATAGAGCTGAATATAATAAACTTCTCAAATCAGAGTTCGAACACCAGAAAGAAGAATTTGCATGTGTTTTAAAAGAAAAAATAAAAATATGAATCAGAGATTGCAATCAATACTGGAGAAAGATAAAGAAGAACTACATAATCAGCTGCTTAGTCTTGATCCCACAAGAGATAGTAAATGAGTGGAGCAACTTATTCGAGAAAATGTCCATTTGGTTCAGAAATTAAAAGAGTTAGAGGCTGAAGCAGCCGAATTAAGTGCTGTAAAAGAGAATTCTAGAGCTCAGATAGAAAATGTCCAAAGAATTCAGGTGCAATAGTTGAGATGCAAGCTGCAATCAGATCCCTGGAGGCTGAAAAACAGTCAAACTGCAGGCTGAATGCTTGGAAAAAGAGCTACAATCAAGCAATGAACAAAATACTGTTGTAATCAGTAAATTACATAAAGCTGAACGGGAAATAAATGCATTGACCCGTAAAGGAACTTAAACAAACAAATTAGAATTAACAGACATCAAACTGGAAGCAGCAGTAGCTAAAGAGTGATCTAGAAAGGGAAAGAAATAAGATGCAAAGTGAAGGGGTTACAGTCAGACAATGAAATTCTCAAGTCAGCTGTTGAACACCACAGAGTGCTCTTAGCAGATAAGCATCGTGAATTATTATGTAAAGTACAAGCTGCCAAGGAAGAAGGTTAAGAAAAACTTGTGGTATTACAAGATGAACAGCTTGAACTTGAGAACAGATTGGTGGACTTAGAGAAAATGAAAGTGGAATATGCTTTGTGGAGGCAGTCTGAAAAAGATCAGTGTGAACAGAAATGGCGGGCTTCACAGATGGCAGAAGAGTCGGCCAGAAGAGAACTTCAAAGTGTTAGGTTAAAACTTGAATAACACATTGTGAGTATTGAAAATGCAGAGAAAGAGAAAAATGAAAATTCTGACCTGAAACAGCAAATCAGTGGCTTGCAGATCCAAGTGACCTCACGTACACAGTGAATGAATGAATTGCTGAATTCAAACCAAATACGAAGGAAATGGTTAAAAATAAATGAGTTAATATATATATATATATATATATATATATATATATAAAACATCACATGTGCTGGCAGGGTTTTAGAAAAACTAGAATTTTCATTACTGTGGGTGGCTGGGAAGGAAAAGGGAACAACCATTTTAGATCACAGTTTTGCATGTCTTAAAAAGTAAAACACTCACCTATACTGAAACAATTACATAAGTAAAATATACATCTATATACAGAACTAAACCCACTATTCCCAGAAAATTTATTTATAGTACCCCAAACCTGGAAATAACAAAAACCATAGACAGATCATAGATGAAGTTATTACCCATAGAACACAATAATACTCAGGAATAAAAAATAATTGACAATTTACATGATCATTAGTATTCAATCTGAAAATAACTGTGTAGCATGAAGGAAACCGGTATTTGTTAAAGAGTACACAACTTATAGTGCTTACAAAATTATCAAAAATACTAGTGGCCCGGTGCGTAGATTCGTGCACATTGAAAAGAAATTAATTAGAAAGTGGCTAGCGGGGCAGGACTGGGTGAGATGGGCTGGACATGCCCTGGGGCCAACCACCCTTGGTCCCTTCCCAGCCAGCTGCACCTGGGCTGGCACTGTGGCTCCAAGGGGTCTGTGGAGGGAGTGGGATCCCACTGGCATAGGTGGGGTCCCTCAGCCTGGCCTGTGGAGATCAGGTCGAAATCAGCTGACATCCCCTTAAGGCATTCTGCAAAGTTGAGGTCACTCAGCAGTTCCTGCATAGAGTGTCTGCCCCTGGTGGTCAGTGCACATCATACCTACCGATCAGTCGGACAGTCAGTCAGTTGGACCCGTGGTCGGCAAACTTTGGCTCGTGAGCCACATGCGGCTCTTTGGTCCCCTGAGTGTGGCTCTTCCACAAAATACCATGGCCTGGGCAAGTCTATTTTGAAGAAGTGGCATTAGAAGAAGTTTAAGTTTAAAAAATGTGGATCTCAAAAGAAATTTCAATCGTTGTAAAGTTGATATTTGGCTCTGTTTACTAATGAGTTTGCCAACCACTGAGTTGGACAGTTGCTCAGCCTTTTATATATATATCTATACTAATAAAAGGGTATATGCTAATTAGTCCGGGTGACTAGACATCTTCTGGACATTAGACTTCCTTCTGGACAAAGCCACAGTGGTGGGAGCTGAGGCAGAGGTGGTTAGGGGTGATCAGGCCGGCAGGGGAGGGCAGTTGAGGGTCTACAGGCTGGCAGGGGAGCGGTTAGGGGGCGATCAGGCCAACAGGCAGGCAAGCGGTTAGGAGCCAGATGTACTAACCTGGCAGTAGGACATCCCCCGAGGGGTCCTGGATTGGAGACGGTGCAGGCCAGGCTGAGGGACCTCCTCCCATGCTCAAATTTTGTGCACAAGGTCATATATATATTTATATACTAATCTTGTAAAAGAAGGGAAATCAATGACTGCATTTAGGGCAGGTGAAGGCAGAAAGAGAGATTATGAAAGGGCAGGAGATAAATATAGGGTGTGGCAAAAGTAGGTTTAGAATTGTTGTATGGATATTAATTCAATAATTAAAAATAAAAATAAAAGCATAAACTCTTCTCTGGCCAGTGTGCCTCAGTCAGTTGAGCAACATCCCCTGCTCTGAAAGGTCAATGGTTTCTTTCTAGGTCAGGCCATATGCCTGCCTGGATGCTTTGGAGGTGGCGTGCAAGAGGTAGAAGTTCAATGTTTCTTTCTCATATCACCATTTCTCTCTCTCTCCCTTCCTCTCTTCCTAAAAAGTCAATAAAATATTTAAAAAACTTAAAAAATATATAAGGTATTTATTTTTTAAAAAGAGCATAAACTCAGTGTTTTGGATATTCACATCTGTAAAGCAACTGCTACCCTAACCTGTATGTGGGTGAGAGATAAGCTTATTTTACATGAGACTGTTTTATAGCTTTATCTGTATGTCCAATCTCAACAAATAGTACATTAGAAGAATAGATTTTGTTACATGTCAATTATAAATCTACCTAAATAAAGCCTTAAAAAGTACTTTCAAATAAAAACCTAGATAACCCCCCTTGTTAGTAAATTAAAATAGTGACCTGATATGGGTTCTACCATCTCTCCTAATTTCTTTGACTGATCAGCCTTGTCTCCGGGGCAGAAAATATTGGAAGGAAGTGAAGACTATTGCCATCAGAATCAACAGGAATGCAGACTGGTTCCAAAACACACATCCGAGACTGATTACAGTGTACACCTCCCTCTAGCTTTGAGGTCTTGCCTGTTGAGGAAACATTGAGGTGAACACCCTAAATGGACCAGGTGAATCCAGTAAACTGTTAGATGATTTTTTCGGTCAATGACTTCAGCCAGAGGAAAAAGCTATGGAGGTTTCGAGAATGTCTGTACAAATTTATTACAAGCCAGGGCCCTTTGATCATTTCTGGATAATGTTCAGAAGAGGCACTTTTCATCTAATTCACTACAATCTTTGCCACTCACTATTAATACAATGTTTATGTCCTAATGCTGGCTCTATTTATACCTCAGAGTCTTAAAACAAATGACCACCATATAAAATTTCCTACATGGCTCATGGTTCCTTTACAGTATGTGGGGAAGAATTCCCCTAAACATTGCTGAGAATTATCTAATTCATACCGTGAACAGAGAATATAATTCATATAGTTAGCAGAAGAACAACACAGGACTCCTCTTCTGGGTGACCAATTCAGCTCCTTAAAATCACACTTATAACTGAAACTTATGAGGAAACTAGAAGTGTATGATCCATTAAAAGGAGGTTAAATTCAGGTAAACGGGTCCCAAAGAGTCTCCTTCAGTGTTGTTATTCCAAGTGAGAAAAAGAAAACATTCCCTGCACATTTAAGGCTTTTCTCCAGTGTGAACTCTTGGGTGTGTAACCAGGCTACATTTGAAACTAAAAGTTTTCCCACATTCACTACACTCTAGAGATTTTTCCCCATTGTGACCTCCATGGTCTTCCATGAGCTTAGAGTTTTGCCTGAAGGACTTTCCATAATTACTACTCTCAGACAGATTTTCTCTAATGTGAACTCTCTTGTGGTTAAGGGGGCGATTATTGCACTTAAAAGATTTCGCACATACACGATTTAAATGGTTTTTCGCCAGTGTGAACTCTGAGGTGTTGAATGAATTGGAACCTTCAACTGAAGGACGTTCTACATTCAGTACATTCATATGGCTTCTCTACAATGTGTAGTCTCTTGTGTTTTGCGAGGCTATGTCTTTGTCTAAATGACTTAAAACAATAAGTACACGAATATGGCTGCTCTCCAGTGTTAACTTTGTGGTGTTGAATTAGGGAATACCATCGACTGAAGGGCTTCCAATAATCACTACACTCATATGGCTTCTCTCCTGTGTGAACTCTATGGTGTGTAATGAGGGTGGATCATAGAGTGAAGTATTTCCCACAATCACTACACTCATACTGCTTCTCTTCCGTGTGAACTCTGTAGTGTACACATGAGGTGAGACCTTCGACTGAAGTACTTGCCACATTTACTACACTCATAACACTTTTCTCCAGTGTGAACTCTGTGGTATTGAATGAGGGTAGATCTTTGAGTGAAGGCCTTCCCTAAATCACTATACTCATATGGCTCTTCTCCAGTTGAATTTTCTGTTGTTTAATGAGTGCACTGCTCTCACTAAAGAAATTCCCACAACCAGTCCACTCATAGGGCATTTCTCCAGTATGAATTCTCACTGACGTTAAAAATTTGTCTAAAAGATTTCCCACTTTTGTTACACTCATAATTCACTTCTCTAGAGCAGACACCCTGATGTTGGACAACTTTCTGTTTGTGCCTGCCACCGTTTTCACATTTCCCACTCTGGTGCAAACAATTTCAACCAATAAATTCCCGTGAAATCTCACTGCCATTGTGTGGATCCTCATTGTTAAAAGTTGCCTGGTGCTGGACATGATATGAGGTGGCTGGGAAATCTTCCTCCACCTCCCTACCAGTTGAAGACACTCAAGATAAACACAAGATGATCTTGGACTCAAATGAAGCCCTGTCCACATTTTTTAAAAATATATTTTATTGATTTTTTTTACAGAGAGGAAGAGAGAGGGATAGAAACATCGATGAGAGAGAAACATCGATCAGCTGCCTCCTGCACACCTCCTACTGGGGATGTGCCCGCAACCAAGGTACGTGCCCTTGACCGGAATCGAACCTGGGACCCTTCAGTCTGCAGGCCGATGCTCTATCCACTGAGCCAAAACAGTTTCGGCAACACATTTTTTCCTCAGGGTTCCTTTTCACTAGCACCCCACTGTTGCTGGTGAGGATTTGCATTCAAAGAGAAGTCTCTCACACATGCATCACTGAAGAAGTCTTTCTGCAAAAAGAATGCTGCTGGTAACTTAGTCAGATGGAGCATATCTTTTAACACTGAGAAATATCAAGTACACAGAAGGGAATGCTGTGTTGGTGGAGCTGTCTTAGAAGCCCTGACCTGTGACTCTTCTTCTACAGATACACTCTATCCAATAGGTTCCACTGTATCTTCCATTTTATGATAACACCTTAATAACAGAGAATGGAAAGGAAATAAATGTTGACTGTGGTGTGAGGGAAGTTCTAATACAAAAGTGTATTCCACATAATACATTGGCTCCAAGCAATTGTCCAAAAATAAGAGATCTGCAAGAAATAGTAATAAGAGGTTGCGCTCAAATTCTGGGCATCTGAAGATAACAAACTGGAAAATACATCACCAGAAATATGACCCAGACATGGCAAGTACCACATGGAAGAAAATCAAGATGTAAAGCTGATTCTTCTGCTAAGTGTGTCCAGCAGTGTTTCTCTGTTGGTGAAACAGGCAAGCTGTTCGGAAGGTTGGTTATGTCTTATTCTATGTAAAAACAATAAAAGAGTCTCTGGTGTTTGAGGACTATTTACACGTGTATGTGCACCTCATAACACATGTGCTGGACAATGTTGTAGAATATTGCAGAGAGAGCAGTGCAGAGGGACAGGTGATATAATAAGGCCCCAAAGGAGAAGATAGCCAACAGGCAGGTTAAATGACAAGTCAGCAAAGAATCAAGTATGGGAAAGAAGATGTACAAATGAGCTGTGGCCAGTGGCTCCTGCAGCTAAACACTGTTGGTCACGTGCAGACTCAACACAGCCCTTATGTCATAACTTCCCCCAGTTGCCACTAAGAAGTGCCAAGCCTTAATTGAGATCATCTTGCATGTTCATCATGTGAAAAAAAACCAGGGTTATCTTTGTACCGTGTATTGTACAAGTACATAAAACCTGAATCTCCAGAGTATTAATGAAGGACCACAGAGGTGAGCAACAAGCACTGGCTCAGATCAACATGGCATGCAATAGTATTCAATGAAAGAATAGTACAAATAATAATTTAAGGAGGGTCTTACAAGAACAGCCTATGGTCCATATAAGTAAAGACCATTAGCTGGCACAGGCAGTCACAAGAAAACTTTAGGTAGAGGAAGGGGGCAGAAGTGGAATGCATGGATGAGGACATAGTAAACCTCCCAGGAAATGGAAGAGCAAGGTACCTATGGCAACCTAGCTTGCCCAATAGGACTGACAGGGCCTGGGGTATCCCAACCCGGCTCCTCAGAGGACTGCCATCTCCCCACAGGAGCCCCAGGTAAGCCTGACAGTGGAGGGCAAGGAAATTAATTTCCTCCCCGATGCTGAAGCCACCTTCTCTGTACTCCTCCCAAGCTCTGGTAAATCATCGTCAGAGGCTGTAGCTGTTATAGGCATGTCTGGGAAGCCAAGAAAGAGATCTTTTTCTCAGCCTTTATCTCATAGCTGGGGTAAGCTGTTCCATTCCCAAGCCTTCCTGATCCTGTAAAAAGCCTCATATTCACATCAGAAACAATGTCCTCTCAACCCTGAGGCTGAAGGACTCAATATTCTAATAAGTCATCTGTTTTAGAAGCCCAAGGTTTATTGAAACCTTGTCATAGTCCTTACAATACCCCCATCTTAGGGTACAAGAGCCTAATAAAGGCGGAGGACTAGTTCAGGACTTATAATTAGTAAATAAGGCAGTGATTCCTATCCAGCCAATTGTCCCTAACCCTTATGATTTACTTGCCCAAATTCTGGAAAACACAAAGTGGTTTATAGTACTAAATCCCAAGGATGCCTTTTTCTACATATACTCCTGTCTCCTAACTCACAGTCCCTGTTTGCCTTTCAAAGATCCCAGTAATCAAAGCCATCAGCCAACATGGACAATACTGCCCCAGAGCTTTCAGAATAACCCTCATTTATTTGGGCAGGCCTTTAAACAACGCAAAAAGCCCTTTTACAGGCACTGTCTTTAAGTCTCCCAACAGGTCGGCAGCATCAACTCCTAGATCCATCTGTCTCCAGTGAGCCTTGAATGCCAGTAGAGGAGGAGGACATGTTACAGAATTTACCAGGTGACAAAAAAATTCACAGGAGCACTTGGAGGTCCAGGAAATCCCTATTTATTTTCAGATGTTTCACATGTACTAGTACAGTGACTTAGGGGGTCAGTTCTCCAAATCCTGAGTAAGCCAATATGGAGGAAGCTTTCTCTTTATACCCTTCAGTTTCTTTGTTTTCTATCAGTTTCCTAACTACCAGGCTTTTGTGGTGGGCTTCCATAGCCCCTCCTGAGTCAGTTAGAAGGGAAAGTAAGATTGTATCTAAATGCCTGGTCTGGGTGGTGTCAGTGACCTCCCGTGTTTATGGCCCCTTTGTAAATTGGGAATAATTAAGAAAACAGGTCTTGGGAGACCAGATTGTGGAGAAAGGGGCAGTGACTTAATTATAGGCTATCAAGAATGTACATTAGGTTACTGGCACAGATTCGATTGCTAGCCCCCCAAACTGTCTTATTTTCCCCATCAGACAAAGCTGCATTGCCATCAACTAGATCACCAAATTGCTACTCATGTGAGCCTCTGAAGGACCTGAAACTTCTCCTTCAAAGGGATCCTGGGATGTCAATGAGTGGCAGATTAGTAACATACTCTGGTATTTCTAGATAAACAATGTTTTCATTTTTTAAATAATTCTTATTCTGTCTTTTTATAAGTGTCATGGAAATCCTAGGCTGGTACCTGGAGTAGATCTTCTCTGCCCTTCCTGGGACCCCATAAGATTCTACCACTAATGGTTCCCTTTTTTGTATCTCTATGAAGCATAGTGATCCCTCTTTTGGAAAAACTGCTGTTTAAAGCTGCTCTTTGAACTACTCTGTTATTCTTAGTCTCATATTCTGTAGTTCAACTCTGTTGTTTTTAGACTGTAAAATAACTTTGCATTTAGCTTTAATAGAAAAGATAAACTTCATTGTCTGACCTTGCAAGCTAGACATCTAACTGATTTGCTGATATTGATGCCAGGTGCCTGTAAAGATATGATATGATACTCAAGGTTACAGGTGTCTGTATAGTTATGATAAGATACTCAAGGTTACAAGTTGTCTGTATAGATAAGACAGGTGTTTGCTAGATATGATATGTACTCAAGATTACAAGCTGTCTAAAAAAATAACTTATACAAAGAACTAGAAGGATATAAAAAGGAAAATTTCCCTCCTATGTTTGTTCAGAATTTGATGGAGGTAATCTGCTCTGAACCTGCACACAATAAAGATGACTCCTAACTAATTGGCTCATTAAGGCATCTTGTTCAGCTCACTGATTCGTCATACAACACCTAATGTAGCAAATTTTTCAGCCACACTGGCTCCCCAAATCCCTAAGTACTAAGTATATTATAAGCAGCCCAATTCAGGGTTGAATAATCTCAATTAGATATTTATCTCCCACATCTCTTTCAGAGTAAAATGTGTTAAATCTTAGTCTATAGGACAACTTATACTGCCACTACCACCAACCAGGCCAGAACCAGTTCTCAAGCCACTACAGATTTTTATTCATAGAGAAGCCCATGATTCAGCAGGGCAAAGTCTGTGCCAGGAATAACCCTCCTTGCTGCAAACAGCTTAGCTAAAAAATGCCTCATAGCCTCTTGCCCCAGAAGTCTGGGCACCAATTAAAGATATATTAGCTAACTCCCTTTCACAGACCTTGGTTTATACTGTGTTTTTTTTTATTAATTATCTTTAACCATTGCCTGTTTAATCTTTGGTATGTTTCATATCCTTCCATTCAGAAGCCCTAAAGCTACTCCTGATCCTCCGAATGGAACAGCAAATGACGGCCACTACATCCATCTTCCGTGGACCCTTAGACCACCCATTTCCGATGGGACCCCAACTGCTGCCCCAAACTATGATCCCTTTGCCAGCAGGAAGCAGCCAGAAAGATGTGGTGCCCCCTATCCGCAATGGCAGTTGGAGTTTCCTAATCAGACGAGCGGACTGAAACAGGAATTTTAGTGGAACATTGGCAGGTTTAGGGAATTTTTAGAATTGGGGTCCATGGGAAAAAAACAAAACAGGGCTACAGACAGGGAGAAGGTACATTTCCATAACACAAGGAGCCAGGTGAAAATACATTTCCATAAGACAAGGGAGCAGCAACAGGTGTATTTCCATAAGACAAGGGAACTAGAAATAGCCAAAAGAGGTCTATATATACAAAATAAAGAAGAAGTAAGAAAGCCCAGAAGGAATAGGAGCACAGTGAGGGAGGAGGGCCTCAGGAGTCACTATAGTAACCAATTTTAAAGGGAATATTGACTAATCAGAGGGGATATCAGGACACAGGAACTACAGCCTTTATAAACCATGGAAACAAGAAGTTGGTGGGAACCTTTCTCCCTCTCCACATGGCTATTCAAGGAAACTTAGTTGTTATCTACCATAAAAGTTACTAAAATTTTTATATTACATCCCTATTACTGTATGTGTGTGTGTGTGTATATATATATATATATATATATATATATATATATATATATATATCAATATGAAAAGTGTCCCCTTGGGAGGTCAGATTTCGCCAGGAAAAGGAGAGAGAGAGCTACATAACCAGACACCCGGAGAAGAGAGATCATGGGGAGTCAAAGAAGCAGCCTGCATATGAAAGAAAAGGAGGAATCACCACAAAAGGAAGTAATCAAAATGGAGGCAAGCAATATGTCAGAAAGAATTCAGAGCAATGGTCATAAGGTCACTGAAAAGAATGGAAGACAAATTCAACAATATGTGTAAGAACCATGAGGAAATGAAGAAGAACCAAGAAGAAATGAAAAATGACATCGCTGCTATAAAGAATTCAATAGAGAGAGGAGGGAATAATGGCGGCGGAATAGACAGACGTGTTCCGAGCCTTGTCCCGGAGCAGAAAGAAAGAACAGCTGAGGGTCGCACAAGGAGTGTTTGTTGGCTGGTTGGGAGACAGCTGAATTCCAGAAGGAGGTGGGGGACTGCTAAACGGGGTTCCCCTGACCTGGCAGCACCAACTGCGGCTGGGTCCCCTCCCGGAGCTGCGGGCTTGGACGCGGAGTCTGCGCCATCTTGATCCAGAAAGTGGAGCTTATCGGAAGCCTGAGAATCCACAACTGCGGCACCCAAGGAACGACTGCGAGCCCCAGAACAATGCTCCCCAATTGGCGCAAACACACGGGTTCAGAGGAGCTCTACACTCCACCACGGAAAGGTCAGATTTCGCCAGGAAAAGGAGAGAGAGAGCTACATAACCAGACAACCGGAGAAGAGAGACCATGGGGAGACAAAGAAGCAGCCCGCATATGAAAGAAAAGCAGGCATCACCAGAAAAGGAAGTAAACGAAATGGAGGCAAGCAACCTTCCAGAAAAAGAATTCAGAGAAATGGTCATAAAGTGGCTGAAAAGAATGGAAGAAAAATTCGACAATATGAGCAAGAACCAAGAGGAAATGAAGAAGAACCAAGAAGAAATGAAAAATGACATCGCTGCTGTAAAGAACTCAATAGAAAGCATCAAGAGTAGACTAGAAGAAGCAGAGGACCGCATCAGTGAGCTAGAAGACAAGATGGAAAAAAATACCCAAGTAGAGCAACTTCTAGAAAAAAAAATTAAAAGGCAGGAGGAGAGTCTAAGGGAACTTTGGGACAACACTAAACAAAACAACATCCGCATAATAGGGGTTCCAGAAGGAAAGGAAGCTGAGCAAGGAATAGAAAACCTCTTTGAAGAAATAATGACAGAAAACTTCCCTGATATAGGGAAGAAAAAACCCACACAAATCCAAGAAGCTCACAGAGTCCAAAGAAAAATGAACCCCAAAAGACCGACGCCAAGGCACATTATAATTAAATTGGCAAACACCAACGACAAAGTAAGAATCTTAAAAGCAGCAAGAGAGAGACAGAAAGTTACATACAAAGGAACCCCCATCAGACTAGCAACTGATTTCTCAACAGAAACTCATCAGGCCAGAAGGGAATGGAATGAAATATACAAAGTCATGCAAAGGAAGGGTCTGAATCCAAGAATACTGTACCCAGCAAGGCTGTCAATCAAAATTGAAGGTGAAATCAGGAGCTTCACAGACAAAAAAGGACTAAGGAAATTTATTACCACCAAACCAGCAATGCAAGAAATGCTACAGGGTCTGCTGTAAAAAAAAAAAAAAAAAGAAAAGAAAAGAAAAGAAAGAAAGAAAGAAACAGGAAGCGAAGAAGTAACACAGGAATAAAGAATAGGAATTGCGACAAATAAGTACTTATCAATAATAACTTTAAATGTAAATGGATTAAATGCCCCAATCAAAAGACATAGGGAAACGGATTGGATAAGAAAACATGACCCATATATCTGCTGTCTACAAGAAACCCACCTCAGAAAAAAAGACGCACATAGACTGAGGGTGAAGGGATGGAAAAAGGTTTTCCAGGCAAATGGAACTGAAAAAAAAGCTGGGATAGCAATACTTATTTCTGACAAATTAGATCTCAAACTGAAGGACATAACAAGAGATAAGGAAGGCCATTTCATAATACTAAAGGGAGCAATCCAACAAGAAGAAATAACTCTGGTAAACATATATGCACCCAATACAGGAGCACCCAAATACATAAAAAAACTCCTGGAGGATATCAAGGGAGAGATTGACAGCAATACAATCATAGTAGGAGACTTTAATACCCCACTATCACCATTGGACAAATCCTCTAAACAAAACATCAGCAAAGAAACATCAATCCTAAATGACTCACTAGACCAGATGGAATTAATTGACATCTTCAGAACATTTCACCCTGAAGCCACAGAATATACATTCTTCTCAAGTGAACATGGGTCATTTTCAAAGATAGACCATATGTTGGGACATAGGCAAAGTCTCTTCAAATTCAAGAAGATAGAAATCATATCAAGCATCTTCTCAGACCACAGTGGCATAAAACTGGAAATCAACTACAATAAAAACAACCCAAAGAAATCAAACACATGGAGACTAAACAGCATGCTATTAAACCATGACTGGGTTACCAGAGAGATCAAAGAAGAAATAAAAAACATCATGGCAACAAATGATAATGAAAACACTACAATCCAAAATCTATGGGAAACAGCGAAAGCAGTCTTGAGAGGGAAGTTCATAGCTCTACAAGCCTACTGCAAAAAACAAGAAACAGGGGTAATAAATTACCTAACCCCACAACTCAAAGAGTTAGAAAAAGAGCAACAAGAAAATCCCAGTGTAAGCAGAAGGAAGGAAATAATAAAGATCAGAGCACAGATAAACGACATAGAGACCAAAGAAACAATAAAAAAGATCAACAAAACCAAGAGCTGGTTCTTTGAAAGGATAAACAAGATTGATGAACCTCTAGCCAGGCTCACCAAGAAGCAAAGAGAGAGGACCCAAATAAACAAGATCAGAAATGAAAGAGGTGAAATAGCAACAGATCCCACCGAAATACAAAGGTTTGTTAAAAAATACTACGAAAAACTCTATTCCAACAAACTGGACAACCTGGAGGAAATGGACATATTCCTAGAAAAATATAACCTTCCAAAACTCAATCAGGAAGAATCTAAACAGCTCAACATGCCAGTAACTATGGAAGAAATTGAAGCAGTCATCAAAGAGCTTCCAGCAAACAAAAGCCCGGGGCCAGACGGCTTCACAGGAGAGTTCTACCAAACATTCAAGGAAGAACTAAAACCTATCCTCCTCAGACTATTCCAAAAAATTCAAGAGGAAGGAACACTTCCAAGCTACTTCTATGAAGCCAGCATCACCCTAATACCAAAACCAGATAAAGACAACACAATGAAGGAGAATTACAGGCCAATATCCCTCATGAATGTAGATGCCAAAATCCTCAACAAAATTCTAGCAAATAGGATCCAGCAGTACATCAGAAAGATCATACACCATGACCAAGTAGGGTTTATCCCAGGAATGCAAGGATGGTACAATATCCGCAAATCAATAAATGTGATACATCACATAAACAAATTGAGAGATAAAAATCACATAGTCATATCAATTGATGCAGAAAAAGCATTTGACAAAATCCAACACCCTTTCTTGATAAAAACTCTCAACAAGGTGGGAATAGAAGGATCATACCTCAACATAATAAAAGCTATATATGATAAACCCACAGCTAACATCATACTCAATGGGCAAAAACTAAAATCATTTCCCCTAAGAACAGGAACAAGACAGGGATGCCAACCCTCACCACTCCTGTTTGACATAGTACTGGAAGTATTAGCCACTGCAATTAGACAAGAAGAAGAAATAAAAGGCATCCAAATTGGAAAAGAAGAAGTAAAGCTGTCCTTATTTGCAGATGACATGATATTGTACATAAAAAACCCGAAAGACTCCATCAAAAAACTAACAGACTTAATAAATGAATTCAGAAATGTAGCAGGATACAAAATTAACACCAAGAAATCTATGGCATTTCTATACACCAACAGTGAACTTACAGAAAGAGAGACTAAAAAAGCAATCCCATTTTCCATCGCACCAAAAAAATTAAGATACTTAGGAATAAACCTAACCAAGGAGGTAAAAGACCTATATGCGGAAAACTACAGGACACTGAAAAAAGAGATAGAGGAAGACTTAAACAGATGGAAGAACATACCATGTTCATGGATTGGTAGAATCAACATCATTAAAATGTCCATACTACCCAAAGCAATCTATAGATTCAATGCACTCCCCATTAAAATACCAACGGCGTATTTCACAGACCTAGAAAGAACTCCCTAAAAATTCATCTGGAATAAAAAAATACCCCGAATAGCCACAGCAATCCTGAGAAAGAAGAATAAAGTAGGAGGGATCTCAATACCAGATTTCAAGCTGTATTACAAAGCCACTGTCCTCAAAACAGCCTGGTACTGGCACAAGAACAGACATATAGATCAATGGAACAGAATGGAGAATCCAGATATCGACCCAAACCAATATGCACATTTAATATTTGACAAAGGAGGCATGAGGACACAATGGAGTCAAGACAGTCTCTTTAATAAATGGTGTTGGGAAAATTGGACAGATACATGCAAAAAAATGAAACTAGATCACCAACTTACACCATACACAAAAATAAACTCAAAATGGGTACAGAACTTAAATATAAGATGGGAAACAATAAAAATACTGGAGGAATCCACGGGCAGCAAAATCTCAGACATATGCCAAAAGAACTTTTTCACTGATACTGCCCCTAGGGCAATGGAAGCCAAAGAGAAAATAAACAAATGGGACTACATCAAAATAAAAAGGTTTTTCACAGCAAAAGAAACCATCAAGAAAACAACAAGAAACCCCACTGTGTGGGAGAACATATTTGCAAATGTTATCACTGATAAAGGTTTAATCTCCAACATCTACAGGCAGCTTATACAACTTAATAAAAGGAAGATAAATGATCCAATAAAAAAATGGGCAACAGACCTAAATAGAATCTTTTCGAAAAAAGACAGAAGGAGGGCCAAGAGACACATGAAAACATGCTCAAAGTCACTAATTATCCGAGACATGCAAATCAAAACGACAATGCCATACCATCTCACACCTGTCAGAATGGCTATCATCAACAAATCAACAAACGACAAGTGTTGGCAAGGATGCGGAGAAAAAGGAACCCTCGTGCACTGCTGGTGGGAATGCAGACTGGTGCAGCCACTGTGGAGAACAGTATGGAGTTTCCTCAAAAAACTGAAAATGGAACTCCCATTTGACCCAGTGATCCCACTCCTGGGATTATATCCTAAGAAACTAGAAACACCAATCAGAAAGGATATATGCACCCCTATGTTCATAGCAGCACAATTTACAATAGCTAAGATTTGGAAACAGCCTAAGTGCCCGTCAGCAGATGACTGGATCAGAAAACTATGGTATATCTACACAATGGAATACTATGCTGCCATAAAAAAGAAGGAATTACTACCATTTGTAGGCACCTGGATGGAATTAGAGAACATTATGCTAAGTGAAATAAGCCAGTCAATGAAAGAAAAATACCACATGATCTCACTCATTTGGGGATAATGAAAAACATTATAAACTGATGAACAAAAAGATAGATACAGAGGCAGTAAAGCATCAAACAGACTGTCAAATTACAGCAGTAAGGTTAGGGAGAGGTGGGGGAAATAAGAGATCAACTGAAGGACTTATATGCATGTATATAAGAGTAACCAACGGATTCAAAACATTGGGGGGTGAGGCATGTATGGGAGTGGGCTGGGGGGGCAATGGTAAGATATGTACACATATAATACCTTAATAAAAAAAAAGAAAAAGAATTCAATAGAAAGCATCAAGAGTAGACTAGAAGAAGCAGAGGACTGCATCTGTGAGCTAGAAGACAAGGTAGAAAAAAATTCCCAAGCACAGCAGAATCCAGAAAAAAAAACCTTAAAAAACTTGAGGAGAGCCTAAGGCAGCCATGGGCAAACTACGGCCCACAGGCCGGATCTGGCCCGTTTAGCTGTTCTATCCAGCCCACGGAGCCGAAAGAGCAGAGGGTTCTCTTGCTCTCCCCTCTGCTCCTTCACCAGCAGCAGTGTTAACATGGTAACGTCGGGAAACACGGCTGCAGCTCCTTCTTCTGTGTGGTTGGATTTATATCTGCCCATTCAGTAGAAGGAACAACCTCTCAATCTTCCAGAGGCTCCTTGTAATGCCCGCGGACGCGTCCCCCGACATCACCCTGGGAATGCGTAGACACATTATCGTGGTGATGTAGGGAGACACGCACCTGGAGAGCACAGTATCAGAGCATTAGCTAAAAAGGAGACCAACAACACTGTTCCCACTGAAGTTGATGTTTTAAAGACAAAAACCTTTCAACCCAGTCTACATTGCCATCTCCATCTACGTCCCGGGCATAATTTGGAAGTTGCACTAAAGAAAATGTTTAATTTACTGTTTACACATTTTGTTCTTTTCTATTTGTTTTAGTTTTAAATTATTTTATTATATTTAAGTTTAATTTGAAAGGCTTTTGTACCTTTCCTTTGTTAGGCAATTTTATTTTGCCTTTGCCATCTTCAATATAAGGTATGTTATTGTGCTATGATTCCTCCATTTTTTGAACTTTCAAATTTTAATTATTAGTGTTTACATTCTTCTTGTTAAAATGTTTGAAATGAATAAAACTATTGAAATAAAATAAAGACCATACCCTTTTATGTAATGATGTTTACTTTGAATTTATATTAGTTCACACAAACACTCCATCCATGCTTTTGTTCCGGCCCTCCGGTCCAGTTTAAGAACCCATTGTGGCCCTCGAGTCAAAAAGTTTGCCCACCCCTAGCCTAAGGGAACTTTGGGACAACATGAAACAAAACAACTTCCACATAATAGGGGTGCCAGAAGGACAGGAAACTGAGCAAGGAATAGAAAACCTGTTTGAAGAAATAATGACAGAAAAGTTTCCTGATATAGAGAGGAAAAAACTCACACAAATCCAAGAAGCTCAGAGTCCTAAACAAAATGAACCCCGAAGACCGATGCCAAGGCACATTATAATTAAACTAGAGGCCCGGTGCATGAAATTCGTGCAGTGTGGGTGTGTGGGGGGAGTCACTCAGCCCAGCCTGTGCCCTCCCGTAGTCCGGAGCTCTCCGAGAATGTCCAACTGATGGCAGTCGGACATACTTAGCACTGCCATGGAGGCAAGAGAGGCTCCTGCACGGCCGCTGGGTTCACCAGCCTTGAGCCCAGCTTCTGGCTGAGTGGTGCTCCCCCTGTGGGAGTGCACTGATTACCAGGGGCACCTTCCACATTGAGAATCTGTCCCCTCGTGGTCATTGTGTATCATAGCAACTGGTCATACTGCCGTTGGGCTGAATCCAGCTCTCAAATATCCCCCAAGGGGTTCTGGATTGTGAGAGGGCACATGCCATGCCTAGGGACCCCACTGGTGCACGATCGGGTTCGGTGAGAGACACGGTATGTGGGCCAGCTGAAGAGAGACTGTGGGAAGGTTCCAGAGCATGTCTGGCCTTTCTTTCTCGGTCCCGATCAGCCAGACCCAGCAGCAAGCTAACCTCCCAGTTGGAGCGTCTGCCCCCTGGTGGTCAGTGCATATCATAGTGACTGGTCGACCATCTACTGGCTGCCCCCTGGTGGTCAGCACTTGTCATAGTGAGAGGTTGAATGGCCTTAGCATATCATTAGCAAACTACACTTTGATTGGTTGAACGGCCGACTGAACGACCGAACACTTAGCATATTAGGATTTATTATATAGGATTGGCAAACACCAACAAGAAAGTAAGAATATTAAAAGTGGCCAAAGAGATACAGAAAGTTACCTACAAAGGTTCCCCCATCAGACTAGCAATTGATTTCTCAACAGAAACACATCAGGCCAGAAAGGAATGGAATGAACTATACAAAGTCATGCAAAGGAAGGGTCTGAATCCAAGAATACTGTACCCACCAAGGATATCAATCAAAATTGAGGGGGAAATCAGGAGCTTCACGGACAAAAAAGGACAAGAGAGTTTATCACCACCAAACCAGCAATGCAAGAAATGCTAAAGGGTCTTGTTTGCAAGACACAGCCCCCTGTTCGCCTGAGCACTGAGCCACACATCACCGCTTCAGGCTGTCCACCTGGCCCCTCCCCCTAATGATGTAACCAGGTCCAGCTGGCCACCAGATCCCACTGCCACTGGCTCATGTGACCACATCTGGGTATTCCTGAGGCCCTGGCTCACCAAACCAACTTCCGGCTGGCACCAGGCCTCTCCCCATGATGATGTAACCAGGTCCTGCTGGCCACTGGATCCCACCGCCCCAGGCGCACATGACCACATTTGGTATTCACGAGGCCCTGGCTCACGTGACCAACTTCCAGCTGGCACCAGGCCCCTCCCCCTGATTACATAACGAGATCCACCTGGCCACCTGACCCTACTGCCATGCGTATGCCCCAGGCCGTGGCACAACTGACCAACATCAATCTGGCCACCTGGGCCATCCCCTTAGGTTTGAGACACCGCCGCTTGTATGCCAAGCACTGCTCCACACGGGCCGGGTTTCTTGTCTCCTCAGGCAGAGGGTGGACTTCCAAAATTGCTGGAAGTTGGGTTAAAGGCCTAAAACCCACAGCCCCAGATAAACTTCTTCTGATAGCCTGCCTCCGAATCCGTGGGGAGAGCGGCAAGCGAGGGGCCACCAGCCCTCCCTCAAAAAAGCCTTAGGACTCCCTATCGTCCCCACCATGGGGGCATCTCACCCTCGAGTGGCCTTCAACACAGACAGCCTTGCCTGAGGGCTTTAAAATCCGGGCCAGAGTTCTGTTAAGACCCTTAAAAACCTTTCCCTTGGGGGAGCCAACTCCTTGCCCTACAGTGTCACTTACGGGTGGCGGGGCCCTTAGTTCTGGCTTTCTGCCTCACTTTCTGGGAACACCCTTCCTTGAGGACAGTGACCTTCCTGGTGCCATCCAGTGTCCGGACCACAAGAAAGTGGGGCTTTGGCGACCCCTTGTGACCCTTCTCCGCATTAGGTGGCCCCACCAGCCTATCCACTAGACCACCTAGAGCTGTTGACGGGCCCTAACCGCTAGCTCAACTGACCACTTCCGGTTGTTCACCTGGGCGAGCCCACACTGGCGATTATGTCACCATTTGCAGCTGCCCACCTGGCCTTACCGCTGAAAAGGTAACCAGGTCCAGCTGGCCACCGTACCCCAGCGCCCCTGACTCACGTGACCAAAAACAGGCTGGCACCAGGCCCCTCCCCTGATGACATAACCACGTCCAGCAGGGAACCTGACGCCACCGCCCCCCAATGCCCTGGGCCACTCAACTTCTTCCGGGTATGCCCAAGGCCTTGGCACACATGACCAATGTCCGGCTGGCCAACTGTAACCTCTCCCTTGTTTTTGAGACACTTCCCATTGTTCGCCTGAGCACTGAGCCACAATGGCTGGGCTTCTTCGCTCCTCACGTGGAGGGTGGACTTCTCTAATCTCTGAAAGTTAGATTAAAGGCCTAACACCCACAGCCCCAAATCACCTTCTCCTCACTGGCAGCCTCCGACCCCGTGGGGGAGGCAGTTTATCGCCAGCCGACCTTCCAGATAGCCATGGGGTTCCATCCGCCTCAGGACTCCCGCTCATCCCTACCATGGTGAATCTCATCCTGGAGTGGCCTTCAACCCAGAAAAAAACTGCCTGTGGGCTTTCAAATCCTGGCCAGAGTTGAGTTAAGACACAGAAAACCGTTTCCCTTCTGGCACCCAACTCCAGACTCCTCCAGTGTAACTAATGGGTGGTGAGGCCTGAGGGCTAGCTTTCAGCCACACACACGGCAAATGCCCTTCCTTAAGTACATGGACCTTCTTGGTGCCATCAAGGGTCCGGACCACAGGGTAGTGGGGATTGGACAACCTCTTGTGACCATTCTCCACATTAGGTGGCCACACCAGCCTATCCACTATGCCACCTCCAGCTGTTGACCGGGCCAAAAGCGCTGGCTCACCTGACAACTTGCACGGGTACACGTGGGTGAGCAAACCCCGGCAGTTATGTCTCGGCTTCCGATTGTCCACCGGGCCCTTGCCATGTCCAGCTGGCCACAGGACAACACTGCTCCTGGCTAACTTGACCAACTTCCAGCTGGAACCTGACTCTGCCCCTGGATAACGTCACCAGGTCCTGCTGGCCACCAACCCACCCCACCGTTCAGGGATCATAGGACACTTCCAGGTATTTTCCAGGCCCGGTACCCCCAACCAACATCCAGCAGGCCACCTGGACACTCCTCCTTGTTTTCGAGACACCGCACCTTGTTCGCCCAAGCACTGAGTCACAGTGGCCTGGCTTGATGGCTCCCTATGCTGACTGTGGTCTTCCCAAATCGCTGGAAGTTGGGTTAAAGGCCTAAACCCACAGCCCCAGATCACCTTCTCCTCATAGCCTGCTTCCGATCCCGTGTGGAGCGCAGCAAGGAAGGGGCCACCAGGCCTCATTCAAAAAAGCCACGACGTCTATTTGCCACGGGACTCCGCATTGTCCAGAACAAGAGGGAATCTCAACCTGGAGTCGCCTTCGACCCAGACAAAACTGCCTGTGGGCTTTGAAATCTAGGCCAGGATTATGTTAAGCCCCAGAAAACCTTTTCCCTTATGGAAGCCAACTCTTGGCCCATGCAGTGTCACTAACGTGTGGGGGGCCTGACGGCTAGCTATCGGCCACAATTATAGCAAATGCCCTTCATTGAGGACATGAAACTTCTTTGTTCAATCCAGTGTCCTCACCACAGGCAAGTGGGGATTTGGCAACCCTTGTGACCTCCTCCGCAATAGGTGGCCTCTGCAGCCTATGCACTAAACCACCTAGAGCTGTTGACTGGACCCCAAGCTCTAGCTAACATGACCACTTCTGGTGTTCCGCTCGGCGAGCCCACCACAGAGGTTATTTCACCGTTTTTAATTGTCCACCTGGTCCCTCCCCCTGATGATGTAACCACGTCCAGCTGGCCACCAGAAACCAGAGCCCCTTGCTCACAAGCCCTACATCCAGATGCCAGCAGTATCCTCCACCCAATGACATAATAAGTTACAGCTGGCCACCACACCCCAAAGCCCCGGCTCACGGGACCAAATTTGGGTATGCCAGAAATCCTGGCTCACATTACCACCTACTGGCTAACACCTGGCTTCTTCCCATGATGACTTCACCAGGCCCACATAACCTCTGACCGACCCCACACCACAGGGATCACTGGACAGTTCCGAGTATTTCCCAGGCCAACATCCAGTTGGCCACATGGGCCCTCCCCGTTGTTTTCCAGATACCACTCCTTGTTCGCACTACCTCCGAGCGACACTGCCCAAGCTCAGGCGGAGGGTGGTCTCCACAAAGAGCTGAAAGTTCGGTTAAAAGCCTAAAACCTACAACTGAAGATCCCCATCTTCTCAAAAGCTGCCTCTGATCCGGTCAATAGGGTGGGAAGCAGGGGGACGGCAGCCCTCTTTCAAGAAAGCCAGGGGGTCCATCAGCCTCGGTCTCCGCATCGTCCCCAACATTGGGGCATCTCGCCCTGCAATGGCCTTCCACCCAGACAAAACTTACAGCTGGCTTAGAAATCCAGATAGGATTTTCCTTAAGCCCCAGACAACCTTTTCCCTTTTTGCAGCCAACTATAATCCCCTCAAGTGTCACTAATGGGTAGGTGGGGGGGCTGAGGGACAGATTTCAGCCTCACTCATAAAAAACGCCCTTCCTTGAGGACATGGACCTACTTGGTGCCATCCAGGACCTGGACAACAGGGACATGGGGTTTTGGTGACCCCTTGTGACGCTCCTCCGCATTAGGTGGCCCCAACTTCCTATCCACTGGAACACCTCCAGCTGTTGACATGGCCTCAAGCTTTCGCTCACCAGACGCTTCCGTATGTTGACCAGGGCAAATCCACCCTGCCGGTTACGTCACCTTTCTAGCTTTACACCGGGCCGGCCCCCTGATGAGGTAACCTGGTCCAGCTGGCTAACGGACCCCAGCGCCCTTGGTTCACCTGACCAACCTCTCCCGGACACCTGGCCCCTCCCCCTGATGACTTAAGCAGGTCAAACTTCCCAGCAACCCCACCTTTTCTGTCTCACTTGAAAACATCCCGGGTGTGCCCAAGGCCCTGCCTCATGTGACCAACCTCAGGCTAGCACCTGGCCCTTCCCTTGATGAGGTAATGAGGTCTGGCTGTCGACCAGAACCCACCCCCGCACCCCTGGTCCCTGGATCACAGGACACTTCCGGGTATTTCCCAGTCACAGACACCCCTGACCATCATCCCGTTGGCCACCTGGGCCCTCCGCCTTGTTTTCCAGACACCGCTCCTTGTTCTCTCAACCACTGAGCCACAATTTCAAGGCTTCTGAGGCCCTCAGGCGGAGGGTGGACTTCACAAATCGCTGGAAGTTGGGTTACAAGCCTAAACATACAGCCCCAAATCATTTTCTCCTCATAGACTGCCTCTGATCCCTGTGGAGGGCGGCAAGCAAGGGGCTGCCACCCTCATTCAAAAAAGCCATGAGGGTCCATCTGCCACGGGACTCCGCTAGGTCCCCACCATGAGGGAATCTCAACCTGGAGTCGACTTCAACACTCAAAACTGTCTGTGGACTTTGAAATCTAGGCCAGAATTGTGTTAAAACCCCAGAAAACAGTTTGCTTTCTGGCATCCAACTCTGGGCCTATCCAGTGGCACTATCATATGGGGGAAATTAGGGCTAGGTTTCGGCCTCAATTATAGCAAATACCCTTCCTTGAGGACATGGACCTTGTTGGTGCCATCCAGTGTCCGCACCACAGGGAAGTGGGGCTTTGGCGATCCCTTGTGACCTTCCTCCGCAATAGGTGGCAACACCAGCCTATGCACTAGACCACCTAGAGCTATTGACTGGACCCCAAGCTCTGGCTAACTTGAACACTTCCGGGTGTTCCCCAAGGCGAGACCAGCCCAGTGGTTATGTTACCGTTTGTGGTTGTCCACCTGGCCCCTCCCCCTGATGATGTAAACAGGACCAGCTGGCCACCGGAAACCAGAGCTCCTGGCTACGAGCCCTACATCCAGATGGCAGCAGTCTCCTCCACCTGATGACATAATAAGTTACAGATGGCCACCACACCCCACAACCCTTGGCTCACGTGACCACATCCAGGTATGCCAGAAATCGTGGATAACATGACCACATCCTGGCTAACAGCTGGCTTTTCCCCATGAAGACTTCTCCAGGTCCACATGGCCTCCGAGCGACCCCATACGCCCAGGAATCACTGGACAGTTCTGGGTATTTCCCATGCCCTGACACCCCTGACCAACAACCAGATGGCCCCCTGGGCCCTCCCCCTTGTTTTGCAGACACTGCTCCTTGTACACACGACGACCAAACGACACTGCCTGGGCTTCTTTGCCCCTCAGGCGGAGGATGGACTTCACAAATCGCTGGAACTTGGGTTACAGGCCAAAACATATATCCCCAGATCACCTTCTTCTCATAGCCTGCCTCCAATCCCCTGTGGAGGGCGGCAAGCAAGGGGCTGCCAGCCCTCATTCAAAAAAGCCATGAGGGTACATCTGCCACGGGACTGTGCTATGTCCCCACCATGAGGGAATCTCAACCTGGAGTACTTCAACACACAAAACTGCCTGTGGGCTTTGAAATCTAGGCCAGAATTAAGGTAAGCCCTAGAAAACTGTTTCCCTTCTGGCAACCAACTCTGGGCCCATCGAGTGTCCCTAACGTGTGGGGAGCCTACAGCTAGCTTTCGGCGTCAATTATACCAAATGACCTTCCTTGAGGACATGGAACTTGTTGGTGTCATCCAGTGTCCACACTACAGGGAAGTGGCCTTCGGCGACTCCTTGTGACCCTCCTCCGCAATAGGTTGTCCCACCAGCCTATGCACTAGACCACCTAGAGCTATTGACTGGGCTACAAGCTCTAGCTAACATGACCACTTCTGGGTTTTCCCCAGGGCGAGCCCACCCCAGTGGTTATGTCACTGTTTCTGGTTGTCCACCTGGCCCCTCCCCCTGATGATGTAACCAGGTCCTGCTGGCCACTGGAAACCAGAGCCCCTGGCTATGAGGCCTATCTCCAGATGGCAGCAGTCTCCTCCACCTAATGACATTACAAGTTACAGCTGGCCACCACACCCCACAGCCCCTGACTGACGTGACGACATCTGGGTATGCCAGAAATCCTGGCTCACATGACCACCTGCGGGCTAACACCTGGCTTCTTCCCATGATGACTTCACCAGGTCCACATGGCCTCCTATCGACCCCACACGCCCAGGGATCCCTGGACAGTTCCGGGTATTTCCCAGGTTCTGACACCCCTGATTAACATACAGTTGGTCACCTGGGCCCTCCCCCTGGTTGTCCAGACACCGCTCCTTGTTCACACGACCACCGAGCGACACTGCCCATGCTTCTTTGCCCCTAGGGGAAGGGTGGACTCCACAAAGAGCTGGAAGTTCGGTTAAAAGCCTAAAACCGACAGCTGAAGATCCCCATGTTCTCAAAGGCTGCCTCCGATCCCATCCATAGGGTGAAAAAAGGGGGCTGCCAGCCCTATTTCAAGAAAGCCAAGGGGTCCATCTGCCTCAGAACTACGCATCATCCCCAACATGGGGGCATCTCGTCCTGCAATGGACTTTGACCAAGACAAAACTGACCGTGGGCTTAGAAATCCAGTAAGGAGTTGTGTTAAGCCCCAGACAACCTTTTCCCTTCTTGCAGCCAACTACAGTCCCCTCCAGTGTCACTAATGGCTGGGTGGGGGGGCTGTGAAACAGATTTCAGCCTCACTCATGACAAACCCCCTTCCTTGAGGTCATGGACCTACTTGGTGCCATCCAGGATTGGTACCACAGGGAAGTCGGGTTTTGGTGACCCCTTGTGATCCTCCTTCGCATTAGGTGGCCCCACCTTCCTATCCACTGGAACACCTCCAGCTGTTGACCAGGCCTCACCTGACACTTCCCTGGGTTGACCTGGGCAAATCCACCCGGCTGGTGAATTCACTGTTTCTGGCTTTCCACCGGGCCTGTCCCCTGATGAGGTAAGCAGGTCCAGCTGGCGAACGGGCCCCAGCGCCCTTGGTTCACCTGACCAACTTCTAGCGGGCACCTGGCCCCTATCCCTGATGAAGTAAACAGGTCGGGCTTGCCATCGACCCCACCTCCTCTCTCTCACTTGAAAACATCTGGGGTGTGCCCAAGGACCTTACTCACATGAGCAACCTCAGGCTAGCACCTGGCCCCTCCCCTTGATGGGAGAAAGAGGTAGGGCAGCCGATCCGACCCCCACAACCACCCTCACTGCCCAGGGATCACAGGACACTTCCGGGTATTTCCCAGTCACTGACACCCCTGACCCACATCCAGTTGGCCACCTGGGCCCTCCCCCTTGTTTTCCAGACACTGCTCCTTGTTGTCCCCACCACTGAATCACAAAACCTGGCCTTTTTTCCCCTCAGGCGGAGGGTGGACTTCCCAAATCGCTAGAAGTTGGATTAAAGGCCTAAACATACACCCCCAGATCACCTTCTCCTCATAGCCTGCCACCGATCCATGGTGGAGGGCGGCAAGCATGTGGCTGTCATCCCTCATTCAAAAAAGCTATCAGGGTCCATCTGCCACGGGACTCCGCTACGTCCCCACCATGAGGGAATCTCAACCTGGAGTCGACTTCAACACACAAGACTGCCTGTGTGCTTTGAAATCTAGGCCAGAATTGTGTTAAGCCCCAGAAAACCGTTTCCCTTCTGGCAGCCAACTCTGGGCACATCCAGTGTCACTAACGTGTGGGGGGCCTGAGGGCTAGGTTTCGGCCTCAATTATAGCAAATGCCCTTCCTTGACACATGGACCATGTTGGTGCCATCCAGTTTCGGCATCAAAGGGAAGTGGCCTTTGGCGACCCCTTGTGACCCTCCTCCGCAATAGGTGGTCCCAACAGCCTGTGCACTAGACCACCTAGAGCTATTGACTGGGATCCAAGCTCTAGCTAATGTGACCTCTTCCGGGTGTTCCCCTGGGCGAACCCACCCCAGTGGTTATGTCAACGTTTGTGGTAGTCCACCTGGCCCCTCCCCCTGATGATGTAACCAGGTCCAGCTGGCCACCGGAAACCAGAACCCCTGGCTCAAGTGAACACATCCGGGTGTGCCAGAAATCCTGGCTCACATGACCACCTGCTGGCTAACACCTGGCTTCTTCCCATGATGACTTCCCCAGGTCCACATGGCTTCCTACCGACCCCATACGCCCAGGGATCCCTGGACAGTTCCGGGTACTTCCCAGACCCTGACACGACTGACCAACATCCAGTTGGTCACCTGGGTCCTCCCCCTGGTTTTCCAGACACCGCTCCTTGTTCACACGACCACCGAGCGACACTGCCCGTGCTTCTTTGCTCCTCAGGCGGAGGGGGGTCTCCCCAAAGAGCTGGATGTTGGGTTAAAAGCCTAAAACCGACAGCTGAAGATCCCCATGTTCTCAAAGGCTGCCTCTGATCCCATCCATAGGGTGGCAAGCAGGGGGCTGCCAGCACTCTTTCAAGAAAGCGAGGAGACCTTCTGCTTCCTGACTCTGCATAGTCCCAATATGGCGGCATCTCGCCAGCAATGGACTTTGACCCAGATGAAACTGACTGCAGGCTTAGATATCCAGTAAGGAGTTGCATTAAGCTGCAGAAAACCTTTTCCCTTCTTGCAGCCAACTACAGTCCCCTCCAGTGTCACTAATGGCGGTGGGTGGGGGGGGGGGAAGCTGAGGGACAGATTTCAGCCTTACTCATGGCAAATGCCCTTCGTTGAGGACATGGGCCTCCTTGGTGCCATCCAGGATTCGGACCACAGGGAAATGGGGTTTTGGTGACCCCTTGTGACCCTCCTGTGCATTAGGTGGCCCCAACTTCCTATCCACTGGAACACCTCCAGCTGTTAACCAGGCCTCACCTGACGCTTCCCTGCGTTGACGTGGGCAAATCCACCCTTCCGTTTACGTCACTGTTTCTGCCTTTCCACCGGGCCGCCCCCCTTATGAGGTAACCAGTTCCAGCTGGCGAACTGGCCCCAGCGCCCTTGCTTCACCTGACCAACTTCTCCTGAGCATATGGCCCCTCCCCCTGATGACGTAATCAGGTCAGACTTCCCATCGACCCCACCTCCTCTCTCTCACTTGAAAACATCTTGGGTGTGCCCAAGGCCCTGCCTCACGTGTCCAAACTCAGGCTAGCACCTGGCCCCTCCACTTGAAGAGGGAAAGAGGTAGGGCAGCCGACCCGACCCCCACAACCGCCCTCACCGCCCAGGGATCACAGGACACTTCCGGGTATTTCCTAGTTCCTGACACCCCTGACCCACATCCAGTTGGCCACCTGTGTCCTCCCCCTTGTTTTCCAGACACTGCTCCTTTTTGGCCCGACCACTGAGCCACAATTCCCCGGGCTTTTTTGCCCCTAATGCAGAGGTTGGACTTCCCCAATTGCTAGAAGTTGGGTTAAAGGCCTAAACATACACCCCCAGATCACCTTCTCCTCATAGCCTGCCTCCGATCCCTGGTGGAGGGCGGCAAGCATGTGGCTGCCAGCACTCATTCAAAAAAGCCATCAGTGTCCGTCTGTCACGGGACTGTGCTACGTCCCCACCATGCGGGAATCTCAACCTGGAGTCGACTTCAACACACAAGACTGCCTGTGTGCTTTGAAATCTAGGTCAGAATTGTGTTAAGCCCCAGAAAACCGTTTCCCTTCTGGCAGCCAACTCTGGGCACATCCAGTGTCACTAACGTGTGGGGTGTCTGAGGGCTAGGTTTCGGCCTCCATTATAGCAAATGCCCTTCCTTGACACATGGGCCATGTTGGTGCCATCCAGTTTCGGCATCAAAGGGAAGTCGCCTTTGCGACCCCTTGTTACCCTCCTCCGCAATAGGTGGTCCCACCAGCCTATGCACTAGACCACCTAGTGCTATTGACGGGGCTCCAAGCTCTAGCTAATGTGACCATTTCCGGGTGTTCCCCTGGGCGAACCCACCCTAGTGGTATGTCACCATTTGTGGTTGTCCACCTGGCCCCTCCCCCTGATGATGTAACCAGGTCCAGCTGGCCACCGGAAATCTGAGACCCGGGCTATGAGGCCTATCTCCAGATGGCGGCAGTCTCCTCCACCTGATGACATAACAAGGTACAGCTGGCCACGACACCCCACAGCCCCTGGCTCACCAGACCACATCCGGGTATGCCAGAAATCCTGGCTACCATGACCACCTGCTGGCTAACACCTGGCTTCTTCCCATGATGACTTCACCAGGTCCACATGGCCTCCTACTGACCCCACACGCCCAGGTATCCCTGGACAGTTCCAGGTATTTCCCAGGTCCTGACACCCCTGACCAACATCCAGTTGGTCACCTGGGCCCTCCCCCGGGTTTTCCAGACACCGCTCCTTGTTCACACGACCACCAATCGACACTCCCCTTGCTTCTTTGCCACTCAGGCGGAGGGTGGTCTCCCCAAAGAGCTGGAAGTTCAGTTAAAAGCCTAAAACCTACAGCTGAAGATCCCCATCTTCTAAAAGGCTGCCTCTGATCCCATCCATAGGGTGGCAAGCAGGGGGCTGCCAGCTCTCTTTCAAGAAAACAGGGGTCCATCTGCCTTGAGACTCCGCATCTTCCCCAACATGTGGGCATCTCGCCCTGCAATGGCCTTCTACCCAGACAAAATTGCCCGCGGGGCTTAGAAATCCAGGCAGGATTTTTGTTAAGCCCTATACAACTTTTTCCTTCTTTCAGCCAACTACAGTCCCCTCCATTGTCACTAGTGGCTGTGGGGGGGGGGGGGCTCAGGGACAGATTTCAGCCTCACTCATGGCAAATGCCCTTCCTTGAGGACATGGACCTACTTGGTGCCATCCAAGATTCGGACCACAGGGAAGTGGGGTTTGGGTGAACCTTTGTGACCCTCCTCCGCATTAGGTGGCCCCAACTTCCTATCCACTGGAACACCTCCAGCTGTGGACCGGCCTCAAGCGTTAGCTCACCTGAAGCTTCCCTTTGTTGACCTGGGCAAATCCACCCTCCCGGTTAGGTCACCGTTTCTGGCTTTCCACCCGGCCGGCCCCCTCTAGAGGTAACCAGGTACAGCTGGCCAATTGGCCCTAGCGCCCTTGGTTCACCTGACCAACTTCTCGAGGGCACCTGGCCCATCCCCCTGATGAGGTAACCAGGTCGGGCTTCCCATGGACCCCACCTCCTCTGTCTCACTTGAAAACATCTTGGGTGTGCCCAAGGCCCTGACTCATGTGACCAACCTCAGGCTAACCTGGCCCCTCCCCTTGATGTGGGAAAGGGGTCGGGCAGCCGAACCCCCCCCCCCCCCCGCCAAGTCCCCAGATCACAGGACACTTCTGGGTATTTCCCAGTCCCAGACACTCCTGACTAACATCCAGTTGGCTACCTGGGCCCTCCCCCTTGTTTTCCAGACATCGCTCCTTGTTCGCCTGTCCACTGAGCCTCACTGCCCGAGTCTTGGCCCCTCAGGCGCAGGGTGGTCTCCCCAAATGCTGGAAGTTCTTTTAATTTTCTAAAACCTATAGCTGAATATCCCCATCTTCTCATGGGCTGCCTCTGATCCCGTTGAGAGGGTGGCGAGCAGTAGGTCGGCAGCCCACTTTCAAGAAATTTAGGGGGTTAAGGCAGGGTTTTTGGTTTGTGTTTGTGGAGGGTTAGGGTTAGTGCTAGGGTTAGGGTTAGGGCTATGGTTAGGGTTAGGGCTAAGTTTAGGTTTAGGGTTTGGGTTAGGGTTAGGGTTATGGTATATAAACATTTGGAATTCACAATGAATGAGCTTGAATCATTTGGCATAAGTGAAAAGAGCAGCTACTTATGAAAAAAACAGGAGAAACACTTGGATTTCATAATGTTTGAGCTTGAATCACTGTACAAAAGTGAATCAAACACTGAGAATTCACAATGATAGACTTGGGAAATATTTACGAATGTGCCTCATACACTTGGAATTCATGTTAAAAGAGATTTAATATTGAAAGGACACAATTTAGTTACTGGGAAATGTATTCAAAGAGCTGAGAAGTGAGTTCGATACCGTTTACATTTATTATTCCGTCAAAGTGAGTTGGCGTTTTTGGATGAAAGTTGGTTAAAAATTCTTTTTCATAGACCTGATATAACAGTATTAAAGTATTCAAAACTCTGAGGAATCAAAATAATAGTTAGGCTAGTGTTCAAAATAGTAATAATTTTCGTTTCAAGAGCTGGTATATATGTAATAACGCTGTATAAACCCTTGGAATTCACAATGAAAGAGCTTGAAACACTGGACAAAAGTGAAAAGAGCTGGAATATATGGAAAAAAGCTGTATAAACACTTGAATTCACAATGAATGAGCCTGAATCACTGGATAAAAGTCAATCCAACACTGCGAATTCACAATGATAGATTAGGGAAATATTTAGGAATGTACTTCAATCACTAGGTTTACCTGTTCATAGAGCCGTAATATCTGATGGACACTATTTGATCACTTGGAAATCATGTTCTAAGAGTAGAGAACTGAGTTTGATTCTGGTTACATTTATAATTCAGTCTCAATGATTTGGCGTTTTTGAAAGAAGGTTGGTTAAACATTTGAACATTCATTTTCATGGGGCTCAGATACCTTCAATGGTTATTTTCATATAGCAGTTATAACAGTTCAGGGTTAGCGTTAGTGTTAGGGCTAGTGTTAGGGTTAGGTTTTGGTTTAGGGCTAGGGTTAGGGCTAGAGTTAGTGTTAGGTTAGGACTAGGGCTGATTTAAGGTAAGGGATAGGACTAAAGCTAGTTCTAGGGTTTGCTTTATGGTTAGGGTTACTGTTAGGGCTAGTTATAGGGCTAGGCATAGGGCTCAGGTTAGGGCTTAGGTTAGGGTTAGGGCTAGGGTTCGGGCTAGGGCAGCCGTGGGCAAACTATGGCCCGTGGGCATTATCCGGCCCATTCGGCTGTTCTATCCTGCCCGCGGAGCCGAAAGAGCAGAGGGTTCTCTTGCTCTCCCCTCCGCTCCTTCACCAGCAGCAGTGTTAACATGGCAACGTCGGGAAACACGGCTGCAGCTCCTTCTTCTGAGTGGGAGAATTTATATCCGCCCATTCAGTAGAAGGAACAACCTCTCAATGTTCCAGAGGCTCCTTGTAATGCCCGCGGACGCGTCCCCCGACATCACCCTGGGAATACGTAGACACGCCCCTGGAGAGCACAGTATCAAAGCATTAGCAAAAAAGGAGACCAACAACACTGTTCCCACTGAAGTTGATGTTTTAAAGACCAAAAACCTTTCAACCCAGTCTACATTGCCATCTACATCTATGTCCTGGGCATAATTTGGAAGTTGCACTAAAGAAAATGTTTAATTTACTGTTTACACATTTTGTTCTTTTCTATTTGTTTTAGTTTTAAATTATTTCATTATATTTAAGTTTAATTTGAAAGGCTTTTGTACCTTTCCTTTGTTAGGCAATTTTATTTTGCCTTTGCCATCTTCAATATAAGGTATGTCATTGTGCTATGATTCCTCCATTTTTTGAAGTTTCAAATTATAATAATTAGTGTTTACATTCTTCTTGTTAAAATGTTTGAAATGAATGTTGTTGGGCGACCCGCAAGAGACGACCACCAGAGACTGAGATAAAAATTTATGAGCCTTTATTAAGCTGACCAGCAACTACAGTTGTAGCACTTCACCGCAGTAAAGGCCGAACTGCAGTGCAGTCCACAGGTGTTACAGCAAATTTATACTCGGGAAACACAAGAGGGAGTTAGGACAGTTACAATGACAACCCAAAGGTTACAAAAGCTATTTCAGCCGTTTCTAAGAAACTCAGGGCACAGGTGCAACGCTTGGGCACACTTGGCTGGAGCATGAACCACCACCTCCCTCCAAATTCCAACCGACCCATTGTTCCGTGACCTACTGCACCTCCCTCTGTCTTAAGGCATCCTCCCTCCTGGCAACGGAGCGGCTGTGCAATGTTTGCGGCCCAGAACAATGAATAAAACTATTGAAATAAAAAAAAAAGACCGTACCCTTTTATGCAATGATGTTTACTTTGAATTTATATTAGTTCACACAAACACTCCATCCATGCTTTGTTCTGGCCCTCCAGTCCAGTTTAAGAACCCATTGTGGCCCTCGAGTCAAAAAGTTTGCCCACCCTTGGGCTAGGGTTAGGGTTAGTGCTAGGGTTAGGGTTAGGGTTAAGGTTAGGGCTAGGAGAGAAACCAAGATGGCAGCATAGGTAAGAACCTAAACTGCTGCCTCGCACAATAATTTCAAAACTACAACTCAAAGACAGAACGGACATCATCAAGAACCACAGGAAGGCTGGCTGAGTGGAAATTCTACAACTAGAAGGAAAGAGGAAAGCTCACGGAGAATCAGAGGAGCAGCAAAGGAGGGCTGAGGTACAGAGACGCGCGCAGAGAGGAAGGGCGACTGAGTGCCTGGCTGACTTTCTCTGGTGGGAGGGGGAAGGAAGCCCCCGACTGCACTGAACCCCAGTTCCGACTGCACTGAAACCCAGTTCCAGGCGAAACCCCATGGACCCAGGCTCATACAGTGGGAGTCTGGACTATCAGTTAGAGAGAAAGGCAGACGGAGACTCGGAGACCCGGGGTAGCCGCGATGGGTCTAGAGGCGCACGCGTGCACACAAGTGCTCACAGAGAAAGCTGAATGCGGAGGTTGTCGCAGGCATTCCCTAGCGGAAGGGAGTTGGAAGCTCCTGCCTACACTGAACCCTAGTTCTGACTGCACTGAACCCCAGTTCCGGGCGAGCCCCTGGGGACCCACACTCTTACAGGGGGAATCTGGACTGTCAGGCAGAAACTCAGGGGAGTCGAGGAAGGTAGAGGTCTGGATGCGTGCGTGCAAGGGCAGGTCTGATGGGAAGCCAACACTATCTGCTCCGCCCTGAGCCTCCGCCCCATCCAAGCTGAGCACAGAGGCTTTTGCGATTTTGCAAGTCTAATCCTATAAGGCTGTCTCCAGCACCGAACTTCTCCCAGTGTAGACACAGCTGATCCTCACAGCCAACTGGCCTGGAGGTCAATTCCTCCCAGTGATACCAACAACAATCAAGACTTAACTACAACAAGGCTGTACACACAGTCCACAAAGGGGTGCACCAAGAGTGTCCACCTCAGGTAACTGGGAGGCCGACCCACTGGGCCATATAGGAAACCTAGCACACAAAGCTACCCTATCAATTCAGGGAATCAGTAAAAATGCAGAGGCAAAGAAACAGATCACAAACGAAAGAAATGGAGGAAAACAAACGACTGGATATAGAATTCAAAACCACAGTTATAAGGCTTTTCAAGAATATCCTAGAAAAGGCTGATAAATTTAGCGAGACCCTCGAGGATATGAAAAAGGACCAACTAGAAATTAAACTGACTGAAATAAAAAATATTATACAGAGACCCAACAGCAGACTAGAGGAACGCAAGAATCAAGTCAAAGATTTGAAAAACAAAGAAGCAAAAAACACTCAACCGGAAAGCAAAAAGAAAAAAGAATCCAAAAAGTTGAAGATAGTGTAAGAAGCCTCTGGGACAACTTCAAGCGTACCAACATCACAATTATGGGGGTGCCAGAAGAAGACAGAGAGCAAGATACTGAAAACCTATTGGAAGAAATAATGACTGAAAACTTCCCCTACCTTGTGAAAGAAATAGACTTACAAGTCCAGGAAGCGCACAGAACTCTAAACAAGAGGAATCCAAAGAGGACCACACCAAGACCATAATTAAAATGCCAAGGGCAAAAGACAAAGAGAGAATATTAAAAGCAGCAAAAGAAAAACAGTTAGTTACCTACAAGGGAGCACCCATATGATTGTCAGCTGATTTCTCAACAGAAACTATGCAGGCCAGACGGGAGTGGCAAGAAATATTCAAAGTGATGAAAAGCAAGAACCTACAACCAAGATTACTCTACCCAGCAAAGTTATCATTCAGAATGGAAGGTCAGATAAAGAGCTTCACAGATAAGAAAAAGCTAAAGGAGTTCATCACCACCAAACCAGTATTATATGAAATGCTGAAAGGTGTTCTTTAAGAAGAGGAAGAAGAAAAAAGTAAAGATAAAAATTATGAACAGCAAAAACACATCTATCAACAAGTGAACCTAAAAATCAAGTGAATTAAAAATCTGAGGAACAAAATAAACTAGTGAATATAATAGAATTAGGGGCATATAAAGGGAGTGGACTGATAATTCTCAGGGGGCAAGGGTATGGGGGGTGCAGGAAGAGACTGGACAAAAATTGTACACTTATGGATGAGGACAGTGTGGGGGGGAGGTAAGGGCAGAGGGTGGGGTGAGAACCAGGTGGAGGGGAGCTATAGGGGGGAAAAGGAGAAACAATTGTAATAATCTGAACAATAAATATTTATTAAATTAAAAAAATAAAAAAGGAAATAAAAGGTTAGGGCTAGGTTTAGGATTATGGTTAGGGTTAGGGTTAAGGCTAGGTTTAGGGTTAGGGTTAGGGCTAGAGATAGGGCTAGGGCTAGGGCTCCGGTTAGGGCTAAGGTTAGGGTTAGGGGTAGGGCTAGGGTTAAGGTTAGTGCTAGGCTTATGGTTTGGGCTCTGGTTAGGGTTTGGCTTAGGGTTAAGGCTAGGGCTAGGGATAATATAGGGCTAGGATTAGTGTCAGGGTTAGAGTTAAACGTAGGGCTAGGGTTAGGGTTAGGGTTAGGGTTAGGATTAGGGCTAGAGTTTGGGTTAGGTTTAAGTTTAGGGTTAGGTTTAGGGCTCGGGTTAAGGTTAGGTTTAGGGTTAGGGTTAGAGTTAGGGTTAGGGTTAGGGTTAGGGTTAGGGTTAGAGTTAGAGTAGGGTTAGGACTAGGATCAGGGTTAGGATACGGCTAGGGTTAGGGTTAGGGTTAGGGTTAGGGTTAGGGTTAGGGTTAGGGCTTGGGTTAGGGTTAGGGTTAGGCCTAGGATTGGTGTTAGGGTTAGGGTTACGGTTTGTGTTAGGATTAGGGTTAGGGCTAGTGTTAGGGCTAGGGCTAGGGTTAAGGTTAGGATTAGGGCTAGGACTAGGTTTAGGGTTAGGGATATGGCTAAATCTAGGGTTAGGGTTTGTGTTAGGGTTAGTGTTAGGTTTAGGGCTAGGGATAGGGCTAGTGCTCCGGTTAGGGCTAGGGTTAGGGTTAGTGCTAGGGTTAAGGTTAGAGCTATGGTTACGGTTAGAGCTATGGTTAGGGTTAGAGTTAGGGCTAGGTTTAGGGTTAGGGTTAGGATTTGGGTTAGGATTAGGTTTAGGGTTAGGGCTCGGTTTAGAGTTAGGTTTGGGTTAGGGCTAGGGTTAGGGTTAGGGCTAAAGGTAGGGTTAGGTTTAGGGTTCGGGCTAGGGCTAGGTTTAGGGCTAGGGCTAGGTTTAGGGCTAGTGCTAAGGCTAGGGCGAGGGCTAGGGTAAGGGTTAGGGTTTGGGTTAGAATTAGGTTTAGAGTGAGGGGAAGGCTAGGGTTATTATTGAACTAGGGTTAGGGTTAGGGTTAGTGTTTGGGTTAGGGTTAGGGTTAGGGTTAGGGTTAGGTCTAGGGTGAAGATTAGGGTTATGGTTTATAATTCACAATGAAGGAGCTTGAATCACTGTACAAAAGTGAATCAAACACTGAGAATTCACAATGATAGACTAGGGAAATATTTAGGTTTCTGACTCATACACTAGGAATACATGTTAAAAGAGCTTTAATATCTGAAGGACACAATTTAGTCACTGGGAAATAGTGTTCAAAGAGCTGAGAAGTGAGTGCAATACTGTTTACATTTATTATTCTGTCAAAATGAGTTGGCGTTTTTGGAAGAAAGTTGGTTAAACACTTAAAAATTCATTTTCATAGTCCTGATATAACAGTATGAAAGTATTCAAAACTCTTAGGAATCAAAATGATAGGCTAGTGTTCAAAGTAGTAATAGTTTATGTTTAAAGAGCTGGTATATATGGGAAAAAAGCTGTATAAACACTTGGAATTCACAATGAATGAGCCTGAAACACTGAACAAAACTCAATCCAACACTGAGAATTCACAATGATAGATTAGGGAAATATTTAGGAATGTACTTGAAACACTAGGTTTACCTGTTCATAGAGCCATAATAACTGATGGACACTGTTTAATCACCTGGCAATCGTGTTCAAAGAGTAGTGACCTGAGTTGGATTCTGGTTACATTTATAATTCAGTTTCAATGAGTTGGTGTTTTTGAAAGAAGGTTGGTTAAACATTTAAACATTCATTTTCATAATGCTCAGATACTTTAAAAAGTTATTTTCATACAGCAGATATAAGAGTCTAGGGTTAGGGTTAGGGTTAGGGTTAGGGATAGGTTTAGGGTTAGGGTTTGGGTTAGGGGTAGGGCTAGGGCCAAGGTTAGGGTTAGGGTTAGTGTAGGGGCTAGTTCTAGGGCTAGGGTTTGCGATAAGGTTAGGGTTAGGGTTAGGGCTAGGTATAGGGCTAGGAATAGGGTTAGGGATAGGGTTAGAGTTAGGGTTAGGGCTAGGATTAGGATTAATGCTATGGTTAGGTTTAGGGATATGGTTAGGGTTAGGGTAAGGGCTAGGTTTAGGGTTAGGGTTAGGGTTAGGCTTAGGCTTAGGGCTAGGGCCTGGGTTAGGGTTAGGGTTAGGGTAAGGGCTAGGTCTAGGGCTAGGCTTTGCGTTAGGGTTAGTTTTAAGCTTATGGCTAGGTCTAGGGTTAGAGCTAAGGCTATGGCTTGGATTAGGGCTTGGGTTAGGGTTAGGGCTAGGGTTAGGGTTAAGGTTTGGGTTTGGGGGAGGGCTAGGGTTAGGGTTATGGTTAGGGTTAGGGCTAGGGTTAGGTTTAGGGATAGGGTTAGGGCTAGGATTAGGTCTAGGGCTAGGGCTAGGACTCGAGCTAGTGCTAAGGCTAAGGCTAGGGCGAGGGCTAGGGTTAGAGTTAGGTTTTAGATTAGGGTTAGGGTTAGGGTTAGGGCTAGGGCTAGAGTTAGGATAGGGCTAGGGTTAGGGTTGTGGTTATGGTTAAGGGTTATGGTTAGGGCTGGGGTTAGGGTTAGGATTAGGTTATGGTTAAGGATTATGGTTAGGGCTGGGGTTAGGGTTAGGGTTAAGGCTAGGGCTAGGGCTAGGGCTAGGGTTATGGTTTGCATTAGTGTTAGGGTTTGAGTTAGAGTTAGGTCTAGGGATAGGGTCAGGATTAGGGTTAGGGTTAGTGTTAGGGTTAAGCTCAGGGTTAGGTCTAGGGTTAGGGTTAGTGCTAGGGTTACTGCTAGGGCTAGGGCAAAGGTTAGATTTAGTGTTGGGCTAGGATTAGGGTTAAGGCTAGGGTTAGGGTTAATTTTAGGGTTAGGGTTAAGGTTAGGTTTATGGTGTATAAACATTTGGAATTCACAATGAATGAGCTGGAATCACTGTGCAAAAGTGAATCAAACACTGAGAATTCACAATGATAGACTAGGGAAATATTTAGGTTTCTGACTCATTCACTAGGAATACATGTTAAAAGAGCGTTAATATCTGAAGGACACAATTTACTCACTTGGAAATCGAGTTCAAAGGGCTGAGAAGTGAGTGCTATACTGTTCATATTTATTATTCCGTCAAAATGAGTTGGGTTTTTGGATGAAAGTTGGTTAAACACTTAAAAATTCATTTTCATAGACCTGGTATAACAGTATGAAATTATTCAAAACACTTAGGAATCAAAATGATAGTAAAGCTAGTGTTCAAAGTAGTAATAATTTACATTTAAAGAGCTGGTAAATATGGAAAAACACTGTATAAACAGTTGGAATTCACAATGAATGAGCATGAAACACTGGACATAAGTCAATCCAACACTGAGGATTCAGGATTCACAATGATTGACTAGGGAAATATTTAGGAATGTATTTGAAACACTAGGTTTACCTGTTCATAGAGCCATAATATCTGATGGACACTGTTTAATCACCTGGATATCGTGTTCAAAGAGTAGAGAACTGAGTTGGATACTGGTTACATTTATAATTCAGTCTCAACGAGTTGGGGTTTTTGAAAGAAGGTTGGTTAAACATTTGAACATTCATTCTCATAGTGCTCAGATACCTTAAAAAGTTATTTTCATACAGCACATATAACAGTTTAGGCATAAGGTTAGGTTGTTAGGGTTAAGGTTAGAGCTAGGGTTAGGGTTAGGGTTAGTGCTAGGGCTAGGGTTAGGGTTAGGGTTAGGGTTAGTGCTAGGGCTAGGGTTAGGGTTAGGATTCAGGTGAGGGCTAGGGTTAAGGTTAGGGTTAGTGCTAGAGCTAGGGTTAGAGTTAGGGTTCAGGTGAAGTCTAGGGTTAGGGTTAACTTAAGGGTTAGGTTTAGGGATATGGCTAGGACTAGGGCTAGGGTTTGCGTTAGGGTTTTGGTTAGGGTTAGGGTTATGGCGTATAGACATTTGAAATTCACAATAAATGAGCTCAATCACTTGACAAAAGTGAAAAGAGCTGCTGTATAAGGAAAAAAGCTGTAGAAACATTGGAATTCACAATGAATTAGCTTGAATCACTATACATGAGTGAATCAAACACTGAGATATCACAATGATAGACTTGGGAAATATTTAGGAATGTGACTTAAACACTAGGAATTCATGTTAAAAGACCTTTAATATCTGAAGGACAATATTTAGTCACTGGCACATCATGTTCAAGTGAGTGCAATACTGTTTCCACTCATTATTCCGTCAATATGATTTGGCGTTTTTGAGTGAAAGTCCTTTAAAAATTCATCTTCATAGACTTGATATAACAGAATGAAAGTATTCAAATCTCTTAGGAATCAAAATCGTAGTTTAGCTAGTGTTCAATGTAGTAACAATTTACATTTAAAGAGCTGGTATATATTGAAAGGTAGGATAGTCTTTAAAATAGTAATCACTCACGTTAAAAGCTGGTATTTATACAAAAAGGATGTATAAACACATGGAATTCATAACGAATTAGCTTGAATCACTGGCCAAAAGTGAATCAAAAACGAGAATTCAATGGTAGAATAGGGACATATTTAGGAATGTGCTTGAAACGCTAGAAGTACATGTTCACAGAGCTGTCATATCAAAAGGACACTGTTTAGTCACTGGGAAATCGTATTCAAAGAGCAGAGAAGTGAGTGCAATACTCTTTCCGTTTATAATTCAGTCTAAATGAGTTGGCTTTTTGGAAGAATGTCGGTTAAACACATAGAATTCATTTTCATAGAGCTGATACGACAGTGGGAAAATATTCAAAATTCTTAGAAATCACAATGATAGTTAGGCTAAGGTTCAAATTAGAAACAACTTACATTTAAAGAGTTGTGATATAATGAAAAAATATGAACACTTGGAATTCACAATGAAGGAGCTTGAATCACTGGACAAGAGTGAAACAAACACTGAAAATTCAAAAGGATAGACTAGGGTAATATCTAGGAATGTGCTTGAAACTTTAGGAATACATGTTCTCAGAGATTTTATATCAAAAGGACAGTGTTTAGTCACAGGAACATCGTGTTCAAAGACCTGAGAAGTGCGTGCTATACCATTTATATTAGTAATTCAGTCTGAGTTGGGATTTTTAGAAGATAGCTGGTTAAACACTAAAAAATACATTTTCATACAGCTGATATGACAGTATGAAAGTATTCAAAACTCTTAGAATTCAAAATGATAGTTGGCTAGTGTTCAAATACTAATAATATAACTATAAAGAGCTGGTATGATACCTGTAAGAAAATGATAAAACTCTCAGAGCTCAAAATAGCAGAGCAGGGAAATGTCTAGGATTGTATCTGAAAGACTTGGAATATGTTTGTAAAATCTTAATACCTATGTGCAGTGTTGAAATACTGAGAATTAGAATTCAAAGAGCTGTGAAAGGTAGGATAGTCTTTAAAATAGTAATCACTCACGTTTAAGAGCTGGTATATATGGAAGAATGCTGAATCAACACTTGCAATTCACAATGAATGGGCTTTGATCATTGGACAAAAGTGAATCAAACACTGAGAAATCATAGTGGTAGACAAGGCAAATATTTAGGAATGTGCTTCACATACTAGTAATATATGTTCAAAGGCCTTTAATATCTGAAGGAAAATATTCACTAGGAAATTGTGTTCAAAGAACTGAGAACTGAGTTGGATACTGGTTCCATTTATAATTTAGTCTAAATGCATTGATATTTTTGAAAGAATGTTGGTTAAACACGTAAACATTCAATTTCATAGGGCTCAGATGCCTTTAAGACAATGTTAAAACTCTAAGTGCTCAAATTTACAAACCAGAGAAATGTCTAGGAATGTATCTGAAACACGTGGAATATGTTTGTAGAACATTAATACTTCTAGTGCACTGTTGAAATACTGAGAATTTGTATTTAAAGGGCTGTGAAAGGTAGGGTAGTCTTTAAAATAGTAATCACTCACGTTTAAGAGCTGGTATATATGGAAGAACGCTGAATCAACACTTGCAATTCACAATGAATGGGCTTCAGTCACTGGCAAAAGTGAATCAAAAAAATGAGAATTCAATGGTAGAATAGGGACATATTTAGGAATGTGCTTAAAACGCTAGGAGTACATGTTCACAGAGCTTTCATATCAAAAGGACACTGTTTAGTCACTGGTAATTCGTGTTCAAAGAGCAGAGAAGTGAGTGCAATACTGTTTCCGTTTATAATTCAGTCTAAATGAGTTGGCTTTTTGAAGAATGTCGGTTAAACACATAGAATTCATTTTCATAGAGCTGATACGACAGTGGGAAAATATTCAAAATTCTTAGAAATCACAATGATAGTTAGGCTAAGGTTCAAATTAGAAACAACTTAAATTTAAAGAGTTGTGATATAATGAAAAACTATGAACACTTGGAATTCACAATGAAGGAGCTTGAATCACTGGACAAAACTGAATCAAACGCTGAGAATTCATAATAATGCACTAGAGAAATATCTAGGAATGTGCTTGAAACTATGGGAATACATGTTCACAGAGATTTTATATCAGAAGGGCAGTGTTTAGTCACAGGAAAATCATGTTCAAAGACCTCAGACGGGCGTGCGACACTGTTTACATTTGTAATTCAGTCTAAATGAGTTGGGATTTTTAGAAGAAAGCTGGTTAAACACTAAAAAATACATTTTCATACAGCTGATATGACAGTATGAGAGTATTCAAAACTCTTAGAATTCAAAATGATAGTTGGCTAGTGTTCAAATACTAATAATATAACTATAAAGAGCTGGTATGATACCTGTAAGAAAATGATAAAACTCTCAGAGGTTTTGTAGATACTCTCATAGGTATTAAGGTTCTACAAACGTATTCCAACTCTTTCAGATACAATCCTAGACATTTCCCTGCTCTGCTATTTTGAGCTCTGAGAGTTTTATCATTTTCTTACAGGTATCATACCAGCTCTTTAGAGTTATATTATTAGTATTTGAACACTAGCCAACAAACTCTAAGTTTGTAGAACCTTAATACCTATGTGCAGTGTTGAAATACTGAGAATTAGAATTCAAAGAGCTGTGAAAGGTAGGATAGTCTTTAAAATAGACTGACGTTTAAGAGCTGGTATATATGGAAGAATGCTGAATCAACACTTGCAATTCACAATGAATGGGTCAAAAGTGAATCAAAAATGAGAATTCAATGGTAGAATAGGGACATATTTAGAAATGTGCTTGAAACACTAGGAGTACATGTTCACAGAGCTTTTATATCAAAAGGACACGGTTTAGTCACTGGGAAATCGTGTTCAAAGAGCAGAGAAGTGAGTGCAATACTGTTTCCATTTATAATTCAGTCTAAATGAGTTTGCTTTTTGGAAGAATGTCGGTTTAACACGTAAAATTCATTTTCATAGAGCTGATACGACAGTGGGAAAATATTCAAAATTCTTAGAAATCACAAAGATAGCTAAGCTAAGGTTCAAATTAGAAACAACTTACATTTAAAGAGTTGTGATATAATGAAAAACTATGAACACTTGGAATTCACAATGAAGGAGCTTGAATCACTGGACAAAAGTGAATCAAACGCTGAGAATTCACAAAAATGCACTAGAGAAATATCTAGGAATGTGCTTGAAACTATGGGAATACATGTTCACAGAGATTTTATATCGGAAGGGCAGTGTTTAGTCACAGGAAAATCATGTTCCAAGACCTGAGAAGTAGTGCAAAACCGTTTACATTTGTAATTTAGTCTAAATGAGTTGGGGTTTGGAAGAAAGTTGGTTAAACATTTAAAAGTACATTTGCATACAGCTATGACAGTATGAAAGTATTCAAAACTTTAGAAATCAAATTGATAGTTGGCTAGTGTTCAAAGTATTAATAATTTAACTATAAAGAGCTGATATGATACCCGTATGTAAATGTTAAAACTCTCAGAGCTCAAAATAACAGACCAGGGAAATGTCTAGGACAGTATCTGAAAGACTTGGAATATGTTTGTAGAACCTTAATACCTCTGTGCAGTGTTGAAATATAGAGAATTGGTATTTAAAGAGCTGTGAAAAGTAGGGTAGTCTTTAAAATAGTAATCACTCACGTTTAAGAGCTGGTATATATGGAAGAACGCTGAATCAACACTTGCAATTCACAATGAATGGGCTTTGATCATTGGACAAAAGTGAATCAAACACTGAGAAATCATAGTGGTAGACAAGGCAAATATTTAGGAATGTGCTTCACATACTAGTAATATATGTTCAAAGGCCTTTAATATCTGAAGGAAACTATTCACTGGGAAATTGTGTTCAAAGAACTGAGAACTGAGTTGGATACTGGTTCCATTTATAATTTAGTCTAAATACATTGATGTTTTTGAAAGAATCTTGGTTAAACACGTAAACATTCAATTTCATAGGGCTCAGATGCCTTTAAGACAATGTTAAAACTCTAAGTGCTCAAATTTACAGACCAGAGAAATGTCTAGGAATGTATATGAAACACGTGGAATATGCTTGTAGAACATTAATATTTCTAGTGAACTGTTGAAATACTGAGAATTTGTATTTAAAGGGCTGTGAAAGGTAGGGTAGTCTTTAAAATAGTAATCACTCACGTTTAAGAGCTTGTATATATGGAAGAACGCTGAATCAACACTTGCAATTCACAATGAATGGGCTTCAATCACTGGCCAAAAGTGAATCAAAAAATGAGAATTCAATGGTAGAATAGGGACATATTTAGGAATGTGCTTGAAACGCTAGGAGTACATGTTCACAGAGCTTTCATATCAAAAGGACACTGTTTAGTCACTGGGAATTCATGTTCAAAGAGCAGAGAAGTGAGTGCAATACTGTTTCCGTTTATAATTCAGTCTAAATGAGTTGGCTTCTTGGGAGAATGTCGGTTAAACACATAGAATTCATTTTCATAGAGCTGATACGACAGTGGGAAAATATTCAAAATTCTTAGAAATCACAATGATAGTTAGGCTAAGGTTCAAATTAGAAACAACTTACATTTAAAGAGTTGTGATATAATGAAAAACTATGAACACTTGGAATTCACAATGAAGGAGCTTGAATCACTGGACAAAACTGAATCAAACGCTGAGAATTCACAATAATGCACTAGGGAAATATCTAGGAATGTGCTTGAAACTATGGGAATACATGTTCACAGAGATTTTAAATCAGAAGGGCAGTGTTTAGTCACAGGAAAATCATGTTCAAAGACCTCAGATGGGCGTGCGACACTGTTTACATTTGTAATTCAGTCTAAATGAGTTGGGATTTTTAGAAGAAAGCTGGTTAAACACTAAAAAATACATTTTCATACAGCTGATATGACAGTATGAGAGTATTCAAAACTCTTAGAATTCAAAATGATAGTTGGCTAGTGTTCAAATACTAATAATATAACTATAAAGAGCTGGTATGATACCTGTAAGAAAATGATAAAACTCTCAGAGGTTTTGTAGATACTCTCATAGGTATTAAGGTTCTACAAACGTATTCCAACTCTTTCAGATACAATCCTAGACATTTCCCTGCTCTGCTATTTTGAGCTCTGAGAGTTTTATCATTTTCTTACAGGTATCATACCAGCTCTTTAGAGTTATATTATTAGTATTTGAACACAAGCCAACAAACTCTAAGGTTTGTAGAACCTTAATACCCATGTGCAGTGTTGAAATACTGAGAATTAGAATTCAAAGAGCTGTGAAAGGTAGGATAGTCTTTAAAATAGACTGACGTTTAAGAGCTGGTATATATGGAAGAATGCTGAATCAACACTTGCAATTCACAATGAATGGGTCAAAAGTGAATCAAAAATGAGAATTCAATGGTAGAATAGGGACATATTTAGAAATGTGCTTGAAACGCTAGGAGTACATGTTCACAGAGCTTTTATATCAAAAGGACACGGTTTAGTCACTGGGAAATCATGTTCAAAGAGCAGAGAAGTGAGTGCAATACTGTTTCCATTTATAATTCAGTCTAAATGAGTTTGCTTTTTGGAAGAATGTCGGTTTAACACATAAAATTCATTTTCATAGAGCTGATACGACAGTGGGAAAATATTCAAAATTCTTAGAAATCACAATGATTGTTAGGCTAAGGTTCAGATTAGGAACAACTGATCTGGAAAGGAAAAGTGGAGCTTATCGGAAGCCTGAGAATCCACAACTGCGGCACCCACCGAACAGCTGAGAGCCCCAGAACAACTGTCCGCAATTGTTGCAAACACGCGGATGCAGAGGAGCTCTTCACTCCACCACGGAAAGGTCAGATTTCACCTGGGATAAGGAGAGAGAGAACTACATAACCTGACATCCAGAGAAGAGAGACCCTGGGAAGACAAAGAAACATCCTGCATATGAAAGAAAAGCAGGCATCACCAGAAAAGGAAGTAAACAAAACTGAGGCAAGCAACCTTCCAGAGTAAGAATTCAGAGAAATGGTCATAAGGTGGCTGAAAAGAATGGAAGACAATATGAGCAAGAACCAAGAGGAAATGAAGAACCAAGAAGAAATGAAAAATGACATCGCTGCTGTAAAGAACTCAATAGAAAGCATCAAGAGTAGACTAGAAGAAGCAGAGGACCGCATCAGTGAGCTAGAGAAAAGATGGCAAAAAATACCCATGTAGAGCAGCTTCTAGAGAAAAAAATTAAAAAGCAGGAGGAGAGCCTAAGGGAACTTTGGGACAACATGAAACAAAACAACATCTGCATAATAGGGGTTCCAGAAGGAAAGGAAGCTGAGCAAGGAATAGAAAACCTGTTTGAAGAAATAATGACAGAAAACTTCCCTGATATAGGGAAGAAAAAACCCATACAAATCCAAGAAGCTCACAGAGTCCCAAGCAAAATGAACACCAAATGACCAACGCCAAGGCACATTATATTTAAATTGACAAACACCAATGACAAAGTAAGAATCTTAAAAGCGGCAAGAGAGAGACAGAAAGTAACACACAGAAGAACCCCCATCAGACTAGCGACTGATTTCTCAACAGAAACTCATCAGGCCAGAAGGGAATGGAATGAAATATACAAAGTCATGCAAAGGAAGGGTCTGAATCCAAGAATACTGTACCCAGCAAGGCTATCAATCAAAATTGAAGGTGAAATCAGGAGCCTCACAGACAAAAAAGGACTAAGGGAATTTATTACCACCAAACCAGCAATGCAAGAAATGCTAAAGGGTCTGCTGTAAAAAAAAAAAAAAAAAAAAAAAAAAAAAAAAAAAAAAAAAAAGAAATAGGAAGCAAAGAAGGAACACAGGGGTAAAGAATAAAAATGGCGACAAATAAGTACCTATCAATAATAAATTTAAATGTAAATGGATTATATGCCCCAATCAAATGACATAGGGTAACGGATTGGATAAGTAAACAAGACCCATATATCTGCTGTCTACAAGAAACCCACCTCAGAAAAAATGACGCACACAGACTGAGGGTGAAGGAATGGAAAAAGGTTTTCCAGGCAAATGGAACTGAAAAAAAAGCTGGAGTAGCAATACTTATATCTGACAAATTAGATCGCAAAGTGAAGGACATAACAAGAGATAAGGAAGGCCACTTCATAATACTAAAGGGAGCAATCCAACAAGAAGAAATAACTATGGTAAACATATATGCACCCAATACAGGAGCACCCAAATACATAAAAAAAAAAAAAAACTCCTGGAGGATATCAAGGGAGAGATTGACAGCTATGTATCATAGTAGGGGACTTTAATACCCCACTATCACCATTGGACAAATCCTCTAAACAAAAAATCAGCAAAGAAACATCAATCCTAAATGACTCACTAGACCAGATGGAATTAATTGACATCTTCAGAACATTTCACCCCAAAGCCACAGAATATACATTCTTCTCAAGTGCACATGGGTCTTTTTCAAAGAAAGACCATATGTTCAGACATAGGCAAAGTCTCTTCAAATTCAAGAAGATAGAAATCATATCAAGCATCTTCTCAGACCACAGTGGCATAAAATGGAAATCAACTACAATAAAAACAATCCAAAGAAATCAAACACATGGAGACTAAACAGCATGCTATTCAACAATGACTGGTTACCAGAGAGATCAAGGAAGAAATACAAAACATCATGGCAACAAATGAAAATGAAAACACAACAATCCAATATATATGGGACACAGCGAAAGCAGTCTTGAGAGGGAAGTTCATGGCTCTACAAGCCTACTGCAAAAAAATAAATAAATAAAAGAAACAATGGTAATAAATTACCTAACCCCACAACTCAAAGAGTTAGAAAAAGAGCAACAAGAAAAGCCCAGTGTAAGCAGAAGGAAGGAAATAATAAAGAGCAGGGCAGAGATAAACGACATAGAGACAAAAGAAACAATACAAAAGATCAACAAAATTAAGAGCTGGTTCCTTGAAAGGACAAACAAGATTGATGAACCTCTAGGCAGGCTCACCAAGAAGCAAAGAGAGAGGACCCAAATAAACAAAATCGGAAATGAGAGCGTTGAAATAACAACAGACCCACCAAAATACAAAGGATTGTTAAAAAATATTACGAACAACTCTATTCCAACAAACTGGACAACCTGGAGGAAATGGATATATTCCTAGAAAAATATAACCTTCCAGAACTCAATCAGGAAGAATCTAAACAGCTCAATATGCCAGTAACTATGGAAGAAATTGAAGCAATCATCAAAAAGCTTCCGGCAAACAAAAGCCCGGGGCCAGACAGCTTCACAGGAGAGTTTTACCAAACATTCAAGGAAGAACTAAAACCTATCCTCCTCAGACTATTCCAAAAAATACAAGAGGAAGGAACACTTCCAACCTCCTTCTATGAAGCCATCATCACCCTAATACCAAAACCAGATAAAGACAACACAATGAAGGAGAATTAAAGGCCAATATCCCTTATGAACGTAGATGCCAAAATCCTCAACAAAATTCTAGCAAATCGGATCTGGCAGTACATCTGAAAGATCATACACCATGACCAAGTAGGATTCATCCCACTAATGCAAGGATGGTACGATATCCGCAAATCAATAAATGTGATACATCACATAAACAAATTGAGAGATAAAAATCACATAGTCATATCAACTGATGCAGAAAAAGCATTTGACAAGATCCAACCTCCTTTCTTGATAAAAACTCTCAGCAAGGTGGGAATACAAGGATCATACCTCAACATAATAAAAGCTATATATGATAAACCCACAGCTAACATCATACTCAATGGGCAAAAACTAAAACCATTTCCCCTAAGAACAGCAACAAGGCAGGGATGCCCACTCTCACCACTCCTGTTTGACATAGTACTGGAAGTATTAGCCATTGCAATTAGACAAGAAGAAAAAATAAAAGGCATCCAAATTGGAAAAGAAGAAGTAAAGCTGTCCTTATTTGCAGATGACATGATATTGTACATACAAAACCCAAAAGGCTCCATCAAAAAACTAACAGACTTAATAAATGAATTTGGCAATGTAGCAGGATACAAAATTAACGCCAAGAAGTCTATGGCATTTCTATACATCAATAGTGAACTTACAGAAAGAGAGACTGAAAAAGCAATCCCATTTACCATCACACCTAAAAAATTAAGATACTTAGGAATAAACCTAACCAAGGAGGTAAAAGACCTATACGTGGAAAACTACAGGACACTGAAAAAAGAGATAGAGGAAGTCATAAACAGATGGAAGAACATACCAGGTTCATGGATTGGTAGAATAAACATCATTAAAATGTCCATACTACCCAAAGCAGTCAATAGATTCAATGCACTCCCAATTAAAATACCAACGGCATATTTCACAGACCTGGAAATAACTCCCTAAAAATTCATCTGGAATAAAAAAAAAGACCTCAAATAGCCATAGCAATCCTGAGAAAGAATAATAAAGTAGGAGGGATCTCAATACCAGATTTCAAGCTGTATTACAAAGCCACTGTCCTCAAAACAGCCTGGTAGTGGCACAAGAACAGACATATAGATCAATGGAATAGAATAGAGAATCCAGATATCGACCCAAACCAATATGCACAATTAATATTTGATAAAGGAGGCATGAACATACAATGGAATCAAGACAGTCTCTTCAATAAATGGTGTTGGGAAAATTGGACAGATACATGCAAAAAAATGAAACTAGATCACCAACTTACACCATACACAAAAATAAACTCAAAATAGATACAGGACTTAAATATAAGATGGGAAACCATAAAAATACTAGAGGAATCCACAAGCAGCAAAATCTCAGACATATGCCAAAAGAACTTCTTCACTGATACTGCCCCTAGGGCAACGGAAGCCAAAGAGAAAATAAACAAATGAGACTACATCAAAATAAAAAGGTTTTTCACAGCAAAAGAAACCATCAACAAAGCAACAAGAAAGCCCACTGCATGGAAGAACATATTTGCCAATGTTATCACCAATAAGATTTTAATCTCCAACATTTACAAGGAACTCATACAAATTAACAAAAGGAAGACAAACAACCCAATCAAAAAAATGGGCAACAGATCTAAATAAATATTTTTCATAAGAGGACAGAAGGAAGGCCAGGAGACATATGAAAACATGCTCAAAGTCACTAATCATCTGAGAGATGCAAATCAAAACGACAATGAGGTACCATCTCACACCTGTCAGAATGGCTATCATCAACAAATCAACAAATGACAAGTGTTGGCGAGGATGCGCAGAAAAAGGAACCCTCGTGCACTGCTGGTGGGAATGCAGACTGGTGCAGCCACTGTGGAGAACAGTATGGAGTTTCCTGAAATAACTGAAAATGGAACTCCCATTTGACCCAGTGATCCCACTCCTAGGAATATATCCTAAGAAACTAGAAACACCAATCAGAAAGGATATATGCACCCCTATGTTCATAGCAGTACAATTTACAATAGCTAAGATTTGGAAACAGCCTAGGTGCCCATCAGCAGATGACTGGATCAAAAAACTGTTATACATCTACACAATAGAATACTATGCTGCCATAAAAAAGAAGGAATTACTACCATTTGTAGGCACCTGGATGGAATTAGAGAACATTATGCTAAGTGAAATAAGCCAGTCAATGAAAGAAAAATACCACATGATCTCACTCATTTGGGGATAATGAAAAACATTATAAACTGATGAACAAAAAGATAGATACAGAGGCAGTAAAGCATCAAACAGACTGTCAAATTACAGCGGTAAGGTTAGGGAGAGGTGGGGGAAATAAGAGATCAACTGACGGACTTACATGCATGCATATAAGAGTAACCAACCGATGCAAAACATTGGGATGTGAGGGCATGTATGGGAGTGGGGTGGGTGGGGCAATGGTAAGATATGTACACATATAATGCCTTAATAAAAAAAAGTTAAAAAAAATAAATAAAAAACTGTGGTACATCTGCACAATGGAATACTACACTGCTGTGAAAAGGAAGGATCTCCTACCACTCACAACAGCATGGATGGTCGTGGAGAGAAATATAAATATCACATGATCTCACTCATTTGTGAAATATAATAAACAACATAAACTGATGAACAAAAAATAGATTCAGAGACTTAGAAGCATCGAACAGACTATCCAACCTCAGAGAGAGGGCAGGGAGGGTGGGAGGGTGAGGTAAGAGACCAACCAAAGGACTTGTATGTATGCATATAAGCATAACCAATGAAAACAGACAATAGGGAGTGAGGGCATGTGCTGGGGGGTGGGAGCAGCCAGGGAGAGGCCAATTGGGGAAATGGAGACATATGTAATACTTTAAACAATAAAAAATTTTATAAAATTAAAAGAATCTCCTGGTAAAGTTCTCTTCTTACACCAGTTTTTTTCCAACTAAATCTTTTAGAAAGGAATGTTATTTCTTAACAATGAGCTTAAAATCAGTACGTCCAATGCAAAATTTTGGTACTCTTTGAAACTTTATTTATTTATTTATTTTCTCTTGATACACATGAATTTAGCTTTTGTCTTTTTTTGCCATTAATTGCTAAGGAATTTTAAGATAAAAATACAAAGTCATTAACATCAAGAGACACAAAAGCACTTTGGATTCCAAAATATCTTTATAATGGGAGAGTAAGGGGAGCCTCACGTGTCACTTGCTTATTTTTTAAACTATTACTCTTTCAATTCTAATCTTTGAATAAAATATTTTTTCTACAATATAAAATGACTTTTTAGATCAAAACCAGCACAGTAACATTGTCTATTTTACAATAAATCTGAAAGGAAAATTTGGAAAACAATATTCTTACACCATATAGCATAACTTGTTTTTTAACTTGAATTTTTTTTGTTAATTGCCTAATCACCTAAATCAGTGAATAAGAATGCTCAGCATCCAATCCATGAATATAGAATACAATATAATTTATTCTACTTTTTACTTCAAAGTCACAGAGATGACATCCATATAATTATAAAGCCTACTCTACATTTTCAAGTTCTCAATCCAAATATATAGATTAGAACAGGTCACTTTATTGCTGACAATATTCATGGAAGGGTCAGATTCCTCATAAAAAGACAAAATAAGTTTGATTGGGAGCTGGCCATTGCCCTACTCACCCATCAACAGTCAAGAGGCAATTGGAAGTCAAGAGGCAATATTTTTTCCTTTTTAAAATAGCAAAGGAACAAAAGAAGATTGGCTGGCTATTGAGTGGGCCCCACATTAGAGTGCATAGCTCATCAGGATCGAGGCTGGCATCTGTGAGCAGTTAACTTCCTAAGAGCACTCACTGGGCACTATGTCATCTGCACTACAGCTCTCACCCTGGAAATTATTTGAAAATACTTTATGCTCAAAATATACACTGATGGGCCAGATTATTATGATCTCTGAATGCATCATAATCGGGCCACTCAGTGTATATACTATATAATAAAAAGCTAATATGCAAATTGTCCCCTCAACCAGCAGGCAGGCCGGCCAACCGCCCATGTCCCCTCCCCCTGGCCAGGCTGGCTGGAGAGTGTTATGCATTCAGAGATCATAATAATCTGGCCACTCGGTGTATAGTATCCATTCCTTGTCCTTGAGGATCCAAGTATCCATACTAATAAAAGCCTAAGTGGCCCTTGCACATGACGTTGCCACAAGATGGCTGCCACAAGATGGCCACCACAAGATGGCCAAGTGCACAGAGGAGGTGGGGTGCAGCAGCCACTTCGTGTGGTGAGGCCTGGGGGTCGAGCATCTCCTCCGCCTCACGCAGAGGAGGTGGGTCCCGGCGGAGAAGGCAAGTTGCGGCAGGGGAGGGCAGTTGGGGGCGATCAGGCCAGCAAGGGAGCAGTTAGGAGTCAATCAGGCCACCAGGGGAGTGGTTAGGGGTGATCAGGCTGGCAGGCAGAAACAGTTAGGGGCAATCAGGCAGGCAGGCAGGCAGGCAAGCGGTTATGAGCCAGCAGTCCTGGATTGTGAGAGGGATGTCCAACTGCCAGCATAGGCCCCATCCCGCACATCCCCCAAGGGGTCCCAGATTGGAGAGAGTGCAGGCCAGGCTGAGGGACACCCTCCCCCCACCCCTGTGCATGAATTTCGTGCACTGGGCCACTAGTAAATCTAAAATTATAATGGGCTTCTTCAGTCCAAAGGCAGGACTTCTTTGCAGTAGAGTGTCTCCAGCGTTTCACAAAAATAAATAAAAGCAGCAGCTAACGTCTTTTCAGCTTCTTGACCTCTCCGCATTTTGTTGCTTCTTCCTCTGATCTCATTTCCTCTAAGTCCTCTTGCATACCTGGTCTTAAACTCTTTGCTTCTTTATCTTTGTATTTTTTTCAGTCATAGCCAAAGAATGTGCTTAGATATTTCTTCCTGAGATTCTCCTTCATCTTTGATAAAATCTTCCATTTTGGAGTCATAGTTCTCATCTTCCTCCTCTATATATTCTCACTGTCTTTTGTAACCACCAGGGAAGGGAAACCCTTGAGAACATTGGGCAGATCTATAGCCAGCTAAAGAAGGCTTCATTCCATTCATCTGTCCATTGGTGGGCTGGGTAATGATATTCTTAGAAGATATTGTTTCTGAGAAAAAAGTGCATTTGGGCTTATGGGGGGATCTAAGCTACTAACTATTCACCCAGGTCCCAATCTGCTCACTGGTCTTCTAGGGCCTGAACTGCTGACAGTCTGTCTAGCTGAAACTGCCACTTACTGATCGCCCAGAGCCACTGACTAACCGCCTGGAGGGCACTGAGCCACTCATTGGTCGTCAGTTATGTGGATTGTGCACAGGCCACCCAGAGTCACCAGAACTGACAACTGACTTCCTAGAACCACCTGGGCCACTGATAGGTCATCCAGAGCCACCTATACTGCTGACTGTCCTTCCAGGAGGATTTAAGTCACTGGCTGGCCTCTGGGTCCCACTGATTGATCGAGTGCTCAGGTCCTGAGCTGGAGCTGCCATTCTGGTGCCTGGGCATGGAGCCAGAACTAACCATACGCCGAAGACTCCCTGTGATGGCCTGCCCAGGAACTGGGCTGGAGCTGCTGCCTGACTGCCTGACACCTGGACTCTTAGCCTTATGTGGGGAGACCACAGGTCCAGGTCTGGAATGGCTAGGATGGAGAGGAGATTTTTTGGCTGTGTGCTCAGTAACAGATTTCTGAGTCCCTTTAGCAGAAGTCTTTGGAACACTTGGTGAAAAGGTGCTCAAGTGGGTCTTTCCAGCCCCATTGTAAACAGGCCTGTCATGGTCCTTCCGAAGTGAGGCTTGGGAGCAGTTGCTAGATCCTACTTTGGTCCTCTCTCCTGGCATGGATTTGGATGAAAACAAACCTAAATGTTTCTTATCTGTGCTGGTTGTGGATTTCTTCTCAGCATGAGGAAGGGGAGTACCTTTGGGAGAAGGATGCTTGTCCCTGGAAACTCTGCAAGTTTTTGTGCCCATACTTTCTGTATGAGAAGGCACCATTTTGGTCAGAGGTAGTCCTGCATCTGCTTCAGGCTTCTTTTTCATATGTCTTCATTCAAGAAGTTTTCACTCCCTAAGTTCTTGTGCAATCATAAGTCACTTTTCTGTGTGTGTGTGTGTGTTTTTTTTTTCACTACCTTGATTTCCACTGGTTCATACTGTTGGAAGCTAGCTATTGACTTCCCTATCAGAAAAGTGTAAACAAGGAATGCAGAAGGATCATGAAACTTGAGCTCTGGCAAGGGCTAAAGCTATGCACTGATTGTTTAGTCGAGACAATGGTGGCTCAAGCAATTTCCTGGCCAAATGGTCTCAAAGTAAATTTTTACTGACCTTTAAGATAGTCTTTCTGTTACCAGAATTGCCTGCCTGACTAAGGGCAATATGTGTATCTAAAATTGAATGAAAGCCTGTCAGGGTCTGGGCACCAGTGCAGTCCTTGCCCTTGCATTGGACTCTCCACCTGGCCCCCCATTATTATTTCTTGTCTTGTCTCATCATTTGAACACGGCCCTTCTCCAGATCCCGAACCCTGAGTGACGTGGGTCGTGGACTCTCACATCTGGCACCTCGAATGATGGATGTCTAGAGAAGAAGATTTGCCTGGAGCAGAAAAACAAAGTTTAACCAGCAAAGTGGGGAAAAAGAATTCACCGGATAGATGGGGAAATTCTCAGCGTGAAAAGCCCACAGCCAGCTGCAGAAGTTGAGATCTGTAAGTAGGGTGGGAACGTCTTTTTTTTAGACAGGCTAATGGGGCAGAATTTGTCAAAAGGGGAGAAGCTTTATTGTAGACTTTTGGTTTGCATGCTTAAGGATAAAGGAATTAAAGTGTCAGAAGGTATTCTCTTACAGTTTTTGCATGTTATTATAGAACATAATCTCTGGTTTCCTGAAGAAGGTACATTAGATGTTGAAAGTTGGGAAAGAGTTAGTCATAACTTGAGAAAACCTCAGCAGCAGGGGGAAAATTTGCCTCCAAATTGTTTCTCCTTGTGGAACATGGTATTGCATTTGCTAGAGCCTTTTAGAGAAACAAAAGAGGATAAACCCCCTCCCCTTGCACCTTCTGCTCCTAAAGAGGAGCAAAAAGAAAAATTGGAGGAATGGCCTTCATGGCCCCCTCCACCTCCATGTCCTTATCCTGAAACTTTTAATTCACCATTAATAGAATCACCTATGCAAAGAGCAATCCGAGAAGGATTAAAGCACATGACGGTGGAGGATCAACTTGCTTTTCCTATTATACAAGTAGCTGACCTACAGCTCCCGAATCATATAATAAGACATCATGAAAAATTTGACTTTAAAATGATAAAGTCCTTGCATGTAAGCATAGTCCAGAATGGTCCTACAGCTCTTTTACCAGAGAAATTATGACTAATATTTCTGAAGCATTCTTAGCTCCTTATGATTGGTATTCTCTGGCTCACGCAACTCTGGATGGAGGAGATTATTTACTATGGAAGGGAGAAATTTTGGAGAAATGTCAGGAGCAAGCCCATGCAAACTGTGGGCTGAATGCTCAAATAAATTATGAAATGCTGACAGGACTGGGACAATATAATGGCATACAAAATCGGCTAAATTATGTGCAACAGGCATATGAGCAAATCAGACTTTGTGGAAGAAGAGCTTGGTGGGCTTTACCATCAAAAGGGGATCCTGGCCGAAACTGGTTTGGCTCAGTGGATAGAGCATCAGCCTGCGGACTGAAAGCAGTCCCAGGTTCGATTCCGGTCAAGGGCATGTACCTTGGTTGCAGGCACGTCCCCAGTAGGGGGTGTGCAGGAGGCAGCTGTTCGATGTTTCTCTCTCATCGATGTTTCTAACACTCTATCCCTCTCCCTTCCTCTCTGTAAAAAATCAATAAAATATATTATTTTTAAAATCACAACATTTAAAAAAAAAAAAAAGGGGGACCCTGAGGGAGCTTTTAGTAAATGTATGCAGGGGCCTACAGAGTCATTTTCTGACTTTGTGGCTTGCCTCACTCAAGCAGTGAGATGCCAGATTCAACATGAAACAGCAGGAGACATGTTAATTCAGCAATTAGCTTATGAAAATGCCAATGCTGATTCTAAGAAATGCCTGACGCCTCTGAGAAAAAAATAGTACCATTACAGAAATGATTCGAGCATGTCAGAATGTGGGGTCAGGCACTTTTCAAGCAAACTTACTCGCTGCCACTGTAACAGTGGGGAATAAAAGGTATTATAATTGTGGAAGAACAGCACATTTTAAAAATAAAGTAAGCAACCAAGAAGGACACAAGGTGGCGATCTAGGGAAAGGCGTGAGCATTCTGACTCCCAAATCAATCAACACAGATTAAACCTCTCTGTGTCCTAGAAGTCAGAAGGGAAACCATTGGGTTGGTTAATGTAGATAGAAATTTCATAAAAATGGGCAGCCATTAGATCAAGACATAGGGAATGACCAACCACAGGGAAACGGCCCCCCAACCCCGTCATCAATAGGGGAAATTTGCCCTGCAAGGCCCACAGTGGACTCCCCATGAGCCATTCCAGGGAGCCCAGGCCTAGTTCTTAACAGTACTATAGCGGTCACTTTGACCCCCAATATGGCTCAGCAAGCTGTTCCTACAGGAATCTGTGGACCTGTGCCACCAAGAACTTTAGGATTAATTTTAAGGAGAAGTGGAAAAACTCTGAAAGGACTAACTGTTCTGCCTGGAGTCATAGATTCAGACTATGAGGGAGAAATTAAGGTAATATTAGAATGTAATCATATTATGCAAATTACTTCAGGACAAAGAATTGCTCAGATATTACTTATACCTTTTATTCAGCAAGGCGAAGCTATAAATAGGAAAAGAGAAACACAAGGATTTGGAAGCTCAGATATCTATTGGATACATGAAATTAGCAAAACCCATCCTATGATTAATTTAAGAATAGAGAGAAAATGATTTAAAGGTTTAGTAGACACTGGAGCGATGTCAGCATTATCAGCAAAGAATTCTGGCCTCTAAGTTGGTCCATGGTAGAAGCTATATGCTCTATCATGGGGGTCAGAGTTCCTGATAATACACAACACAGTGCTGCAGTGTTAAGGTGTCAAGATGAAGGACAGGCAGGATGGTTTCAGCCTTACATAGTCTCTGGGATTGCAGTCAACTTATGGGGCTGGGATGTTTTAGAAGGTTTACAAGCTTTTATTATTACCAGCAAATGACAGCAGTTAATAAATCAGATGGGATATCAGACTGGTCAAAGCTTAGGAAAAAATAATCAGGGAATTAAAGAGCCCATCCAAGCCAAAGGAAACCCAGGAAGACGAGGATTAGGATATCAACCTTTTTTTTTTTAATATATTTTATTGATATTTTACAGAGAGGAAGGGAGAGGGAGAGAGAGCCAGAAACACCGATGAGAGAGAAACATCGATCAGCTGCCTCCTGCACACTTCCCACCAGGGATGTGCCCGCAACCAAGGCACATGTCCCTGACCGGAATCGAACCTGGGACCCTTCAGTCCACAGGTCGACGCTCTATCCACTGAGCCAAACCGGTTTCGGCAGGATATCAACCTTTTGAGGAGTGGTCACTGCTCAATCTCCTCACCCTCATGCAGATCCTATACAATGGAAAGATGATAGACCTATATGGGTGGATCAGTGGCCATTAACCAAGGAGAAATTAGGTCATATTCATGAATTAATACAGGAACAAATAGAGGCTGGCCACATAGAGCCTTCCAATAGTCCTTGGAATACACCCTATATTTACTATACCTAAGGAGGCGGCAGGAAAATGGCAATTGTTACATTATGTTAGAGTGGTTAACGCTACTATGCATACCATGGAAGCTTTACAGCCTGGACTCCCAGTGCCTTTGCAAATCCCTCTAGATTGGTCTCTTATAGTAGTAGATCTTAAGGATTGTTTCTTCACCATTCCCTTGGCACCTCAAGATAAACAGAGATTTGCATTTTCAGTGCCAGCTATTAATAATATAGAACCCATGAAAAGATATCAATGGAAAGTTTTGCCTCAAGGAATGGCCAATGGCCCCACCTAGTGTAAAAAATATGTAGCTCAAGCTGTTCAGCCTTTAAGGCACAAATATTATCGATGTTGCATTATTCATTACATGGATGACTTGCTCTTAGAAAGTCCATGGGAAGAGCAGACTTTGGCAATGTAAAAATTGCTCCAGAAAAGGTACAGAAAGAAATGCCTTTCAAATATCTGGGAACCATAATTAAAACCAATGTAGTAGGCCTCAAAAGGTGGAAATAAGATCGCCTTAAAACTTTAAATGACTTCCAAAAATTATTAGGGTACATTAATCGTAATGTAAATATCTGTGTTTTCTGATGGTCTTAGGTGACCCTGCTAGCAGTTCTCAACCTGTGGGTCGTGACCCACAGGTTGAGAACTGCTGCTGTAGAGCCTACGACCATCGGAAAACACAGATATTTACATTATGATTCATTAACAGTAGTTGTCACCTATTAAAAGACAAATTACTACAGTTTTTATATTATACCCCCTTATTATACCAAAAAAATACTAGGCAGGAACCTATTCCTGGAGCATTAACTGTTTTTACTGATGGATCATCGAATGGTAAAGCTGCCTATCATACAATGAACTCAGACCGACTCAGACTGATCCGTCATACTTCTGTACAAAGAATTGAATTAGAGGCTATTAAGGCTACATTGCAGGATTTCCAAGAGCTTCTTAATATTATTTCTGGCTATTCTTATGCTGTGGGCCTAGTGAATAGAATTGAAACTGCTCTGTTAAAATGGCTCAGTGACCAAAGTTTATTTTTTACTATTTAAACAAGTTCAGCAGATTGTACAACAGAGACAATATCCTTTTTATATCACTCACATCAGAGCTCACAGTGTATTACCTGGCCGGCTAACAAAAGGAAATGCACATGCCGATCAATTGGTTGCTTTATTAAAACAGGCCTCAGTATCTCATCAGCTTTTACATCAGCCTGCCAAAATGTTGTCCAAACAATTCTCGATCACTCAACAGCAGGCAAAACAGATTATCAGAGAATGTCCCACTTGCATGTTACATCTGCCTCAGGGGCCTAATACAGAAATTAACCCTCAAGGATTGATAAGGGAACATATCTGACAAATGGATGTAACACATTATACTCCTTTTGGACACCTTGGGGCATTGCATGTCTCTGTATATACCTTTTCAAAGGGCCTATGGGCTACTGCATCTACAGGGGAAATGGCAAAACAGGTTATTAATCATTGCCTAGCTGCTTTTGCCATCATGGCAATTCCAAAAATTATTAAAACTGACAATGGACCTGCTTACACAAGCTGTCACTTCTAGCAATTTTGTAAAAAGTGAAAAATTCAGCACATTACAGGGATACCATATAATTCGCAGGGACAGGCAATTATAGAACACCAGCATCATAGGCTAAAATTCCAACTTGAAAAACAGAAAAGGGAGAATATGGAGAAATCGCCTGTAGGTAGACTACACTAAGCCTTAAATACTTTAAATTTTTTCACTTGTGATGCTGATGGCACGACACCCATGAAAATAAACTGGTGTCAGAATAAGCCAAAGGAAAATGGTCTGGTTAAATGGAAAGATCCCAAGTATGGTTTATGGAAGGGACCCAATCCCCTGTTAACATTTGGTCAAGGGTACGCTTGTATATTTCCAGAAAATTTCTCGAAGCCCATGTGGATTCCCACAAGAAATATTTCATGGATCCGAGGGAGGAACTGGCCAGGTTAATGAGGACCTTGCACCTGGAGCCACGCCTTACAGCTGCAGACAATTGACTGCCCCAGCCCAGATAGCAGCAGCCCCAAGCAACCCACTGAAGATAAGGAGTGGGAAGAGGATGAGACAAATAGCCCAGAGGTCACCTGGGGGATGGTGAAGAAGATGGTCCAGAAAGCTGAGTGAATTTGTGAGGAGACCAGAACCCCAAGAACGCCTGAGAATGTCTTTCTTGCCCTGCTAGCAGTCATCAGCTGTGCGGTAATGCTACCGGGGCAAATGGGGAAGTATTTTGGACTTATGTTCCTGACCCTCCATGGGTAAGACCCCTTATGTGGGCTGATCCCCTGCCTAATGTAGTCACCAATAACACCAAACACTTTGGTCACCCAGGAGGACCACGGGTGGGGCAAGGAAGTATATGGGCAAAGTATAATTACATGGGTGTCGCCACCTAGCTTCCCTTTGTATGACACAGAACCAAACCACAGCTCCTTTGTGTATAAAATTAAAAAGAGGCTTCTGGCTAACATGGACAACAAAGGAGGGGGAAGCAAAAGCCCAAATACATCTACTATCACTACTTGCTCTGGGGAGAGGTGCAGAAAATGTAACTTTACTAAGACATGCCCCCCCGCCACTAAGCCGTTATGTAAAAAGTCTTATGAATGGCACCCCACCGAGGAAGAAATTAATTGGCAAGACTGTTATAGTGACCACCCCACCAGCAGCAAAATTAATAACAGTCTTTCCTTTGTGACTGGAGCCCCTACGGGTTTGCATATAGTAACAATGGCACCCTAAAATGGAAGGGGAACACATCCTATCTATATGTTGAAGGTAATCACTCCATTTCATGGCATGGAGGATGATTTGTTGGATCTCAATTTCAACATGACAACTGGCCCCTACAAAATACACAATGGAAATTAGCTGCTGCACTTGCACCTATTAAATAGTATAGTTTTAACTATAGCTCAGATAATTCCATTCGTACCTTATGGGGAACTCCCAATAAGACAGTATTTGCCACCGCCTGTGTATTTGATCCGTTTGTACTCCTCTCAGGCCCCATCCAGATGCACCTTAATATTACAAGCCAGACTGCACACTATCCCATTGTATTAATTTTACATTCCAAAAGGATTCCCTCATGATTTTAAAACAACCGGCTTTCACTTAGTTTCCTACTAACCTAACCGTGCCTTGGGAATCTCATCAAACCTACTAACTGTTACATGATCTGGTAAAAATCTTAAAAAGACAAAAAAGATTTCCTGGAATGTTAATTGCAGAACTCTTTGCCCTCATAACGTTACTTACTTCTGTGGGCATTGCTGCTTCATCCATGGTACAAACTGTTCAAACTTCTCAGTTTGCACAACCATTTAAGAAAAATGTAACTAAGACCTATCTATACAAAAAAGAATTGATAGCCAGTTTGAGATAGAATATCAGCATTAAAGTCTACAGTCTTGTGGATGGGTGATAAAATCCACAGCTTAGAGCAAAGAATATCTTTGTAGTGTCATTATAATTTTTCCCCAGATTTGTGTTATACCCCCCCACCCCTGTTCCCTATTGGGAATCAATAAAAAATCACTTTTTTGGTGCTTGGGGTAAAGGTAACACAACCCGTGATATTTTAGAATTACAACAGCATATTGTACAACTATCCCAGGCAAACTTACAAATGAATACCTTAGATGCCTGGCAGCAATTTAAAAAAGACATGAAAGAATTTAATCTCTTCCACTGGATCTCCTTACATTTGCCTCTCTGCATAACCACTATTGCTTGTCTCATTTTTATTCTTATGTTTATTTCTAGTCTGCAGATGTGGAATGAAGAATCTTAAAAGGACTTGAACCCTTCAGGTGGCATTCACTTTTCAACATTTATTAAGAAAAAGAGAAGGGGGAGATGTTGAAAGCTACCCATTGCCTTCCCTATCAGAAAAGTGTAAACAAGGAACGCAGAAGGCTCGTGAACCTTGAGCTCTGGCAAGGGCCAAAGCTAGGCACTGATTGTTTAGTCGAGACAATGGTGGCCCAAGCAATTTCCTGACCAAATAGTCTCAAAGTAAATCTTTACTAATATTTACTGACCTTTAAGATAGTCTGTCTGTTACCAGAATTGCCTGCCTAAGGGCAATATGTATATCTAAAATTGAATAAAAGGCTAGCAAGGCCTGGGTACCAGTGAAGGACTTGCCCTTGCATTGGACTCTCCGCCTGGCCCCCATTATTTCCACATTATTATTTCTTGTCTTGTCTCATCATTTGCCCACAGCCCTTCTCCAGATCCCAAACCCAGAACCATACGGGACATGGACTCTCACATCATACTGCTTTTTCTCAGCCAGCCTGAGTAGGTCAGTGAAGTTCATGATGGTGGGGCACTTTAAGGGGGACCTTTAGTTTACTTTCAATTTTGGGAGGAGGTTCTTGCTCTGATGCTTCTTGATTTTATTCTAAGAATGCTTCCTCTTCTTCTATTTCATACTCTTGGTCTGTTCCCTGACTAGTGGCTTTCCATTGCCTGTCTTTTTTTTGACTTTTCCTCAACAGGAATCCCATTTAACCATGAAAATTGTCCTTTGTCCTCTTGGCCATAGTTCTTGCTTTCTTCTCATGTTTTAGCTCAATTCACTTTTTCACTACTTCTTCTTTTCTCCTTTTTTTCTCTAAGGCTTTTTGTCCGAGCTCCTCCACTTTTCTTCTGAGAAAAGCTTGTATGCTGCTGATTAACTTTGGGGTCTTTTTTGGGAGGACCCACTGCCAAACTATACCTTTTCGGTATGCTGTTGGTTCCTTGTCCTTTAGAAGCTATCATGAGAATTTCCCTGAAATCCATGTTGACCGAACTGGATAAAATGGGCCAGCTCTCGGAGAGGAATGAAAGCGCATCTTACCCAGTGGCCAGCTGCAGCCAAATGAACTGGCTGGCCGCCTCTTTCCTACCTCTACTCAGCATGACCAATTCTGGTGCTGTCCATGGCGGTCTGCCTGCCCCCTTCCTCAAGCAGCCTATATCCTTACAAGTCCAATGCTGTGCTCCCACCTTTGAAACTTTAAATAAAAGTTTTACATCCACAAGATAAATTAGTAGATTGTTCCACATTCATTGACATAATCATTCAGTTGAGAATAAGTTACTTTAGTTTAATTGTTAAATCTCATTTCAGCCTGGCTGGTGTGGCTCAGTGGATTGAGTATTCTCTCAGGCAGCCAGAGGTTGCTGGTTTGATTCCTGGTCAGGGCACATGCCAGGGTTGTGGGTTCAGTCCCCAGAAGGGGGCATGCAGGAGGCTGCCGATTGAAGTGATATCTCTATCTCATCAATGTTTCAGTCTCTCTCTCCCTTTCCCTTCCTCTCTCTCTGAAAATCAGTATTACCATATATTTTTTAAAATCAGAAATGGTGATAGACATGTACTCCCAAAATGTCTGAATACTTGCTTATATGGTGAAGAAACAAAAGTTCATATTGATTTTTTTTTTACTAACTATCATTAATCTTATTCGCTTAATATCTTTTTTATTTATTTCAGAGAGGAAGAGAGAGATAACATGCATATAAATACATATCCTTTAAAACAGTACATGAAATATATAATCGAAGAAAATGTACAATGGCAACAAAACATAAGATGCCTAGGAATGATCTTAACAAAAATGTGCACAATGTATATAAATAAAATTTTTAAATGCTACCCAATAACTGACACTTGAACAACTGGACAGTAACATCGTATTCTTGGCTAAAAAAAATAAAATAAAGCCATAATGATGTCAATCTCCCAATGTTGATTATAAATTTATTATGATTTGATTAAAATATCAGCAAGATTTTTAAGACCAAAACAAGCTCATTTAAGTTCACATGTTAAAATGAAAAATGTAAAAGAAAATTCTGGCCTGGACAGCATGGCTCAGTGGTTGACCCATGAATAAGGAGGTTACAGTTTGATTCCTGGTTAGGTCACATGTCCTGATTGCAGGCTTGATCTCCCTAGTGGGGAGCATGCAGGAGACAGCTGATCGAGGATTCTCTCTCATCACTGATGTTTCTCTGTCTCCCTCTCCTTTCCTCTCTGAAATTAATAAAAATATTTTTTAAATAAAATTCTGAAAAAAATGAATGAATAAAAGCTACCCAAACAAATAGAATAATGTATCTACACTAATAAAAGAGTAAGATGCAAATTCACCATACCTTTGTGACGCCCACCAGCCAATTAGGAGTGAGTATGTAAATTAAGAAAGATGGGATAATTTGCATACGCAGGCGCCGAGCAGCCGGGGGCGGGGTGGGACACTTGCATCATTGCTATAGCAATGATGCAGGCATTCTGCACTGCCCCAGCCACTCCGGGCCTCTGGGCAGTATGGGAAGGTGGAAAGGCGGCTCCAGGCCAGAGCAAAAAGGTGGCTCCAGAGCAAAGGCAGTGCTGGCAGCCAGGGTAAGGAAGGCCCATTCTTGCATGAATATTCATGCATCAGGCCTCTAGTTGTGTTATAAAACTACAGTAATTAAAAAACTTGGATAATGTCCTGTGAATAGATAAACTGATGGAACAGAAAACAAAGTCCAGTAATAGACTCAAATAAATATGGAAATTTGGTAAAATAAAAATATCTCCTTAGGTCAGTGGAAAAATATGCATTATATAATGAAGAGTGTTGGAACAACTGAATGGGGAAAATATTGAACCAAAAATTAACTCACTTTACTCACAACTAATATAAAAACTGAAAGCTACCAAAAACCTAAGTGTACAAAGATATCAAAAGTGAAAGAATGGAAAAAAATATATTAAGCAAACATAAACAAAATAAAAAGTATATGATAACACAGGAGACTTGAAGGCAAAAAGCATTACTATAAATAAAGAGCACTTCATATCAATAATTTCATTTTACCAGGAATATCCAAATTCACAAGCACTTCATAACATGAAATCAAAGTACATAGAAGAGAGCTACAAGGGAAACTAGATACATCTATAATCGTAATAAATTTAACACACCTCTCTCATTCAGAGACAGAGCATACCTCTTTCAGAACAAATAGCCTCACACCAAGACTTCAGTAAGCATGTAAAACACTTCAACAACCTGAGCAGCAAACTGCATTCAACAATCAGGTAACCCACTGTACCCAACAACCTTTCCTGCTGAAAAATAATAAAGGTATTATTCCCAAGTTGCACATGCATACAAGTCTTTGGTTGATCTCTCCCCTTCCCCCCACCTTCCCCTGCCTTCCCTCTGAGGTTGGACGGTCTGTTTGATGCTTCTAAGTCTCTGGATTTATTTTTGTTCATCAGTTTATTTTGTTCATTATATTCCACAAATAAGTGACATCATGTGATATTTATCTTTCTCTGACTGGCTTATTTCGCTCAGCATAATGCTCTCCAGGTCCATCCATGCTATTGTGAATGGTAAGAGTTCTTTCTTTTTTACAGCTACATAGTATTCAATTTTGTAAATGTACCATAGTTTTCTAATCCACTCATCTGTTGATGGGCTCTTAGGCTGTTTCCAAATCCTAGCTATTGTAAATTGTGCTGTTGTGAACATAGGGGTACATATAATTTTTCTGATTGCTGTTTCTGATTTCTTGGGATATAGTCCTAGAAATGGGATTACTGGGTCAAATGGGAGTTTCATATTTAAATTTTTTAGGAAATTCCATACTGTTTTCCACAGTGGCTGCACAGTCTGCATTCCCACCAGCAGTGCACGAGGGTTCCTTTTTCTCCACATCCTTGCCAGCACTTGTCACTTGTTGATGATAGGAAAGTTCTTAGTTTTAAAAGTTCTGAAATACACTCCTAAATAGCATTTCATTCAGCACTTAGAGATGCTCCACTATAGCCACCCCCTTGTCCTGCTGACCTGCACTGAGGTGCTACTCCCAAGATGCACACGAGATGGCAGTGGAGGAGCATTTCAATTATTTTTCAAGTGAACCTGCTGGACTATGAAGCAGGTTTCAACTAACTTCAAAGAATTGAAATTATATACAATATGTTTCTTGTTGTCATCTTAGTTAATCCAGAAATCAGGAACTGAAGTACCTAGAAACTCCTTATATTTAAAAGTTGTGAAATCCGAGGAGAAACCAAGATGGCGGCATAGGTAAAAAACCTAAACTGCTGCCTTGCACAACAATTTCAAAACTACAACTAAAAGACAGAACGGACACCATCCAGAACCACAGGAAAGCAGGCTGAGTGAAAATTCTACAACTAGAAGGAAGGAGAAAAGCTCACAGAGAATTGGAGGTACGGCAAAGGGGCTTTGTGAGCACAGAGAGGAAGGGCGGCTGAGAGCCTGGCTGACTTCCTCTGGCGGAAGGGGGAAGGAAGCCTCCGACCGCACTGAACCCCAGTTCTGACTGCACTGAACCCCAGTTCCGGGTGAACCCCTGGGGACCCACGCTCTTACGGGGGGAGTCTGGACTCTCGGGCGGAGACTCGAGCTGGGAAAGGCAGAAGTCTGAAGGCGCACGCAGGCCAGTGCGCACAAAGGCTGCGGAGGTTGCCATAGGCTTTCCCTAGTGGAAGGGAGTCAGAGGATCCTAACTTCACTGAGCCCCAGTTCTGACTGCAGTGAACCCCGGTTCCAGGCGAGCCCCTGGGGACCCACGCTCTTGTGGGGGGAGTCTGGACTCTCAGGTGGAGACTCGAGCTGGGGAAGGCGGAGGACTGAAAGCGCACGTGCGTGCAGGGGCGGGGCTGACAGGAAGTCAAGACTGAGGCTCCACCCCATCCAAGCTGAGCACAGAGGCTATTGCAATTTGGCAAGTCTAATCCTATAGGGCTGTCTCCAGCACCGGGCTTCTCCCAGCATAGACACAGCTGATCCTTACAGCCAACTGACCCGGAGGTCAATTCTTCCCAGTGATACCAACAACAATAAAGACTTAATTACAACAAGGCTGTATACACAGTCCACAAAGGGGTGCACCAAGAGTGTCCACCTCAGGTTAACTGGGGAAGCAGACCCACTGGGCCATATTGGAAACCTAGCACAAATATCTACCTTACCAACTCAGGGAATCAGTGAAAATGCGGGGTCAAAGAATCAGATCACAAACGAAAGAAATGGAGGAAAACAAACGACTGGATATAGAATTCAAAACCACCGTTATAAGACTTTTTAAGAATATCCTAGAAAAGGCCGATAAATATAATGAGACCCTCGAAGATATGAAAAAGGACCAACTAGAAATTAAACATACACTGACTGAAATAAAAAATATTATACAGAGACCCAGAAACAGAATAGAGGAACACAAGAATCAAGTCAAAGAATTGAAATACAAAGAAGCAAAAAACACTCAACCGAAAAAGCAAAAAGCAAAAAAAAAAATCCAAAAAGTTGAAGATAATGTAAGAAGACTCTGGGACAACTTCAAGCGTACCAACATCAGAATTATGGGGGTGCCAGAAGAAGAGAGAGAGCAAGATACTGAAAACCTATTTGAAGAAATAATGACCGAAAACTTCCCCCACCTGGTGAAAGAAATAGACTTACAAGTCCAGGAAGCCCACAGAACCCCAAACAAAAGGAATCCAAAGAGGACCACACCAAGACACATCATAATTAAAATGCCAAGAGCAAAAGACAAAGAGAGAATATTAAAAGCAGCAAGAGAAAAACAGTTAATTACCTACAAGGGAGCACCCATACGACTGTCAGCTGACTTCTCAACAGAAACTATGCAGGCCAGACGGGAGTGGCAAGAAATTTTCAATGTGATGAATAGCAAGAACCTACAACCAAGATTACTCTACCCAGCAAAGCTATCATTCGGAATTGAAGGGCAGATAAAGAGCATCACAGATAAGAAAAAGCTGAAGGAGTTCATCACCACCAAACCAGTATTATATGAAATGCTGAAAGGTATTCTTAAAGAAGAGGAAGAAGAAAAAAGTAAAGAGAAAAATTATGAACAACAAATACATATCTATCAACAAGCGAACCTAAAAATCAAGTGAATTAAAAACCTGAGGAACAGAATAATCTGGTGAATATAATAGAATCAGGGGCATAGAAAGGGAGTGGACTGATAATTCTCAGGGGGAAAGGGGTATGGGGGGTTCATGAAGAGAATGGACAAAAATCATACACCTATGGATGAGGACAGTGGGGGGGAGGTAAGGGCAGAAGGTGGGGTGGGAAAGGGGTGGAGGGGAGCTATGGGGGGAAAAAGGAGAAATAATTGTAATAATCTGAATAAAGATTTATTTTAAAAAAATGAAAAAAAAAAAATAAAAGTTGTGAAATCCACTTCTAACCCCCAAAATGCATCACAATTCAAGTTAGAAAATAAGTTGAACTAAATGATAATGCCACATACCAAAACTTATGAAAAATGTGCACTCATAAATGCACATATTAGGAATAAAAGTTGAAAATTTACATGTTTTGCATCCATATTAAGAACCTAAAATAGTAAATTATACAGAGATAAAACAGAAGAAAGGAAATGTGTGCATGTAGAGATGTCTGAAGGGAGATATACTTAAAATGATAGCAGTTTTCTTAACTCTTGGGGTAGAATTTTGAATTAACTCTATATTTTATTGCTTAAGTAAACTGCACACAGAAAGCCATTTTCATTTTAGGAAAAATGTTCTAGAGGAAAACATGGGATAATCCTAGATAATAAAGAGGTAATATGCAAATTGACCATCACACCCTCACACAAGATGGCCATCTCCATGTGGTCACAAGATGGACTCACCCATCTGGTCACAAGATGGCCTCACCCATGTGGTCACAAGATGGCCGCCCCCATGTGGTAACAAGATGGCCACGCCCATGTCATCACAGGATGGCCACCACAAGATGGCCAGCAGGGGAGGGCAGTTGTGGGGGACCAGGCCTGCAGGGGAGGGCAGTTGGGGGCGATCAGGCTGGCAGGGGAGGGAAGTTGGGGGTGACCTGGCCAGCAGTGGAGGGCAATTGGGGGTGATTGGGCTGGCAAGGGAGCAGTTAGGCATCAATCAGGCTGGCAGGGGAGTGGTTAGGTGGTGATCAGGCTGGCAGGCAGAAGCAGTTAGGGGCAATCAGGCAGGGAGTCAGGCGAGCAGTTGGGAGCCAGCAGTCCTGGATTGTGAGAGGGATGTCCCAGATTGGAGAGGGTGCAGGCTGGGCTGAGGGACACCCCCTCCCCCCCAGTGCACGAATTTCATGTACCGGCCCCCTAGTCCTATATTATAAAAGGCTAATATGAAAATCAACTGAATGGCAGAACGACTGGTCGCTATGATGCGCACTGACCACCAGGGGGCAGATGATCAACGCAAGAGCTGCCCCCTGGTGGTCAGTGTGATCCCACAGTGGGAGAGCTGCTCAGCCAGTAGCTGGGCTCACCGCTGGCCAGTGCAGCAGTGCTGGCAGGAGCCTCTCCTGCCTCCATAGCAGTGCTAAGGATGTCCAACTGACAGCTTAGGTCCCTCAGTCAGACATCCCCCAAGGACTCTGGACTGTGAGAGGGAGCACGCTGGGCTGAGGGAACACCCCCCCACTGCATAAATTTCATGCACTGGGCCTCTAGTTTATAAATAATAAGCTAGACTGTTGTGGTGGCAATACAAGTTTTTCCTTTGCTCACCAAGCCTGGTCTCTTAGACTAAAGAGAATAAAAATCCTTCCTAATTTTTTAGCCCAAAGTGGCTCCTTTCATAATCTGCACCTCTTTCTGTGCAATCCCAGCACTTCTGAGAAAGAAAAACCCTAAATCTTGGGGTCCCTGGAATCTACCTGAGCCTGGTTCTACGATTTACAAGTGATGTTCTTTTTAACACAGAACAGATTTCTCAGGGTTTTCATTTTGTAATTTGGAAAAAAAACCTTTTTTTTTGGTTAATTCTCAACCTGAGGATATTTTATCCATTGATCTTTTAGAGAGTGGAAGGGAGGGAGGGAGAAGGAAAAAGAGAGAAAAATCAATGTGAGGGAGACACATCAATTGGTTGCCTCCTATACTCTTGGGGTATCAAACCTGCAACCCAGGTACATGCCCTTGACTGGGAATCAAACCTGCAACTCTTCCCAGTTTGGGATGACTCTCTAACCACTGAGCACACCGGCCAGGCCAAATTCTCCCGTTTTATAGTGTAGTTCATTCATTGCTGACAGTCCAAACCTCAGCACCTTGGCTCTGCCTCCAGAGAGACTGTAAGATGGGACCACGCAGCTCAGGTAAGCAGTGCACTCCAGAATTCTGGTGTTCAGCCTGCAGGACATGCTCTTGAAAAGTGGTCCCACAGGAAATGCTCACTAATGTCTACCCCGTCTCTCAAATCAGAAAAAATCCTGCTGGTTGTTCTGTCTCTGTGACCTGCTGTTTGCCCCGTGTCCCAACACCATTTATTTTATAAGGCACATTTTCACAGCTGACCTAAGGAGACATCTTTATCTTACAAAATTTACTGACAGATTTCGGTAACTTACTAAACCTTGTATTCTGTTCAATTAATTCACATGCAAATGAATGTGAAAAACCACGAGGAACCGAAACCGGTTTAGCTCAGTGGATAGAACATCAGACTGCGGACTGAAGGGTCCCGGGTTCGATTCCGATAAAGGGCATGTACCTTGGTTGCAGGCACATCCCCAGTGGGAGGTGTGCAGGAGGCAGCTGATCGATGTTTCTCTCTCATCGATGTTTCTGGCTCTCTATCCCTTTCCCTTCCTCTCTGTAAAATATCAATAAAATATGTTAAAAAAAAAAAGAAAACCCATGCGGAAACATTTGGTATATAAAACGCTTAGGGAAATGGTAGAGTGAAGCATAATAGTAATTCCTCCTTTGGAAAACCTGCTATTTGAAATTCTCTGCTATTTTTAGATAGTCCCTTGTTCTGCAAGTGAACTCTGTCATTTTTAGACAGTCTCTTATTCTGTAAAATAACTTTGCTTTTTAGCTTAAATAATCGGAAAGATAAACTTAACTGCCTGACCTTGCAACCTAGCCATCCAACGTAAGGGGCTGATACACTGATACTGATATGTACTCCCATACCAGGTGTCTATATAGATATGATATGTACTCAAGGTTACAAGTTGTCTGTATAAATATGACAGGTGTTTGTTAGATATGATATATACTCAAGGTTAAAAGCTGTCTGCAAAAATAACTTACACAAAGACCTAGAATGATATAAAAAGAGAATACTCCTTCCTGTGTTTCTTCAGAATTTGACAGAGGTATTCTGCTCTGAACCTGCGCAAAATAAAGATGACTCCTAACTGTTTAACCTCCAAGAGTGATTGTCTGCTGAAAGAGTGTGAATGCAGAGGGAGAGTTCATGCACTCTCCTATCCATCGTGTGGCTCCACAACCTCAGTTACGGAGTCTGAGTGGGCCCTAACCTGCGTTTCCATGATTTGTCATACGGCATAATGGTGACTCACCCCTGTTCAGAGGTGACCAGGCCTGGGGTTTATAAGACAAATCTAAGCTCCCAAGGGACATGGCCACACAGGCATCTGAATGAATCTATGGATATAGATTACCCATTCCCACTTTCATTTGTCTGTCTGTCTCGGCATAATTATCTGTTCATTAACTGGTCTATAAATATAAGTGTGAAAGCCTGTGTAAAATCGAAAGCTACTTTGATTTATTCTGTACTTCTGTCGACTCATCTGGTTAAAACATTTGATTTATTTAAGGCTGAGTGCTCTGACAGACTGCAAAAATCCTCAAGCATCTTCTGGGATTTCTTTTTTTTCTCAGGGGTTTTTTGCTCTCTGTCAGAGAGGGAATCGGCCTGCTTAGCTAATAAAATTTCTGTCACCGAAACTGGTTTAGCTCAGTGGATAGAGTGTCGGCCTGCGGACTGAAGGGTCCCGGGTTCGATTCTGGTCAAGGGCATGTACCTTGGTTGTGGGCACAACCCCAGTGGGAGGTGTGCAGGAGGCAGCTGATTGATGTTTCTCTCTCATCGATGTTTCTAGCTCTCTATTCCTCTCCCTTCCTCTCTGTAAAATATCAATAAAATATATTTAAAAAATTTCTGTTTATGTTTTGTAGTAGGGACTTTAATTTGCTCTTTTCTGATTTATGATTTTGTTATGTTGGGTTAAAATTTTAGAATTCTAGGATTGATTTAAAGGTTAAAACTTTGTAAAGATTGTAGCCCAGAGAAAGTTAAAACAAAGGCCAGCTAAGTTCCAAGGAAAAGCAAGAAAAAAGTCTTTCAAGTTAACCATTTGCAAAGAAGGCATAATTAACTGCTTTGTGGGCTGCATTTTCAGCCCTTCTAGCAAGCAGAGAATCATGTGGTCCCGAGACCTGCGACCTGCCTGCCTTTCCTGATATATTTACAGTGGGTCTCTATTAGGGAGAGCTTCCACTCTGACTGGGGGAGGAAGAGAGATGAGAACTGCTCTGGAGTGCGTGTGAGATGGGGTGGTGGTGGTGGGATTCACTGTGTAGGGTAGTAGGCTCTCCGCCTACTGAGATGGAGGAGTCCTAGGCTAGGGGACAGGGGGATGGTAGGAGAGATCGAAAGTAGTAAAGGAGAAGGAGGAGGTTATAAGATCCTCTGGGGGCTTAAAGTAAAGAAGAAAAAAGTCTGGAAGGAAGAGCAGCTGTCACAGAAAGAAGGATGTGTCCTGAGTATAAAAAACCTGGATATACAGGACTTCAGACCACTTGCCTTGTTTCCCCTGCTAAGGACAGAGTAAATGGTTAATGCAGAAAGCAGGGGCATTGACAGGGAGAGCGGGGAGAGATAAGTTTTTGTTGATTTTGCTGGCTGCAGACCGCTCTGCAGGCATGGGGGTTGGTCAGTCCTTGGTAGCCTACCAGGTGTCTTATCTAAGCTGTACTGGGCTCAAGGCTGTAAGCTTTCTATAAAGCACAATAAATCTTTCTGCCCATTTTATTCCCTTTAACCCTTAATTTAACTGAAATACAGTTTTATAGCATCTCAAGGGCCCTGAGGTAACACAAAAATCTCTCTCTCTCTCTCTCTCTCTCTCTCTCTCTCTCTCTCTCTTTCTCTCTCTCAAAAAGAAATATTTTGAACTAAATTATAAATGCTAGGTGTTTACTTCTTAGTAATCATTAAAGAATTGAGGTTTCTAAGAATAAGAAAAAAAAGAAAAATATTAGAATAAAAATACTAAATAGAAGTTCTAAGGCATGGTTATGCATTTCTTAAGGACATAGAAAGAAGGTTTAAAGGCTAATTTAAAAATGCAAAATTTATAAAGATTTTATATACAGTATAAGAAGAAGGAGAAAAGAAATATTAAAATGAAATTAATTAAATAATACAGGCCAGTAAGCCAGATGAAAGAAGGCAGTATGCAGGGTAGGCGGGGGAGTGGTAGATGCCCGAGCCGCCTGCAGCAGCTGGAAGAAGCAGCAGTAGCGAGAAAGTGGGGAATGCCAGACAATAATAACCTGACACCCGAGCTGCTGCCCAATAAATTAAAGGATTTAAGCTTTTGGCTTACTAATTAAAAAGTTAAAATTACAAAAAATTAATGAAAGTATAAAAAAAGAAAACATTCCCTTTGAGTTAGAGGGCTTCCTGTGCCTTGAACTCTCCCAGAGAAGCTGAAAGATTTAATCCCTTAGATTAAGGGGTGGGCCAAGACACCCGGTTAGGGTGTGTTTGTTCTTAATTACAAAGAAGACTGTGAGAAAGGTCAAGGTCTCTGCCAGGAAAGAGGACAGGTGGGAAGGCAAGGGCCTAATGCCCAAGCCACCATCGGAGCGCTTTTCTATTTGCAAATTTGGCTTTCCCTGCAGGCCTGGCTGTGTTTGGCTCGCCAGTAGAAACCAAGCAGTGGTGAGATACAGGGATGGCAAAGCCCTGTAACTGGTAAACAGAGTTAACAGGAAAGGGTAAAGGGAAGGCACTCTCCATGGACCAGAGAGCCTTCAGGACTTTCAGACCCTCCTAGAAAAGAGGAGTCTGACTGAGGGACTGGCCAAAACCCCACTGGGCTGGGAAGACCTGAGGCTGCATGTAGACCAAATTTTGCGGGGCAGATGTCCAAGCCCAGTTGTATAAAGGTTAGCTGCCTGTGCACAGCAAAATAACTTTCTCCCGTGCCAGAATGCATTTTAGGGAAATTAGACTGTGTTTGTGACTAGAGAGAAGAACTAGCTGCCATGCACAGCCCTGACAGTGGCTTGCAGAGAACTGAGCAAGGTGACTTTCCTGCTACACTTCCAGGTGCTGATTATAGCCAAGAGCATGGATCACCCTACATGGCATTAGAGCAATGCCCTACATGATAGACTTAGCTGATGCCTTCTTCTCATGAAATGGCTCCAGAGAGTCAAGGACAATTTTACTTTGTTTAGAAAGGTCAAAAATAAACTTTAATATCCTCCCTGAGATGTTTTTATAGCCCTACCATGTGTCATGTTTGGTAGCAGAAGATTTGGTTGACAGAAGCGCCCGCAGTGCCAATGTTATACTTCATTATGTTAATACTAGAGTCCCGGTGCATGAAATTTGTGCACTGGGGGGCAGGGGTTGTTCCTCAGCCCAACCTGCACCCTTTCCAATCTGGGACCCCTCGAGAAATGTCCAACTGCCGGTTTAGGCCCAATACTTAAGGGATCGGGCTTAAACTGGCAGTTGGACATCCCTCTCACAATCCGGGACTGCTGGCTCCTAACCGCTCACCTGCCTGCCTGCCTTATTGCCCCTAACCACTCCCCTGCCAGCCCGATCGACACCTAACTGCTTCCCTGCTGGCCCAATTTCCCCCAACTACCCTCCCCTGCTGACCTGGTCACCCCCAACTGCCCTCCCCTGCAGGCTTGCTCCACCCCCAACTGCCCTCCCCTGCTGGCCATCTTGTGGTGACCATCTTGTGACCACATGGGAGTGGCCATCTTGTGAAAGGGTGCAACGGTCAATTTGCATATTACCTCTTTATTATACAGGATGTTGTATTAACCTTTAATTCTCTTGCATATTTAAATGCAGCTGCCACCAATTACTATAGACCTATGTAGATTTACAGGCTTTAGTATTTTGGGGAATAACTGGCAAATGTCCAGTTTTTCACACTGTCATTGTTATAGCCATATGTTAGCTATCCTAGAAAAGGGTTACATAAGGTTAAATCACAAACAAAATAAAGGATACCTAGTTGCCAAAAGGGCAGGTGTCCAAATGGGCAAGGAAAACCAGAAAATCTTAAAGCAGGTCAGGATATTTTTCTCCTTATATAATTCCTCTGAAATTTGACAATTCTTAATAAATAAATCATGGCAATACATTTCTTTGCATAAATTCAATAAGAACGGTTTCCAAACCCGGTTTTATTAACTGGAGTATCATGTTGTTGTTGTTGTTTTGTTTTGTTTTGTTTTGTTTTGTTTTGTTTTGTTTTTAAATATATTTTATTGATTTTTTTACAGAGAGGAAGGGAGAGGGATAGAGAGTTAGAAACATCGATCAGCTGCCTCCTGCACACCCCCTACTGGGGATTTGCCTGCAACCAGGGTACATGCCCTTGACCAGAATCGAACCTGGGACCCTGGAGTCCGCAGGCCGATGCTCTATCCACTGAGCCCAACCGGTTAAGGCAAGGAGTATCATGTTTTAAAGAGCCCTGTCTGATCTCTAAAGACTTGAAGCCAATAAGAGTGCCATGGAGAAAGCCTGGTATCCTGCTTGGTAGCCCTGAAAATAGCTGGTGCTAGAGCATCAGGCCCATACCCTACCATCACTGGTGGTTGGTCAGAGTAGAAGGGGAGCAATAAGGGTGCCTCTGTGTTGCTGTGGGACCCCCACACACTCTAGGCCATGAGGAGTAGGAGGGCTGCTGAGATGGGCCTTAAAACCTAGAGTGTGGGCCCGGGTGGAGTTGCTACAGGTGAAGAATTCATCTAACTCAGCAGATACTGCAGGCAGGCCTGACAGCAGCTGAATGGCTTGGCTTCCCGGCCCTATGGGGCACATTAAGATTCAATCATGAAATTCCAGCAAATGTAGTCAGTTACCATTCTTATTGTGTTTATGCAAACAATCAAGCCAAATTGAATAAACATAAGGGTAATTTTAAGGAGAAAAATTCAATTTCAATAGAGGTTATTAAAACTGAAATGTTTTCTTTCCCTTCCATCGGACCATTTGTTACTGTTTGTCTCTGCCAGGTCACAAGCCCACCTCCTTCTGTGCCCAGGCCTCATTGTCCCTCTGACAGACAGCAAGGATCTCTTGGCTCTGAAAAGAAAACTCCATCCCTCTTCAGCATGGAAGTAACCAGAGGAACCCCACTGACATCCATTTTCCCTGAAAGAATTCAGAGCCAGGATCCTTGAGGTAATATATTAGGCAGTAAGGTAGACATGAGCAGAGCAAGGACGATGGGCCAACTGGCACTACCAGATGTAACTAAGTCTTTCCACCCCTATGTATGTGAGACAAGGGGCATAGCCAACGGGGTTCTCACCCAAAGTCTCGGCCCCTAGAATAGGCCAGTAGTCTACTTGTCCAAAAGACGCAAGTCCGTTGTGTCTGGGTGGCCCACCTGCCTCCAGACAGTAGCAGATGCTACTATACTTGTCAAGGAAGCAGATGAAGCAGCCCAAAGGCTGCCCTAAAACCAGTGGGGCCTCTACAGATTCTAGTGACTCTTCAGATCCTGACCTACCCACCTCACCAGCTTACATGGAAACCCAATCCAGAAAAGCTGAAATCCATAAACAATCTTTTTTTAAAAAATATATTTTATTGATTTTTTTACAGAAAGGAAGGAAGAGGGATCGAGAGAAACATCGATGAGAGAGAATCATCAATCAGCTGCTTCCTGCACACCCCTTACTGGGGATGTGCCCGCAACCAAGGTACATGCCCTTGACCGGAATCGAACCCGGGACCCTTCAGTCCATGGGCTGACGCTCTATCCACTGAGCAAAACTGGTTAAGGCCATAACCAGTCTTTACTCAAGTCCTTACAGGCTTTACAGTCCACCCAGAAAGCAGTCCAGAAGCACATTCAAGATGCTCTGCCTGTACCAACTTCTGATCCAGTCCATCCTTTCCAACCTGGTAACTCTATTTAGGTAAAGAAATTTGCCACCCATGGACTGACTCCTAGGTGGAAAGGACCACACACCATCATCTTGACCACCCCTACAGCAGTCAAGGTCAATGGGATCCCGATGTGGCTTTATCACACCGGGCTTAAGGCAGCCCAGGCAGAATAAAGAATCCAAAACTCTTCATCAGACCCACTAAAGCTGAGACTCTCCTCATTCTGGGCCATTTTCTTATAAACTGATTTATTAACTTTATTCAACAGAAAATTAATTCTATTCAAGCTCATGATCCTCAGGGGTAGATATGATCCTCTCCCCAACAATGACCCACAAGAATCAATGATTTGAATCAGTACATAAAACCAGTGGGGAATGAAGCATACTAGTAATCCCTCTTTTGGAAAACCTGCTATTTGAAATTCTCTGCTATTTTTAGATAGTCCCTTGCTCTGCAAGTGAACTCTGTCATTTTTAGACAGTCTCTTATTCCATAAAATAACTTTGCTTTTTAGCTTAAATAATCGGAAAGATAAACTTAACTGCCTGACCTTGCAAGCTAGCCATCCAACGTAAGAGGCTGATACACTGATACTGATATGTACTCCCATACCAGGTGTCTATATAGATATGATATGTACTTAAAGTTACAAGTTGTCTGTATAGATATGACAGGTGTTTGCTAGATATGATATATACTCAAGGTTACAAGCTGTCTGCAAAAATAACGTACACAAAGACCTAGAATGATATAAAAAGGGAATACTCCTTCCTGTGTTTCTTCAGAATTTGACAGAGGTATTCTGCTCTGAACCTGCGCAAAATAAAGATGACTCTTAACTAATTGACCCATTAAGGCCTCTTGTGTAGCTCGCTGATTTACAATACAAGAGCAGGTGATATTTAGGAAAAGCGCAGCACACTTGGCAGCTTATGTTTATAAGACAACCCCAAAGCAACAGGACATGCACGGGTGGGGGTGGTCAACAGGCTCCTGCTTGGAGCCTTAAGGTCTAAAGCTGAGGCAATTAGTCTAACGTTCCCTCCTGAAACCAGGTATTTCCATGGAAATCTCTTAGGAAGAAATGGGGGGAACTATAGGTTCTTTCTTAACTTACCCAACAGTTTAAAATCAACATGCACAATGCAAAGCTGTGGTCATATTTATTATTCCCACCTTTGGAACGGTAAATAAAAGCTTTACATCCAGAAGCTAAACTAGTAGATTGTTCCAAATTTCATTGATAAAATCATCCAGTCCCAAAAATGTTACTTTAGATAACTTGATAAATCTTAGTTCAGGACAGGGTGAAGTAGATGTACTTCCAAAGTTTACATTCTACAAAATATCTGGTTACTTGCTTATGTGGGAGAGAAACAAACTTCCCTCTAAACTCAAGGTTTTCTTCTGGTCTAATAATCAAATAGATATGACACAGATTAGCAACAGAAATAACCATCTGTAAGACATATGTATGGATGGGCCCCTCACATACACGAGCAAGTCAGAGACCCTGCCTGCAGGAGAGGCTGAAACAGAAAGAAAACGTGGGTAAATACACAAGGCATTCGGAGCTTGGGGCCTTCAAGTCCTTGCAAAATGACATGAGCAGATGCTTTAGTAGAGAGATGCTATTCCTAATATGTACACTATGGGGCAGCAGAGATGAGCATTTCCTTGGGCAGGAAAAGGGGCGGGGCCACAGGTTCTGTCTGAGTCCTGCTCCTTGATAAACAGCTTAAGATAAAGATTCCAAAAAGCGGCATCAAGGTGGCAGAATGGTGATCCCTTCATAAGGAATGTAAATTGTCTGTGACACCAGTATTCTTTAGATTGGTAAATGTATGAACAAATTCCTTTCTAGAAATATACTTCCTCACGGTACAATTTTTTAATGTTCCACAGGACATGTTTGCTAACAGTCCCAATGTCTTCAGTTCCTTTATAAGATGAAGGAAAGCATGAATAAATCTATGTTCAGTAACCCCACTCCTCATCAAAACTCTCACTATATTACAACACACAATAAACTAAAACACACACCGGTTCCCACACCAGCTATCCCCTGCTGGTCCTCTGTAGGCGGACACTCTTTCTGCCTCATCTTTCCTCAGGTTTTGTGGAGATGCCTCCAGTCCTATGGAAATGCCCCTAAATGTCTGCTGAGGTACATGGACCGGCCTCAGCGACATGGTGCCACCTGAGGCAGAGAGAACTGTCTTGGGCTTGCTTCCTGGCAGGGCTGAGCTGCCTGAGCATTCACTCGACACCAGCACCACAGGCTGATGGCACAAGCGCCATGTAGGTCAGAGAGGAAACTCAGGTGCTCCCTGCAAAGAACATGACCCCCTGGGTGACAGAATTCCACGAGGAACCACTGCAGGCATCTGGATATGGTTGCTTTTCTTCTCAATGCTCATACGTCACTCTCTAAGGACTGTTCTGTACTGTAAATAAGAATCAATGATCTTGACCTTTTAGTTTCCAGAATTCACCATCAAGTTTCCCTCTTTGAAACTGTAGCATTTGTCATATTGTGACTTTCTCACATTACCTACAGGGGACACAATTTCATTTACATAAACTTCTGATTTCTAGAACACCATGCGTCCAGACCCTGACCTCATTTTAAATGCAAAGAAAGTTGTTCCTACTTGATTGAATCATTAAAAAACTTAAAACTAGGAAAAAGAATTTTTCTACCTCCTCACATTATATTTCTTCATGTTTTTTCCAAGCTTAAACTGCCTACATATGTGTGGCAGTTTTTTTTGCATTTAATCATCACTAATTAGAGAGAGAGAGGGACAGGGTGGAGACAAACAGAGAAACATCCATGTGACAGAGAAACATGGACTGGTTGCTGGGATCCCAGCCTCACCCTTTGTTGTGCATAGGAGGACAGTCCAGCCACCTGCAGCTCTACACAGGTTCCTGCGTGGCTAACACACAGCATCATTGTTCTTGTGAAGCTGGGGAGAGGGAAACAAAAAGCAGCTTAGCACAGAAGAAGGAACAGGAGAGAGCCAGGAGGGGCACATTGGCTTTCTAGACAGGAGCTTGGGGGCGCTGTGGCTCCTGGAGAAATAAAACTCCAAGTCACAAAAGTGAGCAGAGAAAGCTGGCCTCACTTGTGGCCTAGCTCTCATCCTGACCACAGCCCCATAGCCAGCCCCCCACTGCCCTCAGTTCATCCCCTGCTCCCCTATCCCCTCAGCTCCTCCCACTGCTCCCTCTCTCCTCAGTTCATCCCCCTGCTCCCCTCTCCCCTCAGCTCTTCCCCCTGCTCCCCTTTTCCCTCAGCTCCTCCCCCTGTTCCCCTCTCCCCTCAGCTCCTCTCTTGCACCCCTCTTCCCTCACCTCCTCCCTCTCCCCTCTCCCCTCAGCTCCTCCCCCTGCTCCCTTCTCCCCTCAGGTCCCAGCCATGCTGCTTCCTTCTCTTCCTTCTTCAGGCAGTCTGCACTTTGGGAATGTGAGGGAATTGTACAGTTCTTTTAAGTTGTCAAGTCTGTTGTTAGGAAACTGTTTATGTCACTTACTTCAAACCTAAATTGGTAATTTGTGTTTTCTCTTTTTCTTCCTGATTAGTCTAGTTAGGGTTGGATAACATTTGTTCATCTTCCCCCAATAAATAATATTTGGTTTCAGTACATTTGTATAGTGTTTATTTACTCTTTCACAAGTACTCATATCTTTGTTCAACACTTTCAGCTGTATACCTTGGACCTAGTTTGCTCGTTTTTCTAGCTTAAGGTGGCAGTTAGGGCTACTGACTATGCTTTTCTTTGTGTCTAATATAAGCACTTATGACTTGAAGTTTTTCTTAATTAGTTATTTAATTTTATTCCACAAATTTTAATGGGTTGTGTTTCTGTTCAGTTCCAAATATAGTCTAAATTTCTTTGTGATTTTCTTCTTTGACCCTTTTCTACCAAGGGCCATTTGGATATTTTTAACATACAAAGTTATGAACTGCTATATTTTGTCACACATTTAATTAACCCTCCCCTAATGCCATGGCAGGGCCAGACCCAATGATTTCTCGGGCCTTATAAAGGCCCGCAGGCCAGACCTTCCCCAACCCTGATGTAGAAGATTGTAGTTTTATTCCCAGCAATTTTTGTGACTGAATTCTAAACTAATAATTTTGTATGAAAGAATGTACACTATATATTTCAATTCTTTTCCATTGAGACATTTTTGTGGCCTAGAATGTAGTCTATCTTGGTGAATATTCCCAATACATTTGGGTCGAAAATGCTCTCTACTGTTGTTGGATAGAGGTTTCTATAAATGACAATGAACTTAAGTCAAGTAATAAACCATAACTCTCAGGTGCAGATATTCTTGTTGGTTCCCTCCCCCTAATTTGTTCTATCAATTAATGAGAGAAGAGTGTTAAAATCTCAAGGTTTTTTGGAATTGTCTATTGCTTCTTTCAATTTTGTCAGATTTGTGTATTTTGAAGTTATATTATTTAATCATACATATTTAGGAGTATCTTCTTGTTGAAATGATCTTTTCATTATTATGGAATAGCCCTTTTTAACACTGATGATTTTCATTGTTCTAAAATTTCTTTAATGTTAATTAATATAACCACTTTACTTTTCTTATAATATTAATGTATCCACCGCAGCTTTCTTATAAAAATTTTAGGTAATTTTAAAGAAATCATTTTACTTGCAAACGTTTTGGTCCCTTTATAACTTTACAATTAAAACGTGGGGAGCAGGGGGCAGCTGGTGTGGCTTGGTGATTCAGCGTTGACCTATGACCCAGGAGGTCCCAGGTTTGATTCCCAGTCAAGGCACAAGCCTGGGTTTCGGGCTCGATACCCAGTGTGGGGTGTGCAGGAGGCAGCCAATTGATGATTCTCTCTCATCATTGATGTTTCTATATCTCTCTCCCTCTCCCTTCCTCTCTGAAATCAATAAAAATATATTTTAAAAAATGAGGTGGGGAGAAGGGGGACAGACATCTGTAAGAATCTCAACAATAAAGATTAAAGAAAGAAAAAGGGGGGACTATTTATGAAGAATTAATCCACTTATGTAAATAAATTCAGAACTATCCTTTAAAAAACTAAAATAAAATTAGGTTTTTTTGTGTGTAGTAAGCATTTCAATGAGTCTTTTAATCCAGTCATACATTGTCTGCCCTTTTTATTTGATGATTTAGTTCACTTCTTATTTCATTTCTTTTGTTTATTTAATATCCTCACCCGAGGATATGTTTACTGATTTTTTTATTTATTTTTTATATTTTTGCAAGAGAGGGAGAAAGAGAGACACAGAAACATTGATGTGAGAGAGAAACATGAAAATATCAAACTAACAGCCTAGGTATGTGCCCTGACCTGGAATCACACACTCAACCTTTTGGTGTATCAGATGATGCTCCATCCAACTGAGCCAACTGGCCAGGGTTAGCCCATTTATTTTTGATGAAATATTTGCCCATCTTAGGTTTAATTCTACCATCATTTTAGAATTTGTTTTTATTGGCTCACTCATTTAATTTTTTTCTCTCTCAAACTTTTTCCTTTAGGCTTATGGATTATCTTTGAGCTCCATTTTATGTCCTCTGCTGACCTATTAGCAATGGCTTTTTTGGTAGTATTATTGTTTTTATGACTGTTAATTGTTTCAGTCATTGGTCTAAGATTATTTAACTTATCGAAGTCTAGCTTCATATAATTGTATACCACTTCCACACACTATTAAAAACTTAGAGTACTGACTTTGTTTTCTCTTGCATGATCCTTTTATTTTAAATGTACTCAGCTGATTTGCATTTAAAAGTAATAATTTTTAGTTTCCACATTTTACTATTCTAAAGATTCACAATTTAGTGGGGAGAGAGCCACAGTTTTGATTCCCCCTTTTCTTTATGTCTAAACTCAGAGCACAGAAGTCTTCAATTGCAGGTACACACCCAGGCAGTGGCTCAGCGTGGGAGGCACTGACTGAGGAGCCTGAGAAGAGGCAGGGAGGGAAGCAGGGCAAGGAGACCTGGAAAGCAGGAGCCAGAAGTCCTGCAATGGGTCATTCATAGGATCCCAAACCAAAGGGCCAGTTTCCCTGGGAGGAGCTACCTGCTCCCAATACCCAGAGAGCAGGTAAAGGGGACACCCCCCCCCCAATACAGCCTGCCACACCTGCACTTTGAGGTTCACTGAGAAACAAAGGCAGAGGCCAAGCTTGCAGGTCTGAACAGTCTCAAGGAGCCTCAGTGACCAGATTGGAAGAGGGGCTATTATATTGTAAATCAGCGAGCTAAACAGAGGACGCCTTAGGAAGCCAAATTAATTTGGAGTCTTTATAACACTAGCGGTCTCAGAGGAATTGTTTCCAGAGTCTGAGCAAAATAACATAGAGGGAGCCCTCCCTTTATACACTCCCAGACTCTGTCTTTCAAATATGGAATGGGGCTTCCGGACTTCACACAGGCTTTGCAAAAAACAAACAAACAAACAAACAAAAACCCTATGTGCTGGGATGGGGCAGTGAGACTGTATCTCAAGGCCTGGCCTGGCGCCAGTATTGATAACTTCATCTGGGGGCTGTATGGTTTATGGCCTTTCCAAAATGGGAGCAGAGCTTAAGTAAACAGGCCTTGCAGGACCAGGTACGTGAACTCATTTCCCCTATTATGCGAGCAAGCGTGTTTACAGAAGCCAAGAACAGCAAAGTTAACTCATAGAACAAAGGACCATTTTAGTAGAAAATTTCAAACAGCAGTTTTTACAACATAGAGGTTACTGGAACAAGATGGCCTATGCTTCAGGGCCATCTGCCCACGATTCTAGGAACCAGACTGATAAAAACTCCAGGGTCCCAGATGACCCCATCGGTCTCCATACAAGGATCTCTGACCAACCAAGGCCAGAGTCATATTTTGGGCCACTGGCGGAGGAGTAGCTCTGACACAGGAAACACACCCATCATATTCCCTGAAATTGAGACAGCACCAACCCCTCCTAAAGCCGAGTCAGAAACAGGCCCTTGAGTGATTAAGATTGACAGCTGGCAGACAGGCAACGAGGGCAGATGGGACACGGACACAAGTAGTGGACCTGTGGATCCTGGGAGCTACAAGCAGGTGCTAGAAGCCAAAGACAGTGCCTGGCAGTGGCCAGCACCTAGGTCCTCACAGGAAGCCCAGCATCTGCAGACAGAACAGAAGAGTGAGGTCCTGAACCAGCTCCAAGGGGCAGTAAAACATGGCTGAAGCAAACACTTAACTTCATTTATTTTATTTTATCCCCATTATATTTTGCAACTTTTTCTTCCTCTCTTCTCTTTTTTTCCTCCCATTTTTTTTCTCCTTTCACCTTTTTGGTTTTTCTATTTCCTTTACTTTTCCCCCTTTAAAAATTGAACTTCCTTATTTATCTATCTGTTTTATTGATTTATTATTATTCTATCTCTGTTATTTTGTTCATAATTAACTTTTTTCCTTTGGTGGATCTCTTACCCCCTCACCCCATCCCACCCTCTCTTGCCTTCCCCCTGAGGTTTGACAGTCTCTTCAATGCTTCTAAGTCTATGGATCTATTTTTGTTCATCAGTTTATGTTGTTGATTATATTCCACAAATGAGTGAGATCATGTGATATTTATCTTTCTCCAACTGGTTTATTTCACTTAGCGTGATGCTCTCCATGTATATCCATGCTGTTGTGAATGATAAGAGCTCTTTCTTTTTTTTTTTTCTTTTTTTTAAATATATTTTATTGATATTTTACAGGGAGGAAGGGAGAGGGATAGAGAGCTAGAAACATCGATGAGAGAGAAACATCGATCAGCTGCCTCCTGCACACCTCCCACTGGGGATGTGCCCGCAACCAAGGTACATGCCCTTGACCGGAATCGAACCCGGGACCCTTCAGTACAAAAGCCGACTCTCTATCCACTGAGCCAAACCGGTTTCGGCGGCTCTTTTTTATAACAGCACTAGAGGCCCAGCACACGAAATTCGTGTGTGGGTACGGTCCCTAGGCCTGGCCTGTGATCAGGGCCTTCTCCCCCGGCTGCCAGCAGCCACTGCCACCCACCCCCGATTCCCCATTTGCCATCGAGGGATCGGAGCCTGCCAGCCAGGGGGAGGGACCGAGAGGTGGTCAGTGAGCCTCATAGCGACTGGTCAAGCGGTCATTCTGGTTGTTCTGCCATTCGGTAGATTTGCATATTACTTTTATATATATAGATGTGCTCCAATCCTTCCACTTCCAGGGAAAGGGGCAAAGGAGGGTTGCTGAAAGTGATAAGGGAGGCAGCAGGGTGAACTTTCTTTTTTTGGGGGGGGGGGGCACTGGAGAGTTTCCTCCTAATGAGGGGCTTCAAAGGACAGCAGCCTACTTCTGCTACTTTCTGTCTCCACAGACACATTTCTGATTGGCATCTGGCAGGACAGAGCAGTTGCAGGTTCAGGACGGGAGCACCTTTCTGCATGCAGCTCCCTGGAGAGTCTCTTTTGACCAAGGTAAGCTTTGTTCTAATCATTTATTCTGGAAACAGGGCTGCTGCGTGGTGTGGGGCAGGAGGGCAGAATGGAGGTGGGCAGGGCAAGAAGAAGTATAGGATAGAAGACTGGAGGGTGGGGGAGAGAGAGGATGAAACCTGTGTGTGGAGGGAGGAGGGCTGGTGCAGAAGGAGAGTTGGGGTCAGCAGAGGAAGGTTTGGAGGTACTGGGGGCATAAGAGCGACCAGCAGATGCCAGAATAGGGGAAAGGGTCTACGGAATCAGGTGGGGTGACTAAAGACTAAGTCCCTTTCTCAGACCCTGCCATCCCAGGTGCCTAGTGGGAGGACCACTTCTGGCTGTCCAACTGGCCAGTCCCGCTGATGTTGTAACCAGGTCGAGACAGCATTCGGACCCAAGCGCACTTGGCTCACGTGACCAACTACCGCCTGACACCTGGCCCCTCCCCCTGATGACATAAACAGGTCTGGCGGCACACCAGACCCCACAACCCCTGACTCACATGACCACATCCGGGTATGCCAGAGGCCATGGCTCACGTGACTAATTTCAGGATGGCACAGGGCCCCTCCCAATGATGACATAAACAGGTCTGGCTGCCCACCGGACACCCACCACCACCACCCAGGGATCACAGGACACTTCCAGGTATTTCCCGGGCCCTGGCACCCCTGAGCAACATCCAGCTGGCCACCTGGTCCCTCCCCCTTGTTTTCGAGACACCGCTCCTTGTTCGCCTGAGTACTGAGCCACACTGCCCGGGCTTCTTGGCTCCTCAGGCGGAGGGTGGACTTCCCAAATCACAAGAAGTTGGGGGAAAGGCCTAAAACCCTCAGCCCCAGATCACCTTCACCTCAGAGGCTGCCTCCGTTTGCATCAAGAGAGGCAAGTAGGGGGCCAACAGCCCTCCTTCAAAAAAGCCATGAGGGCCGAAACCGGTTTGGCTCAGTGGATAGAACGTCGGCCTGCGGACTGAAGGGCCCCGGGTTCGAATCCGGTCAAGGGCATGTACCTTAGTTGCGGGCACATCCCCAGTGGGAGGTGTGCAGGAGGCAGCTGATCGATGTTTCTCTCTCATCGGTGTTTCTAGCTCTCTATCCCTCTCGCTTCCTCTCTGTAAAATAATAAAAAAATATATTTTTAAAAAAAAAGCCATGAGGGTTCATCTGCCTCGGGACTCCGCATCATCCTCAACTTT